>NW_023605083.1:94322051-94922051 GCF_014898055.3 Talpa occidentalis
CTGCAGCAGAACCTTGAAATGAACAATTAATGATTGAAGAGTCTGGGATTTAGATTTAGCACAATTTATTAAATTTAGCACAACATCAGATTTAGCATGACTTAAAAAGAAATTTAAGGACCCAAATGATGGGAAATAAAATGCTGTGTAAAATGTGTAAAATTTCCTCTTCAGTTTTTGGTATTTAAAACCTTCAAGAACTTAGGGCACAAGTAGCAATATTGGATTCTTCACACTCTCTCTGAGCACAAGTGGGGAGTCTCCTGACCTGGTAGTTCTAGCAGTATCAGGATTGCATGGGAAACTACTCAAAATGAAACTTTCTGTGATCTTCCATTTCTAAGTTCTCTTCTAACTCTAAGGTCCTGTTTCATCATACAAATTCCATGTGATCATAAACTCCTTAAAGATAGAGACTATACACCTTATATTTCCTTGGTTACTTACAAGGAACTATACTTCTGAAACACAGTAGATTAATAAGAAACCATGGATGTAACTCCAATGTTGGAACATCTCAGATGTTCAAATTTCATCTTCAAATTACAGGCATAGACAACCATTCTATTTCTTTCCCGTCTTGGGCCATGCCTGAAGCTTAAGAATTAATCATATAGGATCTTATTCAGTTTTACAAAGCGGATCTCACAAAACTGGTGGAGGACAAGTCCTTAAGAGAATCGAGCCCACGTGAAGAGTTAGCACTCTTATCATTTTGGCATTGGTGTGACATATGACCAAATTGTTATTGATTTTTATATTATTCTTAAAGGAATACATGTCCCAAAACTAAGTTCTCATTTAATTGTCCTATACCTGGGTGACAAATGCTAATGATCAAAGTGGATGATGTTACCGACTCACAAAGAACTACAGAGGTAACTTAGAGATCCTTCCTTTCAAAGGTATACCAACAGACTCCAAGAAGTGAGAGGCTCTGCCCAGGGTCACACAGCTATTAATGGCAGATCCAGGATTAGACGTCAGACATTCCGACTTCCAGAATAGAGCATTTACCTGATGTTAGAAATCCCTATGCTACAAGGAATGAGGTACATCTTCATTTAAAAATTCTACGTGAAAGTAAATGTCATGTTGTTTTTTAGAGTTTAACAACATTGCTGTATGCAAATTGCACTCTTCTATTCAGAAGATCTGGCATGTCTGGATTAATCTTCTCTATTGTTACCTTAAGTAGAAATGACTAGTCATGTATTTCACTAACTGAAGCACGTTGAATGGAAAATAAAATCACTGCCCTAGAGCCCTTTCTGACACTAATGTATGCATGTTTATCTTTGCCTTCACATTTTACTAGACAGTTGCGTCTGTGTAGAAAGTTGCATCTGTGAGGATGTTTATAAAAGTGATTTCAAAGAAGAGCGCTATACTTATAGCTCTAGCTAGATTTGACTGGTGATTGTTTAGTCATAGATGGGATAAAAGGGCCTGTGGTTACTGTTCATAAACTAAACTCTAAAGTGGTTAGTTTGTTCCATGTTAGTACTAGACTTTATGGGCACTAAGAAGGTACCAAGGCCAATAAAATGACTTTCTTTCTTTGAAGATCCTACCATTTCAGATGTTATATTTATTTGAATTAATTCATTCAGTGAAGGGTTTTTACAATGACAATATAGTCTATTGTGTAAGAACACAAGTGTTAGAGTCAGACTGAATTCTAAGCCTGGCTCTATCTTCATTTGCTTTGAAGTTTCAGGCAAGTTTCTTATCTTCCCTGAGCCTAACATTCCTCATCTATGAAATGGGCTATATCAGTCATAAGGATTCAATCAAAGGACGCACTAGTCTCATAAGGATTTGGCCTTATCAATTATGGAGGCTGGTAAACAGTCTCTACAGGGCCCTTGCCTTCCTGTTTGATGCTGCTACTTGAAATGACCAGGGTAGGCAGGTGGATAGGTCAGGTGGAAAAGAACAGGACAGGTTGAAATCCATACACCATGAATGGAAGCTCAGCAGTATCAGTCTAAACCTGTGCAATTCTCACAGACTCCAACTTTAATGAAATGGAATCCTGCAAGAGAAGCTGAGTCTCTTCATCACACAGCTAAACTCACACCTCACCCAGTAAACGGTGAAGCTGAAGGAGGATCCAGAGTATAGTGGAGCTTTTGTAAACCCAACACTTGCCCCAAGTTAACAAGGTGAATTCAAAGAACAAGGCTTGGGAACATGAAAACAAAATGGCAGCCTCTTCAATTCCACCTTTAAAATTTGGAGTGAAAAGGTATCTCGGCCCATCCTAGCCAGAAATACACTGCAAGAGGGATTCTGGGAAATATAATTTGGCCTAATCAGGAGGACACCCCAAAAAGCCAGCACATGAAGCTAATAAGAGCACCACTCTGTAGACTCGTTATGAGGATTCCACAATTGTGAAACCAGGCACAATATGTAGTGATTACAATGATGACAACATGCGGTTCCTACTATGAACAATAGACTATTTAAGGTATTGCAGAAGCCAGAAATACATGCCCAGTGGCTGTTCTCAAATTCCTTACATTGTAACACAAGAGAGAACAAATGCAGATGAGACATTATCACTTTAACAAATCTCTGCAATTACAATGTCTTGGGAATTGGTCTGTTCCAAATGGGTCAGTTTGGGGGGGGGGGCTTGCTCTTTAAAAATTGAAACCCTTTCTTACTTTATTCATTTTCAATGAACATCTTTGACAAATGCATTTTACATTTTCTGTCATCTTATATGGGATGAAGGAACCATTTAAGCTTTCCTTTATGACTCAATCATCACTGGCAACATCAGTTATTGTATTGCTCTATAATGGGGCCAGTTGTATTTGGGGCAATTTAGGCTGATGCTAAATGGCTCCATGATTGATATTGTTCTCTCTTGCTCTCAGCTGGCATTTCTCACTATTTTCACTCTTTTTGCTTATGGCGGTATCTATTCCTTCTTGTGATTTGCTGCTTCCAAATCTGCTCTAGATTGAGAAACCAGATAACTAAGCTTGTTAAGACTGTGTGCCAAGTACAATAAAATAAGCCAGAAGGAGCGCCTGAGCCAACTCATTTTGTTACATTTGTTTTCCCTTTCTCAGGAACAATGAAATTTCAGTGCCCAGTAAGTAGTATTTTTTTTCATTGTGTTGGTTACTAAGTAAAGAATACCAGGATACTTCAATTCAAGATGGAGGCATTCCTGGCAAGTGAAGCCATGTGGTGCCCTAGCTCTCTATGAACAAAAGTTTGCCCAAAGCCCATGGATAGAGGCACTAGGAAGATAGGAGGATCACATGGCAAGAAGCAGTGTAGATGTGTTGTTCAAAAGGACAAAAACACTAATTAGAAAGGAGATTTGCACACCCATGCTTATTTCAGCACTGTTTATAATAGCCAGGATGTGTAAACAACATAAATGTCCAAAAACAGATGAAATTATCAAGAAGATGTGATCTACATACATGATGGCATAGTACTCAGCAATCAAAAAAGACAAACTCATGCCTTCTGTAGCAACATGGAGCTAGAAGGGATTATGCTAAACAAAAGCCAGAAGGAGCAGGATAAATACTTTATGATTTCACTTATAT
The DNA here is from genome assembly GCF_014898055.3 of Talpa occidentalis. Taxonomy (NCBI): domain Eukaryota; kingdom Metazoa; phylum Chordata; class Mammalia; order Eulipotyphla; family Talpidae; genus Talpa; species Talpa occidentalis. The sequence continues at coordinate 94,325,633 of NW_023605083.1, forward strand.
GTGGAATATAGTGATGCAAAACAAAGGGTCAGACAAAGGCAAACATTAAACCAACCCTGGAAAACTGACTGTAAATCTAAGGCATCCTGAGAAGTGGGGGGAGGGGAGATCAGGGTGGGGGGAGTAGTGGAGAGCACAATGGACTATGGTGGAGGTCTATGGGTGCTTTGGTGATAGGTGAACTACAGCAACCACACCTGAGGCAAGAAATCTTATACTGTCAAAAAAATTAAAGATGTAAATCAATGACACGTTGTTAAAAAAATAAAACAACAAAAGAACCGTTGTTGGCATTTGGAAATGTCATCACACTGGGGGTAGCAGATTAGTTCAGCAAGGCCTCACCTACCCCATGACATATTAAGTAATTTGAGATTAATTTTAAATTTTGATCTTATTTGATTTCTAAATTTTGTCATTGTGAAAGACCCATAGGCATAGGAAGTTTATCTATGGGCACTGGAGTGTGTGTAACTCCAGCATCATGTGTGTGCGTGTGAGGGAGCATTTTCTTTTGACTAGTAAAAACAACTCCACTCTGTCAAATTTTTCTGATTTCAGTTTTCTGCTCTCTCAATGCTGCCTTTCTGGAGTCTCCTTCACCCTTCACTCTTCTCATTGGCAGAGTTAACTTTGGCTTTGTGACCCAGTGTTACAAGTGGCCAAGAGGAGGACCAGGCAGCACAGGCTTGACTCTGTCACCTTACTCGTGGGATGACCTCAAGCGAGTTAACCTCTCTGTGCCTCAGTGTCCTTATCTGTTAGACAGAGATAATAAATGTATACCTGCTAGATAGATACTAATGCAACAATAAGGGTTAGGTGAAGTAATACATGTAGAGTGTTAAGAGCAGTGCCTAGCAAAGCACTTCCAAGTGCTTCTTGAAAGTTAGCTATCAACATAATGGCTTTTCTGTCACTTCAGAACCTCCAAGCTTAAGAAAGGAATGGAGAGGAAGGGAGGAGAGGCGAGGGGAGTGGGGGGGGAGGGGAGGGAAGCCACATCATGAAAATTAATACTGTCATTATAAAATGTATTACTATAAATCAAATTCATTTGATTGTGTTTTTAATTAACTTCAGAGGAGGATGGCCATCTCCATTAGTGTTTGGCAGAATGCCTGTGTTTGGGATGAAGAAAATATAGTGTGTGAATGTGTGTGTGTGTGCGTGCATGTGCATGTGCATGCACACACACCAATGCTTTCACAATCAAAAAATGAGTTCAGTCATCAATTCAAAATTCTGTTCAAAGTGAAGTTACATTTGCATGACAACACAGCATCTGGTAATTAGAGTCATGTCTGAGTGGCAGAAAGTAGAGCACTCCTGGACCCAAACACCAGTGTCCATCCCACAGAGAGCACTGCATCCTATTTGCATTTTCAGCTCTAATATGAGTTCTGGAAAACAGAAGGAATGCCCCTGGGGTCTAAACAGATGATTGAATGAGTGAACAGAGGAAGGACCAAACAGGAATACTCTGTAGATGGTGAGAATAAGTGTCAAAAAGGAATAAATAAAATAACAACAAAAGATGGGTGGAAATCTGTATTCATCTCAAGTTGTATGTGTCAGTCCAATCATGTAGGTCTCACCATTTTGACCCTTCATGGTAACTGCAAGAGCTGACATAGTAAGAACGATGGTGGGACTGAGTAAGTGGTGTGTGTGCATATGTGCGTGTGTGTGTGTGTGCATGTGTGCACCTTTACATTAATGTGTGTGAATGTGTTCACCTTTCACTTCAGTCCAGAATGGAACAAGTGAAATTAAAGGCCCCTTTTGATCTGTCACTCATACTATAAGAGTGTAGACTCCATAGACAGGGGAGATTCCAGGTTCCTCCTAATGAAGGGTGAAGCTGAGAGGTTGGGTGGGGGGTAAGCTAGGGAAGGGGCTTGGAGAACTTAGAAAACATGGAGGAGACACATGGAGCAGAGAGACATGTGAAGAAGCCAAACTTGTTTCTTGGCCTTGGACTTACACCAAGGAGTTGGGGGACATGGAAGGAGACAATTGGAAGACACATGGGTGACAAACCTGAGAGGCCTTTTATCTTGACTTGTACTTTGATTTTGCTCCTTTCTTTCCTACTTGCCTGGTGCCTTCTGCCCCTTTCCATGGTTTCATGCCAGAAGGTGCCTTAGACCTGTGTGTGGCAAGCTTTTGTGCCTTAGCAGCCCTGCTTTGGGCCAACCCTGTTTGCCTGGCCATTTACCCACGAGGGGGTGGGAAACTTTGGGTGTTTTATTGGGAAACTATTATCCTTTCTCTTCTCTCTCTCTGTTATGCAACTTAATTCTACTAAATTCTTTCCTATTAAAGGTCTTATGTACTAGAGTATGCTTTGTCTTTATGTGGCAGATGGCAGAACCCATTTAGAGTGTGCAAGTCTGGGATACTCAGGGTGCCCCTCAGTTTGCCTGCTAACAACACGAGGCAGATTATCTAATTGCTTCCTTCAATCTCAGTTCAATCTTTCCCTAACTAGGACTGTTCTGTGGTTCTTTAACTCTAAAGGGGGTAGCAGTTCCTCTTCTATGTGACTACTCACTTCTTATCCTCATTAAAATCTGAAGATTAAAAGTAAAGGAAGAGCCAGCAAACTACCTTTGGAGGCGGGCTTAATGATCATTGTGAAAGATCTATAAAGTTTTGCTCTTGAGTGGCATAAGGGTTAAATCGCAGTGCTATCAAGCTATCCATGGCCACTGCAGCATGAGTTCAATCCCCGGCCAGGGAACTAACCATATGGCACAGCAGACCTCTCCTGTCTCGCCCACTGCTCCCCTCAGCAGTACATTTCAGTAGATCCCCATTCTGCTCCTCACTATGTCTTTGGTGAATCCTCTCACCTCCTGTGCCTCTAGCCTACACCCCAGTTCTTGTATGCATAAATAAAAATAAATCTAAAAAAAAAAAAAGGTTTGCTCTTGAGAAACTGCTGGAGATTCCTTGCAAATGTCACTGGTACCTGGTTCTTTCCTGGGGACTCTCATCAGCTCTTCTAAGCCTGTCTTTTGCCCCATGTAACCTTCCAACAATCCCAGACACAAGATAAAGATAAAGAGCTCCCAGTGGACATGCATTCCAGATACTTCTTACCTTCAAGTTTTTTCACCTCTGTCATCCTCGGAAATGTGCATTGGATTGACAAGCACGAATGTCACTTCTTGCCATAGTTGTTGTTTGTGTGCCTACAGTGGTACTATTCCTGGCCAACCCTGACCTCTTTGTCTGTGCTATTGCTAAGCATCAGCAAAAGTATGCTCCAGGGGCCTGCTGTGAATCTCAATCCCAGTGCTCAAATGGGTAATCTCATAATATAAAGAAGGGAGAGAGAAGACCTACATTTGAATCTCTCTGGCTGGGGAGAAGACTGCCTTTTCCTGGGCCAGATAATTCTTAGAGATGACAAAGGGCTCAGCCAGGATTAAAAAAAAAAGGAGTTCAGTCATCAGTTCAAGATTCAAAGTGAAATCACATTTGCATGATCAACTACACAGCATCTACCAACTGGAGTCATATATGAGTAGCAAAAAGATGAGCCTTTCATATATAGACTAACCAGTGCAGAGTCTCCTTCCTCTGAATGGCCTATACTCCAGGAGGCATTATTCCTCTATCCTAGTCATCCCAAGGCTGGGTGCCAGGCAACCAGGCATCAGTCCTGGGAGTCAGCACTGCCATAGGCACACAAACAGGGAGTGAGGATCCACCTGGAGCCCAAGACCCACTCAAATTTTTCAAATTAGCTAATGTTATTTCCTGACCTGCCTTGCCCTTCTCACAGCAACCGCAATAAAGCCAGTGGCCTACTGATTGGGAAAAAAATCTTTGCACTCCATCCAACTGATAAGGAACTGATCACGATGATATACAAAGAACTCACATGGCTCAACAAAAACAAAATAAACAATCCAGTCAAGAAATGGGCAGAAGAGCTCAAAAGACATTTCTCAAAAAAGGAAATGCAAATGGCCAACAGGCATATGAAAAAATGTTCAATATCCCTTATTATCAGGGAAATGCAAATTAAAAACACATTGAGATACAACTTTACACTGGTAAGAATGGCACATATTAAAAAACAAGCAACAACAAATGTTGGCGAGGATGCAGTGAAAAAGGAACTCTCCTACATTGCTGGTGGGAGTGCAAACTGGTCCAACCACTAAGGAAAGCTGTCTGGAGTTTCCTCAGTCTACTAAAAATGGAGCTACCATACTATCCGGCAATTCCACTCCTAGGTATCTACCCAAAGGACACAAAAACAGTGATTCAAAAGAGCACCTGTACACCTATGTTTATTGCAGCACTATTTACAATAGGTAAAACCTGGAAACAACCCAAATGCCCAAAAATAGATGACTGGATCAAGAAGATGCGGTACATATACACCATGGAATATTACTCAGCAATCAAAAAAGATAAACTCATGCCATTTGCAGCAACATGGATGGAACTAGAAGGAATTATGCTTAGTGAAATAAGCCAGAAGGAAAAAGAAAAATTTCAGATGGTTTCACTTATAACAGGAATAGAGGGGAAACAAATAAGGCATCAGTGTAAAAAAATAATAATAATAGTACAAAACACAACAAAGCAAAAACAGACAATTATAAACCAGAGACATCCTGCAGGGGAGGAGGAGGGAGAGGGGTGAGAGGGAGGGAGGGAGGAGCACAGGGGACTGAGGTGATGGTGCACGGGTGCCTTGGGGAAGGAAAGTCTATGGGGACTACACCTGAGGGAGGAGGAAGTAAATGTTGTCTAAAAAAAGGTAAAAAATGATAAATGTTAAAATTAAAAAAATGAAAAAGAAAAAAAATTTAAAAAATTTAAAAAAGACAGTGGCCTAAATCTGCCCCTCACTCCTGTTTCTGCCCCCTGACCCAAATCTGGGGTTCCTCCAGTGGCCTCCATGGTGGGCCATGCATCTGATTTCTAGTGAAACTGTGAACAATATTAAGCTCTGTTTCAATGACCTTGACCACTTGGTGTCATGACACCGTCACTTTCATTAATGGAGATGCAGACAAATATGACTGTGGGCAAGTCACTTAATTTCTCTGAGTCTAACCTGCCTAGTGGAACATGGAACCAGTGGGCTTTTCCTCCTGCAGTCACTAGAAGGATCAAAAGAGGTAACATGATCCTCCCAACACTGTGCCTGGCCCCTGGAAAACCTGTTCCAGAGCAGATGCTAAATAACTGTGGGTTCAGTCCCTGCCTCCCCCTGTAGCAAAGCTTGCTGTACTTTTTCACACCATAGATCCTAGAGAAGTGATGATATTACAGCACACGGGACCGCAAGGTGAGTAGTTGAAGCCAGCGGCTCCAGCTGCCCAGCCTCAGTTTATACCATGTACTGGGAACATTGGTGCAGTGGGAAAATGGCAGTTGTGGATCTTTCCCGGGGAAGAGCATGGAGACAGGGCTGCCTGCACATGAATACTGAGTCCGAGCTGTGTGACCTTAGAGTCCCAGGAACATTTCAATAAACCGTGCGCACCAAAACTGGGCCAGGTCTTGTGTGTGGTCCAGACCCAGGCATATAGTGAGTACTCCATACCTACAAACTGTCTTTAGCTTTCTTATTATTCCCATTTTCCCAAGTTTGAGCCAGTTGTGGGGTTAAGCAATTTGCTTTTCTGTCCACTTCTTTCACGATACTGTGCCAAATTTTCTTTTTGCGTGGGTTATTACCATCTCTGCTAGATCCCTTCATTCTCTGATCACTTTCTGATATTAAAGAGTCCAGCTGGAAGGGATCATGCTCAGCGAAATAAGCCAGAAAGAAAAAGAAAAATACCGGATGGTCCCACTCATAGCAGGAGTCTAGAAAACCTAAATAGGGGACCAGAAAAAAGAATAACTATAAGAAAGAAAAAATCAAATCAACAAACAATCATAAACCAGAGACACACTATGGGGGGGGCAGGGAAAGGTGGGATTGGGGTCAAAATAAAGGGGATACAATTGTATGGGGAATATAAAAATAAAAAAAAATTGTAAGATCATACAAAATAAAGTTTATGAAAGTTGCTTGAAAAAAAAAAAAAAAGGAGTCCAGTGGGAGACTTTAATTCTATTCCAATTTGTCCTCACCTCTTTGACCCCAGAACTGGGGAGTCAGTAGACTTCCCTTACAAGCTTCTACTTCCTCCTCCTCTGCTCTGTGGGGAGTTGCATGAGGAGTGGGAGGAAGAAGCACATTTTTTAAAAGGTGCCGTGTGCACATTTTTCTAAAGGCACTGGTGTTGCAGGAGCTCTCCCTCAGCTGCCCTGGTGGCTGCTAGTATTTCTCTGAAAATGGGTGGGGAATGTGTGAATCCTGACAGAGAAGCCAGGAGGGGTCAGAGGAGGGGTTCTGCTTTGGCTCACTTCATCAGGGCTTACCTTAGTCTGTTCCTAAAAATCCTTGTTGCATGGGGATCCCTTATGTCATTAGTTTTCCTAAGCAGGGAAATCACAAGACTCCTTAAGCCTGAACCCTGGATACCACCACAGTCTTGCAGAGACAGAGAGGGAGTGCTGGCCACGCCTTTGCTTCCTGTGATTTCCACTTAGCTACACAGTATGGTTTTGCTTCCTCCACTGCACCCCCACAACTTCCCAGGGGCACAGAGGCATAAGCTTCAGTTTTGAAATGGCTTGATTTATTTCTTGAGCTTTGTCAACACACTTTTCATCCCCTCCTATGGTTTTATCATTTCTTTCTCAAGCCCTTGTATCTCTTGCATTAGCTTTTGTTTCACAGAGAACATTGTTTTATTTCATATCAAACTGGTTGTAAATTTTATCTGCTCTAGTCTGTAATATCTCCAAGGGCTGTCCTCCGTGATGTTCCTCATTCTCTCCCACTCACCATGGTTGACTTCATGTTTCTGGTGCTCTTCCTAGGGTGGCGTTTGTTCTTCTAAGGTGAGCTTGTGATGACAGGGAGGGGTTGCAGGGTTGAGCTGGGGTACTGAGCAGCCTAGAGACTTGTCAGCTGTCCCTAAGAACTTTTTCTCCAGCATTTTCTCCTGCCATAAACTGCCAGAAAGTGTCCCCAGTTGCAGGGAAACTCTGAACATCACAGTTACTTTCAGTGGGGGCGGCTTAATCTTTGACTTACTCCCACAGATCAGAGTGTAGCTTTTAATCCTTTCTGTCTTTTGGAAATGGACCCTGATAATCTACTGTTTACAAAACTGACAGGCCTATGTCATTGCATACACGGTCTCATTTTCCCACCTTCCCTCGTGCTAACTTTTAGGAAAACTCCTTCAGCTACCCAGGGACCCCAAGCTCACATTTTTAAACTGTTAAGTTACTTGGTGTGAAGTCTGTGCTCTGCCTACTCCATCCAAAAACCTCAGAGGCAAGAGATTCTTTCAACATCTTCCCTCACCCTGGACTGACTTGAACTGTAAGTGTTAGTCTCTACTCGTTGATTGTGGTTTGAAGTTATGAACATGTCTAATGATATACTCAAGTATATCGTTTCCTTCTCTCTTTCTCATTTTCTGTTGTTTTCAGGTATCTTCAAAGAGAGAAGAGGAGAAATTCTCTTTTCTGGCTGTATGAAAGCTGCATACTTATAAAAAATTTAATCTATTCAGAGATATAGAGAGAAAAAAGGGAAGAGGCACATAAATGTCTACCCATTAACATGCTATTTTTGGCATACAGAAATAATTATTTTAACAAAATTCACTTTTAAGGAACAGATATGCAAGATAGGAAACCTTATCTTGTAATTTCTTCCTTGTCCGCACAAATAAACACAGAATCTCTGTGAATGGATATATATACCATGTACTCCATTTTTCTGGAAGTGGGAACTCTAATTTACTTGTCATCACTTGGACTCCCTTCGGAAATGTACTTCCAATTTGGTCCATTGGCAAAGTCTTTCTGTTCTCTCCTGTTCCCCCAAATCAGAACATAGATCTGACTGTTGATTCTTACAGTACACAGTGGTGTTATTTATACCTTCATAATATCAAAACCTGCCCACCAGCCTCACTTTTGTGCTGAATTATATATCACTCTGTTTGAAGCCACCTTGATATTTGCATAAAGCCTACTCTATGATGCTCTTCCTAGTACTTTTTACATGTCTCCTGGCATGCTTTCTTGCATACATCAAATCACTATGGATCAAAGCTATTTTGTCACATGAAACAGGGGCAGAATGACTGACTGATATGCTATAGGAAAAGTAATTCTACTCAACTCAGAAATTTTAATGGATACATATCCACATTTTCAATATTAAATAATTCTGATATGAATTTTTACTGAATCAATTCTCCCCAAAAGAGTGCTTTAAAAAGCATGAGTCTGGGCCTCCCCGGTGGCGCAGCAGTTGAGTGCTGGGTTGCGAAGCTGCCCGCAGCCTCTGCAGCGCTGGTTCGATCCCCGGCTACTCCCCGGCCACCGGAGGAGGGTCCCACATGGCGCGCAGACTTCTGCCGCCCGCTGCTCCCCTCAGCAGTGTACTTTGGTCCTTCTGCCTGCTCTGCTTCCCGCTCTGGCTCTGGTGAATTCTCTCACCCTCCCACGCTTCTGACTGTACCCAGTGCTTGTATAAATAAATAAATCTTTTAAAAAAATAAATAAATAAATAAATAAATAAAAAGCATGAGTCTTAGGCTAGATTCCTCTAGTGTCAGATCCTAAGACAAGAACTTGAATACAGGTGGCTTATTAGGCCAGTGCTCCCCGGAATCATAGCTAGAGGAGAATGGAGTCAGGAAGAAGAGGAAGTAATACAAGGTAAATTAATGAGTAAATTCCTCCTCTGGGCAATAAGGACTTAGTCCCACTGGGGTCATCTGGGAGACAATATGGAACATGTCCCAGCCAAGAGAAGGACACAAGCATATTTGTCTTCCAAGTCCCATCTGTCATTGACTGAGGACTGACTTGGAAGTTGGAAACTCCTCACAATCTGGCCTGCCCTAAATAGGTTAAGAGAAAACTCTTAAGTGGAGAAATACCAGTGCTTGCTGTCAGTAACAGTGAGTGCCAAGAGGGTACTGGGCAGGAAACACAGAGTATCTGTTGATTCCTGGCACTCCTCAGATCTCATAGTCATTCTGTCTTATTATTATTCTTCAAGGAAATTGTAATCAGCAAGAAGATTGGACAGACAGACTAGATTCTCTGTTGCCATGGTTGGGCTTGATTTAGCATCTCCTTTCTCCACTTCTGATTCCAAATACAAAGGCTGCTAGTCCACTTGAAGTCTCAGCCAAAGCCTCAGCTAGTATTACATCCTTAAGGAGTCTGAGCCCTGGATTTGCTAGACCCTTGTAAAGCTCTGGTTGCTGCAATTGTTCAATTCATGATCATCAAGAGGCATAAAAGCAACAGGAGATGTCCCAGTGAATCTCGGGAGTCCCAAGCAATTCTTCCTACACTCTATTACCTTATGATAATCATGATCAATTACTCCTGCCAGTAGTCAATCCTTTCTTTACCTGATAATATGCTAATGGGATGAGTCAAAAAATAGCTAGCTATCAGCGTTAGCTTTATATTCAGTGGAATACTCCTGGTATACCTATTGCCTCCAAACTAATAACAAATACCTCTAGTCTAGAATAATGTTAAGTTGTGGGGACAGGTAGCACAACTTCCCCAACTGGGTATCTGGTAGTGGTATGAGAAAAGTTATTTCTACTCCTACTCCTTGAATTCTGAACCCACATATATATTACCTCTTGAAGAAGTGCACTCAAACTCTTGAGGAGAATCATCAGTAAGCAGATCCATTTGCTGTGACACTGAGACCATTCTAATATTCTATAATATCAGCCACTTCTAGATGAAACAACATATAATAAGATATGATCCTAAGATCATGTGCCCATTTACACAAATCCATTGCCTTTAGGAGGGTCCCTTGGTCTTAGGTGATGTTATTCAAGATCCCATGTTGCAAAGTCAGACATTCCATGGGCCTTTGGATGGTGCTGCTAACAGAGGCATTGTGGTCAGTGCCTCTATACCTAGAATGTGAACCAGTCCTAAAAAGGATGAATAATTGCTATTTCTGAGAAGCATTCTCAGAATCAACTAGATATCAACTGGTATTTGGCCTCCTGAGAACCCTATGTGCAATGCTGGACTCTGCTGTTCTTAAGTCAGGACACTCAACAGCAACAGTAACTAATTCAGTCCTGATAAGAGGAGGACTTAAAACAGCAACAGTTTGTACTGTTGGATTCATGAATAACCTTCATTCTGGCTCCTGGGCTCATTTTGTGGCTCTGGGTGGCTGAGGACAGAGGTTGGCTGAAATGTGCATACCATTCCATCCACCTGGGTCTTTTGCATCCTGTCAATGGTAGATAATTTCCAGTGGTCATTGTCATGAGACACAGGACCCATGTACTTTGTGCCCATTCCCATATGTCCATCCACATGTCCCTTTCTTTCTCCATGTTAGTTGCTTATGTTCTTTCAGTCTTGTTCTCCCCAGACCACACCCCCAATCCCTGATAATCAGCCAAAACATTGGTCACTACCAAAGAATCTGTAGAGATACTTTTCTCAGGCCACTCCCCTTTCCACAAAAAAATTTGATGGCCTGCTGAATTATTCTAAGCTAAACCCTTAAGAGGATTTCCTGTACCACTATTTAACAGACACCTTTGTGTTGGATTACATGTGGTGGTATTCTTATATGTGCTCATACCAACAATCCCTAACAATGCCCAAACCAACAATTTACTGAGCCAATCCCTTGATTCAGTAAAATACAATGCAATAACTACATACAAGAGCCTACATATGTGTCAATCTGGATCAGTAACGATTTACCTAACAGCTGCAATTAGATCTACAGTTTGGTTACATTTATAGTCCTTTACCATAGTCCTTTACAATCCATCTGATTTTTGCAAAAGCCATACAAGGAAATTAAATGGAGCTATGGGAACCACTACTTTTGCAACCATTAAGTGTTTTAGTTGTGTGCGTAGCACTAGTTTCTGCCATTTTACCTGAGATGAGTTATTGCTTCTAATTTACTATCTTTGCCAGGACGGTAAGCAGTTTTAGGGGCATCCACTTGTCCTTTTCTGCTATAATAACTTTCACTCTGCAGGTCAAGAACCTCTAGCTGCTAAGTATATTCAACTAAATTAAGCACTCAGAAACCATGAAAATTGTCACAGTATGGGCTGCAGACTTGTTGGACATTTATGAAGTGGTTTTGGGCAAAGATTCCACATATCATCTGGATTTCACTTAAACCCTTTTTAAAAAGGCATCATGATGGTACTTCTGCTTCTTTGGTTCTTTGAGTGTCATCTCAAATTTTGTATCTGATATCCTCTGAAATATCTGGGTGCTTGCCCTTCTGCAATGCACAATGTAGTGTACACTGTATGAGTTTTTCTCTTTCTGCAACAGATTTCCGAAGATCTAGCCCTCCTAGTTGACATTCTAATATAGCTGTCCATTGTGATCACCAAAACCATCTTGCTTCTTAGGGTTATCAACCACTACTTTGAATCTGCGATTCTGGAATTCTATCATTCCCACCTGGTTCTACTACAGCATCTGCAACTATCAACCATGTAGAGGCTATAGAGGAAGTTATCATTGAGCTTCTCAACAAGGTTGGCCCCTTTACTAGCACATTCTCTATTACTTTAGTGAAGGTGCTGTCATTTGGTCCCTGTCAGAGAACATAGACAGCAAGTAAGTTTTCTGGTCTTCCTTTAAAATCCACTCTAATATGTTTGCCTCTGAGCCAATTGACATCTTATTCAACACTCCTCCAAGGTAATTCCAGTATCTCTGCTTCATTTTCTGTAGAGCATCATCATTGCCAAGCTTCAAGAAGTCATTCCAAGAATTTATTTTGCCCAACTCCAAGGATCCTCGCAGGATGTTACATCTAGAGCCATTGGAAAATAAACCAATCAACTTTCTACTCAGTCTTACAGTTCTGTGACCCAACATCCTCTAGAGTGGCTATGCTCTCTCAAAGTGTTCCAGTACACATAGTCATGTTCTGAAGCTCTTTTTGGAAAACAACCACTTTCTTCTCTTAAGTGGGATGGCACTTCACTGCTTGAGTAATGCTGACTCCTGACCCTCATTATTGGTCTTAAAATAATGAGAGGAAGCAGAGGCAGATGCTGAGAAAGGCACTTTTTTTCTTTCAGGAAGTCACATTTTCTTATCTTCAGGCAATAAGGCTAATCTCCTCAATAAAGGGGAGATGGCCACCTCTGTGGATCCATAGAATTCAGAGGCGACTCATTCAAAGGTCGCAATAATAAGCACAGGAAAATTCTGGCATGAGCATTTTGCCCCTCTCAAAATGAACTCCTGTGCCTGATTTCCAGCATAGTCTGCCCTCTGACTACAGGAGGTGGATACTTTCTAATCTTCTCACCAGGCCCTGCATTGAGAATTGCTTGTCCTGAGTCTGTTATTTTCTTCCTGTAGCACTTCTATGGCAGCAAACAACATCCAACCCCATAATCCTTATAATTGCTACCTTGTCTGTATTCAAACACCAGAGCTATTGCATAAGCATCTCCATCCTTTTCAACCTATCATTCTATCTAAATAAACCGTGAATGAGAATTTTAGTAAATGTGATTCTGTAACATGGTAAATATGTTGACCATTGTCCCTTGATATCAGAAAGGAAAATAGGACACTTTCGTCATTTGATTGGAGAGGAAACCAATTTCAGAAACCCCTCCTGGGAGTCTGCTACCTAGATCACTTATCAAACACCTGGACTCAGGATCCCCCAAAAACATACCTGGAGACAAAAATTTAAGTTTAAGTGAGACTTCTAAGGAAGTGAGAAAGGAGACAGAAAAGTGAAAAAAGCTTACATTATTGTGCAATTTGCTGCTATAGGGAACTCCCACTCAAAACTAATAGGAATCTCAAATTTGTCCCCTCTGCAAAGAGCAAGAAACTTGTACTGTTTATCCCTGACTCCCCTCTATGTGTTCCTCCCTATGTTTTCCTGGCACCATTGACAGCCTGGCACTTTTGACGTGACTTGTATGGGGGCTGAAAGAAAGCCATAGATCAGGGCCCAGCAAACCTTAGCCTGCAAGTTAATTCCAGTCCACCTCCTGTTTATATAAATGAAATTTTATTGGGTCACATTCATTTAAATTTTGTCTATGGTTACTTTCACACTAGTAATTGTGAAAGAGATTGTCTTCTGAACCCTAACGCATATGCTATCTTATCTTTTTAAGAATTTTTAAAAAATTATTTATTTATATATAGTTTACTTCATTGTTCATTTTTGTACAATATTTACGTTCTCCTCTTGGGTGTAGTCCCCATAAAATTTCCACCACCAATTCACTCATGCACCATTGCCATAGTCCCTTGTCTTTTACAGAAAAATTTTTGCTGACTCCCTTAAAAAGTCATTGGCACATGCCTGAACAGTGAGTGCTGAGGTGGAATGGGTGGGCAATTGTAGACACATACTATAATATACTCACTGCACATTTTTGGTAGTCATTTAGCTTCTTTCCCAGTCTCTGTTTCTCTAAAATTAACCTGCAAAAATTAACCTTATATGCCTACCTTTGCTTACTTTTTTGCATATTTTTCAATTTTTACAGCTTTATTAAAGCATAATTGGTATACAAAAACTGCACATATTTAATGTATGCACTTTGCTTAATTTGCACTTCTCTATATACTTATGACATCATCACCACAATCATGGTGATAAACATATCCATCACCTCCAAAATTTCCTTGTGTTCCTTTTTGGGGGGTTGTGCACACACATTCAGAGTACTAACACACTACCTTCTTAACACATCTTTAAGTGCACAACGCCATATTGTTAGCTATAGACACTATGTGACACAGCTGATATCCAGGATGTATTCATCTATGTAGTCACAACTTTATGCCCATAGGATAACATGTCCCTATATCAATCTTCTCCATGCCTGGGAAACCACTATTCTATTTGTCTCACATCAGTGGAATAGCTTCCATAATACTTAAAAGTAGAATATTAGGTTCAAGTGTGATGTATAAATTTAGATTAAGGAGTATGGCCAGAGGAATCTTCCAAATTAAATCTTTTACATTCCCTGTGTAGGATTCCTGTCGCATCACTAATGCTAGGTGTGAGTTTTGCCCACAAGGTATAAATTTGGATCTATGAGTCTGTGGTTGAGGAGAGAAAGCTGGGCTGGAGAGACAGATTTGAAAGCTGTCAGCACACAAGTTGTAATTAAAGTAATAGGAGTATTTGAGATCTCTCAGGGGAAAAGATATGTAAATTGAGAGGTAAAATGGGCAGAGAACCTAAAAAAAGAATGCTTAGGGACACTGACATTTAAGGCTTGGATGCAAGAGAAGAGCAAACTCAGAAAATGAGGAGTGCTGGGAGGGGGTGGGTGGGCAAGGAGAGTTCCAGAGCAGTCATGGGAACAGAGTGACTTCTTTGGACTCTTTTTTTTAGATTTTTTTAAAAAGATTTATTTATTTATTTATACAAGCACTGGGTACAGTCAGAAACGCGGGAGGGTGAGAGAACCCACCAGAGTCAGAGCAGGGAGCAGAAGAGGCAGAAGGACCAAAGTACACTGCTGAGGGGAGCAGTGGGCACAGCAGGAGAAGTCTGCACGCCATGTGGAACCCTCGGCCTTGCCCGGGGGCCGGGGATCGAAATGGCGCTGCAGAAGATCAAACCGGCGCTGCAGAGGCTGCGGGCAGCTTAGCTGCCCAGCGCTCAACCGCTGCACCACTGGCGAGACCCTTCTCTGGACTATTGATGGTAAGAGGTGGTGGCTGGGGGGAATGTCCAGTGGACTTGGCCACCAGGGGTCATAGTGACCTGGGAGAGAAAAGGGTTGGTGCAGAGGAAAAGGAAAATGTGGGAAAGGCACTAGTGATGTGAATATAGAAACTGGGAGACAAAACATGTGTTTACATATTTTCCAACATATTCACCAGTTAAGTGTTGGAGGAAGATGTAGAGTCAATGAAAAGCTTTTATTTTTGGAGCAGATGGGGAGGGGCTTCCATACACAATATCACCTACTGACATTCTATGATTTTATTTAACATTTTATTTAATATTTCAATGAAAATGATTTCCACCAACTCCAACCTGAGCCTTGTTTCTGTCCAAGTATCAGGAAATACCTTCCTCCTTCTAGAATTCCCTTCCCTAGGCCTTCCTAACAGCCAGGTTTCCTTTTATCAATTTTCTTTTTTAAAGATTTATTTATTTATGCATACAAGAACTGGGGCGTAAGTCAGAGGTGTGTGTGTTGGGGGGGAGGGTGGTGGTGAGAGGATTCACCAGAAAGAATGGGGAACAGAACAGGTGGATCTCCTGAAATATACCACTGAGGGGAGCAGCGGGCAAGGCAGGAGAGGTCTGCTGCACCATGTGGGTTGCTTCCTGGCCAGCTGGGGATCAAATTCATGCTGCAGTGGCTGGCAATAGCTTGATAGCACTATTTTTAACCCCTGTGCCACCAGGGAGGCCCTCAATTGTTTGTTCTCCTTACAGAAATTTAATGCATCCCCTTGTGGTCAGTGCTGTCAGGGAAACCAAGAGCATCTGATTCACACAACTGGACAGCTGGACGGTGCTGAGTGCCAGCAGAAGGGCCAGGCCATGGAGAGGGCCTCACCCATAGAGAGAACTCTTCTCTTCCTGTACTCTGCCCTCTGATTAAGTTAAACACTTTAAGATCTGATCATCAGTTATTTAACAAACAAATCTTGAGTGCCTACTATGTGCATAATCATCTCCTTGAGCATTCTCCCAGTACCAGAAGAGCGAGATTGTGAGAGGTTCTAGCATTAGGCCATCCATCTAATCCTAATTCTGTTATGTAGATTCTCAGAATCAACCCACATGTGCAGTTGGGTCATTAATTCAGTCTCTCGCCAACCTGGTTATACACTCTGGGCCCTGCTGCCTTGGTCAGGTGAGAACAAAGTTTGCACAGATGCTCTGTAAGACAAAGCTTAGAATGGAGATTCCAAAGTCCCCCTCCAGTCCTCTCCAGTATTTATCAATGTCTACTTTTCCTAGCTGGAGTTACAGCATGGATCCAGTTTTGAAGTGGACCTGTGATTCTACTCTGCCCTGCTTACAACCACCACCATGTTTGACCCCAGAAGTCCTTCCAAGCAGCCCCAAGGAGACCCTCACCCACACCATTCTTTTCCATCAATTCTGGCACAAGACAGACGCCTTGATTTGTCTGAGCTCCGGTACAATTTGCAAAAGGCTGTGATTTTGTAGGAGTTGAGACTGTGAGGCAGCCATTGTTTACTGGATTAGAGCCTTGGCATTCCTAATCACACCCAGCCTCGGGCTTCAGGAGCATGAAGAAACCCTATTTACTAGCATTCAGTGGGCCTCTGGGTGTTATTTCAGATGCAGAATAATTAGCAATATGCCCAAGAAGCAACAAAGCCTTGAATGGTATTTAGTGACAATTATTCAGCCAAACCATTGCTTACTATTATAAGGGCTTATTAGCACCAAATTGTTTCGATAGGAAGTGGCATCAGCAATAAAAATAATGGCTGCAGCTTGCTGTGCAATCCCAGAGTCAGCAAAAAGGGGCTGGAATGTGTGCACATCTCTTTTACATCCCCCAGAAATTCGGGGGACCTGCTGGGATGTGTTGGCAGAGACAGGAACTGACTCAGGTGGCTCAGGGTAGAGCCGGTGAAACTGTTCACTGTGGAATCACGTGCTCCTTCCTCTTAGTTCTTATTCATGCATATAATAGAGGGTGTGGGGTGCAGCCTCTCATATACCTTTGCCCAGGTCCTTTGGGGCAAATGATAGAACACTGGGGGGCATGCTGGCATCCCCTACTCCATCCCTCTTTACATCTATACCCTAGAGATCTAGAACCTGAGAACCAGAAGAGATTCATAACAAAAGCCAGCATTTTACAAATCAAAATAATCCATGCTCTGAGATGTTGTTTAAGTTACATGAGGTGACACAGCAGGGCTGAGATGAGAACCTGGGCAAGTGAGGTAGATCCTTCACTTACACATTTTGGGCAGCTGGGGTGTGCCTTACTCTCTGCTCTACTATAGTTAGAAACCATACTCAGGGAGGAAGTCAGTTCTCCAGTCCACACATGACTTGAATACATTGTGATGGCATTTCTGTGGGTGAAATAGATGCGAAGTCAGGCACCTAGAAGTTTCTCAATTAACTTAGCTCAGCTTCAACTCTTTCTGTCTTCTCAGTTGCATTTTATTCCCCACATTGGAGCTGGTAGGCAGGCTTTTGTTTTCATGTCCAATCCAAGACCAGTGTGCTTTTAGGTTGTGGAGATTACTCTGAAATCTAAACCTCCCTTAGTTCTCTAACTTAACAAGACTCACCTTGGGAATAAGGGCAAAGTGTTATAATATAAAGATTTAGAATTTATATAAATAAGAAGATTTATATAAATAAGAAGAGGAAATGTAACAGGGATAAACATAAATCCTTCTTTATATATTGGTTTAAAAAAAATGGTGTAAGCCTAAGAAGGGAAGCTATGTGACAGAATTCTTGGGAGTTCTGATAATAAGTACTGTGAGAGTCAGTGTCTTATCCACCTAGTAGCTACAGCAAAATGCCTAAACTAGGTGGTGGAAAAACAGACATTTGCTTTCTTCTCACAGTTCTGGACTTGCAAAATCAGGGCACCGACATGGTTGGGTTCCAGAGAGGTGTGTCTTCCGGGTTTGTAATGGTTGTCTTCTGCCTTCCCACTATGTGCTCATGCAGCCTTTCCCTGGTGTGTGTGTGTGTGCGTGTGTGTGTGTGTGTGTGTGTGTGAGAGAGAGAGAGAGAGAGAGATCTTCTAATAAAGGCACTAATCCAATCATGAGGACCCCATCTTCATGGACTCATTTAATCTGATTGTCTCCCAAAAGTTCCACCTCTAATACATCAAATTGGGTGTTAGGGCTTCAATCTATGAATTATGGGTATACACAAACATTTAGTGCATAGTCAGCATTCTCAAACAACATTTCAAAAAGGTCCAAATGCAAGCTTGTATTAAATTCAAACAACATAATGTAAAGAAGAAAGGGAGTAATCAGCCACTCTAACTGCTATAGGTGAGCTTACAGCTGAAGCAAATGGTTCCCTCACTTTACAAAAGCCTTTCCTAAAATAATATTTGTGGTGTGGATCAGTTCCCTGAAAGTAAGTTACCCAGATAAACTATGTGGACTATAAGAAGGTTTCAGAAAAAAACATAATAGAATATTTTCTTAAAGAGAAGGAATTGTGAATTATAAAGTGAATGATAAAGGAGATTTGATTTTTTGATTCTTCAAATTTTTTTTTTTATTTTTTTTTTATTTTTTTTTTTAACAATGTATTAACTTTATTTTTATTTTTTTTAATTTTTTTTTTTAATATTAAATTTTATTTTTATATTCCCCCATACAATTGCAAACGCCCCATTCTGACCCCAATCCTTCCCCTCCCCCCCCCACCCCCAAAAAGTGTCTCTGGTTCATAGTTTTTTGTTGATTTTGATTTTCACTTTCTTATATTAATTTTCCTGGTCCCTTATTTAAGTTTTCTAGATTCCTGCTATGAGTGAGACCATCCGGTATTTTTCTTTTTCTTTTTGGCTTATTTCGCTGAGCATGATCCCTTCCAGTGCCATCCATGTTGCTGCAAATTGCATGTGTTTATCTTTTTTGAATGCTGAGTAATATTCCATGGTATATATGTACCACATCTTCTTGATCCAGTCATCTATTTTTGGGCATTTGGGTTGTTTCCAAAGCTTAGCTATTGTAAACAGTGCTGCTATAAACATAGGAGTGCAGGTGCTCTTTGGAATTGATGTTTCTGTGTCCTTTGGGTAAATACCTAGGAGTGGAATTGCTGGATCATATGGAAGCTCTATGTTTAGTAGGTCCAGAAATCTCCACACAGCTCTCCACAGTGGTTGGACCAGTTTGCACTCCCACCAACAGTGCACAAGAGTTCCTTTTTCTCCACATCCTCGCCAACATTTGTTGTTGCTAGTTTTTTTAATATGTGCCATTCTCACTGGTGTGAGATGGTATCTCATGGTAGTTTTGATTTGCATTTCCCTGATTACAAGTGATGTTGAACATTTTTTCATATGTCTGTTGGCCATTTGCATTTCCTCTTCAGAGAAGTTTCTTTTTAGCTCTTCTGCCCATTTTTTGACTGGATTATTTTCTTTGTTGTTGCTGAGTCTCATCAGCTCTTTGCAGATTTTTGTGATCAGTCCTTTATCATTAGTGTTGGGTGCAAAAATGTTCTCCCAGTTGGTGGGGTTTCTCTTTGTTTTTGTTAAAATTTTTAAAATTTAATGATCAAATTTTATTTGTCATTTATTTAAAAAACTATATCGTGAATTATGGTGAGATTGGAACTCCCTATGCTCATGTCCTCTATCCCAGAAATACTACCTGAGATTGGGAGGGGGTGAAAAGAATGGAAAATGAAACAGTACTACGCAATCATATACAATCTATTAACTGCCCTACATCTGGGGAGAGGTAGATTGAGAGCTGTGGATATACGTATGTAAGACTGGAGGGAAGAAACTACAATTACCCTCTCTCCACCCCCCAAAACACCACCATCTTGGTCCCACCAGAGGCAGGAGAATACAGACAGGAAAAGCAGAATGATTATAATCACTGATAGCTAATTATTCCCAGAAATAAACAAGGATATAGAAAGACAGGAGACAAGTATATGAGAAAATACATAAGACAAGGTCCTCTGAGAAATCTAGATAATCAAAGGGAAGAAAAGGCACAAGTGAAGATTTAGAAGAATTAACAAAGACTGTAAATTCTCAAACACAAGAAGAATGACACCCTCCCCCAAGAAAACACAAACAAAGATTATATAGGGAAACAAAAGGAAAAACTTTAAAGAAAGAAAATCTAACCAGATATAATTAAGAACATATTGATATTTTATATAATTTATTGCCAATGATATAAACTTATCCATTAAAAAAAGTGTTTAGATTGTGGGAATCCAAGCTCCAGTATTGCAGAAGAATCTCATCTAGAATAAAGTATATATTGAAAAAAGGTCTAAGAGAAGTGATGGAATAAGCCATTTATACATGTGAGAAAGAACAGTCTCCGAGGCAGGAGGCTGCTGGGATTATTCCAGAAATAGCCTGGAGACCAGTGTTGCTGGTGTAAAGTAAGAGAGATGAACTTAGAGAGGTGGTAGAGGGTAAAATAATCAAATATTATTGTGAAATTTTTGGCTATTACTATGACATGGCAAGTCTCTGGAAACTTTTTGATGGAGATCTGCCATACTATTACACAGTTTAACAGCACCACTTTGTCTGCTACATAGAGAATAGGTTCTGGGCAATAAGAAAGAAACCAAAACCTAATAAGGGACTCTTGAAATAAACCATTATGGTAGCTTAGACCAGGATGGTGATAGCAGGGGTGGTAAGAAGTAATTAGATTCTAAATGTTTAGTGACATTAGCACCAACAGGATTTTCACAAGTGGAAGAGTTGGTCTTAGCTGATGAATAGTCAGCTTATCTACAATCACTGGAGAGAAGAAGTAGTTCTGAACATAGTTGCCCAGAGGTACATAGAAGTAATGTTGATGGAAGAAATGGAAATTTTACTGAGCACTTTTGAAATGAAAACGGAAACAAGATCACTAGTGAACAGCAGGATGAAGATGAAGGTGCTAGAGGTTTGAGAAGAGAGGAAAACATTTGAAAGGCTCTTATAAGGAAATGCAAATTAGGGAAATATGGTATCATGACTGGTCAACAGTAAAGACACATTTAAAACTAGTGATCATTAATTTAAAATGAAACTAATCAACATGCTTGTTCAATAAACCCCACTTAATAGATGTAGGCATGGAGTGGGTGGAGAGTTTAATTTAATTAGGGCTATGGATTAACCAGGACAGTCTGATGAAGTAAGAGAGGAATAAAGGTTATTATGATAAACAATGAATTTGAGTTGGGTAAGGATGACAGTAAGAATCAAGAGAGTAAGGAATAATGAAAATAAGTGAGGGAGATGGATGGATTGACAGTCTCTATGGAAATAGGATTTTTGAGTTGGGCACTAGAGGGGCTAATTTGGAAAGATAAAGGCAGTAGTTGATGAGCATCATGGAAAATTAATTTATGGAGCTTTTTATACCCATCAGACTGACAAAATGTATATACACACATACATACACACAATGGAATACTATTCTGCTATAAAAAAGGATTAACTCTTGCCATTTGCAACAATGCAGATGGCACTGGAGAGATGAATGCTAAACAAAATAAGTCATAAGAGAAAGACAAATACCAGATGGTTTCACTTACATGTGATATATGGAGAAACATAAATAAGGGTCAGTCAAAACCACGCATCAATAAAGAACTCTTAACATCTGGCTGCAAAACTGAGGCAACTAGAAGGAGTGGGTGGCAGGATGGAAGTATGGGAGGGAGGGGACCAAATGGAGCATGGTGGAGGATTACTAGGCCCTGGTGGCGGGCAGTGTTTGAAGATATGCATTTGTGGCGGTTTGAACTACCAAAGATGCAATAATGTAAATCAATTTTACCTCCATACATAACTTAAAAAATAGTCCCAATTAATAACCTCATAGTGATTTAGGAAAATGTAGTAATCATAAAACAACCAAACTGCATTATAAAAAAATTAGTTATTTTTAAAGATGAAATCTCTTGGAAACATATGATGGCTAAAATTTGAAGTTCAATTAAAAGTATCTCCAGATCACAGAGCATCAATCAGAGATAAGGAAAATCTGAGTAAAAAGATAAGAAACATCAAAAATAACATGGATTCAAGATTCATGCCATCCAAGTAGAGCCCCGGAAAGGGAGTATAGAGTAAATGGACAAAAATGCATAGAAATAAAAGCATTTCCAAAATTAAAAGAGATGTGTTAGTGGATTCTTAAGGGCCTTCCAAGTGGAGAGGAACATATAGGAAGAAAGATCCACATTAATACACCTCATCTGAAGTTCCAGAAAGATGCAAACACACACATCACATGATATTCCAGAAAAGCAAGAGTAAAGAGATAATCTTCAAAGACTTCAAAGGAAAAAAATGTCATATACAAAAAGATCAAAATAGTCAACAGACTTATTAGCAGCAGTCAATATTAGAAGGCCAAGTTCTGGAGGAAAATTATTATGAACTTAAATTCTATGATCAACTATATTCTCAGTCCAGTGGAGATGGAAACGAAAAAACTTTCTGATTTGCAATTATTTAACATTTATCTTCTGTAATCCCTGTATGAGGAAAAAAAAGAGTATCCCAGAAAAACATGAATGAAGTTGAGGAAAAAGACATAAATATGAGAAATGGAGAAAGCTGAAGAAAATAAATTTCAGAATAACAGCTGTGCAAAATTTAAACATAAATACACAAATGTCAAAATTAAACATAAATATACAACAAACTCCAAGAAGGATTTATTCAAGAAAGAAAATGGAAATTAATCAAGCAATAGATGATTAAATGACTGGATGATTATAACAACATGGTAAAGAAAGTACCATTTCTCTAAGTGAGAAAAAGAAAGTCAATTAGAGATTGCGGGGAAAGAAAACATTAAAACAGTTACCATTCAGATATGAAATAAAATAAAATAAAGCATAATTTTAAACTATTGATGAAGTAGAAGGAAAGATCCTCCACTTGATCGGGGTGCTATAAGCTTTGTGGCATTAAGCATGTGGATCTGTATCTGTCACTACTCCACTTGAAGGAGAAATCCAGAAAGATTTATTGCAGGGAATTGGATCAATGCAAACACGTGATCTACTGAGGCAGCTCCAAAATGCATAGGACCCAGCTACCAGAAAGCCAAGTTTGTATCCCTGGGTGTGAACTGAAGCTTTTGTCCACAGGCAGAATCTTCTTGAAGGAAATCTCAGCTCTGTTCTTTAGAATTTTCAATTGATTGATTCAAACCCATCCAAGTCAATCTACTTAATCAACAATCTACTTATTATGGACTTTAAGCACATCTATAAAATACTTTCAAAGCAACACTTTGCTTTGTGTTTAATTGAACAACTTAGGACTATAATATAGCCAAGTTGACATATAAAACTAACCACAGCTTGGAAAGAAGGGATTATAATCCTAGACCACTATCTGGCTCTTCAATAAACAAACCTTGCACATTCCTCATACTATAAGTGCATTTGGTCGTTTTTTAGCTTTCACAGCTTTCAGACAAATTATGTCAATATTTTGCAGAGCTTAGTGTAAACATAATCAAGATGTGGAATATAGATATACAAGAGCATTGAGATGTGGAAATTTAACTGGGATGAGGGGACTGCAACCAAGTTGGGAGGTGGTTAAATAAATTATGGAATAACCCTATAATAGCATACTATTCTATTCATAAGTTAGAAAAAGGATATATCTCTCTGTCTTCTGTGGGAATTCCCAATTACATTGTTAAGTGAAAAAACAAAGTAGAGATCAATATCCTTAGTGTGCAAAACATGTCCATATATAATTTTTGGGGTTATACGTTTGTAAAAAAATACACACATATTCATATGTATATATGTGTGTGCATAAATCTATATATGTCTATACATGAGCACATGTACATAAAAGCTTTAGTACAATACCCTGGAAATATTTTTTTTAAGATCAATTTATTTATACAAGAATGGAGTACAGGCCAGATGCATGGGAAGGTGAGAGGATTCATCAGAGACAGAGTGGGAACAGAACAGGCAGACTGACGAAATACACTACTGAGGGGAGCAGCGGACGAGACAGGAGACAGGTCTGCCACGCCATGTGGGATTCTCGCTGGCTGCCTGGGATCGAACCTGTGCTGCAGAGGCTGCGGACAGCTTCACAGTTTGGCGCTCAACCACTTGGGCCACCAGGGAGGTCCATTACCCTGGACACTTTTTAATTTGACTTTTTATGGAATGGAACTGGAGGTGATTGGAGAGAGAGCTACTATTTCAGTTTTGGCACCACCTGAATTTTTTTTTCTTATAATGTACATGCAATACTTTTATTACAACTTTAAGGTTACCAGTGTTATGTGGGTGTTAGGTTTAAGAAACATTTTCATCTTGTTTCCCAGGTTAAAAAATTTATATAAACGAACAATTGTTACATGAAATGTTTACGGCACACTTACTGTATGCGAAGCAGTAGGTGAGAACTGGTAGTGCAAAGGTAAATAAGAGCTTCTCCCTGAAGGAGTTCCAACTCCAGTGGGAGATGTTTGTATTCAATGTCATAAAATATTGAATGTCATAAAATATTGTGGTGTGAGGACAGAAATCAGCGCAGAGTGTGAGGAGAGCACCAGTGCTCCCATTTTGCACCTGGAGAACGTCAAGCATTACTGTTGGGGGCGATTACATAGAGCCTGAGAGAGTGTGACGTGGAGGAGAGACTATCAAGTGACTAGCTTTGAACTTTGCTCTCTGATCTATAAAATTGTCATTAAACTCTTATCCCACAGGTTGCATGCAGATGAAATGAAATCATAGCTATAAAAAGCCTGGCACGTGATGGCATTCAAATCCAAGTGCTTTCTCTTCCGCTGACTCATACCAGAAGCTGGGAAATTTCCCCAGGTAGAGGGTTGATTTTTTTCTAGGATAAATAGCAGCAAAAACTCAAAATCACGCCTGACATGACTGGCTAATCAGAGGCAGGACCACGGCACAGCTCTCTGGACACACAGTTAGTACGCTTTGCGTGGTATCTACAGAGACATCTAATCATCTCCAATTTTCTCTGTGTTGTAATGGGGGCAGTGAGAGGTGGTATGGGGGTGTGGAGGATCACAGAGCAGAGTCTACAGGCTGTTATGCTTCTTAAAGTGTCAAGCTTCAGGTCTGTAGCCAGCAGTTCACCTGTAATCCAACAACCTTTGTATATCCGCTTCATGTTCCACCTCACCTGCCCTCCTCCATGTTGGCATCATTTAGTCCATGGGAGCAAAGGCCTCTGATTTTCATTCTGAAAATGCTATGAAGGTGTGCTATAATCATTATCATGACATGTTCATAAAAGCGAATGTATTCCAATTGTGCATGTGTTTTAAGAGTTCAAATTTTTGGGGGAGGGGTCATCTGTGCAATCAAGAGGGGGTTTCTTATCTCTAAAGGTGAAAATTCCACTCTCATTTTGTAGTCACTATCTGTACAGAAGAGAATGGGACCTTCAACAATCAAAGATGTCTGAGTACTTTTAAATTCTTAAGGAATTCTGAGGGTAGAAGCTAATGAAATAATTAGCACTGCACTTCTGAGGGCAGTCCCAGACAAGCTACACCTCGGAGCCAGCTGGGTGTGTACACAAGCTAAGTTGACAAAAGGGGCTCTTCAAACACTCTTGCTAATCAGCTAAATTACAGATCACCCTGTGGAGAGGCGTTCCAAATGAATGTTATTTAAATGTTGTTGTACATTACTACTGCTCTGTATTAGGGTTAAATTTTAGCTATACCTGCTATTAAACAAAAAGACTATCTTTTTTGTTAAAAAGTGAGTGAAGATTGTGGGGTACTTCTGCTCTGTATTGTTCTTTATAAAATTTAATTTCTGGGCTGAGCTACCACAGAACTTTATTTGGTAGAACATTTAGGAGATTAATCTACCAGGACTTTAATTACACCTATTCTCTAAATTGGGCACTGACTATACAGAAACTAACAAGTCAAAGAACAGTTTTCTTTTCTTTCTTTAGAGAGAGAAAGAGTACCTTGGTCCAGGAGATCTGTGATCCTTGGAATCTAGGTTATTATTGTTCATTAGTGAGCTGCATGTGAGCATCCCTCCTGCTGTATATAGGAAGTAAGCTTCTTCATGGACTTGAGGAGGCCAGTGCTGTATGCACACAGGATCAAGAAATACTTATCATCAGTAATAATACTACCACTCTCTGCATACTTCCTATGTGAGAGCACTTTGATAATTGTTGCATGTTATTAGCTCATTGTATCCTCTTAACAATAGTTTGGAATAAGTTGTTATTATTCTTATTGTGCAAATAAGTAAATGAAGGCTATAAGAACTTAGCCATGCTGCCACCATGAGTAGTATATTAGCTATCTCTTGTTCCATAGCAAATTGACCCACAACTTTAAGACTTAAAACAATACTAAACATTTATCATCTCACATAATTTTTAGGACAGGAATTCATGAGTGGCTTGGTTGTACTGCTGGTCCACGACCTCTCACAAGGATTTAGTCAAGATGTCAGCTGGGACACAGTTATCTGAAGCTTTGACTGGGGCTACAGGATCTGTTTCCAAGATAGCTCACTCACATGAATGGCTGGTGGGTGCTGGCTTTTGAGAGAAGCCCTTGGTCTTTCACTCTGTGGGCCTGCATTAATATTTTGGTAACATTGAAGCTATCTTTCACAGAGTGAGTAATCCAAAAGAGAGATTAAGTGGAAACTTCAAGGTGAGATGAATGAGATATTATGAATGGAAGCTATATATGTGAAGAGGAGAAATAAACCAAGGTAACCTGAGTCTGCAATTGAAAAAAGGTTGATAGCAGAAGCCAGAGTTGGAACTGAACATTAGACTGGAGCAGACAAAGGAATGTCATCACTTAATTGGGATGCCATTGAGTAAATTTGAGGGTAAAACCAGAAAAGGTCAAAGAATTCTCAGGGCACCAATTATACACTGCTGTTAGTCAAGTATCACATTGACCTCAGAATCTAGTTCTTTTCTCAGTGCGGATTTATTTTATTCATTGAAACCATTTGGCTTTCTTACAGATAAAGAGATAAGCGAGATAGACATAGAAAGACTTGGTTTCCAAACATTTCTCTAGACAGGGTATATCCATTTGAATAAGTAGGAAATTCCTTAAAGTCAAATGTAGTTATGCCCTTAAACGAGATCTATTTCTTTTCTTTTCTTTTTCATTATTACCTACTATTTAAATAAACTCAACTTCACAAATCAAATGCATGAACTGATCCAAGGTATCAGACTGCATCCTTGCACCACTGGTAGGAGATATTTAGTTGTGCAAGGCATTGCCTGTGTTCAAGAGAGCTTACATTTATTTGGAAAGAAAATACTTATATGAGGAAATCACTGCAAGTAACTCTACACAGTGATTGTTTGAGTAGGTAATTGTTGCTCCTAGACAGTAAACATAGAGGGAAGACCAAGGGATGTTGTCTGAGAGGGCAAAAATTGAAGGGAAAGAATGGGAAGGGAAGAGATGGCCAGGTTTGCATTGGTGTCTTCATGTATTGTTTGAGTTTCTGCAAAAGCAAAGCCTGAGCTGCAGCAGTTTATTTGGGAGATAACCTCAGGAAACAAAGATAAGGTTATAGAAAGAGTGAGTCAGGGTAGGAGCCAATAAGGGGTGCATTACCACTACCGCTGCTAGAGGGGAGTCCTGCTCCTTGGGGATCTTGGAGAAACATACAGGATGCCTTCTTATGTTTCCTATCTGAAGGACAGGAGGTCCAGCATTGATCAAGAGGCTGTCAGCCCCCATTGGTTGAGGGTTCAGGGTTAAGTCCTGCTTTCTGTGCCAGAAATGAGCTAAATGGACTTCTATGCCTTCAAATAAAACCCTAAGGCAAAAGAATAAACAAATGCCATAACCTGCCCTTGATATGACAACGAGCCTGGCATTGCCCACCACAGCTGTGGCTGATATCAGAGGTGGATGGGGATGTGGTAGAAGGCACAAAAACCATGTGCTACAATCAGGAAAGAAAAAAAAAATTTCCCCTGAACACTCAACTTTATTATCATCACCAGAAAATTATCAGAAGGCCACCCCTTTGCGAAGGGAAGCTGGGAGGTGAGAGCAGTTTTAGAAGGATGGTCTGTGGGGAAGAGCAGAATCTGTAAGGAAGAATGGGAAGGCATATTGGGCAGGCAACTAGTGTGGTCTATTCAGTGTCCTGTCCACTCAGATAGCCACAATTTTCCCCTCCCCTATGAGGATCTGAACCTCTTGCCCCAAAGATCCATGATGCATGTAGTGTGGGGGCAGTTATATTAGGAGCCACCATTAAATTTTCCACCAGCAACTAGTCCATATTTCACTTTGGTGATGCCTGTGCCCGCCTGCCCCATCCAGTGTGTGCCAACCAGATAATCCACACTTAAACAACTTTCAGCAACCCTCTTTCACAAATTTAGCTTTTGTATCATAGTCTCTGAGGAGAGCAGGAGGTAAAGGATGGGGCACCATGCTGACAAGCCAGGAAAAGGAATAGGGTGACAGTGGGGCTCTTTTCACTCACTTTTGCTACTTGACTTTCTGGCCTAAAGAATATCCCTGGATTGTCCTCACATGGTGGCATAGTGGTTGAGCGCTGAGCTGTGAGGCTGCCCACAGCCTATGCAGTACCAGTTCCATAACCGGCCGGCCAGCGAGGGTCCCACATGCCATGCAGACCTCTCCTGCTGCACCCACTGCTCCCCTCAGCAATGTATTTCGTCAGTCTGCCTGTTCTGTTCCCCGCTCTGGCTCTGGTGAATTCTCTCACCCTCCCGTGCTTCTGACTGTACCCAGTGCTTGTATAAATAAATAAATAAATCTTAAAAAAAAAAAAAAGAATATTCCTGGATTGAATTGTCCTTGGAAAGTGAGAGTCGGAAAGAGTTTTCTTAAAATAAGTGAAAACCAGAAGTCAGACATGGCCTCTCCTTTTCTTCTCATTCTCTGCCTGGCTTTCCTCCAAGAAAGAATCATCAAGACACTTGCAACTTGATTTACTCCTTTCCAGAAACTTCTAACAAAGGAAAAAGGTGTAAAATGGCAAATTTAGTCCCATCTCTTACCCATTACTCCAGTTCCCTTCTCTGTGGGGAAACAATCGTGTGGAGGCTGTTACTGCTGGTGGCCATGGTAACAGAATAATTGACATACAGTCTGAAAGTCATAAACTTAATGAAACTATAGTTTTTATTGCACTTCACCCTCATCTCTGATTAAATCAGATCTACATAATGTGAAGATATTAAATTTCCATGTTTCTCATTTTCTCTCCCCTGCCAATAGGAAGAAAGCTCTGTTGTGAGGGAAGTCTGCCAGTGGGCTGGGAACATAATTGCTCTAAATTTTGCTGAAAAATGTCTTTTAATAATTGGTGCTGGCTGGCCCACAAAGCAAAGCAAACTTTTGAAATGGTTAGATTCTGACTTCAGAGATACAGTTGCTTTCCCCTGGCTGGTGGAGATTTTCTGGAGGTATGGAGGGGGTGCAGAGAAAAGCAAGACATCAAAGGTGGCTCCTTATCTCAGATACAGTTTATGCAAGAACTGGTTCAGAGCACTGGTTTTATTGCACTTCACCCTGTGTGGGACCTGGGGACCCGGGAACACAGGAGATCCAGTGCCTGGGAAAATGGTACTCATTGCTAAAATGAGACAGTCACCTGGATTATTTCTCCCTGCTTTCTTCCTTCCTTCCTTCCTTCCTTCCTTCCTTCCTTCCTTCCTTCCTTCCTTCCTTCCTTCCTTCCTTCCTTCCTTCCTTCCTTCCTTCCTTGCTTTCTTTCTTGCTTTCTTTCTTGCTTTCAAGATTTCTTTATTTATTTATACAAGCCCTGGGTACAGTCAGAAGCACCGGAGGATGAGAGAATTCACCAGAGCCAGAGCGGGAAGCAGAACAGGCAGACTGACGAAATACACTGCTAAGGGGAGCAGCGGGTGTGGCAGGAGAAGTCTGTCGCGCCATGTGGGACCCTCACCGGCGGCCAGGATCAAACCGGCACTGCAGAGGCTGTGGGCAGCTTCACAACCCAGCGTTCAACCGATGCACCACCAGGGGAGGCCCTATTTCTCCCTGCTTTCAACAAGAACCAGCAAGAATGGGGACTGGAGAGGGAATCTGTGGGGAATGAAGAGGAAAATACCACTTGGCTGTGTCTCAAGCACAGCCAAGTTGGGTTCTCTGGGGTTTGAAAGTTCAATATCACTCTAGGTGTGTTTTGCAAACAACTTCAACCTGAGAGGTAATGTGATGAGAAGTAGAAAATGCTATGAAAATGTTCAGGAAGGAGCCCATAGTTCTACTGGGGGCCTTCAGGAAGGTATTAGGGAAGAGTTACCCTTAACAATTTATACATGTCAGACATCCTGCAAAGTGCTGTTAAGGGAAGAAGGCTTCATCCTCTTGAATTTTATCTTAACCTCATCTTATTTTTTTAAAGATTTATTTATTTATGCATACAAGAGCTGGGGTACAGTCCAGAGATGCAGGGGGTGAGGATTCACCAGAGACAGAGTGGGGAGCAGAACAGGTGCATCTTGTGAAATACACTGCTGAGGGGAGCAGCAGGTGAGACAGGAGAGGTCTGCTGCACCCTGTGGGTTGCTCCCTGGCCGGCAGGGGATGGAACTCGCGCTGTAGAGGCTGCAGATTGCTTCATTGTGCAGTGCTTAACCCCTTGCACCACCAGGGAGGCCCTTAACCTCATCTTAAAGGAAAGTTAATAAAAAACAGAAAAGAGTGTAACGAGGTGCTGATCTCCACAAGGGATGATTTTGCCCTCTCTCTTCCCCATTTCCTCCTCCTGAAGGAATTTTGACAATGTGCAGAGACATTTTTGGTTGTTACAGCTGAAGGAGGTGCAACTAGCATCTAGAGGGCAGAGCTCAAGGACATTGCTAAACATTCCACATTGCACAAAATAATCCCTCAGAGCAAAGAATTATCTGGCCTAACATGTAATAGTGAAGAAGCTGGCAATCTGGTCTAAAGAGAGACACATGCAGGCAGTTGAGTGCCGTGCTGTGAAGCTGTCCGCAGCCTCTGCAGCGCCAGTTCGATCCCGGCCAGCCAGCGAGGGTCCCACATGGTGCAGCAGACCTCTCCTGCTGTGCCTGCTGCTCCCCTCAGCAGTGTATTTCAGTCAGTCTGCCTGTTTTGTTCCCCACTCTGTCTCTGGTGAATCCTCTCACCCTCCTGCACATCTGCCCTGTACCCCAGTTCTTGTATAAATTAATAAATCTTAAAAAAAAAAAAAAAAGAAAAACACAGCGGTTACCAGGCTATTGATGCCCTCTGAGGCCAGAGAGAGGCAGACCTGCAGGCTACATCCCCTCCCCCACAATACAGATTAGGGAGGGCTGGGGCTGTGTCAGGTGAGGAGCCCAGCCCTCTGCAGGCACATCAACCCTGAGGCCAGAGCAGGAGGGGACCTGGACATTGCCGGCTGAGTGGAGAACTGCAAAGGCAGAACATCCTGGTTTCACTTTGAGTGTTGTGGATGTGGCTTCCTTGCCTCTGCGCAGGTCACAAAGACCCCAAGCTGATACAGGCCCTGCACTCATGGGGCTTCAGTGCCCGGGGTCTCTGGTGTAACAGGGTGGTCCCCAGGAAAGGGGGAGGTTCCCTGCCCCACCCAAGGGAGGGTGGAGCTGAGCAGGAAGAGAAGAAGCAGAAGAGACTGAGGAAGGAAGCAGGATGGAGCCAGGAGACCTGGAGGAGGCGCATGGAGCCTAGAGACACGTGAAGAAACTGCGCTTGTCTTTTGGTCGTGGACTGGGTGACACAGATGTGGGTGAGACCCGTGGGGAGGTGACCATGGCAGCTTTTATCTTGATGTTGATTTTGCTCTTTTCCTTCCGGGCTTGTCTGGTTGTTTGTGACCCTTTTCTGTGGGTCCCCACTGGAAGATGCTGTAGACTTTTGGCAGGCTTTGGGGCCTTGTTCTGGGCCAATCCCATTTGGATGGACTTTTACCCACGAGGGGATGGGTAACTTTGGGTGTTTCATTTAGAAACTAGATTATTTGCTTTTCCTGTATTGTTTCCTAGTTTTATTAAAGTTCCTTCCCATTAAAGTCTCATATGTTTTGTGTTGATGCGGCGGATGGCAGAACCCATGTAGAACAGGCAGGTTTGTGGGGTTTGGGCTGCCCCTCTCCCTGTCCTATAACAGATTTGGCGTCCAACGTAATTTAGGACAGAGCCATCCGTGGTTAGTCAGCCCCATGGGGAAATTGGGCTTCCCTGTGGCGCTGGCTACCATAAGCGCAAATGTGATTTTTGGTTTCTCCGGTGTGTTTGTTTCATATGTCGATTTGCTGTTGAAAAACTGGCTTGGGCTTTGTGAAGATCTGTGTGTCTGTATGTAATTTGTTTGTAGTGACTTGCTAAGACATTTGATTTTGTGGAAATTGTTCTGTGCCGGTTTTACTCAAAAGATTAGGCAGTACATTGGACCATGTGGCCAGATCAAAGATGGTGTCTGAGGCCACTTGCAACTTTTTTTTTCTTTCTTTTTGTAATCTCTGCTGTCTCATTAGCATTTCTAAAGGCAATAATGGTTCTTCAGTGGTATGTTGCTTTGTCTTTGGCTACTTCCTGCTCTTTGCCTGATGCATTTTGCCAGCCAATTGTGGAGCAGTGGTGTTTAAATTAGCAAATGTATGCCTGGGTGTTAAGGAAAGAGTAGCCTTAAGCAGTAACTGGTAATCGCTGGTATCCTTGATGGATTCTTGGAGATAACTTGAATTTTTGCAAAGTCTGGATCAGAAAAATTAACAAGATTTTGTCTGAGTCTGAAAGGATTTGCTGCTGTGAATTTTGTCTACACAATTTGTTTTGGGCATGTTTGCCATTTTGAATCCTGAATTTGTTCAATTGCTGGTGTAAGACAAGATTCTAAGTTTCTGCTTCCTACTGAGGAAGGTCTGTTGTGGAAAGCACTCTTTAGGGTGCATCATGTAACTGTACCAGGTTTTCATACCTGTGTTGTTGTTGTCCCTCCCTAGTGTGGGGGAGGTGTAATCTGTGCTCAGATGTTTAATCTGCTCTTTCAGCTTCTGTCCCAGAGTGGCTAACAGAAGTAAGGAGATGACTCCTTTTAATTGAAAGTTAATTACTGATAATTTGATTTTGCTTTTTCAGGTTCTATTCCAGGAAACCCAAGGAGTGCCTGCTTGGTGGCTAACAAGAAATGACTCCTTTTGCTTAAAAGTTAACTGTTATTTTTATTCTTTCAGTTGCTGTACAGAGTACCCCAGGATTGACTTCTAACAAAAAGTCTTTAACACTGAAAACCCTAATGTGATAAACAAGGTCGTTTAACTCTTGTGATTAATAAAACTTTTCCTTCCTATTTCCAAAGTCTTAGGTTTGTAGGATGACAACCGGAAATTTTTCTGCCAGCAACACTCCACATTTTTTTTGGACTTTGACATTTTTTTTCTGAGCCTATGGAGTAAAACTGCAGTTACATAACATATTCTACGTGGCATAACTAAAAAAAAAAAAAAAAAAAAACTGTCTTTGTCTATACGTTGTATGTCTGTATGTCCTTGTGTCTAACTGTCTTGACCTCCAGTGATCGACGAATTGATATACATGGTGCCCATAGACGTTGGAAAGGAAAAAAAAGAGTCTCCAGTTATGAGAAAAACAAAAAGTTATGGTTTGATTGTCAACGTTGTGCTACTGAACTAAGCCGGTGCCTTCTTAGAGATTGAATATTGTTGTTTCTGCTAATTTTCTGATATTTATGGCAAAGCTTCCCAGAAATCTAAATTCAAGTACAAATTTGGTAGCCTGTCATTTGACTGATGCAAGGAAATTTTGTGGAACCTCAGTAGAGCTCCTGAGACACTCCACAAAGTTTCTCCCTTTCCTCCTGGAAAGGCATTAGATGAATTTGTTCTGTTTGGCTTTTACCTAATGAAGTAAAACTGGAAGGGAAGCATTGTCACTTGGGAAAATGGTAAAACTTGGTATGTACAAAATGTTAACAGTAGTATCTGGTATGTATGTAAATTGTCAATGGTGATTGTCACCTTGTAATATTGTATAATTCAATTGTTTCACACCTACAGAAATTGTTTCTGGAAATATAGGGAGAAAAGGTCTCAACAGATTCCTATTGATGGAACTGTTGAGAGTAAAAAACTTTCCTACAAAGGACTGAATAGACCTGGAAATACACCCGACATTTACTAAGGTTTCTTTGACATAATACTGGAACTTTTTTTTTTTTATGCATTCTGTCCTGAATCCACGAAATTTTTGTTTTGTTTTGTTTTGTTTTGACTAACCAGGATCTGCAGAAAGGTTGTAATTTTTTTTCCAACAAAGCTAACTTGTGTTTGCATTTTCTCTCCCCTTGATACCAACACGGCATAAAAATAGTGGTAGTAATCTTTTACTACTTATCTCAGAGTCTGTTTTTGCATAACTTCCATAGGGATTTTGTTTAAACTGAAAAAAATTGGACATAAGTTTCATTGTGTGGCTTTGTGTGGAGCTCTTCCAGAAAGTCGAAACAGAGCTAAACCAAGAAGAGGAGAACCTGTTTGCCTTGTTTGTAGGGTTCCAGAGACCTCCAAAGAAGGTGAGGAAGCTTGCCTCCATTGGCAGGACTGGACAACCCGGCCAACGAAAATGCCCTGGTACCCTCGAGAAGAGGAAAGCCCAGGTGGAGTCTGATGAGACTAACTTTGTACCTGAAGCATACATCGACCGGATGCCAATGGTTCGCTCTGATCCTATATGGAGTATTTCAACAAAGCCAGCTAAAATTGCTGCTTAGTTATTCTGCCCTGTGATTTTATGCAAAAATGGGAAAAATGGTTTAAAGGTAGATTTAATTTGCAAACTTTTGCTATGCTGTTAAAGTTTGGGATCAAGGTTGAGAGAATTCGTTTTTGCATAAGTTGAACCATTTTAACATTTTTTCCCTGTGATTTTGATATATTTGCTATCTTGTTTTAGCCAATTCTCCAAATTTTTTTCTTTTGGCTTGGATAATGGACTATTTTTAAGTAATGAAACTGTCATACTGGACATTCATGGACAATGCTGCTGACTAATTGTTGCTTCTCTTACACACATTGTAACCCTAAAAAAGACTGTCTCCTAAGACTACACCCTGAGATCTGTGCCACCATAGATATGGTGGAATAAAAATTAAAAGGGGGGATTGTAACAGGGTGGTCCCCAGGAAAGGGGGAGGTTCCCTGCCCCACCCAAGGGAGGGTGGAGCTGAGCAGGAAGAGAAGAAGCAGAAGAGACTGAGGAAGGAAGCAGGATGGAGCCAGGAGACCTGGAGGAGGCGCATGGAGCCTAGAGACACGTGAAGAAACTGCGCTTGTCTTTTGGTCGTGGACTGGGTGACACAGATGTGGGTGAGACCCGTGGGGAGGTGACCATGGCAGCTTTTATCTTGATGTTGATTTTGCTCTTTTCCTTCCGGGCTTGTCTGGTTGTTTGTGACCCTTTTCTGTGGGTCCCCACTGGAAGATGCTGTAGACTTTTGGCAGGCTTTGGGGCCTTGTTCTGGGCCAATCCCATTTGGATGGACTTTTACCCACGAGGGGATGGGTAACTTTGGGTGTTTCATTTAGAAACTAGATTATTTGCTTTTCCTGTATTGTTTCCTAGTTTTATTAAAGTTCCTTCCCATTAAAGTCTCATATGTTTTGTGTTGATGCGGCGGATGGCAGAACCCATGTAGAACAGGCAGGTTTGTGGGGTTTGGGCTGCCCCTCTCCCTGTCCTATAACACTGGGACTCTCCTTGCATCTACCCTTTTCCTCTCATCTTCCTCTTCTTTACTTGGGTTATTTTTTCCTAACCCTCTGCTTTTCCAAAGTTTAAGCAGCAGGCGAGTAAGATAATGTGTTCAAAGTCAGGGTTACAGAGGGGAGAGGAGAGAATAGGTTCAATGTCAAGGCCTCATTCCTCCCATCTTATGAATCTACAGCAAGGAACAATTGCCTTTCACTCTCTTATGTGACAAGAAATGTAAAAAGCAAACAAACAAACAAACAAAAAAATAGACTAGCAATGAAAGTACTTGAAATTCCTGGATTTGGATCGATCCTTGATTTAATTTTCAACAAGTATTTCAGGTAGTCACCACCAATTAATAGATGAAGAAGCCATGCCTCAAAGATATTAAGGAAATCTTTCAAAGCAACACAGCCAGGAAATGATTGCCTTGGCTTTCAGTTATATAAATAAGCCAAAGATGGCCTCAGTATATTGGCCCCTCAATTGTTACTTTCTTCTTTGTGTTTTCTAGGTCATTTATTTCTCTTTCCCCTGCCCCCAGGTTGTTTATTTCTTCTCTGCAGGCTGAGACCCATTAGCTCAAAACCCCACGAGTGCCAGACTCAGTTTTATACATCCAATTGATTTAAAAATAGCCAAAACAAGCAGATTTTTAGTCACTGAGAGCTTACTTCCTTGCAGACCCCAGAAAATCTCACCCCACATTTGTGGCAATGAACATAAATCTCGGGCCATGAAATGCCCAAGTTGCTACAATCCTAAGCCTGGACCTTTCAGAGCAATCTGGCCGGGACCCTCCCCACTTTGTTACTGAGTGATGCCCCTAGATATAAGCCCCTCTCTGTTCACCCCTTATCCTCGGAGTTCACCTGCCCTCATTCCCTACTGTTGGGTGGCCCCTCTCTTCTAAGCTTCTGACACTCTGTGGCTTTGAGGAACTGCCCTCTGATGCTGCCTTCCCAGTAGAGTGTTGTGTGTTTACTGCCTTTGGGGCTCATATCTTTTCTCTCCATTCCCCTGAGATCCCTCAAGCTCCACTCTTTACATATTCCAAGTCAGACCTTCAGGCTCTGAGCCTTGTGGTTTTTTCACTCCACCCAACAAGGTTCACCCTAAATTCCAAGTTTTCATCAAATAGGATTATACAAAATACATAGCATCTAGGCAACATTCCCAGAGGAAGGTCATGGGTTCACCCGAAATTTAAAAAAAATTGACTCAGTTCCCACAAACCTTGGAAAAGTCAGCATCACCCAGATTTCTTGTAGAGACACATTAGTAGTGTTATCACTATCACAACAATTTCCACATTCATCCCCTGAAAGGGCTAGAATGGGGAAGAACATCCTGAGTTGGAAATAATCAGCACATTATTAATAACTTTCACTTGTTGAGCATTTTCTCTGTTCCAGGTAATCAATGTAACCAAGAGCTATAGAATCACACAAGGGCAATGTCCCATTTTCCAGTTCTCAGGTCATAGATTATCCCTGTGGCTAGTAAGGTTTAGTAAGGTTTCCCCTCCTCACCAGTACCCACATGCATCCCGTCAATATACCCCATCACTTCGTTCCTGAGAAAACCAACACAAGGAACTTCCCACCAAAAAGCACCCCCACTGCTCTTGACTTGGGTTTCTGTCCTGGTTCACCAGCTGTTGGCCACTGAGCCACTTCTGTCCTTTCTGGGACCAATCCAGCCACTCTCCTGTCTAGAAGGGCCCTCATGGGGACAGGAAACAAAGCCTTTTAGCAGAAACACAGGTACAATGGCCCCAGAGTGTCCTGAAGCTACTGGTGACTTGCAGGGGAGTGCAGGAGAGCTGTTATTTTCCAAATTTTAGCTTTAGTAGATCTGTTATGTCTTCTTAGCAAATTGCCAGCTTCAGGAAACTCGACACAAAAAGCAGTGGTTATGAATACTCTGGGCCACACTTCCTGGGGTAGCCTCATCACATTTTAGTGACAAAAATTACCTCCCAAGGCATGCCACTGAATTCTCTCTCTTTTCCAAAAGGGGCTAAACCATATGGAAGCCAATTACAGGCAGGGCTGGGACTATGGCTCAGGGGCTGAGGACCTGGATTCCAGGGATGCCTGCAGGTTGGTGGAAGGGTGACCTATGGACCTTCTCCCAGTTTCTTCCTTCCCTAATCACCAGCTGCTGGTTAGGATATTGGAAGTTAATAAAGCTCAGTGACTATGTCAGAAAAATGAATTGAGTCCCATGATGACTCAAAGGACTATTTTGTCCATTATTGCCTCGGAGTTTACAAAACCAGTCCTTCAGAGATGAGGTTTTGACTTTGACCAAGGTCCCACAAGTAGAGCACCTACCAAAGGGAAGTAGTGGAATTGTTATAGGGCAGCCCTGATATAAAACAGGTTGCCTGACTGTGGGTCCTCACGGTGCACTTAAAAGGGACTTAATACTCCGCTGCAGGCACACACAAAAGGTTAATAAAAGGTTTATTCACAAGGGAAGGGGAAAAGAGGAAAATGTACAACTCAGGGAGAAAAGTGGGAGATAAATTCTTAAATGTGTCCTACCCTATCTGCGTATCTGAAATCCCAATGGCACTCCGAGAGCTGGCCGCCAGCCATGAGCTATGAAGCCAGGAGGTGAGAGAGCGAGAGACCCCAAGGCCCACGTGTCTGGTTTTATACCAAACCTGGCTGCTTAACTCCACCCTCAGGTCCCAGCAACCTTCCCTTTGGTGATGATGGGATTTGTCTTTCCCAATGTCCTGACGGCTTTGGTCTGGAGTGGGGGTGGAGTCCACAAGCCTGTATGGAATTAGCTTAGGCCATCCTTTCCCCCTAACAGAATAATGGAAATCACAGTTCGGTGCTTACGAAATGGCAGACCTTGGTCTGAATCCTCACTTTTATGCATAACTTTTTATTTATTTATTTATTTTTAATAGTTTTTTTTTTTTAAGATTTTTTTTTTTAAAGATTTATTTATTTATTTATTTATACAAGCACTGGGTACAGTCAGAAGCACGGTAGGGTGAGAGAATTCACCAGAGTCAGAGCGGGGAGCAGAACAGGCAGAAGGACCGAAGTATACTGCTGAGGGGAGCAGCAGGCGGCAGGAGAGGTCTGCGCGCCATGTGGGACCCTCTTCCGGTGGCCGGGGAACAGTTGGGGATCGAACCGACGCTGCAGAGGCTGTGGGCAGCTTTGCAACCCAGCGCTCAACCGCTGCGCCACCGGAGAGGCCCGATGCATAACTTTTTAAAGGCCACGTTAGGAAGTCAGGTTTATTACTGCCCCTCCTTTACGTCTTAGATGTACGGAAGTCAAGAGCCAGAGATTAAGCAATCTGCCTCCAGGTCCTGAAGCAGATACTGAGACACAATTCTTCAGCTTCAGAGCCCCCGCTCTTTACCTCTTCAAGTCATGACCAGATGAGTGACTGCTCTGACCCTGCACAGATATGGACAATTAGTGTACACTGAGAATATGTAAAATGTTTTCTGCTATCCTCAAAACAAAATCTCAGATGTAATAAAAATATGCCAAGGGTGAACCAACCACAAATTTTTTTGAACCCATTAGGAAAAATAAAACCCATAAGAGATTTAAATACAAGACTACAGGTATAAGAAATTCTTTTCTAATTTTTAAGCGTAATTTTTTTGCTCACGCAATCTTGGGTTTTCTCACTGTGAGTCTGTAGATGATAAGAGTCCTCTCTGTAAGACAGGACACTTAGGGATGCTGGACTTTTCTAGTTTGATTATGGCGTTTCATGGATTTTGAGATAGTTGAGCTAAGACATACAGTTAGTATTTACTAAACTTACCTTGTCTTACTAGTAAGACTTATTTGAGGGTACTAATAAAAAATACTAATGCCAGGCCACATTCTAGGTGTACTGAATGAGAATCTTTAAGAAGGGAAAAACTAACAACTTAGTGTCCTTAGCTATAGCTACATCCTGAGATTCTTATTCAATTGTCCTGGATGGAACTGAAGCAAGAGTATGTTTTTAAGTTCTTGGGTGATAAAAGTGCAGGCAGTGTCAATAATAATGAGCTTATCCCCTCTGCATCAATCAGTGGCATCCTCTGGTTGGTAGCCTTGTTCCTACCACATGCCTGCCACACTGTATTTTTCTGTCCCCAGAAAGAAGACCATAGACCAGAGTACAAAACAGATGCTGTTAGTCCTTGGATCAGTAAGCAAACATTTATTGGATCAGTATTAAAAGGGACTGTGTCCCTTCTTGGTAAAGCAAGTAAAAGTTCTAGTGATGGAATAAAGATTGAGGTGAGTCCAGAGGGTCAGGCATCAAACTGCCATGACACAAAGTAAAAGGCAGGTCTCGACCTGGGAGATGAACTAAGAAATGGGACATGGTGAATATGGACTGGCTGCAGATTTCATTAACCAAAAGTCTTAGCGCAGCCTCAGAGTCAGGGCCTGCATGTGCAGAGAGATGGGGCATATGGCCCATGGAGGTCCAGGTCTGCCTTCAGTGAGCAAAGAACCAGTGACGGTGGCTCAAGCTCAGGTGTAGGCATCTCAGACCCTTGCAATAGGACTACAGTCAGCAGCCCCATCAGAGGGAGAAAGGCAGGACCTAGAGGGATGAAATAGAAGTGGATAATATTTAAAGAAATGAAATACTGATCAAGGAATTCCTCAATTCCCTCACTTTAAGAACAAAGTTGATTCCATTATCAGTGGCGTGGAAGAAAGGACTTGCATAATGAATCACAGTATAGAGGAGATTCCATTTGGAAGTTTAGAGATTCCCCCCGAAATATAGGCTAATTAGAATTTCCCATTGTCTGCCAGCTAATCTCAAAATGCTGTCACAGGCCTCTTTGCCAAAGACTGCTCACTAAATCTTCCTTTTCATTTGACTTATTCTTAGAAATCTCTTAATACTTTCCGTTATCAAATATGTTGGGGTTTTTCCCACATTAAGAAATTTTTCCAACCCCAACTGACTATCCTACAGATTAACTCCATTCTGACACTAACCACCTGGAGTTAGAGCTGATCCGGTAGGTTAAGGGTTTATTAGGGGCTTCCCAAAAGTCACATTATTATTACAAACTCAGATTTGCTTTTTATAAATAACAAGACACCTTTGAGGCTCTTATGACTTAGGAAATTTAAAGGTTTTTTTTTAAAGATTTATTTATTTATACAAGAGCTGGGGTACAGGCCAGAGGTTTGAGAAGGTGAGAGGATTCACCAGAGATACAGTGGGGAGCAGAACAGGCAGACAGACCAAAGACACTGCTGAGGGGACCAGCAGGAGAGGTCTGTGTGTATGTCCCTGGCCAGCCGGGAATAGAACCGGCACTACAAAGGCTGCGGACAGCTTCCTAGCACAGCACTCAACCTGCTGCACCACTGGGGAGGTCAAAATTTAGAGATTTTATGGGTTGGGTGCCAGGAACCCTAAATGAAGACCAAAATATATATTTCTTATTAAAAATCATGTGACAGGAAGCCAAGTATAGGAAGGGTATTCCCAGTCTGCTCACATCCAGTGTGCATTCAAATGACCATGTGTCCCATACCTTCCCTTATGCTGATGTGCTATGTCCTGTTTGGTCTGGACCATACCCAGAGGTACAGCATCATTCTAGGTCCATGTTTTGTACACTCATGTCCATTTGACAACTGCCCAAGAGCAGGTATTACCGGGAATAGTATTTTAAATGTCAGTGTTCAATTTTCTAAGCACCTTCACGAGTCTTGTAACATGGGCATCAGGGGATTTATACCCAGTATTGAGGACACTATTACTTATGGTTGTTATGTTTCTGAATGTGGGTGTGATACCCAATGGCATAGAAGCCAAAACCATGACACCAGCTTTTGAAAAAAGAACACAGGTCACCTGGCAGGAGACTGAAGGCAAGGCTCTCAAATCAGTCTCCCTCAGATTGGGGTTTTGGGCAGTGTTTATGGGATTGAAGAACTCAGAAAATATAAGTAGTTAGAGTCTGACTTTTGCTTTCTGCTCAATCATGGTGCCACTTGAATCTGGATCTGGAACAGTAACAGATGGATCACCTCTTGGTTCTAAAGTCCATCTAACCATGACTTAAGACATCTTAGTTCTCTTTTTCATGGCTATTTTTGGTTCTGGCAATGAAATACCATCTCAAAGACAGCAAACAC
Source organism: Talpa occidentalis (assembly GCF_014898055.3). Classification (NCBI taxonomy): domain Eukaryota; kingdom Metazoa; phylum Chordata; class Mammalia; order Eulipotyphla; family Talpidae; genus Talpa; species Talpa occidentalis. The sequence goes on from NW_023605083.1 coordinate 94,367,364, forward strand.
TCCTCTGTGCCTGTGTTCTGAAACAACTTGTCAACTTATGGAAGATCTGGGTTTTCTTCCTTTTTAAAATGGGTTGGGTGGCGCAGCAGACCTCTCCTGACTCGCCTGCTGCTCCCCTCAGCAGTATATTTCATTCAATCCACCTGTTCTGTTCCCCACTCTGTCTCTGGTGAATCCTCTCACCCCCCGCAACTCTGGCATGCACCCCAGATCTTATATGCATAATTAAATAAATCTTTAAAAAAATGGGTTGGGGTCTTTTTGTTCCACTTTGCTATTCTTACAAGCTAAGCAAGCAGAAGCAAATGATCATCATGACCACCACGATTTTAGTTATTCATCATAATGACATCAAGAGGCACTTCTCTCCTGAAATATATCAGAGTCATTTGGGGAGAAATGATCTTCCCAAAGCAAATTCAAGAAAACTAACCAGACACTGCAATCCTGTGAGCCCCAGACACATCTAGCAGCCTCCACTCTCCATATTCTTCTGTTTGTTCTATGGGATACATTGCACAGAGTCCCTTCCGGACTTCTCCATGTTGTGAAAGAGCCTCTTCCCAGGAAGCCCCACCGCAAACTCTCAGCCACATGAGGATTCCGGCGTGTGTTCAGGCACTAATGAAGTCTCCTTGTGCAGAACTGAGTACAAGCACAGATTGTATGTGGGAGGAGATGTTCTCTCAGTGTCTGCTCTAAATGTTGTTTCCAAGTTAATCACTCCAAGAGAGGGAGATGAATGGGGATTACCTGAACTACAAGAGAGCGGAAACAAATCAGCTAACTGGGATCATGGGAGTCTGCAGGAATTTTTCTCTTGCTCTTTTTATCCCTAACTAAGATCTATGGGTTAATTAGTGGGCTAGTCAACTACTATTTGCCTGCACATCCTTTACCAACCCTTCCCTCTACTGTTTCTATGGATAGCCTATATTCTGGCCCCAACTTCTCCTCCTGTGGTCCCATCCCCTATAGGAGCAGTGACCTCCCACTGTTGCTAATCTTGGCTTCCCTGTTCTACCACCTGTGTGACTAATTCCATCTGCTTTAAAGACCTCTACTTCTTTCTTGGCTGATGGAGCTGATTGAGTTCTTAAATAATACCTACTATTTTAAAGCATTTACCAACTAAATCTTTAATTCCGATAACTTTCTTCATGATGTGGGTACATATTGTCCCCATTTTATAGATATGGAGACTAACTAATAGGGAGGTGACATAGTAGGTTAGTGGTGGAGCTGGGATTCAAGACAGACTGTGACTTTTATCCTTTGAACCAAAAATAAAAACACAACAAATGAAACCCACACACAAACAATATCTTGATTCACTGATTTTTAAAGCAGGGGCACATTAGGGTAGTATTTCTCCAAGTGTAGCTCCTGGACTAGTGTGTTAGCATCACCTGGGAACTTGTTAGAAATACAAATCTTAGTCTCCACCCTAACCCTAACTGCTGCATCAGAAATGGGAGGGGAAACACTGTATTTAAAAAAAGATATTTGGCAAAGTTTAGGAACCACTTAAGAACATGGTTCTATTCTTGGATGTTGAGGTCCTAGAATAATTCTGGGGCCACTGTAGTTCCCTCCCTACCAACCAAATGATAGCTTGTTTGCCTCCCCCTCACTCCCCTGCCTCCCTCAGCTCCTGTTCCACTTGGTGCAGTTCCTTTAAATGGCCATGCATATATCTCCATCATGGGCAAGACCCTGTGGTGGGAAGAGTACAGTTCCCCAACGATACTCACCTCCTAATCCTAGAGAACTATGACTATGTTATGTTACATGGTCCAAGAGATTTAAAGTTTCTAATCAGATGGCCTTAAAAAAGAGTGCATATACTGGATTATCCAGGTGAGTCCAATGTAATTACAAGAGTCTGTAAAGGGACAAAGGTAAGAAATGAACCAGAACCAGAGAAATGGCTGGTTTTGAAAATGGAGGGAAGGGACATAAGTCAAAGAATGCAAGTAGTCCCTACAACTTGAAAAAGACAAGGAAGCAGATTCTTCCTTAAAGCTTCTAGAGGCAAGGGAGTCCTGCTGATCCCTTGATTTTAGTCCAGTGAAATTCATTCTGGACTTCAGAGCTGTAAGATAATCAGCTCGTATTGTGTTAAGTTTGTGTTTGTGGTAACTTGTCAGAGCAGCAATGGGAAACTAATATACATCCTTCAAAAGATTATCAGGGGCCTCCCTGGAGGCACAGCGGTTGAGTGCTGGGCTGTGAAGTTGCCCACAGCCTCTGCAGCGCTGGTTCGATACCTGGCCGCTGGCGAGGGTCCCACATGGTGCACAGACCTCTCCTGCCATGCCCACTGCTGCCCTCAGCAGTGTACTTCATTGGTCTGCCTGTTCTGCTCCCTGTTCTGGCTCTGGTGAATTCTCTCATCTTCCCGCGCTTCTGACTGTACCCAGTGCTTATATAAATAAAAACATAAATCTTTTAAAAAAATAAGATGATCAGGACATATTTGACATGCACAGCTGTAGCCCTAACTGAAATGATGGTACAGAAGGGACTACAGTGTCAAAAGGACAGTGGCCAGATACAGGACAGGTGGGTTCAGGTCCGTGGGTTCTCACCTGTACACACAATTACAAGATCCCTTGGGTTCAGGGAACAACAATTGGGTTTATTTAACAAATGGGGGCACAAAGAGTCTCTAAGGCCACAAGTGACTGGCTACCTCATCCCAGATAGTGTCCACAGTCTCAAAAGACTACTCATCCAAGATGGCGCTGCCCCATCAACCAGGCCTGGAGTGCCTGGCACTTCAGCAAGCAGCAGGCCAAGTCCCAAATCACCACATTTGGAGGTGTTCACAGGCAGGGACGCTGAAATGACACCACAGTCGTCCACAGCAACAGTCTGAAAGTCAAGATGGACAGCACCGTGCACTGGACAAGAGAGCCACAGAGGCAGCAGCACCGGGAAGTGGTGCCAGACAAATAAGAGTTCTCAAAATGTGACCCTGACACAGCGTGCTGGTCAGCCATCCACAGTGCTGGGTAGCACTAGTGTTACAGCTCTTTGTGAGTAACATGGCCCACACCAGCAACAGCTCTTTGAGACACCAGGTCTGGAGCCACTGGTGCTCCTTTCAGGTGGTGTCAGAGGCCGGAGGCAGGTGTGGCCAGCTGGGCCTCTGAGAAGCATTTTGGCTTCTTTTTTTTTGGAGTTTGGCTCATCCCTCTTTCTTCTTCAGAGCTCAGGGACAGAACCTTCCTGTGAGAGAGTCTGAGCGCCCCAAGCTGGCTGCTGCCCTGCCTTATATACTCCTTCAGGATCCCCCACAAGTCTGATTGGACCGTTTTCAATCCCACAGCTGATTGGATCACTTACCAATTGGCTCATAGCTCACACCTGATCAGTACATTCTATGATCCAGGCACTAAATCCACTGGCCTCTCTACTGCCTGCAGCTGGAGATAGCCAATGTGCTGGAGCTGGCCCAATGGGCCTCAGGCCTCTCCCTGAAGCTCTGAAATGGGAGCTGTGTGCCCCAGGGTAGTGTAGGGAACCAGTGCCGCCCACTATCACCGCTGGCCTCTGCCTGCAGCCTGAGCCTAGTGGGGCCACTGTTGGCAGGCAGTAAAATGCCCACCACCTGCTGCTGCTTGCACTGCCTGCAAGCAGTTTCTGAGGCAGAGAATCATGGAAGGGACTGCCCACAGGCGGCAACTCCTGGTGTGGGTAGAAAAGAGCAGATCTTGCCCCACACCTTCTGCGGTGGGTCTGGGTTTCCTAACCACACTTTTCAGTTCTCTCTCACATTCACCCACTCCCAGTCTCACCTTTACATTTCCAAATATGAGTCAGTTTTCAACCCCTCCTCTTTGCCTAAATCCTATCTCTGTGACTTCTAAAACTCCCACTGTACAACCCAGCTAGTTTCAGTCTTCTCTCGAACATTCCATATCTGATTCAGGACATCCTCATATCTTTGAAGCGCTCAAACAGAGGCTACATTTTCTTTCATAACCTAAAGACATAGGGGTCAGGAAGCAGTCCAATGTCCTCCTAAGTCAACAGGAAGTACACCCTGAACCATTTAGCCCTCTCCCTTCTGCACAAAACTATTTCAAAAGCTCATGCCCTTATTTCTATCTCTCTCTCTCCTCTCCTTTGTGCCATTTATTAGCCTGCCAGCTACTCCCACATTCACTGAAGATGTGGGCGCTTATATTTCTCCTGTCTACCACTGTCCCTGTCAATATTCTTGACCATAGGACCATCTGCCAATGACTTAAACAGCACCCTGGTCTCTCAGCTCCTTCATATATCACCTCCAAAGATATATATATATATATATATATATATATATATTTAAGATTTATTTATACAAGCACTGGGTACAGTCAGAAGTGCAGGAGGGTGAGAGAATTCACCAGAGCCAGAGTGGGGAGCAGAACAGGCAGACTGACAAAATACACTGCTGAGGGGAGCAGCGAGTGGCAGGAGAGGTCTGTCGTGCCATGTGGGACTCTCGCAGGCAGCCGGGGATCGAACCGGCGCTGCAGAGGCTGTGGGCAGCTTCACAGCTTAGTGCTCAACCGCTGCGCCACCAGGGAGGCCCTATCACCTCCAAAGATATTTTCTAACTCTACAGCATCTACTTTCCTACATCCTCACACCTATTCCTGGTCACTTGCAATTATCACATCCCCCTCAAAACCCTAACCAAAAGAGTTTGACCCTATGACTACAACTTCCAGGTTTTTTTATTCTGATATCCTCAATGTCACCATCTTTTGCTTTCGCTGGGACTCCCAAACCCTATTCTCACTTTTCTGATAGCTCAGTATCTAATTCATGACTCAATAGTTTAATCATTTCCTTGCAAATACTCTCATTGCCTTGTTTCTCCCTGAACTACCCATTCTCACTGTCTTGCTCATCTGGTAAAGCACACATCTGCCCACCCAAGGCCCTCACATGAGCTGTTGAGGTTTGTATAGAAAATCATAGATCCAGGTTGTGAAAATTAATATGTAGAGGTTACATTAAAATGAGGAGGGTAAAAGAGAGTTCCTATGCATGCACAATCAGCAAACTACAACAGTCTGGGTGTCTTACATCTCTGACCAACTGTGAGGCTGCTTCCCCACTCCAATGCCAACAATGAGTCATCCTTACCTAGCACTCTCTCAGAAGATATATAAAGGGGTGCTGGTCTTGGATTCAAGGGACATGCATATGCATCTCACCTTGACACTATGCTTACTTTAAGGGAGAAAAATCTGCCACCTCAATATTTTTGGCAAAAGATTAAATTAACGGGAGGGGTTCTGAAGACTAAGTAGAAGACACTCTTGAAAAAAGAGAGTTATATATAAACCTCTGAAAGTGCATGTAAAAGAAGTCCTAATCTTCTTATCTCTCTTCAATAGAGAAGGCAAAATTTAAACTACATACTTTTGTCTATTGTGCCTTCTCTGGTAACCAATCTAAGGAAACCTTCCCTTGCTTCTGCACAAAGTCCTTCTGTCTGAGCTAAACTATTTAAGATGGCATCTGAAGCTACATGACAAGTTATTCGGTCATGCTGGGTCTCTCCCAAGTATACAGGAGGTACACATGTTATTATTAAACTCTTTTTGGTTTTTTTCTCTTATCAGTCTGTCTGATGCTTTTGTTGATTATTAGCCTCAAAGAACCCATAGGGATACAAGGTGGTTTCCTTTGTACCCCAACATGATCAAATTGCTTTTTTGTTATTTTTCCAAATAAACCCATTTTGTTGGTGAAATAACTGATTGGTTTTTGTTTGAGGTTAACAAGGTTAACCACTTTCCTTTAACAATCTCAGCCCTCATTTGTTCCCCCCATTCTCTTGATGCATCTGTTCCTGCCTGCAGTCATGGGGTTTTGAGTTCCTCCCTTGAGAATTAAATGAGGACTCTAAACACAGCAGCTGATTTTGAAGCTGAGATTTATTGAAGCGATAAAGCAACAGAAAGCTCTAGGGAGGCTTTAAGGGTGAGTGTCTCTCTGAAGGACAGACAACAGCCTCTCCCTTATGTAGGCCACGAGCCTAACACAAAGGTTGATGTGATTCCACATGTGGGGAATGATGGAGGTTTTGGAGTAGCCTGATGCAGCTGCAGGAAGAGAACATACTTCTTTATGTATCCGATGTTCAGAATATGGAGGACAAATCCCCCCAGAGTTGGAGATCTTAGTACTCTATGTAGACAGGCTCAGAGTAAGTTGAGGATTCTTTTCAAGACACATGTGCCACCACCTGGGTCCCATTGGTCTGACCATGGGCTAGTGATTATACCACTTTGTCGTCACTGGATTGATGGCTATAACAAAGTTACTAGGGACAGAGAGTTAAGTAATGGTTTGATGTTAATCATTAAGCAATGACTTTTATGCGCTGTTGTGAGTGTCCTTGTTTCCAAGACTACCTACAAAAGGTAAGAGGCACGTATGTCCAAGAGGTCTTCTGAATCACTTCCCCGACCCCCAAGAGAAAGCATATTTCTCATATTTGAGGGGAAATCTGGATGGAGGTCTCTTTTTCTGTAACTTTTTTCTGCTTATTAGGATGCAGGCCCTCCCTACACTGTAGAGGAGTAGAAATTTCTCAGTCTGGAAGAGGGAGATGCAGGGCATAGATTTGGATAAGTGCCAAACCACCAATATTTTGGCTTGGATTCTCTGAACTCCAATTGTCAGAAAGCTTAGTAAACATGAACCATATATGAGGGCAAGAATAATGATTGTAACAACACCCATTGCTGAGCATAGCCATGATCGCCTACCCAGAACCATCCCTATGTATTAAATGTTCCTACTTCATTGTGTGCAAACATATCTTGCAGTTGGGCTCATTTGTCTTCCATTGTGTTACTTAAATCAGGGAAAGTTAATTCACATGCTCTTTTTTCCACTATCATACAGTATCTTCCTTCTTGATAATCTAAAGCAAAATAGTGCTGTATTTGGCTTAGTTCCTCCACTTCTGATTGTATTGCCCAAATCATATGATTAGTGGCATCAACAGATCTTTTCAGCCTCCATCAACCCCAGAGTACTGTGTCTGTTTTCCTGAACTATGACACCAGAGGAAGCACCAAAGCTAAGTGTGCCGGCAACCGGTCCTGCATCGACTCTGTCAGCCTCAGTGTTGGATAGATAAGGGCCCATGGCATTTTGGGCTTAAAACTCTGGTCTGAATGTCACATGAGTCCCTAGGTGTGGGTCTTCTTAGTTTCTTGGTTTTTGCTACCTGGACAGAAAGAGTTTTAAGTGGCCAACTCCCACACACTAGGTGGATGGTTGGTGGCTCAGTTTTTTTTTTTTTTTTTTTTTAAAGATTTATGATTTACACTTACAAGAGCTGAGGAGCAGGCCCGAGATGCGGGGTGAGAGGAGGGTGAGAGGATTCACCAGAAACAGAGTGGGGAGCAGAACAGGCAGACTGACTAAAATACACTGCTGAGGGGCGGAGGGGGCGAAACAGGAGAGGTCTGCTACACCAGGTGGGTCAGCTCCCTGGCTGGGGATTGAACTTGTGCTGCAGTGGCTGTGGATAGCTTCATAGTGTTGTGTCTTAACCCCTTGTGCCATCAGGGAGGCCCTAGTATCTCAGTCTTTGAAGAAGAAACATATGGGGGAGGGGAGCGGGTCTCTGGCCTGCTAACTAGAGTAGGTACTTTCTGTCCCTAGATAACAGGGAGAAAACTGGGGGTAACCAGGGTATAATTTCACAAAGTCTGTTGCAGTTAGGTTAATGGATGAGGCATAAGAAGTGCTGGCATTTCCCAAAGTCAGAAATAGTCAGTGCAATGGGTATAATTTTAAGTGTTGACATGAAAGCTCTTTGTGGATCCAACAAGGTATTTTATTGCTCCATGTTTTGAGGTGTTTACAGCAGAAGCATCACCCAGGGGAGGTCCCATAACAACAGCTTTTGAATTTTTGTTTCTTTATGGTCTTCCAGAGGTTTGGAGAATATACCTCCCAATACCTGCAATCCTCCCCAAATCACCACAAGGTTCTCAATCAGGGCTGGTAGGAGGCCAAAGTTCTGCATAGAAAAGGGTGTTTGTAATAAAGGATGGAGTCATTACCGTGCTGAATAAACATGAAGGCAGCATGTTGCAGAAACCAGTTTCCTTGGTAAAAGACAGAAGGAGGAAACAGAAAAATACAAGGTAGTAAGAAAGTTTAGCACGGCGGGATTTTTTAAAATTTTGTTTCCTGAATGGTAGCTTTAAGTCATCCAAGGGTTTACAGGTGTAGGTTGTAGGTGCAGAGTCTGCAGGGAGGGAAGAGGGGTTGCTGGGAAGGCACCGCTGGGCTGTGGGCCCTGCCTAACATGTGCCCTATGGGGTCCAAGAGCTCTCTCCAGTTCCTTTGACAGTGCCCGGAGTTGCTAAGATCACTTGAAACGGCTCTTTCCATTTTTTCCTCTGGTTGACTATCAGAGTGAACATCTTTCCAGGATTTTACAATCACTCAATCCGCTGACTCAATGTCTATAATGCACTATGTTTTGGACTGGGATTGGCAGAACTCTGTTTGCATATTCTCTCGGGGGCTGTTGTACCCGGTCTAGGTTAATTATGTATTTTTTTAAAGCTTTATTTATTTATGCATACAAGAGCTGGGGTACAGGCCAGAGGTGCCGGGGTGAGAGGATTCACCAGAGACAGAGTAGGGAGCAGAACAGGTGGATTGACTGAAATACACTGCTGAGGGGAGAAGGGGGTGAGTCAGGAAAGGTCTGCTGCACCATGTGGGTTGCTTCCTGGCGGGCTGGGGAATTGAACTCATGCTGCAGAGGCTGCAGACGGCTTCATAGTTGCGTCTTAACCCCTGCACCACTAGGGAGGCCCAATTATGTATTTTAAAGTGGCAACTCTTTCAGCATCTATTAATAGAGTAGAGGTTAGAATAGGTCTCCCTGGGCCTCCCCAGTGGCGCAGTGGGTTTAGCTCAGTGCTGTGAAGCTGTCCGCAGCCTCTGCAGCACCGGTTCAATTCCTGGCCATCCAGGGAGGTACCCACATGATGCGGTAGATCTTTCCTGTCTTGTCCACTGCTCCCCTCAGCAGTGTTTTTGGTCGTCTGCCTGTTCTGTTCCCCACTCTATCTCTGGTGAATTCTCTCACCCTCCTGTGCCTCTGGCCTGCACCCCAGTTCTTGTATAAATAAATAAATCTTAAAAAAATAGAATAGGGGGTCTCCCTGGTGGTGCTAAGGGTTGAGACACAACCTATGAAGCTATCTGCAGCCTCTGTAGCACAAGTTTGATCCCTGGCAGGCCAGGGAGCTACCCACATGGCGCAGCAGATCTCTCCTGACTTGCCCGCTGCTCCCCTCAGCAGTGTACTTTGGTCAATCTGCCTGTCCTGTTCTCCACTCTATCTCCAGTGAATCCCCCCACCCCCGCCACCTCTGGCTTGTACCCCAGCTCTTGTATGCATAAATAAATAAATCTTGAAAAAAATAGAATAGGTCTCCAATATTGCACTTTAAAAGGGTTAATTTTTATTTTTATAATTTATTTATATCTTTTATATCATTGTATTCCTCATAAAATTCCCACCACCAGTTCACCTGTGCACCATCACCATAGTCCCTTGTGCTCTTCTCTCCCCTATTTTGATCCCTTTTCCTCCCCCTCCCTTGCAGAATGTCTCATCTATGGTTGCCTGCTAGTTTTGTTGTTTTATTATTACTTTCTTGATCCCTTATTTGGTTGCCCTATATTCCTCCTATAAGTGAAACTATTCGACATTTTTTTCTTTCTGGCTTATTTCACTGAATATGATCCCTTCAAGCTCTGTCTATGTTGCTGCGAATGGTTAATTTTTTAAATTTTTTAATTTTTATTTTTAAATTTATTTTTACAAGCACTGGGTACAGTCAGAAGCACGGGAGGGTGAGAGAATTCACCAGAGCCAGAGCGGGGAGCAGAGCAGGCAGGAGGACTGAAGTGCACTGCTAAGGGGAGCAGCAGGTGTCAGGAGAGGTCTGCGCTCCATGTGGGACCCTCCTCCAGTAGCTGGGGAGCAGCTGGGGATCAAACCAACACTGCAGAGGCTGCGGGCAGCTTCACAACCCAGCGCTCAACCGCTGCGCCACGGGGGAGGCCCCTGAATGGTTAATTTTTATTGTTCCACGAGGGGCAGCTGTTATCCTTAGCAAGACCACCAGAAATAATTTAATCCATGCATCTTTTGTTTCCTGGCATAATTTAGCTGGAGTTCACTTAAGGTCTGCTTTAATTTTTTTTTACTGCTCCCAACCACGGGGAGTGCTAGGAAGAATGTAAGTAATATTTTATCCTGAGAGCACAGGCCATCATTTGGTTACCCTTTGCTTTAAATGCTGGGTCATTGTTACCATAAATAGTCTTTGATAGTGGCAATCTGGGGATGATTTTTTTGGTGAGCCCTTACTAACAGTAATAGCCTCTTTCACTGTTCCACCTATCCTGTAGAAGTATCAGCAAATACCAACACTTACTTATATCCTGTGCATTAAGCACTTAGGTGAAGTCTCCTTGCCACCCTTTTCTAGGATATATTAATCGTCTCTGGACTGATGGGGTTAAATTTGATAGTCAAGGACGAGTCTGGAGATTGTCATGGTAGCAAATTTCACTACTTCCAGTAAAAGCTTTGATAGTTTGATTGAGGCCCCTTCCTGAGATCATGGGTGGACAATGTTTTTCAGAGATACCCTTCTCCAGTGGGTTGAACTGTGGAGGGCCTTCTGATTTTAAACAGCAGCTTGCCTGGGGAAAAAACCCTTCCTTATTTATTTAGCAGCCATCCCTGCTTTCTGGGAAGATATCCTTGATTGGTAGCCTGTTCCTGCTTTTCCTTACTATATCTTGGTACCAAAGGCTCATCCTGTATAATAGGGAGAAGAGGACATTCAAGGACTGACTTGGCAGCTGCCTTTGTCACTGTATCGGCAAGGTCGTTACCTCTAGCTTGGTCAAATAAAGTACTTTTATGTTCCTTACATAAAAATAACAGCCATTTCAGCTGACAGGTGGACTGTCTCTAATAGTTTTGAGAGTTTCAGGTCCAGGTTTGATGGGGGTATTTTTACCTCTTAACCTTTCTAGCTCCTTCTAAATGGTAGCATGAGCATGTGAAACAAAATACATGTCTGTATACTTGTTAATTTTTTTGTTTTTTCACAGTACTAAAGCTTAGTTAGGGTTAAAGCTTTGTCTTTTAGGTAGATATGCCAGAGAGAGGGAAGAACCTTTGCTTCCAGTGTCTGATCTCAGTTATTAAAAATCTTGAAGGCCTCATTAACCAAGACTCAAGGGGAAGTTTGAGGTCCCGCCTCCCACTGTTGTGAATATTAGATGTGACCTGAGTGATGAAATGCATGCACAGCCAAGTTTGTCCCTCATTTGACAACAGGTTCACATTAGTGACCTGGTGGAAAGCCCCCTTGAGTCACTTTATTTATTTATTTTTAAAGATTTATTTATTTATACAAGCACTGGGTACAGTCAGAAGCATGGGAGGGTGAGAGAATTTACCAGAGCCAGAGCGGGAAGCAGAGCAGGCAGAAGGACCGAAGTACACTGCTGAGGGGAGCAGCGGGCGGCAGGAGAGGTCTGCACACCATGTGGGACCCTCCTCTAGTGGCTGGGAGCAGCCGGGGATTGAACTGGTGCTGTGGAGGCTTCAGGCAGCTTCACAACCCAGCGCTCAACCGCTGCACCACCGGGGAGGCCCCCTTGAGTCACTTTAAAGACACAGGGGCTTTTTATCCTTTGTTACTTTCTTAACCCAATTACAGTTGATAGACTTGTGTTTATACTTTCCCATTCCTACAGTTAAACAGCTAAAGAAATGATCCATTCTGTAGTAATAAAGAACATTTCTACAGTTGCACATTGCATGAGGTCAGGGATGACCTGGATTCCAACCTGTCAGGGATATCCTGGAGCCCTGAAAGTGGTCTCATATTCAATTCTCTGGCCTTAAGGACAATTTGGGCTCTTTTATCAGAGATGCAGCAATGACAAATAATGCTTGCACATCTCCCCATGTCAAGATGTAAGGTAAACACAACTTAACAAATTTAACCCTAAGTCTTTGAGGATTTTCAGTAAAATTCTCAAATCTTTCCTTGAGTTAAGTTAGGTCACTAACAGAGAAGGGTGCATACACTTGAGTAATCCTCCACCTGCTGTTCACCCTCCTCTTCCCATAGAGGATGGACTTTCACAGGTTTTAATTTGGTCCCTGATCTCAAGCCAACAGGAGATAGAACTGGTACAACCTCTGGTCAGTCCAGAGGATCCTCCACCTTTGTGACCCCAAAGGAGCCCCTGCACCGAGTCTGAATTGCCTTCAACCTCAGACAAGTTACATGCACATTTTATAGTCACAATATTTGCTCCCCTTCATAATCATTCAACAAATATTCATTGAGACACACTAGATGGCAGGCTCTGTTCCAGTCTCTCAGAAAGAGATGAAAATTGTGCCTCTATCTTTATGAAGGTTACCTTCCAGTGGGATGAAGACATAGGGAAAGGAAATAAATATGTAGTGTAATTTCAGATGAGGACACTTCTACTCCAAAAAATAATGCATGCAATGGGACTGGAGTAAAAAGTTATCTGTGTACCCTTTTAAGGGTATGTTTCAGGAATTCCCTTTGGAAATTCCTATTTTAAAATTCCCATTTGATAGAAAAGCCTTGTGCTTTAAGAAACACAAAAATTCAATGTGGCTAGGGGTAGGGCAGAGGGAGCAACTGAGGGTGCCAGTGGGAAAGAGATGAGGTTGGTGCAGATGGGGGCCGGAATCCATGGTGCCAGGGCAAGGGGTCTGCATTTTATCCCATCTGTAAAGGGAGGTCATTGAGGACCCAAGCTGTGAAGTTATATGATCTGGTTAGTGTTTTGAAGCCATTGTGTGCAGGACAGAGGGACAGCAGAGGAGTCATGGACACGGATCAAAAAATGGCTGTTTGATGCAGGTGCTCAGTACCGTGCCTGGCACATAACATGCACTCATTATTAAACATTAGCTATTTTGAATTGATGATCTGTAGTCTTTCTTTACAGAAAAAAAAATTAGCTAGGAGGAATAATTATCTGATATGGACATCCTTTATATGAGGAAATCAGGTCTGTCTGTTCTCTGTTGCAAAGATACATTCTTCTAGCTCACCAAGTGTAGAGGCTTGAGGATGTGGCAGCTTGGCTAGGTGGAACTTTTTCAGACAAGTATTACTACAGGCAGAAAGTCTTTTCCTGGGTGTTTTCAAGGAGGAGGGGTGATAGAAAGACCTTGGTGGGAGACCTGAAAGGAAGAAGTAAAGCAGCAACCAATTTGTATCTCACACACGCTAGGTTATATGTGAGGTAGCTCCACTCTCCTTGACTTGCCTGTGGTTGCCAGACCCCTGGGCCAGCTGTGTGTGTCCAGCTCTAGCATGAAGGAGCTTTTTGTTGGATGCCCAAGGCACCAAGCTCAGAAGCAACAAGGACTGGCATGGTGTTTGTCCATCCTCATGGGTCCCGCTTATGCTTGTGGTTCTGGTTTGTTCTTTATTTGACATCCATTGTTCCTTTTCTTTCTTTTTTTTATAATAAATTTTATTTTTATATTCCCCATACAATTGCAAACCCCTTATTTTGACCCCAATCCCTCCCCTCCCGCCCCCTACCCCCCACAGAATGACTCTGGTTCATAGTTTTTTGTTGATTTTGATTTTCACTTTCTTATAGTTATTCATTTTCCTGGTCCCTTATTTAAGTTTTCTAGATTCCTGCTATGAGTGAGACCATCCGGTATTTTTCTTTTTCTTTCTGGCTTATTTCGCTGAGCATGATCCCTTCCAGCACCACCCATGTTGCTGCAAATTGCATGTGTTTATCTTTTTTGAAATGGCCAACAGGCATATGAAAAAATGTTCAACATCACTTGTAATCAGGGAAATGCAAATCAAAACTATCATGAGATACCGTCTTACACCAGTGAAAATGGCACATATTAAAAAAAACTAGCAACTACAAATGTTGGCGAGGGTGTGGAGAAAAAGGAACTCTTCTGCACTGTTGGTGGGAGTGCAAACTGGTCCAACCACTATGGAGAGCTGTGTGGAGATTTCTGGACCTACTAAAGATAGAGCTTCCATATGATCCAGCAATTCCACTCCTAGGTATTTACCCAAAGGACACAGAAACATCAATTCCAAAGAGCACCTGCACCCCTATGTTTATAGCAGCACTATTTACAATAGCTAAGCTTTGGAAACAGCCCAAATGCCCAAAAACAGATGACTGGATCAAGAAGATGTGGTACATATATACCATTGTTCCTTTTCAAGTGCCCTTTGTAGCCTTCAGATATCACTAAATGTGAAAACACCAGTTTTGTAGAGATTGCATAGTCAGCTTCCACAATTGGATAATTTTGCATGTGTACATGTATATATACACATACATGTATATATATATGTATAATATATATAATTATATATTATAATTAGAAGAGAGAAAGAGAGGTTCAGATAGATAGGAGCGATAGAGACAGAGTTATGGGCATATATACATATACATATACAGAGAGAGAGATTATCTATTTATCTATCTATCTGTCTGTCTGTCTTCGTGGTTGTGCTTCTCCAACATATCCCTGGTTGATCCACCAAAATAAGTATAGATCAGACAGAAAATTCAAAAGATAGAGGACCAAATATATTGATGATTTACAACTGGAAATTTCCACGTGTACTATAGAAGACTTCACAACAAGCACAGCTCTGGGTATATAACAGGCATTCATAAGTATTCTTGAAAAAAACTGTTTGGTTCAACTTTAAGGCCCTCTGCAGGTACAATTCAGATTCACCAGGGCCCTGCGGAAGGTCTCTGCCCCAAGACCCATGGAAACCAGACATAAGCAGCAAAGAAAATGCTCTGAATGTAGTTCACTTAACCAAGAACACAAAACTGTTTCCTATCTATAAAGTCAAAGTTTGAGAAGTATCAGTTGAAGCTATTACTCCTCTATCATTTTCCCGGATGTTTATTGCAGGATGTGTAGGTTGTAACAATTGTCCATGAGAGACCAGCCATGTCTTAAACTTGTCTGCAGCTCTTGTAAAGCTTGGACCTGAGAAATCTACATTTGCAATTTGTTAATCAAGTCACTAGAGCACAATATTGATAGATTGCATAACAAGCTAATATGTTTATAATTTAAGGAGATTGGAGGCTTGCTTCTTTTGAAACAGTATAAACTGTACCATGATTCCCATCAGATGGAGCCGCATTTGAAAAACCAATAAAGTTTAACAAGCCTGCAAAAATTGAACTTTATTGTTTTGTAGGGTCCTTAAATAGTTGTGTGGGCAAAAAATATCTTTGGTTGCTTTATTCACTATAGGTTTCAAAACAACTCCAAAGTACCATTACCCTTCCCCGGTCAGAAAGTAACCTAGTACAACGGTTAAAGCAGCTTATTTAGCTTGTTGTTCCTGGAGAAACAAAGGTCTTTGTTAATTTAATAGCTCTTCATCCACACTTATTTTTCTTTTTTGCCAGAAGAGTCCAAATTTTCTTGGAACTGTAATATACCAAGGCCAGACAATAAATCATGAATCAAGTCTGCTTAGAAGGTTTTGTAAAAGTTATGACTTTGTTGATAAGAGAACCATTGCAGGATAGAATCTTTGTTAATTTCACCCATCCTTCAGGCTTCATTTCTCCTATCCCCTGCTTCCTGCCTTGGAAACAGTCACAATGCTCATAGTCGACCCAGCCATTCTACAATCATGAGAAAAACAAGCCACCCGTGCTGGGGTTGGCAGAAAGGAAAGATGGAAGAGCTCTGTGGAGAGGGTTGAGTAGTTGAACTAATTTTGGACTTCCTGCCTGTAAACTCTATGCTCTAGGAGATCTCCAAGTGTCCATGCATCCGCCTCTGCAGTCCAGGCATCTGTCACCATAACCAAAGCTAAAAGGTTAAATTGCTGTCAGATCCTAAGAGCACAAAAATAAAGAAATATAACTTATTTAAACTTTTCTGAGACTTGGTTTTATGTAGACACAGTGGAGCCTCGCGGCTCATCTACTAACCTTGAGCTGAGCCCTAACGCCACCTAGAGCCAGAGCCTGCAAATGCAGAGGAGAGGGGCTCCCCAGAGGAGAGGGGCCCAGCAACAGAAATTCAAAAGTCCAGTTACCTGAAGAAAAGCCTCTTCATACTTCTTCATGTATGAAGTGCCCTCTAAGTAAGCCAATGGACTTCAGCCAAATCCACATTTCTTTGCCCCGACTTTCTACTTAATCTATAAGATTTATCGACTTTATTCTTAATTCCGGTCTCCAAAGCCTATATAACCATATTCACTTTCTTAATCAAGGAGGTAGATTTGTGTTTATCTCTCACCTCCTTGCCTATCAGTTAGCAACAAAGCTTCTTTTTCTTCTCAAAGTCCTGGTGTCAAAATCTGGTCTCTGCATGTTGGGTAGAGAGCCTGTTTGCTCTGGTAATATTACTTGCAGCCAAAACCACTCCTAAGTTAGAGAATTCCTTTGACCTTTCATATCAGATTCATGCCTCAGGTAACAGTAATGCAAAGTTTGACCTCAGTCAATTAGACTCAAGACTGTTTACTGTTTTTTCAGTGATAAATTTCTGTTGTTTTGTATTTGATATATGCATTTGTTAAGACCTTTCCTGTATAAATAGTAATATATTTGTCAGAGAGAAGCAAGAACTCCACTCTTTAGTGACAATGAAGTTATTATCGACTTTCTACTTAACAGTTTCCAACAAATAATCATTTTTTTCCATAAAATAACTAGAATGCATAGTCTGAATAGTCATAAAACAAGGCCATGTTTCCAACAATACTAAATTTGCATTGGCAGGGGGATGCATGTGTAAAGATGAGTTATATTCCGCTTTTAAGGAACTAAAACAAAAAAGATCAAACAAGAAAAATTACACCATACAATTTAAGCAAAGCCCTAAGGTTGACAAAGACTTATCAATCTACTTTTTTCAAGAGATCCATGGTGAATCCTAGGGCTAGTGAGGGATAATTAGGCAGCCTCAAGGACAGTGCAGGGACTTCAGGAGAATTAAGGAAGTCTCCAGAGGGCAACAAATTCCAAAGGAGACTAATCAAACACCCCAGGACTAAGGTCAACAGGGCATTCCAAATTGAGGACAATAAAGAAAAAAAGAGAAGGGATGGGGCACAGAGACTAAGTTCTGGGCACAGAGAATTTAGGCAGTGAGTGAGACCGCTGAGAACTGACCAGTCACAAAGAGACTGGTGGGGCTTTAGAATAATCAGGGAAAGAAGGTCTATATTCCCTGAGGCCCAACTCTGCTTCAGCTTCCCTGCCCCTCCCTGGCCTGGTTCCAAGGCCTGGGAGTCCCACTTTATTTCTGTTCCTTTTCTCCTCAATGAACTTTTGCTTTCTCTAAATAAACCTGCCGCTTCTGTCTGCAAAGTTCCTGCTGTGGCTTCTTGAGAGACACCAACATGTGGTGGTCTAGTGGCTGGGACTCAGCGCTGCCACTACAGCCTGGACCCATTCCTGGCTGGGAGACTAGGCCTGAAAACCTACAATTCCAGTATCAGTATGATTTGGTAGGTTATTTTGGAGGTTCTGGGAATGGAGAAATTTCCCACATATATTAATGGTAACAGTGTTCCCAGACTCCAAAAATAACCTACCTATTCTTTTGGATAGCAGGGCAAACCTATCTAGAATATTCTCTTTCTTAGCCTTGTAAGGTGAAAAAACATAACAGATGCCAAATGGTTATTCTGAGATAATTTGGCTTGGATGAAGCAAACATGTTGAGATAAAATTTGTCAAGAAAAATATTTTCAAAATATAATTTAATAGCTAAGAAAATATTTTATCTATAACAGCACTTAATAGTTTTCAGTGAGATTGCTTTCAAAGTGAAAATTTGTAAAGTACCAACATATAGTCATATGAAATGAACCTGAGTGTGCAGCATTGTAGAGGAATTTGAAGTTGTAACAATAACCATAGCTGACTATTAAACAGTTGACATTAAAGACAAAAGTAGCACTATACCTGTGGAGAAATCATAATCCCACCAAACAATTTTCCTCAGGTTTGAGCAATATTTAAACAATGCAATCTATTGGTTGAAAATCTTTGAGTCAATCTGTGGCTAAAACACAAGGTACCTGTGAAAGGCATAGCACAATGTAAATGTTAATAGAGTAGACAAAAGCAAGCCTGGGGAAAGCAATCAAAAGAATGTGACCACCTATCTGACCTAGGAGTTGGATCTTGGCAATCAGAGGCTTAGCATCTCTCAGCCCTGAGAATGTTCATTCCCAGGAACTGCTCTAAGACAATGCACAGCCTGGAGCCTGGGATTGGACAGTTATTTGTTATTGTGTTGCTGTGGCCCAGGGCAACTGAACCCTGCACCCTGCAGGGCAAACCACACAAGGGAAAAGGAAAACTGAACTCTGCTCAGAGTTCAGGCATCCTGAGAGATGGGGTTGCTGGGAAGGCAGAGCAGAATGGCCATTTTGAGGAGCCTTTAAAAGGAAGCCATACACATGTGTTCACTCTCTGTGAAAGGCAGGTGCTCTGCTGACCAGGCAGGTGGTAGGACATTGCCCCCTAGACCGCCAGCCCTCCACCTCAGCAGTAGCAGGCCTCTGCATGTCTTACTTGGTCCAGTGGCAGCAGGACTTGGGGAGAGTGTGCAGAGGCCCCACAGGCTTCTATGGTCAGGGCTTGCTGCACCCCGCCTTCTCCTACAGCTGCAGTTCTACCTCACACCATCTGTTGGTAACTGGGCCTTCTCCTTCTCCCTCTACCCTGTTAGTTAAAATAGATCTTTTTCTTTTGCTTCACCAAATGCACTTTTGTTTGCATTATGTGGCCACTAGTGTCTAGGACCCAGAACTCGTGAGAGGTTCTGATCTGGTAGCTGTATTCTTAGACACTTTGCCCAGTAACAATTGAGACTTTAGAGACTGCACATTTCTCTGAATACAGTTAAAACCTCCATAAAACTTTGATATTTGCTTGGGGTGGTGTGGTGTCTTGAGGTTGCCCAAGACAAAGCCTTGTAAGTAAGTTTCCTTGTTCATTAAAATAGCCACCTAGTCTGGAATGCCTGCCTCTTTCTTTGTTTTCCCCTTGCTCTCTGCATACCGGGCCCAGTACAGATTATACTTGGGCAGTTCTCCTGGGTTGTACTCCAACAACATATTATTGAAAGAAAGTGAGCTGTACAAAGAAAAAAAAGGGCAGAGGGCATGTGGGAGCTTAGTTTCCTGCACAGAGAAAATCCTGAAATTAGGGTGGAAGGTATTATCACAAGAAAATAATAACAGCTCATATTTCTTGAGGTCTTCTGTGTGTTGGACTCTAAAGCCTGAAAATGAATAATTACTTGTATCATAAAAAGCCCATGAGCAGTTATTGTGTTTTCACCTGTTTACAGGTGAGGAAACAGAGGCAACGAATAGGATGTAACTTTCTTGGGGATACAAAGCTAATAGACTGAAGGGCAGTGATCTCATTCCAAGGGGGTCCCTCTCCAGAAACACTGTTATTAGCCTTTATGTTACCACCCTTCCTCCATAAAGCAAGCAAAAGTGCATAGTGACAAGGAGAAGCAGCAAAATTAATGAAATGAATATGATGTATTGTTAAGAAGGAGAGTGGAGGGCTGGGAGTTTTTTTTTTCCCCTCCCTCTTCTTAGGGTGATAACAGTATTGTTTAACTTGGATGTGGGAATGGTGTGATTGTAACAGGGTGGTCCCCAGGAAAGGGGGAGGTTCCAGGTTTCCTGCCCCACCCAAATGGAGGGTAGAGCTGAGCAGGGAGAGAAGAAGCTGCCAAGGAGACTGAGGAAGGAAGAAAGCAGGATGGAGCCAGGAGGAGGCACAGGGAGCCGAGAGACACATGAAGAAACTACACTTGCCTTTTGGTTGTGGACTGGGTGACAGAGATGTGGGTGAGATCCGTGGGGAGGTGACAATGGTGGTTTTTGTCTTGATTTTGATTTTGCTCTTTTCCTTCCAGACTTGTCTGGTTGTTTCTGATCCTTTTCTGTGGGTCCCCACTGGAGGATGCTTTAGACTTGTGACAGGCTTTTGGGACTTGCTCTGGGCCAATCCTGCTTGGGTGGACTTTTACCCACAAGGGGACGGGTAACTTTGAGTGCTTGATTTAGAAATTATATTCTTTGCCTTTCCTGTGATGTTTACTAATTGTATTAAAGTTCCTTTTCATTAAAGTTCCTTTTCTTTAAAGACTCATGTGTTTTGTGTTGATGTGGTGGATGGCAGAACCTATTTAGAGGAGGCAGGTTTGGGGGGTCTGGGCTGCCCCTCTCCCTGCCCTGTAACATGTTGACATATATCTTTTCGGGTATGAACTTATATCATTACAAATAAAATATGTAAAGTGTTGTAAATTGTTAAATCAATAAGCATAATTTAAAAATTTGGTAAAAATAAATAAAATGGAGATTTAATAACACAGCAGGAAAAATTTGTTGAGAATTATGGGGGATAACATCAAAGTAGCAAAAATCTGTCTCTAGAGAGGACAAACTTGTTCAACATTTACCTTATCAGGATAACTCTTTTTAACTGAAAGAGCTATTTTTTTTTTAAAGTAAAATAGTATGAATTTAAAAAATTGGTCCCAGGTGACATTGTCATACATGGCAGAGAAAGGGTCAGGGACAATTAGAAGCAACCTGGATTCCATCCCTGCTCCTGAGAAGCAGTTCTGACTACGAAGGACAGGCAATTCTGTGCAGCCACAGAGCAGCAGCTTTGATCCTCTGGAACTGTGAAAACAACTTTTGGTGAATCAGGCTTCAGGGTGCCTGAGGAGACCACTAGCTTCTCTGGATGGCTCTTTGTTTTCACAGGACTCATCTCATCAATGTTGCACTAGGCACAGTGCTGTGCATTTTTAGCCTCAGTTGTCATATTTTTCCATGTGTTTACTTCATAAAAGTAAGCACTTTTATGTTCTCTTTAAAAATGGGATTTCCTATTTGAATTGCCTAGTGAAGGTGATCAAAGCATGTGGCCAAAAGAACTTATCAAGCATACACATTTGTGTATGTTTTATCTCCACCCATCATACATCTATCTATCTATCTATTTATCTATCTATCTATCTATCTATCTATCTATCTATCTATCTATCTATCTATCATCCATGCAGCCACCCATCCATCATGCACCCATCCCCATCTGTCCATCCTTCCACACAATCTATCCATCTAGGCCTGTATATAGTTCAACAATCGTTTATAATTCACTTGTCTATGTTATATTATTTTATCCTTCCAAATATCTTGAGGTAAATAGGTCAAGGAAAAAGCACTGAGTTCACTGAGAGACTTGAGGGTTGAATGAACTGTTTGTAACCAAAATCAGTAAATGGAGTGCAGGGGACTCAACACCTTGTCTCTATCTTCTCCCCTCCTTTCCCTCCTTCCCAACTGCTGACTCTAGTCCAGCTGTTGGGGGGAAATGATGTCTTGAGCTAATCCTATACAGGCTTTGTGGACCCCACTCCCACTCTAGACTAAAGCCATTAAGACATTGGGAAAGACAAATCTCGTCACCACCAAAGGGAGGGTGGCAGGGACCTGAGGGTAGAGTTGGGCAGCCAGGTTGGATATAAAAACCAAACATGTGAGCCTTGGGCGGGCTCGCTATTGCTCGCCTCCTGGCTACACAGCTCCTGGCTTGCAGCCAGCTCTCAGAGCGCCATTTTGGGATTCCTGATCGGCGGATCGGGTAGGACTCATTTAAAACTTTGTCTCCCTGGTTCATAGTATTTTGTTGATTTTGATTTTCACTTTCTTATAGTTATTCATTTTCCTGGTCCCTTATTTAAGTTTTCTAGATTCCTGCTATGAGTGAGGCCATCCGGTATTTTCCTTTTTCTTTCTGGCTTATTTTGCTGAGCATGATCCCTTCCGGCGCCATCCATGTTGCTGCAAATTGCATGTGTTTATCTTTTTTGAATGCTGAGTAATATTCCATGGTGTATATGTACCACATCTTCTTGATCTAGTCATCTATTTTTGGGCATTTGGGTTGTTGGAAACAACAACTCAATATACTTTCAATAACATATTTACAGCCAATAATATGTGTACATAAACATTTATGTCTTACTTTCACCAAAATATTTTCTTCACTGCAAATTCATTATTAAAAAAAAACAAAAATATTTACTTTCACTCATCCTCGGACAGCTGGTGTCCAATAGGAATATATGTTTCATGACATCATGATCTACCAGCGTCTGCTTCACGCAGTCTGCCTCTGTGAAAAGCTGGTATCAGATAGGGATGTATGTGATGTTGGTAATTTACATGCTTTCTACAGGAGGTGTGGGGGGTAACTGGATGATTCAAATATATGGGGACCCCCAGGCCACCTGACTGTGCGTCAGATCTGAATATAACCACCAGCGAAGGGGAAGCTGTGTCCATGTCAGTGACGTTGTCACCTAACCCAGCTTGTGCAGATGCAACAGCAGGTCGCTGGGCTCTAATGGTGGGAGGGGCAGCCAGAGGCGTGATGGGCTGGACAGCAGAAATAAGGGTCTGGGTAGGAGGGGCTGGGGCAGGGGAAGGGAGGACAATGGGAAGGGGAGAATCTATAGACATAGGGGTTGGGGATTGGTTTTCACAGACAGGGGCCTGGAGAGAAGTTGGGGGGCTCTGGGGTACGGGGATGTCTGAAATACATGATGTTGTCACTGCGATGGAATCTGTATTAATCAGAGGGCTCTTCCACACTGGATGACAACTGTTTGGAAAACAACTATCAGTAGCCACAGGAGGTGAATGAAAGATTGTGCCTCCTCCTTTCTCAATACTTGGTGTTTGCGGTGGAAAAGCAGGCACAATCTGTGGCCTGACGTATGTGTCAGGCAGGACAGAAGTATTGGGGACATGAATAGTAGGTTGGAAAGAAACATTTGGGCAGAAGAAGGAGGTAGGTTGAGGGGCACTGGGGTCTGGAGTGAGCGTGGTTTCACCCTCTGAGATTTCAGTGCTCTCCTGTGTGTCCACAGCAAGACAGGGGAGCTTAGAGGGTGGGGGCAGCTCACCTCTCTCCCACACAAGCCTTGGCATGAGCAGTGGCATGGGCCTTTTGTGTTTGCAGGCCCTAGAGCGGCCAGAGTCCGGTGGAGTGGAACTCGATTGGCTTGATGACTTCTTGCCCTTTATGTCATGAGATGTTCGTGTGGCTGGAGAGCTAGGTGGATGGTCTTCAGCCAGCTCTTCCGGTGACAGGAAGCCACCTGGGGCTGGGCTACAGGATGTGGCTGCCCCCTCCTCAGGCCTCTGAGGAGGCACATCCTCCCCAGTGAGGTCTCCTGGGGAGCTGGTGGCAGGCGTCTTGGAGGTCTCACTGGATCTTTCTTCTGGTGATGTGGACACGTCCTCCTCCTCTGCCATGTTAGGTGTTTCTTCCACCTTCACCTCCGTATCCTCCCGGGCAGGTCTTGGGCAGAGGTGACTGGAGGAGTCTCCTCTCTTCCACCCAGGGTCTTGTTTGAATAGTAAAGAGGAGAGATGACGTTTGCCTCGAATTGCTGGAATAATTCTGGCTCTGCAGTGCCCAAACATCATGGAATTGCGAGCCGAGAGCACAGGCTTCCTGGGAGGGTTCCCCCCATGATGCGGGGGGGGGAGACTCCCCAGACCGGAGCACACGGCAGGTGTGATGGTGTATAGCCTTGGGGGCGCGATGTTGATGCCAGGTGGTGAGGACAAGCGCTGCCGGTGGAAGCTCCTGGGAGCCGGCGGGCTGGCAGGTGCCGGAGCGGCTGGGGGCACCCGGCCAGGCCCAGCGGGGTGGACATGAGGTTGTCCAGGCGGGCGCCTGCCAAGCAGGGGCCTGGGGCGGTACAGTCGGTGCAGTCGGTGGCGGAGACACCGATATTTGCTGAGTAAATGGCCCCTTGCGCGTGGTAAGTGCGCCAGCGATCACAGAACTGAGCGGGAAGCGGGGAGAGCTGGCCCTGGGCTTCCCACAGCTCTGCGGATCTAACGCACACTGGCCGCCTCGGAGGGCAGGGGTTTGACGCGAGCCGGCGGCCACGCCCTCCAGCAAAGGGCAAGACCCCAATGGCCTGTCTTTTCCCCGACCTTCCCAGCAGATGCAGGTGTGGGCATCAGATGGGTCACTCTGTGGGGACTGGTGGGGACCCCAGAGATCCCATCTGCCAGAGCTCTCCCCCCCTGGACGGGTTTTAGCATTCCACATCTGGGTTGCTTAGGCGGTCCTTGTGCTCCGCTCCCCTCCCCCATCACCGGTCCCTAAGGACTGAGTCTGCAGAAAGTGAGGAAACACCGCCCCACTCCCCTCAAGCACTCCCCCATTTTTTTCAGCAACCTCCCACCACCATCCTGCCCGATATCTCTGCACCACCGCCTTCTCCATGGCCACTCAGGCGCCCTCATCACCAGGTTTCCCAGGGTGGGCTGTGGCCGTGCTGTCACCTGGTGGCCTGCGGTGCCCCAGGACTGGACCTGCACCATCTCCCTTCCCCGCGGGTGTGTTCTCTCGCCTCCTTTACATACATTTCATAAAACAACATTTAAATTTTGGACCTTCCTTAGGTCACACGGGTAGTAGTGGCTCAACCAAGATTTGAACCCAGCCTGTTGGATTCCAGAGTTCCCGCTCTGGACTGTGGTCCCTCTTTATGGCATCATGAGTTACGTACCACTATTTTTTGTGTGTTTGTGTATGGTACCCTCGCTGGTGGCCTGAGAATGAACAGGCACTGCAGAGGCTGTGGGCAGCCTTGCAGCCCAGCGCTCAACCTCTGCACCAACAGGGGAGGCCCACTTACCTACCATTTTTTGCAGTAGTTTTTAGGGTATTTACACCTGCCATGAAAGAGCACATGCACACCCAACTCTCACAGTGACCACTGTCCACACCATGCTCTTGTTTCAGCAGTCTCAGGCCAGGGGTAACAATTGTCAATGCAACACCATTCCACATTTTTCTAATTGAGCCTAGCAGGCTGATTTTGGTCCAGTTTGAAAAGCTTCAATATGCAAAGATTATATTCTAGCTAAATGGTGGGCTATCATGAAAGCAATTCACCAAATGGATTATACCATATGGATTAGAGGCCAGTTTCTCTAGTTTTCCACGTATTTCTAGGTATTCATGCCTAGAAAGCAAATACATCATTTACTATAAATTAATAACTTTAATACAATTAGGAAACAATACAGGAAAGGCAAAGAATCTAGTTTCTAAATGAAGCACCCAAAGTTACCCGTCCCCTCATGGGTAAAACTCCATCCAAATGGGATTGGCCCAGAGCAAGGCCCTAAAGCCTGCCACAAGTCCAAAGCATCTTCCAGTGGGGACCCACAGAAAAGGGTCAGAAACAACCAGACAAGTCTGGAAGGAAAAGAGCAAAACCAAAATCAAGACAAAAACCGCCATTGTCACCTCCCCATGGGTCTCACCCACGTCTGTTTCACCCAGTCCATGACCAAAAGGCAAGAGCAGTTTCTTCATGTGTCTCTCTGCTCCATTTTGCCTCCTCCAGGTCTCCTTCTGGCTCTCCATCCTGCTTCCTTCCTTCCTCAGTCTTCTCTGCAGCTTCTCTTTCTGCTCAGCTCCACCTTCCTTTTGGGTGGGGCAGGAGACATGGAAACCCCCCTTTCCAGGGGACCACCCTGTTAAATTTTGATGCTCAAGTTGACTTTTACCTCCTCACCTCTTTCTTTTGCTTCTAATCCTAGCTCTCAAAATCCCTATCCTGACCATAGTTCCATATAAGACTTTTCAGATAGGCAACTTGAACTTTGACAGGTTTACTAGGAAATAGAGATTTTGGTTTTCCCACAGTATAAATGAGTGGTGAGTATTCTTCCTTTTCTTATAAGAAATACAATTCTAGTGAGTTCTGATTTGGGAGAAATTATTTCCACTCAGACACTGTAAAACAATATATATCATGCTCTTAAATCTATTTGTCCAGCTGGGTTTCTTTAATATAACATTTTCTTAAACCATCCTGGCAAAAAAAAAAAAAATCACTTACTTTGACTCCCCCCACCCCTTTTTGCTACTGTTTATAGATGTCTTTTACCCTAACTCAACTCAATACTATTAAATAATGGAAATCCAACCAAGTTAATTTCAAAGAGCTAATTGATATTATTAAATATTTCTGAATTGGGAAACATCCTAACTAGCAAATAGTAAGGCTCTATAAGAAGTGGTGCAAATATGGAAGGCTTTTATAGTCAGAAAAGTGAGACAAGGTTATTAGCAAAAGTAAAGAAAGGTACACCTGAAAGGAGAAAGCAAACATTGTACAAAAATGAACAATGATATAAAATATATATATAAATAAATAAATAATTTTTAAAAAAAAGTTTATGTCAGGCTACCTTCCCTTAGAAAATTAAGGAGGGTCTTGTGCAGATTAACTCACTAGTGCTGATCAGGAAATTCCAGATTGATTGGTTTAAAATTTCACTTTAGGAATAAGCTTGAGATTGCAATTATATTTAATATTAAATCTTCAAGGGTCTTGGCATGAAGGACTCCATTTGGGACTTGTTGTTTCATTTTGCTGACAATGTTGATACTTAACAAAGGAGGGGATGTCTGATTTCAAAACACTTCATAGTTGAGGCAAATTCATCTATGAATAATGATATTATCAAAATGTGATTCCTGTTGTCAAATCCACCTTCCTTGGTTTTGAGCCTCACAAACCCAAAGGAAGGAAAGAAGTAAAGTTCTAAGGCCACAGAATTAGGAGGCAAGGATTCCTCAGGTTACACTACAAATTTATTCTTCCTCACCCAGGATGTATCCAGTCATATCACTAACAGTCCTGGATCCTGGTAAGTTCATCAGTCCTGAACAAATCAGAAAAGCAGATCATCCTACTCCAAAGATACCTAGCTAAATTGAAGGCATTAAAGAAAAGGAAACTTCAAATTCGAGAAGATTTGGAAAAATCCAAGATCTCCAGATCATCCATAAAATACAATGAAAGCATAGGATGGGCCTCTAGTGTTCATGGGGCTTGGCACAGTCAGAGCTGTGTAAGCTGAGAACTAAAGAATCAGTTGCAGTTACAAAGACAAAAATCAGGAATGGGAGACCACTTTCTGACATCCTTCCCTCCTAATTTGCTACTTGATATGTGTGCAAAGGAAATGGGCACCAACAAAATCCTGTGACATATTTCCAAGGACTTCTATTTTCACATCACTTCCTTAACAGTGCATTTGGTTAAGTTCATCAGCATCAAGATAATATACTACATCTTTTGTTGAGGTGATAGACATTTTGATCTTTTAGCTCCCTGATTTACCACACCAATGATCCTACTCAAAAGAAAATGAAATTTGCTTTGCATCATTCTAAAGTAATCCTATTGATTTTCATTAACTTCCCATTTCTTTAAGAAAATATCACAAGTAATTTTAACAGGATGAACGAGTTACATTTAAATAATATATGATAAGATTTTATCAGGGAGCATTTTTCTATTTTGAAGAATACAGTCTCACCCATTTGTTCATTCTCAGTATTTCCATTCTTTGTAATTTTTCAGGAAAAGCATCAGTTCTTCAGTAACATCTGCAAACCTCTTAATTTTTTTAAACTACAGTTTATAAGAGTCTAGTTCCTTAGATGCACCGACACTGGCAAGAAGTCCAGTTTTCTTCTAGTTTTCTTCCTGTCTGGGCCTTAGCTGTCTCATATCCATGGCTAGTCCAGTTACCATTATTTGAAGATAATTTCCCTAATGGAGAAATGGTAGTTGAATAGTACTTTCCTTGTCATCTGTTAATATAATAGCATTTCTCCCCAAGTAGTCTGACTAAATGTAACCAAAGCACACTTGAATTCATTTGAATAATTTTTATATTTTATAGCTATATATTTTCATATAGTTCTTTCATATTTTCTTTTAGTTCTTTTTAAATAGAGGCTTAGCTTTACTCCAAAACTTGGACAGAGAAAATGAAAATGTGTTAATGAGGGAATGAGAGAAATTACACATACATTTTAAGAAATTAAATATTTTTGGACTGATATTTATTGTGTTTATGTATCAAGCCCAAACAAATGTTATTAAACTGAAGAATTTAGCTGTCAGCAGAATCCCTTCTCCCCTACATTTTGCCTATTGGTGGATGATTTACCCCACCAATGTATCCCCATGGCTCCCAGAGGCTTTTGGGAGCTAAAGAACGCCAGCCTCAGCCCACCACTGTGTATGTCCCCCTCCCCCCAGCAAGGCCAGCTGTGGCCATGGCTTCCTGGGGCCAACACCAGCCTACCAGATATCATGTGTATGAGCTTTAATTTGCTGTCCCTTGAGTCAATTTGAAGATATGCTATCTATTTTCATCCTACTGGTAGTCACAACTAAATCTTTAAAGACTATACTGAAGCCTGGAGTTCCTGAAATTTTAGCTTCACTAATGTACAGTTACTGAAGAGCAACTTAGCACCTTTCCTTTCTTTCAACCTCCCCTGATCTCCTCACTCTGCCCTACCTCTGTTAGGGGGAAAGGATGGCTTGAACTAATTCCACACAGGCTTTGTGGACCCCACCCCCACTCCAGGCCAAAGCCATCAAGACATTGGGAAAGACAAATCCCGTCACCACCAAAGGGAAGGTGGCTGGGACTGAGGGTGGAGTTAAGCAGCCAGGTTTGGTATAAAACCAGACACGTGGGCCTTGGGGTCTCTCTCTCGCTCACCTCCTGGCTTCATGGCTCGTGGCTGGCGGCCAGCTCTCGGAGTGCCATTTGGGATTCCAGATCTGCAGATAGGGTAGGACGCATTTAAGACTTTATCTCCCACTTTTCTCCCTGAGTTGTCCATTTTCCCCTTTTCCCCTTCCCTTGTGAATAAACCTTTTATTAACCTTTTGTGTGTGCCTGCAGCGGAGTATTAAGTCCCTTTTAAGTGCGCCGGTGAGGACCCACAGTCAGGCAACCTGTTTTATATCGGGGCTGCCCTGTAACACCTCCAAGGTTTTAGACATTTTTGCCTTGCTCTATTATCATTACTTTTACATTCTCTATTTTAGTCTCTCAATTTTATTATCCGTATGTTTTTGATAGCAACAATACCACAAGTATTTAGATACAAATACATGTATATAGACCCTCATATGTATTCATATGTATATGAACTCAGTCTCCACTAGCAACTATCTATTGTACATCATTACTATGCTATTTATCAGCTTCAAACACTTAATTCAGCTCCTCCTGGCTCTTTGTTTTCCTGAATAGTGAGGGATAGTCCTCTCCAAAATGCCCAGAACAGGCCTTTTATCTGAGACCTTGGCACATATATTATTTAAGTTGACCTGGTGTGTTTTAGAAACTATTACTATTACCGTCCCTAACTACCAACAGAAGGATGACAGTTGAGGGCATTATCCAGATTTAGGATCATCTCTAGATGAATCTTTCTGTTGAAGAAACCTATCTACATGGCAAACATCTAGTAACAGAGCATCTGAATTCTGTCAGGCGAAGCCCTCTCATCTCTCCCTTAAGACTCACACTCCTATCCCATTCCTTAACTCAGGATAAAAACCCTCATTTGTGCTACTTACAGCCAAGTAGAGTCTCCATATGTGGTAATTAAATTTATTCTCTTCCTCCTAACTACATGTCTGATGTTAACTTATTTGATCTACCAGTCCAAGGAGAACCCAGAGGAGTGAGGGAGGCATTTCCTCTCCAATCTACAGTTGATTTTTAAGGATGAGAACCTGGGCCACATACTCCCAATGTTGTTGAGTATCTATTCTCTTCAGATGGAAATGGCAGTTTGGCAGGGAAGGGCATATTTAAGTGCCCTCAAAGTTCTCTAATGATTTGTTTATTATTTTGCAGAATTCAACAGTGAAGAAAAACCTGGGGTTGACCCAATTTCTTTTTCTTTTGTAGGTGAAACAATATTTATATAACAATTTTTTTCATAATATCCTCCCCTCACCTGTTTTATATCCCATTTGATAGAGATGTGATTTTTTTTCACCCCTTGTCCTCTTTTCTTCCTAATAAAAGAAATAGCCCTACCTGCAGGCAGAAGTGACCCAGGCCCAAGGTTGTCAGTGTTGTGTGAGCTAGTGATGAGAACTTGAAAATCTGGTCTAAGAAATCATTTAATCTCGGGCCTCTCCGGTGGCGCAGAGGTTGAGCGCTGGGTTGCAAAACTGCCTGCAGCCTCTGCAGCGCTGGTTCGATCCCCAGCTGCTCCCCGGCCACCGGAGGAGGGTCCCACAGGGCGCGCAGACCTCTCCTGCCGCCTGCTGCTCCCCTCAGCAGTGTACTTTGTCAGTCTGTCTTTTCTGTTTCCCGCTCTGGCGAATTCTCTCACCCTCCCGTGCTTCTAACTGTACCCAGTGCTTGTATAAATAAATAAATAAAACAAATCTTTAAAAAAAAAAAAAGAAAGAAATCACTTAATCTCAATTCTTAATATTCTTTGCCCTGTATCACTTGAGGTGGACAACGTGTAATCTTGGAAACCACGTGCTGAGGATGATGGGGTCACAGCACGGAAGGAATCTAGGAGCTGATTCATCAAAAGCATCCACCTTGGACTTTATGTGAGAGCAAGGTAGATTTTACTTGTTAAGCCACAGAGATCCAGTGATTTATCAAACATACAACCTAAAGTCACCTTTCCTATCGACCGTATGAGCTGGGCTACATTTGCCATGATAGCTACCTGTTTCTAGAACTGTGAAAACAAGACCTAGTTCAGATGAATTCTAAAGTGTATGAGAGAAAGAAAAATTCTACAATTACAAAACTTAGTAGGAGAAAAGCGGGGACATGGCAGCACAGTGGATCTCAATAACATCCGTTTGTTACACATTCGTTCAACACGAGATTTGTGAGTTTTATGTACAAATAAATATGCTAGCCTCTATGGTAGTTAAAAACAATAACACATCAAAATATATCACAGGCTAAATTAAAATTTACTTGGAAAGACATAAATCTAACTAATGAATTAAAATAAATTATTAATATCTATACATATCTGTCGTTGCATACTTATTTATCAATGATCCATTTTAGAGCCTCCCCACCAACCCCCCTCCCTGGTGGTGCAGCAGGTTGAGCACAGTGCTGTGAAGCTGTCCGCAGCCTCTGCAGCATGGGTTCAATTCCCGGCCAGCCAGGGAGATTCCTACATGGCATGGCAGACATCTCCTATCTCGCCTGCTGCTCCCCTCAGCAGTGTATTTCAGTCAGTCTGCCTGTTCTGTTCTCTGCTCTGTCTCTGGTGAATCCTCGCACCCTCCTGTGCCTCTGGTCTGTACCCCAGTTATTGTAAAAATAAAAAATAAATCTTAAAAAAAGGATCCATTTTATGGGCAGAAGAGCTAAAAAGAAACTTCTCTGAAGAGGAAATGCAAATGGCCAACAGGCATATGAAAAAATGTTCAACATCATTGTAATCAGGGAAATGCAAATCAAAACTACCATGAGATACCATCTCACACCAGTGAGAATGGCACATATTAAAAAAACTAGCAACAACAAATGTTGGCGAGGATGTGGAGAAAAAGGAACTCTTCTGCACTGTTGGTGGGAGTGCAAACTGGTCCAACCACTATGGAGAGCTGTGTGGAGATTTCTGGACCTACTAAACATAGAGCTTCCATATGATCCAGCAACTCCACTCCTAGGTATTTACCCAAAGGACACAGAAACATCAATTCCAAAGAGCACCTGCACCCCTATGTTTATAGCAGCACTATTCACAACAGCTAAGCTTTGGAAACAACCCAAATGCCCAAAAATAGATGACTGGATCAAGAAGATGTGGTACATGTATACCATGGAATATTACTCAGCATTCAAAAAATATAAACACATGTAATTTGCAGCAACATGGATGGCACTGGAAGGGATCATGCTCAGCGAAATAAGCCAGAAAGAAAAAGAAAAATACCGGATGGTCTCACTCATAGCAGGAATCTAGAAAACTTAAATAAGGGACCAGGAAAATGAATAACTATAAGAAAGTGAAAATCAAAATCAACAAAAAACTATGAACCAGTGACACTCTATGGGGGGTAGAGGGCGGGAGGGAAGGGATTGGGGTCAAAATAAGGGGGTTGCAATTGTATGGGGAATATAAAAATAAAATTTTTAAAAAAAAGGATCCATTTTAATTTGATTGCCAACTAACTCCTGATATTAATAGAACTTCAGCATGAGTTAATATTACTTTTTATACAGTCTGCTTCTCCAAATCAATGAAAAACCTTATATTCTATTTCTTCCTAAAAATTCATAATGCACTCCTGATTATTAATAATAAATCTAAAACACACATATATGTATGTACATGTATATATCTAGGTATATAGGAAATACCATGTAACCACATGGATTCATAATATATAAATTTATAGCATCTCTACTTTATGATTGGGGATTAAAAAACATACATTGATGTTAAGCAGTTAGACTTAATTTGTAAGTAAAATTAAATGTTGAAGCTTCTTCTTAGTCAAATAGTATGATACTGGATTACACAGGACTGTGAGCCTTCAAAGCAAAGGCAACATCACTGCTAATCAGATCTAGACACTGAAGATCCCATATGCAAACTGAGTCTCCAACAATATCTTTCAAGTAGTTTCCAGAAAGTCTTCCAAACAGAGCTGGACACTCTTGGAAGGAAGAGTAATGAGGGAGGTATGGGTATTATTGATCATATCTAGAGCTCATTGTCTACCTATGCACATGGCACCTTTTGTCCGTATTCTCAGTTCCATCACCTTTGTCCATGAGCTCCCCAGGCAAGGTATTATGGCTTCCAGACAATGGTGTTTTATGATGGGTAGGTTATTTGTGTTCTGGTTATGTCTTGACACCTTCCCTGTGATGTGATGAGGGATGAATGATGCAGGACTCAAATATTTAGTATGTAGTGCTGCACTTGATGTTTCATTATGGAACCTTCCAGTTCTATGATCTCTAATTCAGTAATCCAGAATTAGGACACTCCCTTCACTAGCTCTCTGAGCTAGTACCTTTGCTATTAAATATTTTCATGGAGGTATCCACTCCACTGAAGATGGACAGTGGTCCAGGTCCCTGAAGAGTGACTGCTCTTGCACTCAAGTAATGAATGCTTTTTATTTTAAAATGAAGAGAATATTTTTATTCTCTTACCAATTGCTAGAATAATTTGACCATGAGAGAAAATGTTCTTTTCTGGGAAGGTGCTTGAAAACACCCTTTGAAAATAGACATCGAGCCTGCAGAGGATACTGAGTCAAGGTGTCAATCAGCCTGTCATAGATAGGGTGTTTCTCCACCCAGGCCCCCTCTTCAGACTAAATACCGCCACCCCCAAGCTGCTAGCAACTTCATCTACTAATCTGAGAACTTCCTTTAGCTTCAGGGAACTACTTGGCCTGGAGTTATACCCTATCCCAGGAGACACCTCACAGCCAGGAACTATCCAACGGGAAAAAAAACAAAGTCCCAGTTCCTTGCACAATCTGCAACAACCAGGAGGGACTAGTCCAAATCCAGGGTTCCCCATGGATCCTTTGAGGCTGATACACTGTGAACCCACTTCTTTTGTCCAATCCTGTTTTCTCAGTTTTTGTATCTCTTAAGAGCATTCCCTATAAAACCTGCATGTAAATCTCTGTCTCAGATCCTGTATTCAGGAAATCCAATCTAAGACAAGGGCTAAAGCTGCAGAGGAAGAGGGAAATTCCTCTGCTTTATGAAGGGGAATTATAACCCCTGGGGGTGATTGGGATTAAGGGATTATAGAGTAGAAAGGAGAGGGGACTGGAGCAAAATGTGAGTATAATGGGATTATTGCTTTTTGTGACTCCCTACATCTTTAGCTAACAAAATCATGAAATAGTAGGGCCAATTATATTTCCGTGGAAACTTACAAAAGGCCTGATTTCTGTACTCTGTTGACATAGGAGTAAAACAGACAGCTTGCTCAGTTGCTCAGACAAGGGGATCACCAGTTGGGATTTGAGTTTCACTTGGAAATACTGTTCTGAATAGTTCAAATTGGGTGCAACCTCTCACTTTGTATCGTATTAAATTCCCATTTTAGACTAGACCATAATTCTCACAATGGATATTAAAAATTTTTAAAGATTTATTATTTATGCATACAAGAGCTGGGGTACAGGCCAGAGATGCGGGGGGTGAGAGTATCCACCAGAGACAGAGCAGGGAACAGAAACAGGCAGACTGACTGAAATACACTGCTGAGGGGAGCAGCGGGTGAGTCAGGAGAGGTCTGTCTCGCCATGTGGGTTTCTCCCTGGCTGGCCGGGGATGGAACTCATGCTACAGAGGCTGTGGATTGCTTCATAGTGCGGTGCCTAACCCCTTGCACCACCAGGGAGGCTGGATATTAAAATTTTTGACACATGGTAGAGGGCAGTCTGTACTGAGGGTGCTAACTCAGATTCAAAAGGGAAGTGATGAAGACTCCTCCGAGGCCAGCCCTTTTAGCCAAAACTGCTGTGAAATTTCAAAGCATGCCTGTGGGTATTTTTAAGGGATTACAATAAACCTTTATGGGTGAACGCCCAGAAGAAAGCATGTGAATCGTACCATGAGTTGAGTATTAACCCATTCCCACTGTTTCCATGTCAGCAAAGTTCTACCTGAAATAGCAAGTCAAGCAAGCACCTGCCTTGCTATCTTGTGCTACATGATGAACTACACCGATGACAGGCGCGATTGGCTGGAATTGTGCTGCTATCAGAGTCTCAGTAGGAAGAACTCACTGCACATGGTTCAAGTGAAGGGAAATGCATGAAGAAACCACTTACAGAGAGAGAGACTGGGCTCAGGGGCAAACAAATGATGAAGACTCCCCCAGAGATCAGGAACAGAGGGAAGCCGCGGCCACTCCTGGAGCTAAAGCAACATGGGGAGGAAAGATGTTCCTGGAGTTTACTGAAGTTGCAACAGTGGAGAAGGGCCCAGCCAGGAGGAGCTACAGTCATAGAGGGAAGCTGAAGATGAAGTGTCAAAACTGGGAAAGGAGGGAGGACTCATCTGACCTCTCTCCTCACTTCCCAGTCTCCTGGGATGTATTTTCCACCAGCTGGAGTCAAGAAAAAACCATCAAAAAAAGGAATCTGGGCAATACAGTACACAGAGTAGAACAAAGAAAAGTGGAGAATGGATCTGTTAGAGGCTTAGGGAGAGGAGTTGGCAGATGGAGAATAATCACGTGGGGCTGCTCTCTGGAACCACCTTCTGCTTTTAAAAAGAAAAAAATTCAACAGACCCCAGTGTGTGGGTTTGGGACAAATTATTCCAGCAAGGCACATGCTAGGAAAGGTTGCCTGGCAGGAAAGCAGAGCTCAGAAAGAGGTCTATGCAACGTCCATGGTCTGACCCTGGTAGGATTGTGGGGGTTTGGTTTGTCTAGAGAAGGCACAATCGTGTTCTGTGGCCAGGCCAGGTTTCTGCTATAACATCTGACCTGTCTGAATCTAACCTGTTGTTATTTCTAGGTTGGTACACTGCCTTGTTGGCAGGGTCAGAAAGGGTCATTCTCTTGGCATGTATCTCTTCCTGGCTGGTGGCCTTTGTTGCTACAGTAGAGGAAAGTTGGTAAAGGCAGGGTTTACTTGGAGTAGGTTTCTAGAACTTGACTTGCAATCTCATGCTGGAAAGCCCTCTTAATTAGTCATGTCCTCAGTAGAGCCACAGAGCCCTATCCTTATAATCAGAGCCTAAAAAGAAGGAATTCACTTTTTCTACAGAGAGTGAACCTTAGTCCCCTCAGAATATTTTCAGAGATTGCAGCGGTGACTAAGGCTACAATTCTCCACCTTCTATGCACTTCTCCAACCAAAGACAATGAGCTACTCTTATGAGGTTAGGACTTTTTAAAGTTATCTTTCTTCTCCCTCAAACCCCAGGATAGAAAGTCTTTTCTATCACTTTTCTATATGTCTTTAATATATTACCACCTTTATGTCTCCCCTGAATTACTATAGTGACCTTGTCACTGGTTTTGATGTTTCTGGAATGTTTCTCTACCACTTTTTCCATATGGATAGAACTTTCTAAAATGCAAGTCAAGTTCTTGTTTAAAACTCTTTAATGGTTGCTAATTCATCATCTGGTAACTACCTACACTCCTTCTCATCATTCTCCAACATCAACTCTCCACCGCATGTGTGCGTGCGGGCATTACCACCCACCTCAGGTCGTTTATCTCTAAGTTTCAACTTTACTGGACAATCCACTTTCTTTTTTAAGATACAAGGTCTCTTGCATTTTCCAATGTGGGGTATTGAGATGTAGAGTCCTGTTTCATTCCCCTTGGTTTTGTTTTTAAATACCTAGGAAGAAAAATGCCTGAAATGTTTGCTACAAATGAAGTATATGATCTTCTCATCAGTTACCTTCTTTCTTTTAATCATGCTAAAAGGAGTCTCATAAGTCATGCTTAGGATTTACCGGGGATGCATAATAATGAAGTCAGTCTCCCCATTTAGCAACTCTCCTGAGATTTCTCCATCTCTCCTTACAGGGCCCAGATGCTGGGCCTGGGACCAGATACCAAAGTAGAGGTTTGAAAACCAGGCCTGCCTTTTGATGACGTCAATTTGGGTGAGTACAGCCAGAGCAAAGAGATGTGTTCAGGGAGATTTTTTAGGTATTTACAGAGAAAGGAAACCAAAATGTCAGGACACCGGGTTTAGATTGATATTTTACTTAATATTGAAAAGGTAATCAGAAATTAAAAGCTTTTCATTAATTGAGGAGAGGAAACCTTTTACTATAATATAACAAGGACTACTGAATCATAGGAGAAATTATTTGGGAGACTCAATATTTTATTATTTTTTAAGAAGGTAAGAAATTATCCTAATTACAAATAGTATATAATAAATTAGATTAGACAGTGTTCTAGGTGCTGAAGCTAGAAAAGTAAACAAAAAGATAATGTCCATGTTTTCATAGGACAGAGTTGGAAGAAAACAAACAAAAAAATAATAATACAACACTGGAGAGAGAGGTAACATGCACTTGTAGGCACAGGTTGACAGGTTTATTTTACCTTAGTTCTAGACTGTTCTAGAATGTTGAATCATTCTGATTGGTTGTTGCCAATGACACAATGAGAAAACAGTTAATAAATATTTTGATCATGCCCCCTAAATGGGGGGAATTTGGTAATAGGAAAGAAGGCAAGGTATCAGGAAGGTCTTTCCAGAGCTGGAAGCATATAGAGGCAAGGGAGTAGCTATAGGGGAGCCCCATGAGAACCCTCAGCATTAGAGCAATTTATGAAGGCTTGCTTACATACAACTACCTTGGTCCAGTAATGGTGGACTCTCCTACTTTCTCAGCTCGTGTACTTGTCCCCTCCAAATGAACATGGTGTAATAGTCCAATGTCCAGTTCCATGCTACCATATGCACACAGGACAATAAACCAAGGAGGTTAGGTATGGAGGACTTCTTGGCTTTCAAAACTGAGCTGCCATTTAAATCACTAAATGAAACCAAATAGCTTAATTATGACTATTCTTTGTAATTCCTAGAAAGTAGCCTATGGTGGCGTGCAAAAGATCTGAGCTGAGACAAGGATGTTTTGAAGAAAACCCCAGTAATTATACTCTCTGCCAAGAATTGGCAGCAATAACTAAAAGACAGAAATCATTAGTCTCTTTCTTTTTATTTCCACATCATTTGCCAGTTTTCCCATCACCATTTGTTGAATAATCTACCCTTTACTTACTGATCTGAAATGCCAGCTTCATCATGAAACATATTCTCATATAGTGTTGAATCTATAATTGCGGTGTGTGTTTTGCTTCTTTTTTTTTCTGTGAAGAGTTGAAGTGTGTGTTTTGCTTCTTTTTTTTTCTGTGAAGAGTTGAAGTGTATCTTTTAAATCAAACCAATTAATTACATTATTTAGACCTTCAATCTCCCTACTTTTAGTCGATTGATCTGTCAAAGATTTAGAGTATAATAATTTCCTCACCATCATTCTAATTCTGTCAATTTCTCTATAAGTATCAAATATTTTGCTTATGTACATATTAACATACAATTCTCCAGGTATAAGTTTATGTCCGTTACTATATTCCCTGTGAACCGTATATTTTGTCAACATAAAATGAGGCTTCAGTTTTAAAATCTTAGAGAAAAGTTGGTTTGACTTCCATCTTTTCTTAAAACATTCCAAAACAACAAAGAGAAACTGAAATGTACGTTATGTACTTGATGATGTGAAAGACTTCTACAACTCTCCACGTTACTTATGTGAAGAGGGAACTGAAGTGGATACATTCTACTTCACTTATCAATGAGGAAAAGGCCCAGCCCACTTACAATACTGATCAGAAGCAGGCTGATTGGCCTTTCCAAGTCCCAGGAAGTCTTAGGAATTTGAGAAAGCAAATTCCAAATGAGCCAAAAGTATGACTGGCAACCATAGAATTACTTGAAAGAATGTACAATGAACAATTTGATCCAATATCCCCTGCCCTATTTACAAGTATCCTATATTGTCAGACAAATTAGCCCAAAGTAAACAATAGGCCAGTACCTTTTTTTTTAATTAATTATTTAAAAAAATTTTTTTACATCATTGTTCATTTTTAAATAATATTTGCTTCCCCCCACCCCCTCAGGTGTAGTCCCCATAGAGTTTCCTTCCTCAATGCACCCATACACCATCACCTCAAGTCCCCTGTGCTCCTCCCTCCCTCCCTCTGATCACTTATAGCAGGAATATAGGGGAACCAAATAAGACATCAGTGTAAAAAAATAATAACAGTACAAAAGACAACAAAGCAAAAACAGACAATTATAAATCAGAAACATACTGCAGGGGTGGAGGCCAGTACTTTTTAAGACATGTACCAGGGAGTTTTTAAATTCAGATACATTAAGCATAGAGAAGGGCCAGGATGAGATAAGGAAGGAAAACAGGGAATTAGGTAAAAGCCTACATATTGAGTGAGGATAATATCTTAGACCAGCTTCAGAATTCTGAGAGTTAGTTTGGAAAACTATACCCTTTTATACACAGCCAAAGAAAAGACCAAGCTACACTCATGTTTGGGTACAAAGGTTAAAAGGTAGGTGGCTTCTTGTTTATCATACAATGAAGTCAACAACTACCATCTATATAGCTTTTTTTTTTTTAACTTTTTTTTTTTTAATAGAGGCATGTTTTCTATTTATTTATTTATTTATTTGTTTGTTTGTTTGTTTGTTTGTTTGTTTATACATGCACTGGGTACAGTCAGAAGCATGGGAGGGTGAGAGAATTCACCAGAGCCAGAGCGGGGAGCAGAGCAGGCAGAAGGACCGAAGTACACTGCTGAGGGGAGCAGCGGGCGGCAGGAGAGGTCTGCAGGCCATGTGGGACCCTCCTCCAGTGGCCGGGGAGCAGCCGGGGATCAAACCGGCGCTGCAGAGGCTGCGGGCAGCTTCGCAACCCAGCGCTCAACCGCTGCGCCACCGGGGAGGCCCCCTATATAGTTTTTAACTTATTATTGAGTGCTTTAAATATAAACAGCTGAGATTCTCAAATCATACTTCTTTTTTCTGAATAAAGCTACAGATAACAAAAAGTGATAAATCAAAATAAATTAAAAGGAAATCAGAAGAAATAAAAACAATGCAGGAAGTTTTTAAAGTTTAATTTCTTTAATTACAACTAGTATCCTCAGAGTTAATAAAGTGGAGTGTCTGTGAATTAAGTATAGGGTTCTGTTTACAAAAGAGAGAGGCTACAATCAGAACCAGAAACCACATTTGGAAATTAAAAATGTGATTATCATAATGAAAGATTTAGTAGAGAGTTTGGAAACTAAAGTTGAATGTCTTCAAGAAATTGGAAAAAATGATAAAGATACAGACAAGACGAAGGAATCCAACTCCTAAATTTATTGTAGTTTTGGAAAACAAAAATTGAAAAAAATATAAGGAAAGATATTAGCAAAGAAATAGTAACATTAATCTTCCCAGAACTGCAGAATTACTTCTTACCAGACGTTCAACACAATCGACAGTGAAATACATCAATACGCACAACAATGAAATTTCAGCATACCAGAATAAAGTGAAGGTGCTAAAAATATCCAAGATGGGTGAGAAACAATACGCAAATGATCAATAATCAGAATAGCTCTGGACTTCAGAAAAGCAGGAACTAGAAAACAATGAAGCAAAGACTTCAAAATCTGAAAGAAACCCATTCCAACCTAGAGTCCTGGACTGGCTAGATTTTTAATTAAGCATTAGGGATGAAACAAAAAATTAAAAAGAAACAGTGTATACACATCTCTTTCATACTTTTTCCTTTGAGAAACCATGTAAAGGATGTGTCCCAAAAAATTAAATGGTGATTCAAGAAGAGAGGACTTAGAAAAGTGGGAAACAGGATGGAAGGAATTTCCAGGTAGTAACAAGGTCACAGGCTGACTGGCTGTGATATAGGCTGGAAAGCAGTTAGTTTAGATTGGAGCAGAAGAATGGAGGACTTGAATAGCGATGTCTCCTTAGATAGGGTTGAAATAATAGATCATCTAACACATATAAGCCTGCAGAAATTATACTGGTATATTTTACAGGAGTTTAAGTATTTATGGAAAAATTTAGCCACAGGTTCATGGAAAGAAAAAGCAAATGAAATAAAATGAGGTAAGTGTTGATTTCAGGTCCCCCCCCCAAAAAAAAATATACAAAAAAGAGACTGCTTCCAATATATCACTTGTTCAGAAGTTATCTCTCTCTCTCTCTCTCTATATATATATATATGACTATATATAGTCATAATAATAAAAAACTATATATAGTCATAATAATAAAAAACACACATGGCAGACACATTGGTAACTTTACCAATTTCTATACTCCTTTCTAAGTTACTATAAAAATCTCAACATCTCAATTTTGTTCAGGCAGCAATGTGCTTAGCGAAAAATCCTTGAATTGTAAATTGCTTTGTAGTTAGAGGGGACCATAAGACACAGCGCTTACTAATGAGACATAAGCCTAATGTTTCTGGTAAATATTTTCTTTTGCTTTCTTCTTCTTATCTTGCTTCTCTTCCCCCTGCCCCCATGCCTTTTTTCCCTATCTGAAGCATAAATGTAATGTCAGTGGTGCAGCAGCTCTCTTGTGACCATGAGGGAAAAGAACACAAGCCAAAATTGGAGAATAGAATCATAGAAAGAGCTTAGGTCTCTAATGACATCAACTCCTGACTACCTGGGAGCCATGTTAGGAGTGTTTTCTGTCACTTGCAACCAAGCACATACAATACAACACTAGATGTGGCCATATCTCCAAACTGTAATATAACTAACTACATCAAAAGACTGAGAGCAGAATACAGAAAAAAAATAAAAAAAGCACCTAATCTTTTACTGGCATTGTAAGAAGCTGATTTTATTGATCAGATGAGATTACTTCATGTCAATTAATTTTAGCAAGGAACTATAAATAAAAAAAACAGTTAAAAGAGTTGAAAAATTTTGCCTTTATAATATTGATTTGGTATGAGACATAAGGAACTATTTGTTATTATTGTTTTAGACAATTTTTTAGACCATGCACATGCTTCACTTTTTATTTAAAAAGTTAAAATTTGGGCCTCCCTTATGGCACAA
This sequence comes from Talpa occidentalis, assembly GCF_014898055.3. Classification (NCBI taxonomy): domain Eukaryota; kingdom Metazoa; phylum Chordata; class Mammalia; order Eulipotyphla; family Talpidae; genus Talpa; species Talpa occidentalis. The sequence continues at coordinate 94,409,094 of NW_023605083.1, forward strand.
GGGGTTAAGCACAGCACTATGAAGCAATCCTCAGCCATTGCAGCACACGTTTGATCCCCGGACAGCCAGGGAGCTACCCGTATGGCACAGCAGACTTCTCCTGACTCGCCCGCTGCTCCCCTCAGCAGTGGATTTCAGTCAATCTACCTGTTCTGTTCCCCACTCTGTCTCTGGTGAATCCTCTCACCCCCCCACACACACACCTCTAGCCTGTACCCCAGCTCTTGCATGCATAAATAAATAAATCTTTTAAAAAATTAAAAAATAAAGTTAAAATTCATTAAAAGGTAAACCAAAAATCTTTGATTCCTATGTCTTTTATCTTGAATCATTGCCTTGTCTTCTATTAATATGATAACCTCCATTTTCCATATTTTTCCTTTTTAATATTTCAGTCATGTCTTTGCCCATACTTTTATCTTAATCTGCTTGAATCATTTTATTTTATGTGTGTCAACTGTAGACAGCCTATACTCAGGTTTGGGGTTTTGGCCTCGTCTTCTTGTCTTTTAATAGAGAATCTGGAGTCACTTGCTTTTATTGACAGCTCCTATGCTGGATCTATCTCCTTTATCTTTTGTATACTTTTCACCTTTTTATGTTTGCTTTCTGACATTTGGTAAATGGATTTAACATTTGAGAGACATTCCATTTTAGCTTAACTGATTTTTAAAGTTTTTTTTTCAAAAGGCAGTTCTTTAAATGTATTTCCTTAATCATCTGAATCAGTACTGAGACACTTAGTCACCCAATTTTTACATTTAAAACAATACATAGAATTTTTCTATTTTCCCTTTTTGTTTTTCTCTTTTACCTTTTATTTTCCTTATAATACACATTTACCTTCTTTTTGCAACTTTTTTTGAGATTTTTACATTCTATAAATCATTCATCTTTTATTCATGTAACAAATTTTTTTCCATACATTGTACTAGACAATAGGTTTAGAGAAAGGAACACAATTCTTGGCCCTAGGCACTAAAGTTTACAAGGAAAGCAATTATGGGTCAGAACAAATGTTATAGCAGAGGTAAAACCCTGTTATGGGGGACAAGCTGGAAGAGGCATGTAACCTGAACTGGTTTCTCAAGACTATATCCTTGGAGGGACAACAAGGAGGTTATCTGTTTATACACTACTCCAAACTATGCACTTGAATTTTTCTCCAGCTCCATGCATAGCTCCCTTTGAAATAGAATGAGACCTCCTAGTTTAAATATTGAATAAATACAATATCTGAGGTCTTTGTGGTCATAGTTTTTTTTTTTTTAAGATTTATTTATTTGTTTGTTTGTTTATTTATTTATTTATAGGAGCACTGGGTACAGTCAGAAGCACGGGAGGGTGAGAGAATTCACCAGAGCCAGAGCAGGGAGCAGAGCAGACAGTGACGAAGTACACCACTGAGGGGAGCAGCGGGCACTGCAGGAGAGGTCTGCACACCATGTGGGACCCTCACCGGTGGCCGTAGATGAAACCGGTGCTGCAGAGGCTGCGGGCAGCTTTGCAGGCCAGTGCTCAACCTCTGCACCACCTGGTCATAGTTTAAACAAGCTGTCCTTTGAAGAATGGGGAATTTAGACAGAATATGAAAAACGGTAGAATTGACTTCAGACCCAGTTTAATGAAGTCTATGGTCTATGAGGTCTATGAGATTATAGAGATCCTTGGTAAACCCTCTCTCCTATGCCTCAAATTCTCACCCATCCCATGTGAAGTTTTTTTTTTTTTAATCTTCTAACAAGTGATAATTTAATATGATAGTCATTGTTAAGAATTACAAGCAAATATGGTTTATCTTAGAATTTTGTAGGGTAGAATGGGTGATGGTTGAGTTGTATGTGAGTATATGAGAGTGGAAGTCATTCATTTGAAATTGCTAATCCAAGTCTGCTATAATTTCTATTATTGTTTCACAGTCATTGGTATGTTATTTTATCTTTTTCATTCTTTTTTCTCTTTGCCTCTCATTTTTGAGAGTTTCTGAAGGCATTTCTTCAAGCTCACTGGTTCTTTCCTCAGCTGAATCTAGTTTATTGATGAGCCCAACCTTGTCACTCTCCTTTTCTATTAGGATGTTTTTGATTTCTAGCTTTTTCCTTTTGCTGTTTCTTTAGTTTTCATCTCTGCTCACATTACCCATTTGCTCTTGCATGTGACCACTTTTTCCTATATATCAGCATATTAATCATAATTATTTTAAATTCTCAATCCTATCAAATCAACATTTCAACCATATTTGAGTCCAGCTTTGATGCTTCTTCTGTCACTTCTATTTGTGAGATTTTTTAGTTTTTTGCCTTTTAGTGTAACTTATCAGGTTTTTTTTTTTTTTTTTTTTTTTTGTTGTTGTTGCTGTTGCAAGCTCAACATTATATACTAGATGAAAGGAACCCAATACTGGTTTCTGCAGAGTCTTCTGCTTTTAACTTTCAGCTCCAGTAAGGTATAATTCTCCATTTGCCTGTATGTCTTTTCCATTTTGAGGGCAGTGGCTTACCCCATGATAGCAGTTTTCTGATGGATCTCAGAAGAATTGTTGGTTTTCAGTTTGTTCATTTTTAATCTTTTTTTGCGTGGATAATAGAAATGACTTCCAATCTTCTTACCTGTTGGAAACTTGAAGAGGTCCTTAATTTGGAATTGTATTCCAAAGTTTATAAACAATATAAAGGAAACTGCTCTTAGAATTTTTAAATAAAAGCTTAAAAATACTTATTTTGATTAGTTACTTGGTGAATGAACTAGACTTTGCCTCCAATTGGTGTTTAGCTAGAGCCAGTCCTTTTCTTACAGACACACAGTACTTTAGAGACCACTTCTTCCCACGTAGTAAGCACAATTATATTCAGAGAGGGAGTGTGATTTCCTAAGATCAGAGAGCCAATGACAGATCTGGGACTTGAGTCTAAGTCTAATAATTCAGTATTCTTTCTGTGGTCCATATGGTTCCCTGATTTATGCCCCTGAAGACGAGAGGGTGTGTCCTTTAACCTTCTTTGACAGAAATGATAGTCATGATGGCAAAGAATCTGGAAGAAAAATGTGTGTGGTCTTATTGGGGTGTGGGAGGTGAGGAGGAAATACTAGGTTGCTTCAGAGCCAGAAGGAAATGTCATGAGTGGAGGAAGATATTTTGAAAAGGAAAAAAACAAAACAAAACAAAACAAAACAAAAAAAAAAACAAAAAAAAAAACTTGGTGGCTGTAGGAATGTGAGAGTTACCTTTTTTCTTGCTCCCTAGAGCTCAGAACCCTGTCCAAATCCACACAATTGTCTGCACACTGATGCCCTCTAGTGGTTTAAAGAAAGACTATGTTCCCAAATGAAACTACAGTGGGACCTTCAAACTACAGTGGGAACTCCTGTGAGGAACAGACAAGTCAGAATTCATCCCTCTCCCTGGTTAAGCAATTTGCCTCATCAGGGTTTTTCCTCTTGGAATACCTGGAAGGTATTTCCTCCAAAAATACCCTCTAACTTCTTTTATTAAGCAATCATAAGACATTTAAAAATATGTGTGAAGGAAAGCGTTTCCCCATATGGAGAACCATATTTATCTAACTGTGAGAATGGGAACAGGGAGGGTACAGAAACACACAAACCCAGGGGATGTGCATACAAGAACACAAATCTGGGGTGGATGAAAGTTTTGTGGATCTGAAAGGTTATAAAATTTTGGAATCTCCCTTTGAGAAAAAGAATATGAAAATACAAACACAAAATTAGTTCAGAACACTGGAAAGGTCCTATTCATCACCCTCATAGTGAATAATTCTCACACATGCCCATCTGCTTGTGCACATACAGAGAGGAAATGAAGATATAAAGCATATTATTTTTATTTTTTTATTATTGACCCTGAAATCCTATATATTCTTAGAATGGTTGGCCTCAGTGAAAAGTTACCTTAAAAGACTGTTCACTTACTCATATAATATTGCCATTGTTTGAAATATGTCTGGAATTGTTCCTTGGAATTGTCTTCAGATCCTGTGACATATTCACTGGAATATCATTGGTAATGACAACTTTAATCATTTAAGTGAAGATTCTTTTTCAGTTTTTGCAATAGTCAAAGTCATACAGAGCCAATCCTGAGAAGTATAAAGGTGGATAGTAGAGCTGGGCCATGTGAATTTGCCTCATAGCTCTCCAACTATGGGAAGGACAGTTGACAAGGGAGCCAGTGTTGAGCTATGAAATCCATTATTCACTTTCTCACAAGACCACTCTTCCCATGAGCAGTTCCCAGCTCAGACGTGCACACAAAGAGGGCACAAAAACAGACTATTCTTAGTGGAGGGACAGGCCCTCTGATGGCCAACTTTTGTGCCATTATCCCAATAATATGCTGACCCTATTTTAAACTCCATGACTCCTTAGGATGTTTTCATCAAACCTTTTCTTCCTCTGTCTTCTGTTCCAGTTGACCTGTCCTCCTTATTTTTTCTCCCACAAGGAAAAAAAAAAAAACCTGCACTGTGTCCCATCTTGGTGTCTGTTTCTTGGAGGACCAAACCCAGTTTCCACTGTAACCACTTTGAAGAGCAGTATCATTGTTTTCTTTAATATCTATGTAATGGCAATGAAGAATTGGGCCCTACTTTTAATACTTTTAATAAAAACTGTTGACAGTTTTTAAGCTTCATCCCTCCCTCTACCCCTTGCTCTTCACAACTGGGAAAATTTGTAAGAAAACCTTGATACTCCTTTCATAGAACCAGCAGGGGATTCAAGTCCCCGCATTCCCTTCCCCTGTGTGGGAACTCTCACCATGCCCACATCCCTCAACATGAAAGATCCCAAGCCAGTGTCCTTTCTTCCACTCTCAAGTCATGTTGTGCCTGCTTGGCTTCCATTGAATAATAAACATTTCCCTCCCTCTTCTTGGTGAGTATGTGGCATCATTTGTGTTGAGATCCAAACCAAATTTTAGGAGGCAATCCATCTATCTTGGAAAAGTGGTCCTAACAGGAACAAACTGACAGTTGCCAAATTTTGGAATTGACTACTACTTAGTTTCCAAAATTGGAATTGTCCATGATGAAGGACAAACCTTGCCAAGGACCCCACCATCTCACTTGAGAGGATCACTGGTGAGGTGGCCAGCCTCCTTTTCTCAGGGCATGTGGAATGATATCACCCAGTAATGTTAGCACCACCCACTCACTACTCACACCAGTGTAATGGAAGAGGGAGGCTGAGAGAGAGGAAGTGGTGTTTTGAAGGAGAGTCATGTTTGTGAAAACTAATTCTTGCCTTTTCTCCCTAAAGCTGAGAGAGGAACTGCCTAGAGAATCAAATGAGGTAAAATACCTGAACCTCCTCTTCTTCCAAGCTGGGGATGGAAGACCACCTGATCTGAAAGCTGACAAACTAATAGGTTGGCAGAATATCTCCTGCCGGGACAAGCCAGAAAGCGTAGAAGGAGAAGGTCCGACAGAGGGAGAGTGTGCCGGTGCAGGACTTAGTACCTGTCACCATTTTGTGTGGCAAAGAGGTGTAGGTTTCCTGAGAAGGGCTAAAGGCAGATGACACCAGGCAGTTAGATGCTGCTTCAATTTATAGTGCAGCTAGCGTGGTGGGTTGGCAGCCATGGGCACTGGGAAGAGGAGGAGGAAGATTTGCAACTGAGAGACAAGCCCTGGGGGTACGTGATAGGAGCACCCAGGGCTCTCAGAAATACTGACAAGGATCCTCCATGAAATAGCCAACAGTTTAGAGAAACTTGACATGAAGGAGAAGCAATGACTACCAGCTACTCAGTGTTAGAGAAGAAACAGCAGCCAAGAGAAAGAAGCAACCTTCCCATTGGGCAGCCATGTCATCCCTCTCCCTCCTGTGGGCCTCCCCCCCACCCCCCCACCCCCACCCTGGCATCAGTGTGGAATGTGCTGCTCTCAATATGATATTCCAAGCCAGGAGCAGGAAGCTACCCCCTACAGTGGGGGATCCCCCCCTGTTGCTAAGGGATGGGTGAGTTCTTTGAAATGATTGTGAAATTCACTATTGATATTTCAAACAAACAACATCGAATGGAGAAAAAGAAAACAAGATTGATCTAATATCCCAAAGTGGACAGTCATGGAGTTCAACTATGATATCAGAGGGAATCCCCTATCAAGCAGAGGGGGTGGGGCAAAAAGCTGAGTAGAACCCAAATAATATCAGAAACTGAAAAAACAAAATGACTTTGTTTCTACTCTAGTGTTTGATGGCCTTCTCTCAATCAGCTACCTATGGTTTTTTAAAAATACAAAACCACCTTTCTCTCACCACACCCCCTCCCCCGCATCTCTGGCCCGTACCCCAGTTCTTGTATGCATAAATAAATAAGTCTTTAAAAAAAAGGAAATAATTAAACATCATCTTAGTTGGATGCCTGCTCACATACATGCATACATGCAATTAATTGCTTTCACACATTTTGATGATATTAGTTTAAACTATAGGAAGAACCATGATTTCCTATCTCTGGATATGCTCTCTTCCCTTTGAATATCAGTTCTCACACTTCTATTCCTATCTCTCAATTTAAAATCTTATGTTACTAGAAAAACAAAGCCATCCTTTTGCTCTCTCTTCAGAGTGTGGAGAAGAGAATGGCCCTTGGCTAAGAATTTAATCTGGTGCTTTCAAGAAGTAATTACACAGCCTGGGTTAGGTCTTTGTGTAGTCATGAGAGCAGTTGCTTAAAAGGGATAAAACTGAGAAATGGGCTTGTTTCTCATTTCCAACAGGCCCTCAGGGTCATAGTTTGAAAGGGTGGAGGCACCTACCTTGCTCATGGGTTAATGATGTAAGGTGTTACCTAAGAGTAATACCTCTGAAAACTATGGGCATGTGAGAAAAAATACCTTTCTTCCACCTCAAAGATTTCAACTGCAGTATTTCTGATAATTAATATTTACTCTTGGGACATGCATTTGTGTGCATACTGGAGGAGGAATTGAAGAGAAATCTCATGGTCTTCCAATAAGCACCCAATAGGATGAGGATTGTCTGTGACTTGTTGTGGCGTGGAGACCTCTAGGGGGGCCACAGTAGGGGTGTCCACATCATCCCTGAGCAGCCACAGACTGGGGATGCCAACACCACCGGGGCCTCTGTATGGGTACTGTCTGAAGTGAAAACACTCAGAACTGGACGTACAAGCATTCTGTCATGGTGGAGGAAGGGATTTACTGGTGCACAGAAGTCCCTGCAGAAAGACAGACTTCCTGAAATATAGCACAGTCTTAAGAAGGAGAGGTCTAGAGAGTGTTAGGTATTTGAGGCAGGGAGGGCTATGCCTAAAGAAAATTAAATGGCCAACTACCCCCAGAACCCAGGACACACTGATAAATTCTAAGCAGAGCCAAGAAACCTCCAGAAGAGAAAAGTCAGCCCCTACTCAAACCTATAGGCAGGCCCAAAAAGGCCAAGAAGAGCAAGAAGAACCCAGAGAGAAGGGATTGCTCAAAAATTGCAGGTCTCTGGGTAATAAAACAAACCCCCAGTGTTCTTCCGCCCAAGGGAAGGACAGAGCTGGCTGACACCAGGACAGCTCTCCCCTGCCCCAGCCTGTTGCCAGGGCTGAGAAGACTAACCCCATTCCAGACCTCCCTCTCCTGCCCCCCACCCCCCAATGCAGTGGAAGGGGGAGTGGCTTATGAACTGCTGCCTGGACAAGTAAGCCAACACCCAGTATTGCCTGCCCAGTGCACTCTCAGAGGGACAAAGAGCGGCTCCTGCCCTGCACTTAAGACAAGAGTGCCCAACATGCTCACAGTTGTGTTTCCAAGGACCTCCTGCCCCCAGTGACCTCTCCCTGGATGTCCTTTTTTTCCTGTCTCTAAATAAACTTTACTTTTGCATCTGCGAAAGGTGTGCCTGTGAATTCTCACATATAGTCAAGGACCTAGGAACTCCAAATCCTAGAACCCTAAAACCTGACAATAAGAGGTCTCACAATAAGGAGCAGACCCCAAACAGGGGGCCAGAGCAAGGAGCTGGGAAAGCACACCAGGGTATTCCTTGTGTGTGTTTAATTTTGTGTGTGTTTTCCTCTTGCACTAAGGTAAAACTCACATTACAGTTTTAAATATCTGTGTTCCCTTGTTATTATGTGCTTTGTTTACTACAATGCTACCTAACAGTATGTGCACGTGTATATTTTTACATATATATGAAAAAGCATGAAGGACAGAGGAACAGATGGACAGAGGGAAGCAGGGCTGCCTGAGTCACACTTCTGTGGGTGGCCATGCCAGTGAGGAGTATCCGAGGCAGGAACTCCTCAGCGAAATGTTCAGAGAACAGCGGTGGAGGCGTAGGAAGGAGAGCAAGCTAGTGAGACTTGGAAGGTCTGTAAACTAAACCCTCCTCTCTCCCTGTAAGTATGAGAAAAATGCGACCTTTCAAGGTGAGAAAAGGCTGACGTGTTGGTTACTCTATTCAATCCTCAAGGCCATCTCTTCAAATGTCATATCCTTTATTGAGCCTTCCCTGAGCTCTTCGAAACTAGAAAGAATCCCTCACACATCTGAAAACCAAGAGCCCTTGATCGGACCTCCCTTATGGCACCTAACAATTTCTGCTTAAATGAAAGCTATTTATAAAGGCATTTCTTCCCAGATAGCTATGGTTTGCTTTCACTTCCTCCCAGGCCCTGTCCTCTTTCACTCTTCATTCAGCTTCCTGCAGTAAGGCACTAAGCTCTAGGCAAAACACCAACAGCTGCCCCTGACCCTTGCCTCTGCTGTCCCTTGGGGAGCTCTTACAGTAACTGGAAGGGAAATTGGGCTATTTGGTCCCCTGGGTAGTTCCCTGGGAGTTCATCTCAAGGTGGGTAACTCCCTCCAGGTAGCAGACACTGGGAGACTCCATCCTCTTCCAGGTGCCAGCATCCACTTCATACCTGACTCTGCAGAGTCTAGGAATGGTCACTCCATGGTTGCTACTGGCCTGGGTTAACCATGCTTTTCCTTATGATTTCCCTGTATTCATTCCTTCATAAATAGTTTATCTTATTCTGCGCATAACAGATGTTTTCAGTTGGAACCCTACCTTATACAGTCTATCTTACTACATAAATTGAGAGCATACTATTGTATGATTGAATTACACTTCTATCCAAACCACAGCTAAAACAGAGCCTTGTGTATAAAATAACCTTATGTATTATAGGTGCCCAGTAACATTTGTTTAGTTAATAACATGCTGACTTCTCCATAGCTAATTCAGTTTCCCAGTCGTTGGCACTATTGACGTTGGGGTGTTAATTTTGTTGTGGGGTCTGCCCTGTACATTGCAGCCTACTTAGCAGCATCCCTGATCTATATTTACTAGATTCCAGTTGCACCCCAGCCCCAAGTGTGACAATGAAAACTGTTTACGGACATTTCCAAATGCCTCCTGGGGAGCAAAGTCATTCCCAGTTGAGGTTCACTGCCCGAGATGTTTGCTATTCTTGTCATTTGAACTTTCATATTACAAAAAGCAATATCATTACTTCAAAATAACACTTCCTAATATACACATGCATGGATGCACACATAGGGATGCATAAATACGAACCACTCTGACATAGCTGCACATGTGAAAAAAGGTACGTGAAAATTGTTTTCAAAGTTAGGAAATCAAAGACATCTTTATTTTTTAAAAATGAAATCTTTATTATCCAGTGAAAAAAAATCAGCCACAAATTGGAAATAACATTAAATGAAATTTCTTTGACCTTTACAGAGATTCACATGCTTAGATCTTCAAAAGATCACAGGCATAAGTATAAATGTAGAAGTGCTAAACAGAGTACTTAAAATAGAAAATGATCAAAAGAAGTGAGGTGATTCCAGGTACAAGGGTGAGAAGACAGGTGTCTATTGATCATCCTCTTCCCACATCCAGACATTCATCAAAACAACGAATGGTTTGCAAGCATGGGCAAATATATTATGATTTTCTTTCTTCAGCTACTTGCAAGAGAAGTGTGTTAAAGTCTCAAAGTCACTCTATTGGTCTTGGAATTTATCTCAGGTTTCAGTCATCTTCTTCCTCTTGTAATGTCCATTTGTAACTTCTCCAGTTCTTTTTTCTTTTTCTCTGTCCCACAGATGGATACTATGTCAATACCCACCTGTTACACAAATGTAGGGAATGCCATTCACCTTATTAGGGAGCTTTCTGTCAGAGTACTCACTCTTTTTTTTTTTTAAGATTTATTTATTTTTATACAAGAACCACAGTACAGGCCAGATGCGTGGGAGGGTGAGAGGATTCACCAGAGACAGAGCAGGGAACAGAACAGGCAGACTAAGGAAATACACTGAGGGGAGCAAGTGGGCGCGACAGGAGAGGTCTGCTTCACCATGTGGGATTCTCGCCGGCCGGCTGGAATCGAACCTGTGCTGCATAGGCTGCGGACAGCTTCACAGTGAGTCACTCAACCACCTGTGCCACCAGGGAGGTCCCAGAGTACTCATTCTTATTAATAAATCAGTAGCATGCCTCTGCCTCCTCTACCAGAGGGCTGAGGCCATTGTGGGGCCACTTGGAGAAGGATGTCATAGTCCGAGGCGGGTCATATGTGATGGAGAAAACCTTGCCAGGGTTTTGGTACATGGTTCTAAGGCACAATTACTGAAAAGTCTGTCCTAAGACTTGAATAGGTAAGCTGAAAAAGAATTCACCCATCCCAATAAGTGGGCACAGAGAAAGTGTCAATGTATGACACCATCGGTTTCATATACAATGAAAACCAACAAAAAATATTTACTCTATTTCAAGATAATTCTTTTTTTTTTTTTAAAGATCTTGTTTGGCCTGGAAATGAGATGCCACATTTTTTTTTTAAAAAGATTTATTTATTTATCCATACAAGCACTGGGTACAGTCAGAAGCATGGGAGGGTGAGAGAATTCACCAGAGCCAGAGAGGGGAACAGAACAGGCAGACTGACGAAGTACACTGCTGAGGGGAGCAGCGGGTGGCAGGAGAGGTCTGCACGCCATGTGGAACCCTCGCCTGGTTGTCGGGGATCAAACTGGCGCTTCAGAGGCTGTGGGCAGCTTCGCAACCCAGCGCTCAACTGCTGCGCCACTGGGGAGGCCCTCCAGATAATTCTTGAACATGTGAAAATTTGAGAGGCAAGTATAAGAATCTGTGGTAGATTTTTGTCTTGTTCCAAATCACCAAAATAAAATGTATTAAGTTAATTGGACAATAATGTAAAATCAACCATAATAATAGCAAGCAGCTTAATTGAATTTCCACCAATCAGATGAGCCCAAGTGAGACTTTGGCTTGAAAGTGAGTTAAGAGGCAATTGTAGGGTCCTTCCTGGTGGCACAAGGAGTTAAGCACAGGACTATGAAGCAATCCGCAGCCTCTGCAGCACAAGTTCCAGCACAAGTTCCAGCACAAGTTCAATCCCCGGCCTGCCAGGGAAAGCAACATGCAAGGTGCAGCAGACCTCTCCTGTCTCTCCCACTGCTCCCCTCAGCAGTGTATTTCAGTCAGTCTGCCTGTTCTGTTCCCCGCTCTGTCTCTAGTGAATCCTCTCACACACACACACACACACACACACACACCACCCCCACCCTGCCCCATACCTCTGACCTGTACCCCAGCTCTTGCATGCATAAATAAATCTTAAAAAAAAAAAAAAGAGGCAGCTGTAGATCATCCATTTTCTGGAGAAAGGTAACGGCAACAGCTTTCTAAACATGGAAGGTAACTGGTTTTACTCAGGAGTTGAAAGCCTGTTACACCAGCCTTTCTGAAGATTTTCAGTTACTAAATATATGCTTTACCAAATTCTGAGCTTCTTGAAGTACATAGAGATGATTGTATGATTTACAACTACAGATATGATGATCTTTGAATTTTAATATAAGGTGTGTGTGGGTGGGGGGGTGTATGTGTGTGTCCTGAAATAACACTAAACTGACAAGAATTTGGAAAAGACATAACTGGTATTTGGACTCTCATTCTCTGACCAGCCCACATTTAGATGCAAGTATGGCTAATTTTATTACTTTTTATTGTAGAAAGGGTAGAGAAGAGGTGAAAATCTTGCAATTATTTGGGAATTTCTTGTTTCAGTACAATATCATTTTGTACTATATGTGATAATATAGTATTGCAGCAATATAAATTGAATGAAAAAATGTTTTCTAATTGCTTACATTCTTAGGCAATTGCATTTTTAGTTCCCACTTACTGCTTTATGATAAAAGGCTACATATGTAATATATTGTTTATGTAATACATACATGCGTGTATAATATACACATATACATGTTTGCTATAATGAAATAGTTGGTTTCTTATGCTACCTCATGACTACAAGAATTACATTACAGAAGTTTCTTCTCAAAAAAGTCAATAAAAGACTTGCACTCAGGGTATTAAAAAAAAAAAACAAACAAACTACTGTAGGCCAATAAGAACAGATAAAAGGGCCTCCCTGGTGGCGCAGCGGTGAGCGCTGGGCTGCGAAGCTGCCCGCAGCCTCTGCAGTGCCAGTTTGATCCCCAGCCAGCCAGCAAGGGTCCCACATGGCAAAGCAGACCTCTCCTGCCACACCTGTTGCTCCCCACAGCAATGTATATAGTCAGTCTGCCTGTTCTGCTCCCTGCTCTGGCTCTGGTGAATTCTCTCACCCTCCCCCACTTCTGACTGTACCCAGTGCTTGTATAAATAAATAAATGTATAAAAAAAAAAGAGAACAGATAAAAAACAACTTTAACAGAAAAAATGGGCAAGAGATTTAAGGTTCGTTTAAGAAAACAAAAGGTATTCAAACAGTCAATACATATGAAAAAAAGTTCAATCTCATCAGAAATCATCAAAATTTAAATTAAAACTACAATGTGAAGCCACTGTATACCCATGAGGACTATGGCTAAAAATTGAAAGACTTACATAAAGAGGAAGGTGAGGGCAAGAGGCAATTAGCTTATAAACTTATAAAGTAAAAATGGGTACGACCCCTTTGAAGGACTGACATTATCTAATTAAGCTGAAGATTCATATTCTCTATTACTCAGCTTTCTTTGTCCAACTAGACACTTAGCAGAAATTTGTTAATGTACAATTTCATAGCTGCACCATTTGTAATAGTTTCAAACAGGAAGCAACACAATGTGTATCAACAGTAAAGATGGATAAACAACTAGTGGCATAGCCATCAGTGAAATATCATACAAAAAATGAGATGAAAACAAATGAAATACCAGCTACATGAATTTCACAGTGATGATACATATAAAGCTACATGAAAACATTTTGTTTAATGAAAGAAGTCAGACTAAAAAAATACATATTGTAGAATTCACTTAGATAAAGCTTAAGAAATGACTAAAATTAATATGCTACAGTTAGATATGCATGTGTGATGTTATATATGTACACAGACATCCACACACACTTACAGACATTTACACAGAAGTAATAACCATACAAATCAGGAAATGTGTGTGGGGCTTCTCAGGTTAATGATGTTTTATTTCCCATCCTGAGTGATGGGCCCATGGGTGTCTGCGTAACTTCTTTGTGTTATCTGTGAACCATCCATCTTTTCTTTTTGCACATCTTTTTCTGTGTGTTACATTTCAAAAGTTTACCAAAAAATAGTTTCAACAATAAAGTGGTTAGAGGCTAGAGATTTTCAGACTGACAATAAAAAAATTGCTTTTATTATGTCAGTTTTAATATAAAAGCTTTTCCATTGCTATAAATCTATTTTATTGCAAGCTGAAAAGTATAAATTTGTGGATAAAATCACCAAAACATATGAAATGCCTGTGCATTTGCTCTTCAATTCACATACCCAGAGTTCTCTACTGAGCTCTACAAATTTTGACTCTGATCTTTGCAATTTTGCTTGCAATACTATTCAATCTCCTTTTGCAAGGGGCTGAAGAGTGGGTAGTTTCTACTCTCAGGCTGTGTGCCTCCCTCCCCTACAAAGAAGAGAAAAAGGAGTGGTCTGTGGAATGAGGGATCATTTGTGTTCACTTTAGCCACTATGATTGCACTCATTGGCTTACAATCTAGAAGGATAACACAGAAAATACACGGTATATAGAATGTCAGATAGTGATAAATGCTACCAAAGAAAAAGGAAATCCTAAAAAGCTACCCAAAACAGAAGGGGCTTTATCAGTTCTGCTCACGTCAAAGGATCCCTTAGTATGTAGAGCATAGTAGTATCCAAGATATACTCATAAAAAGAAAGGAGAAAGGGAGGAAGGGAGGAAGGAAAGGAGAAACAGGAGCCAGGGAAGGAAGGAAAGGTAGAAAAGAGGGTGAAAGAAAAGGAAAATAAAGAAATTAAGAAAATAATTTCATTCATAATGACTTCCAAAAGAGTCAAATACCTAGGAATTAACTTAGCCAAGCAAGTGAAGAAATTTTGCAATGAAACTACAAGATATCATTTAGATTTCGATTATGACATAAGGAGATAAAAAATATTCCATACTCATGGTTAGGAGAATCAATATAATTAAAACGACTATTCTACCAAAAGTGATATATAGATTTAACATAGTCCCCATCAAAATGCAACTTTCTTTAAAGAAATTGTATAAAAATATTAAAGTTTATATGGAACTACAAAAGCCTTGAATAGCAGAAGCAATCCTGAGGGAAAAGGAAGAGAGACAGAGATATTACATTACCTGACTTTGAACTATACTATAAAGCAATAATAATTAAAACAATAGAGTATTGGCAGAAAAACAGACACACGGATCAATGGAATAGAATCAAAAGTTCATAAATAAATGCATATATATATATATATCAATATTTAATTTGTGGTAAAGGAAGTATGACCATACAATGAGAAAAAGAAAGGCTCTTTTTAAAAATGGTGCTGGAAAAACTGAATGACCACATGTAAAAGAATGAATTTTGATTGATCATGCTCTCACTTGATGCACAATAATAAATTCAAAATGTGTTAAAGATTTATATATGGCTTGCAGCAATAAAGTAAATAGATGAAAACATTGGCCATACATCTTGTGACATCAATGATAAAGAGGTGTTTATAGACTAGACCCCTGTGGCAAGAGAAATAAAAGCAAAAGTAAACAACTGGGACTACCTTAAATTAAAAATCTTTTACACAGTGAAAGAAAATGTAGGTAGATGAAAAATTCATCCCATAGAAGGAGAGAAGACATTTAACACAAAACCAACAAGGGGTTAATATTTAATATATACAAAAACCTATTTTTTTAACAATTAAAGAAAACAACCTAATAAATGGGCAGCAGATCTAAACAGACAATTTGCCATCAAGGATGTCCAGAAGGCCAATAGTTAAATGGAAAAATGTTCACCATTGCCTTTAATAAGGGAGTATTTGCTCAAATCCATGATGAACTCTCATCTCACATCCTTGAGAATGGCACATATTAAAAAGACCCACACAAGAGCTAGAGAGGCTGCAAAAAAAGATAAATCATATTACACTATAAGTGGAATGTAAGCTGGTGTAGCCATTTTGAAAAGCAATCTGGATTTACCTTAATAAACAAAATTGAAAATACTGTATGACCTAGCAATCACACTCTTGGACACTTATCAAAAAACCCCATAAAACTATCAACTCAAAAAATTACATACTCTGAAATGTTTATTGCAGCATTATTTATAATAGTAAGAACACGGTAACAAACTAAATACCCACAATAGAGTTTTGAATCAAGAAATTGCCATATATTCACATAACTAAATAGTATGCAGCCAAAAGGAAAGATAAAATGTTACATTTAGACAAATGGAAGGAGTTCAAGGGAATTATGTGGTGAAACAAGTCAGAAAGACAAAGAAAAATATTGAAAACATTTACATAGTGGAAGATCTGAGAAAACAAAATACTTATAAAAACAAGTGGACACCAATAAAGGAAGTGAGACCTCTGACATTAAGAGAGGGCGAGAGGGGGGAGTAGATCAGAGGGGTATAATAGAAGGT
This sequence comes from Talpa occidentalis, assembly GCF_014898055.3. Lineage (NCBI taxonomy): Eukaryota > Metazoa > Chordata > Mammalia > Eulipotyphla > Talpidae > Talpa > Talpa occidentalis. Next base: position 94,425,069 of record NW_023605083.1, read on the forward strand.
GGTGGTAAAATTAATTAATTAAACAAAATTAAAAAATGAATAAATACATTTTTAAGCGCATTTGAAAAAAATCAGGTTGTGGGGACCAAGAGTCAGGGTAGCTGAATGACTTACACGGCTTTTTGTAGCCAGTTATAGGCAGATCTGGGGTTGATTCCTACTTCAGGGTTCTCTGACAATATGCTCTATCAAAAGTCAACAACCAACAGATGTTTATAGTAACTTTGTAATTTTGAAAGCTTAGATACAACCAAAGTGGCCTTCATTAAATGAATGGACAGACTGGTATATCCATAGTGGAATATTATTCTGCACTTAGAAGAAATGAGCTATCAAGCCATGAAAAGACATCAACAAAACTTCATTGGATACTACTAAGTGAAAGAAACCAATCTGAGAAGGACACATATTGTATGATTCCAACTATAAGACACTGTAGAAAAGGCAAAACTAAGGAGACTGTAAAAAGATAAGTGGTTGCCAGGGATTGGCAGGGAGGGAGGGATAAATAGGTGGAGCTCAGAGGATTTTTAGGGCAGTGAAAATACTTTGCATGATACTATAGTGGTAGGAACATGTCAGTGTATATATGTCCAAACCCATAGTGAATGAAAAACCTAATGCAAACTGGGGGCTCAGGTGAACACTGTTGTATCAATGCAGGTTCATCAATTGCAACAAATGTACCACTCTGGCTGGGGTTGTGAAAAATGGGGAGGCTATGGACTTATTTTCCCTTAGTAGAATTAGGGTACCAACACATACCTGTGGTTGCTATTTTCGAGTCACTGTGACTCTCATATTAGTATCCTCTGTGGGTGAAATGCTTCCATGAAGCACTTGCCTCAGCTCTTTATTGGGGTCTAACCACTGAGGTATCCTCAGGGACCCAAACTCTGCTTTCTGCAGCTTGGCATTTTGGAAGATTTCCAAAGGAAAAGGTCAATTTAGTGATGTCTTGACTGTCTTGTCCAAATCATGTTAGGCTGTGCCAGGCACTTGAAATGCTTTATTTTATTCAATACTCATCTCACTTTACACCAGCAATGTTATAATCCCCACTTTACATCTTAAGAGACAGAGGTGTAGAGAGGTTACTAAATACCAAAGGCACCCAGGTAATGAGATCTAAGGTGGGAAAACTTATCTCATTCAAACCCAGTGCATCAGTCACTGCCTCGAAGGGACAAACGCTGAGGATAAATGATGCTAAGATGAGGGGTTCAGAAGAGAGTGTGGCAGGCAGGACTCATGCCACCTCCTTTGGAGTATGGCTCACTTCTGGTTAATGATTCAACACCTCAGTCAATGAAGAAGAGGCTCCTTCTTCACAGAACTGTAACCACGCCCTCTGGCAGGCACTAGCCAGGCTTTTCAGAGATCCACCCAGTCCGAGACTGCCTTTCAGTGACCTCCTTAAAGGTCACCACTGATGTTCCGGGAGTGTCTTGACTCAATCTCTGCATTCTTGAGAGTTTGATCCTCTTGGGAACTTAGAATCGAAGTGTCCAGAACCGGATGTAACATTGCTCCATAGCACTGCTCTAATGAAACTCTGTATGCCACCTGTGGTAAGCATATGATTTTATTCTGATGCTTTGATAGGTGCAGGCTTGCTGACCCTGGAGAGACTGCCCCTCCGAGTGGTGACCAGAGAGGTGGCAAACAGCTCATGGAGTACACACTCATAGGCACTCACCAGTCCAGAGCCCACACCCTCCAACCAGCTCCTCTCTTGAGCGCTTACGTTCCAGAGCACTATCCTTCTGCCCTAACCATCTCATTGGGAAGCAAGGTAGCAAACAGCTAGAACAACCCCTATGCCCTAGAGCCCACTGGAATCATTAAAACCAGTGTATCATAAGCCTGTTTACCCTACCTTTCCTGTTCTTCCAGAACAAATTATAATAAAGACTCTTGCCCCACCCGCATCACTCTCTGCCTCCTGATAAGCTCTATATGTTGTGCCTCTCATTCCGGATCTGTGGTATAAAAATCTTTTCCTTCACAATATTCATTTCAGGATCAGTCTGTTTTCCAATACTTGACTAAAATAAATTTCAGGTATATTTTAAAGAAAATTTTAAATATTTTTTTTTTTTTTAAATTTTAAAACATAACTACACGAAGTTATAGTCCAACATAAGCTGGTTCCACTGCGGGCCCAGGAAGTGAACTCAGAGCATCATTGGAACTGACATTTGATACTGAATGCCTTTGGTATTCTGCTCTGTGGTACCCAGGGCTGCACCCTGAAGAAAAGGGAGTTAGGTGATTGATTTAAAGGTGATTGGGGTACAGTGTCTCACATCCTCTTGTTCAGTACCTATATTGGGGTGGGGAAGGCCTGAGTTTAGACAGAATAAGAGCATGTGGTGGGGGATATAGCTGAGAGTCACGAATGTGGAACTGGTGATAGCTACATATCTGTGAACATAAAATGTTTGGAAAGTACCCAGGAGTCAGAAGGACCTTTCTGGAAGGGAAGACTGTGACAGAAGGCTTACTGCGGACCTGTCCACGTGTCTTTTCTCATCCTGATCAGTGGTGCACCTTAAAGATTAAAAGAGTGAAAACAGAAACAACTGCTTTTCTGGGTCACTCAGGGCATGTGCAATGCTGCCTTGGGACACAAATGGCAAAGGGAAGAAGAGGGTTTTGGAAAGCATGGTCCCACTGGCAGGCAGAGGCCAAGAGGCTCTAGTGCTGAGGCTCAACGCAGGACAGATCAGTGGCTCAAAGAAGGTGCATCGCCTGAGGGCTCCTCAGAGCTCACAGAAGTAGTCAATCCGCAGCACCGAACCCCTGCTAGACTCCACAGTCAGGCAGGACTCATTCAACTGCCAGTGGGCACAGATGTCAAACAGAAGCTCAGAGCTAAGGAACTTAAGAAAGCTATTTATGCGCACCCGGGGGCCCAGGCACTAACAGTAGGGCTTTGTAGAAGGTTTCAGGAAGCAGATAGAGAGTAAGAGTCAGCGACACAGGGTATCCAAGTCACGCTAATGCAGGCTCGCTTATAGCCACAGGCTGGGATGCCTAGGGACAAAGCGAGGAATTTAGGATGCTGTGATGATTATTCCTTTCAAGTTGTTATCAGATACGTGAGCCAAGAAAATGAAGGCAACCCCAGTGCGTGAGATCTCTTGAATTTCCACTCCCCCTTACTCCTCCTGAGACCTTTCCAAGGTTGTTCTCTGTAAGAAAAATGAGAGTGCCTTGCAGCCTGCTCTAGCCAATAATTCATTTGCAAACTAGTTGCTTGTCTCTTTGATCTGGAGGGAGCTGGGTACCCTCTTGGAGGTACTTGCACGTTGGGTGCTCTTACTGGATCACATTGACTGTGCCATGGGATACTAGGAGAAGGAGCATCTCCAGGTTTGTGTTAACCAGTTTGGGAGCAATTAAAGTAAATATGCGGTAGCTAAGTTAGCTGTCAGATAGGTAAGTCCTCACTCTACAGTTTTTCTGGAAAAAGTAGGATGGTTAATTCTGCCTGACAGAGGGTATAATTGCTGCTGAAACAGCCAGAGCAGGACAATCAGTTCTGGTCACATTCTCTCCGCCCAGAAACACCCTATAGTCAAGTCCCACCCACCAAACCTCCCACCCTGGAGTCCAAAGTCCCTCCCAGGTCCCCTGCTGTGTTGCTCCAGCAGAAGGGACTAGGTGAGCCACCTCTGTCTCTTTCTCTGAGTCAAAGGGTGGGCTGCTCACCTAAGTCCTGTCTGGCACCTCCAGTCAAAACAGTCCTGGTTTCTGGTTTAGTAGTGCCATCTGAACACAGCTCTTGCTTGAACAAATACCTCAGCTGTAGAAATTCCAGCAAACTAACAACTTTCACAGTCTTAAGTCTGTTACAAAGTTGTTTTTCTAGTTGGGAATGCTCCAGTTGTCTTACAATAACCTTCCTTGTTGTAAAAATGTTATCATAACATAAAAAAAAAAAAATCCAAAAGAAATGTCACCCACAATTGTACCAAATAAACATTTTGTTTTTCTTTTTCTTTTTTTTTTTTGCCATCTCACATTCACAAAGACTTTACATAGTCAAAGGCATAGCAGAGATAGCTCTGTCTTGCCATTTATACTTAATTGTATGCAATTTCTGAAGTTACTATACTTTTTTCTAATTATAATTTTTATAACCATATAATATTCCAGGCAGCAGATGGCTCACAATCCCTATAACATGTCCTTAATTAAATCGAGTCTTTGTTCAATGTGCATTGCTAGTCCCACAGCACTAGGAAGTCTTACATGGCTACCTCAGCCTGGGAGTGTTTGCGCCACAGAACACAAGAGCACTCCAGCTCTGTTTGCAGGTCAAGTGCTCTCTTGTATTTTTAACATCTCCATGTGTAGTTGTGTTGTCCTTCTTTCTACATTCAAGAGCCAGGAGAACAGATCTAAGTCTTTCTCATCTCGTTATTCCCTCACATTTAGCACAGCATCTGACACTTTATGCTGCTCTATAAAATTGCATCATTAACAACAATGAAGATGATGTTGGTAGCATTAGGGCCCTTCATTCAAGTCACGGAAACAAACCAACTCCGAGTAAGCGCAGCTGCGGGGTATTAAAATCAAACATTGAGCTGGCCATTCCACTCCTAGATAAGTACCCATGAAAAATACAAGTATATGTCCACAAAAAACATTCACACAAGAATGATCCTATCAGTCTCATCCAGAACAACCAAAACATTTAAACCATTTGTCCATTAATGGGAGACTGGATAGATAATTGCTAGTATGTTCTTACCGATAGAATACTACTCAGCAGTAGAAAAGAGAAAGCTACTAATACAGAAAAGAACTTGAATTAATTTCAAAGACATTAGCAAAGTGAAAAAATCAGACAGACATGGAAAAGTCCAAGAACAAGCAAAACAATAGAAATGGTGCCACCGTGTACACTGATGAATAGGGGAAGACTACACAATGCTGAGCTTGCACTAGAGTACAGAGCAGCCATTTAGACACTTTGAATTGGAATATGGCTCTGTTCCTTGGCAAGAAAATGGGCCAATATATCAATGGAACGAACAACCCCTGCTCACAACGGGGGTGTCTCCCAGTGAGAAGAATAACCACAATCCAGGTCTTTCTATCCTGGAAAAGCTCCCAGGCACTCAGGAAGCTGAAGTGGGGGTGGAATAGCATGGACTGAACCTTGAGATGGAGGCCAGCAACTGGCAAAGCCCTCTGGACTGTATAATCCCTACTGGATGTTGTAGTTTTTGGAGTCTGTGGGTTTGGAGTGTGGGGTCCTCGGGTTCCTCTGGGAAAGGTTTCACCAGAGCTCCCGTTTTAGCGACATGCGGCGAGTTTCCCAGGCGAGTTTCTCCATAAGACAGAGATGTTAGTTGTATTTAAAGAGCAGATTTATTAGGGAAGGGACAAAACAATAAAAGACATTTGCATAGACACAGGCGAGCAGGAAGAGCTGCCCCAGAAGGGACAGGTTTGTTAAGAGAGGCCTGCATGGTTGTAGGCAGGCGGCCTTGACAGGTCACGGGCGGGCAGGAAGGCTGCTGACCTGCAGAGGAACAGAGTTGGTGGAAAGAGGCACCTGCATAGTCACAGGTGGACAGTGGGAGTGCTGCCCTGAGCCAGTGCAGAAACTGCACTGATACAGTCTTCTTCTGTTTGGGAGGGGTCACTCCTTGTGAGCTGTCAGTTGGTTGCTAATTTTGGATAACTATGCAGAATCTGAAAGGCACCAAAGATTCTACAATGGGCTCAATTTCTATATCTTTATGTTTGGATATACCTTTGGATACCTGCTTGGATGTTATGCTTTGTAATCTAGGCATCTGTGCCTAAGGATACTAGCCTGTGCCTAAGGATCTTGGTTTCCATAGCTGTGTCAATGACCATGCTAATCTCTTCTACCCCACCTCCTTATGTGAGCCAGGTTTCTGGTCTTGTGGCACCTCCTTTTCAGTTTTTTCTTTTTTTTCTATTCTTGTCCTCCATCACTGGATTCTATCCTCTGTGCTTCAGCTGGGATATAGCAGGAAGGGAGCCCTTGCATTGACAGAGTGTGGGCTAAGGGGCTAAGAAAAACATCAAGGGATTCTTGGGCTTTAAGGGTGGAGTAAGAAGGAGGGACATAACTTGGCAAACTTAATCCCCACCACCATGGTCCTGCCTTTTGTTATTAGATGCCTCTGCCTGCCTGGGTTAAACCCAGCAACTGGAAGTGTGTGGACAGCAAGCTTTATCTGAATGTGGGCTGTCCATCAGTTAGAAATGAACTGGTCTCTTTGCTTGACTTGAGTTACCTAGATGAAAATAACTGGCTAGTGATTTTGCCCACCTGAGCACAAGTTTTTCCAGCACCAGCAAGTGGGTGGAAATGGAGGGTAAACAGTCCTATCTTTCTTCATGTTTTGTACACAGACCGATCATTTCCCCTAATGGAAAGATGTGCATTTAATGAGCCCCTTGGACTTTGAAGATAAACAAGATTATCTAAATATGACCTGCCAAACTCAGGTTGTCTTGCTGTGAATGAGCTAGTCAAGACTAGCCACCCTCCCCCACCTCCACCCCACCAACTCGTCACAGGGGGAATTTGCATATGACCTCAACTTCCTCCAAAGTCTGCAGGCACTAGCAAGCAGACACTGACCAACATCCGCATAAGCACTTAGTCTAGCTAAGCCCAGATTTGGTTCCCAGGTTCTCAATGTGTATTTGCTCCCTGCAAAATCAGTCTCATGCTTTTCCTATAAAATGAAAGTGCAAAAGGGACAAGAGGACCCTTCCCTGGTACACAACCCCATGATTCATCCAGCGAATTTGTACGGATCACATACAAACTCTGTAGGAAGATGGAAGGATGTATCACCTGTAAAGCTGCTGAACCTTTGTCCTTGAATCTCAGCATGTACCAAATAGCTTGCTGCTATTTACCTAAAGCCATTCAAATAGTTCTCCCACAAAGACTCAGAAATGGGAAACCTCTTAAACAAAGAAGGAGATGCAGACAATGGGCTACCAAAACAAATGACAAAAACTTATTACATTTCTAGTGATTAGATGGATTTGGAGAAGGGTCCTTCAGACAATTCTAGACAGAATGCATATTATTCAATTCAATTGGATTCAATTCAGAAAAACTGAGTCATTGTTTAATGAGGGCTTTAGAGTCAGAGATACTTGAATTTCAATCCCACCATTGCTACCTACCAGTTGGGGAATCCTAAAAGCAGTTATTTCATTTTTGTGATTCCCCAGTTTATTCATTAATAAACCAAAGAAGATAACATCTACTTCATCCAGCTGTGACAAAACCTAAGTGAAATCCCCTAAGCATAGCTCTTAGCACAGTGGTTGGGAAATGGTAAATTCTCAACAAATAACAGTAACTCGTATTAATAATGATGTTAACGTGAAAAAAAAAACCTAAGTGAAATCCCCTAAGCATAGCTCTTAGCACAGTGGTTGGGAAATGGTAAATTCTCAACAAATAACAGTAACTCGTGTTAATAATGATGTTAACGTAAAAAGGAAAACAGGGAATGGACAATGCTGGGTCCTGAAGGACAACCGCAAATCTATCAGATCTCTTCAACTAGCTTCTTACCTGGGGTTGGCCTTGCATCCAGGGCTGTGATTTATAAATCCATGTAGTCTAGCAGATTCTGGCCATTCTCATCAGTGGTATCAAGATGAAAATAGATACTGTAGGAAAAAAAGAAGGATGGAAAGAGAAAACTTGATCTACAATATGATGTGGTGTAGATTTGAAACTCCCATCTACACTGATGGTAGAAAATGTAACTTCAGGATTCAGCTTTCATTTATTGCTACTTAAAATTTCATTTCTTTTTAGGTAAATGTTCATTTAAATGCTCATCCTTCCTCATTTTCCCAGACATGAAAGCAATTTCAGTCCACAAGAGAGGTCAGGGCATGTATGTCCTGGCATGTGCTAAGACCCTGGTAGGGGTGGCTGCAGCTGAGGTAGAGCTGGTTTCCAGGGTCTGGGACATCTGTCCTGACCCAGGATTCTGCTATAACAATGGGGTTGTCATCACTCCTACCCAAGGCTGCTGGTGAGCAGACCTCTCTAGAGTTAGGGTGTTTTGAACCTTCTGCCTTTTCTCTTAAAACTCAGCTACTCTTATTCCTTTTAGAGCAAGAGTTAGAAGTCCTTCTTCAAATTTCTCTTTATAATCTATTACTTGTTTGTCTGCTATGTCTGTTTCTGATCTAGGAGAAATACTGAGAATACCTTTTATAAGAGTGCAAAAAAAAAAAAAACAAAAACAAAAAAACCTTCGTTATCTAGGTAGCACAAGGAGATATGGACAAAAGATTAGAAAATATTCCAAAATGTGAAGCCACTCTGCTGTGCTTGCCTAATAGTAGGCCTGATCACTTCCATGTCTGGTATGAGGTTTGTGGATAGACTCAGAATAGATGATCAAATGAGATGTTGCCTTGAATCCTGAATGTTTTCTTTATTCAACTTCTCTACCCAACTTACCTTTTGAATGTAAGAAATTCTGCTTAAAACAGTACCCTGTGTTAGTCATGATTCTCCATAGAAACAGAACCAATAATCAGTAGGAAATAGATGGATAGATAGTTGACAGATGGCATGTGTATATATAAATATAAAAACATTAGCATTTATTTGTTATGTTATTTATTTTTGTTATTATGTTATTATTTATTTATTGTGTTATTATTTTTTCTGCCTTTTCTCCTAAAACTCAGCTACTCTTATTCCTTTTAGAGCAAGAGTTATAGAAGGCACCAAGTTCAAAATCTGGAGTTATGTCCTGGTTCATGTCCAAAGACCATTAGGCTGCTATAGAATAGGAAAACCCAATATCTCATTTTGAAGGTGTTAAACAGAAGAATTGCCTCTCATGCAAAGAAGTGTCAGCTTTGTGTTCTGTTCAGATCTTTGACTGATTCAATGAGGCTCACCCACTTTAGGGAGAGCAATCTGCTTTGCTCAGTCTGCTGATTTAAATGTTAATCTCATCAAAAACACCTTCAGAGAAAAACCCAGAATTATGTTTGATCCAAGGGACCCTGTGGATCAAATTGACACATAAAATTTATCATCACATGTCCTTTCACAGAAACTCTATTGTCACCCCAACACTAGCAGCTTCCAGCATTTCTCAGTGTCTCCAAACATTTAGGCTGACACTTTCGCTCTAAGAAAGGGATATATCTACTGCACTTGGGTATATATCAATTTTCCTTCCTAGTGCCCAGATAGCACTTCCAACTTGTTTCTATCCATCTTCTCTCATAAAGTCTTCTGAAAATAAGTGCACAAAACTGTCAAGTCCAATGGGGAAAGCTCTTGGGGAGAAGAATACCTGGGCCTCTGTCGTGGAGCTAAGATTTGAAGACAGAGAGTCTAACACCAAGTCGGGTGTCCTTTCTTCAGTCAGCATATCGCTCCCAAGATTTAAATGTAGTGCACTTCCCTGGCCCCAAGAGCAACAAAGGCAAAAGCCTTCTGCTGGACCCTCTTCTAGAAGCCCCGCAAAAGTTATGTTACAGCCTTAGAGCAGGAATTGGCAGTTATACTGGGAGCAATTACCTACCAGAGCTTGGAAACCTCAGCTCAGATAAAATTAGATTTGACCTGAGAGATTGTTCCAAACACCAACTCAACTGCCTTTGATGTTCTGATTCCCATCAAATTGCACACAGTTTGCTCTTCCTGGCTTTAAAGGCAATCTCTTCATCAGAGAAATGAGAAAGGCCTGTTTTCCGTTAAAATCTTTAAAGCTCTTTCCCTAGAGGTGTTTTAACAGGCTGGCGGATACAGCATCTGCTAGTTGTTTCAAATACCGCAGCACTTGGGGCGGGAATGTTAGCTGACATCACTTTGAAAGGTATGACCCAGAGCCACGGAGTGTTGAAAAGGACAATAAGCGCCCCTTACAGGTGAAGTGACCAGGGTCAGAAAAGACCTGCCCAATAGCATGCAGTTCAAAATGCCAGGGGCTGTTTCCATTCTAGATCTCCTGTCCTCCTGTGTTGTCCTCTCGTGTGCCTCTTAGTGATGGCTTGGACCTGGGGCAGGTTTAAAGTTGTTGTCAACATTTACAAAACAGAGGAATTATTCATCGACAGAATCAGGATTTGAACCCTACAAGTTTGGCTTCAGAATCGGTTGCCTTTTCTTACCTCAGTAGGTAAGGGAAGCATGCAAGGAAGGCAGGCAAGTCAGGAGCCTGGGGAGGCGGTAAGGAGAAGGAAGGGAGAGAGGATGATCCCTGAGGACAGGGGCGTGTCTTCCTAGATTACTGCGTTAGCCTCAGCAGCAGTTTTGTGTTTGAAACATAGTAGGTATTCAGTGACTATTTGGGGGAGAAGAACCAGGAGTAGGAAGGGAGGAAGGATGAATGAATGGAAAGGAAGGAACAGGCTGTTACCTGAAGGTAATCTTGCTCTCAAGTCATGGGTTTTACAGTCACTTTGTTAGGCTAAGACTGTTTTGCTTTAACCTCTGTTTTTTTTTGGTGTTTTGAGCTTTTGGTTCATTTGTCTTTTTTTTTTTTTGTTTTTTGTTTTCATTTGGGGTTTTGTTTTGTTTTGTCCAAGTTTAAGAGATTGGAATTATCAGCAGCCTAACTTCTAGAAGTGCAGCATTGTGATTTTCATTGAGTAATGTTTGTTGAGTAATTTCCCAACTCACATAATTATAATTATAGCAAGGGATAGAACTGAGAGAAATAGAAGTGTGGCCTCCATCAAGTACACAGAGTTCCATGCTAATCCTCTTATCTGTCCTCTCCTCCCCTCTGCTGTTTTCAGGGTTTCTTTTTGCTCCAAGTAAAATCTACCTGAGCTCTGTATTTACTCCCATGGGGTCCAGATTTTCAATTAGCAAATCTAAATAAAAGATGTAAGTTGCCGTCATGCATTCATGCATGTTTTCATGCATTTATTTATCCATCAGTTATTCAAAGAATATTTATTATGTTTTTGTACAATACATTTTGCTAGGTAATTCTAAGACAAATGGGGCTCAATCCTCAAGCACTCACAATAAATAAAGGAAATAAACATTTATACAATTAATGTGATGATTGCAACAAAAAGGCAGGAACTAATTTTTCTGGTAAGTATGGAAATAAAGGCTTCATAGAGAAAATGATATTACAACTGAATTTAGAATATGAATAGGATTTTTGTAGGCTTTTTCCAAAGATGAGGGGGCAGGTGAGAAGAAATCACTCCCGGCACAGACAAAAACTACTCAATTTGAAAAAATCCAAAGTTCTCAGCATGACTTATAAGATCATCATGATGTGGTGCCTGCCTTTATGTCCAGTCCCACCCTTTATCACCTTTATCCCTTCTCAGTATATGCCAGACACATGCCTCTTCCTTTCATCACTAAAATCTTAAAGGATCATTCCTATCATATTTGTACTTGTTATTATAACTGTTCACAAGTTCCTAAATCTCAGGGAAACTGCTTCACGTGCGATAAGTCCTATTATAATCTTCATTTCCCAAGTCTGGTGCCAGTCTTGGAAGGTTAACTAACTTATGCAAGGTCACCCAACTAAGAAATAAAGTTGTCAAGAATTGAACCTGATAGCCTTGACCTAGAGACACAGCCTGTAGCCACTGTGCTACACGGCCTCTCTCACAGTCTGAACTGATCTCAACACACTTACATGTTTCACATCCCTTGTACAAGAATTAAAATGTCCATGAGAGTGGGGGCCTATCTTGGTCAGGACTATATCCCAGGCATCTAGCATAGGGCTTAGCATATAGGACATACTCAGAAAACCTTTTCTTAGTGGATAAATAAGAAAAGCTTATTAGAGTGAACATGTGTGTGGGGGGGGGGGCGGGCGGGGAAGAAGTACACTACTCCTAGAGAGAAAAATTATAAGTTTTTAAAATTGTGACCTCTGGGAATTATGTCCTTATTTTTATCCTTGCACAGAAAGTAGTGATAGAGTTGTTGGAAATATAACTAAGGTAGGAGAAGTTTCAATGGCTGGATAGTAAGGTTTGGGGGGAGAAGGAATCTTGTAATTTACCCCAAATTACAGCAACATGAATGACCACCGACTCTTGTGAAAGGAAGAGAACAGGTATTGCTTCACGGAGGTCTTTTCCACAGAATGGTGATCTCTGAACAGTAAGTGACTTCTTAAAAGGTCCCCATGGTGTCAATAACCTAGGAGTCCTCTCCAGTTGACCTAGTCTAGCTGTCCATAGCAGATGGTGGTAATGAGGCTGAAATGACTCCAGTTATTTCTGCAGTCTGCTGCCTGCCAAAGCTCCTCCTCAGCCACAGGTCACTGATCTCTTTGCAGGGAAGTGCCAGGGTGCTCAGTGGACTGTGTCATCTCATCTGCTAGGCTGTCCAAGATGGTGGTGGCTCCAGCGCAGTGAAGGCTACTCCTGTCTAGAGCTGTTCAGGCATGGTCCAATCTTGCTCTGCTACTAGAGCGAGGAACCTGGACTTACACTTGAAATTCTGATGCATAGGGCAGTCTTCCAACTGCTCACAACATCCTCTTTTTTCCTAGCCTCTGAGAGGGTGTCACATGACTTAATGGTTGACAACTCTCCTAACTTTCTAGCAAGTAAACCCCCACAGCTTTGGTTGAGTAAGCAATGTGGTTTGGGTTAGAAAGTGATATTGTGGCTTAACTATCCAAAATTGTGATTATTCTTTTCTGTGCTAGAGACTTTTCTAAGCACTTTATTGACACCATCTCATTGAATTTTGAAAAATTATCTGTTATAGAAACTTTGTTATTTCCATTTCACAAGTCAAAAACCTAAGAGTAGAGAAGTTAATAAATTAGTTTAGGTCTTATAGGTAGCAAGAAGTACAGGTTATATCCTTCAAATTTCAAAATTAGTGTTCTTATAACTTAGCCATGTTCTGTGTTGCTATGTCCATGACTTTTGACCTCTCCAAATATACTCTAAAGTGGCTGTTGTTAGCATATATCACAGTTTATCAATGTACTTACTGTTTGGGGAAGATTTATAAAGTTCAGTTTCTTTAAAAAAATTTATGTTTTTTAACAATGACATCTCAGTATCTGAAACTAAAGACATAGAGACATCAGTTACCTCTAGCTGCAGCCATAGTTGGTTTAAGAACTAAGCATCAGAAACATGATCAGTATTGAGCTACGACCCATTGGCCAGAGAGGCAGAGCATTGTTAAATTTCAAATAAACTCTATGAAATCCAACAAAGAAGTATTCTACCAAGAATCTTCTAAATGCACAATTCCTGTGCATTAGATGATTGGAGAGAAACAAAGGAGTATGACAAGGTGTGATAAGTGTTTTATTTTTGGCATGAGTAGGGTTGAATCTTAGTTTAGTCCAATTCAGTCTCACATTAACTAAGACTGTAGGATGTCACTTCTAAACCACCACCACCATTTGTTGGAACCACCATCCCCTTCATCTCAAAGAACTTCCCAGAGTCTTGGGTTATTCTGGAAGGACTATCCACATAGGTGAAATGGAAGAGGACTATATGGAGCATCACAATGCAGCTGGACATCACTCCTAATTTTGACAGGAAATATCTGGCAGGTCTCTGTGAATGCTACTCATCAGAGAGCAAAGGCACCTTCAAATTGCATGTTCAGTTCTTGCTTAAATGGAAGGGAAGATCTTCAGGTGGTGACTCACTGACACATGCTGCTCTGGTCCTGGGCATTGATAAGACTCACCTGGGCATGGGGTAGACAGACCTTATCAGTGACTCATCTCATATCTCTGGTTCCAACCCATTATACCTTTATCTAGCCTCAGAGTGGGAAAAACTCTTCTGCATGTTCTTCTAAACCTATTGGGTTTATGGACTGAATCCTGGCTTTAGGAATTCAAATATCAAACATTTGGTTTCATTGTTCTGTTTCCATTTTGACTACCCTCTGTTAAGATAAGTTACCCAAGTCAGGCTGTCTGAAGGGAAAAGCTTCTATGTGTGTTTGCAATGATCCTAATAGTTCCCCTCCTTATGAGGTACAAGTACTCCCAGTCATGGGCACAGATTGTTAGCCACAGGCCACCCCCACAGGGGAACTGTCTCATAAGCTTAAAGCATGGCAAGGCAGAGAAATATGTGTTTTTGCAAGCAGACTAACTCTGAAAGGGGAAGAGAGAAAGGGCTAAGCTAAGCATGATGCGTCACTTCTCCCAAACTCACTATCATATGGCTAGTCCTCTTCTGCTCAGGATGAAGACAGGAGGGTAAAGAAATGCTATTAAAAAAGCTTCCTATGCTTTTCATCTTTGTGTAATGGAGTAGGGATTCACTATCCTATAAGTGTTACAGAGAATTATCTCCATTAAAAAAGATAGTTCCAGGTTCCCTGCCCCACCTAGTGAAGGGTGGAGCTAAGCCTTTGAGGGGAAGCTAGAAAACACTTAGAGGAGACTTAGAGAGGAGAGAGGAAGAGGTGTGTGGAGCAGAGACAACTGAAGAAGTCCTGCTTGCTTCTTGGCCTTCAGCTTGCACCTTCAACTTGCACCAGGTTCTTGAGGGACATGGAAGAAATATATGGGTGAGAGACACCTGGGGAGGCTGACAATGGCAGTCTTTAATGTGATTTGTACTTTGATTTTGTCTGTTTCATTCCATACTTGCTTAGCCCCCTCTGTCCCCTTCCTATGGTTTCCTACTAGAAGGTGACTCAGACTTGTGGCAAGCTCTCAGGCCTCAGTGACCCCTCTTTGTGACAACCCTGTTTGGCTAGGCATTTACCCACGAGGTAATGGGCAACTTTGGGTGTTTTACTGGAAAACTATTATTCTTTCTTATTTTTCAATGCACACTAATCCTATTAAAGGTCTTTCACACGAAGAGTCTGCTTTGTCTTTATGTGGTGGATGGCAGAACCTGTTTAGAGTATGCAGGTTTGGAGGTCCCAGACTACCCCTCAGTCTGCCCACTAACAGAATCATGAACAGTGAGAAATAGGTACACATATCCTTCTGTTTCCCAGTAGAGTGATAATGGTTGTAGTAGGGGTGGCCTCACACAGAAGTGGGTTAATTTTTACTGGGTTAGTCCAAGTGGAGAAAATCGAGAGATTGTCTCAAAGTTGACCAGACCTCCTATTTTCAACACATAAAGTTAAATTTTGTCACTACCTCAAGATCTCCTTCTCCCAAGGAAGAATAAAATTAAACTAAGACAAGCAGGAATCTAGGTCAATAATATATCATGCTGTGTGCCTCTTCCCACAATTTTAAAGGCTTCTCTAGAAGATACCAATAAACAGACATAGTGACACAGACCTACTGGGAATTTCAAGTGCAACTCTAACTGAGATCTACTAATCAGTTAATCAACTGATCAATTTAAATGTCCTTACTGAGCACATATCTGTCACCTGAGAGTTCCATTTGGGTGTCCTTGGCCATTCTGGAACCCAGTGATGAGGTTTTTGGAAACAGATTAAAGAACAGAAAACAGTATGCTAGAAAGGTGGTTACTCATATGGTATGTTATTATATTAAAAAGACTGAATACCTACATCACATGCTTTGCCTGAATTATCTAATTTAATGCGGAGAAATTATCCTCGTTAAGAGGAGATAAGACTGAAATTAAAAAGGTTAATCGTTTTCTCAAGATTAAATAGCAAGCAAGTGGAGAAACAACTTCTTAAAGAAAACAGTACTTAAACCCAAGTTTACACTTCTCCTAAGGGATGGATTCCTTTTCCAGCGTTAGGGATTTGATACAGCCTCCATGGCTATGGAGGCTGATGTGTCCCATTAAATGTGTCCCATTTAATCTTCAGATTAAAGCAGTGTTTTCACATAGCATGTTTCACACAAACAAAACATGTTTGATCATTTTATTTAAATCAGTTCATGTATTTGGCTTAAATAAAATAATGAATATTGGGCCTCCCCAGTGGCGCAGTGATTGAGTGCTGGGCTGCGAAGCTGCCCGCAGCCTCTGCAGCGCCGGTTCGATCCCCGGCCACTGGTGAGGGTCCCACCTGGTGCGCAGACCTCTCCTGCCATGCCCGCACCTCCCCTCAGCAGTGTATTTTTGTCCATCTGCCTGTTCTGTTCCCTACTCTGGCTCTGGTGAATTCTCTCACCCTCCCACGCTTCTGACTGTACCTAGTGCTTGTATAAATAAATAAATAAATCTTTAAAAAAAAAGAATATTACTTTAAATGGAAACAAGATCACATATAAAGTGAAGATAACTATACATATGCAAGAGGATATTGCATCACTGAGGTATTATTTCCTGATCAAGTTCTTATGTTAAACATGTTGCCTTTTTCATTTAAGAAAAATATGGGAATATCAATTATTAGAGTTGCATTACAGACAGGCTGGCATTACACTGAGATGTTCTCTTCAGCATCCTGGGAAGGCTGAAGTAGAGATAAAAGAGGTATAACTTTTTCACGAGGTAACTCAATATAATGTGAGGCTATATGTTTTTGCCACCTAAATCATCCCTAGAAGGCTGATGGCAACACATATTTTGGAAATGCTGAAGGAGGGTAACACACCCCCAAAAAAATTTTGGTCATGTCTGTATACAGTCTTGTCCAAAAGGGGATAGAAGACAAAATTAAAAGTTGACCCGAAGACAAGATAGGCAGAGGTTATAGAAGAATAGTAGAAAGAAAATGATAAGGAAATAGAAGATTCATGAGTGACCCCAATACACTGAGAGTCTCATCTAAGAATCAGTCACTTTGCTAGTGGAGCCCAGGGTATAACAATCATTTTTATAGCTATTATTTATGAGCATATATAACATACAGTGCTTAGGTATTCTGTTGAGCATTTTCATGTATGAATCCATCGAATTATGCTGACAACTCTATGAATTAAGAACTATAAAATTCCCTATTTTACAAATAAGAAAACTAAAGCACAGAATTGAAGCAACTAGCTCAAGATCATATATCACTTTGTGGTATAGCTGGAATTAGAACCGAAGCAGCAGCATCAGAATTGATCCAACTACATTATCTGGGTCCTATGTCATCTGTTAATTGTTCTGAGACTGTTTTTTCCAGGTATGACAAGTTAGTGTATGGGGTACTGTGTCCATTTTATCATGTTATAAACACAGGAAATCTTAACTCTCAGTACGTGATGTTTGCAAGGCCCTTCCTTCAGCCATGAGCCGTGCCTTATTTATCATTGAACCCTCTACCTCCAGCACATAGCCTGGCAATTACAGTTGGTATTCCATAATAATAGGTGGTGACTGAAGGATAAGCCTCCTGAGATATCCAAAACAGCCTTTCTCAAGACCCTCACTTTGGAATGAGAATTGTTTTGAACTGAGGTGACTTGAGGCCCCGTAGACTCATAAGAGACTTTTTCTGCTCCCTTCACAACCTAGAATAACACAAATTGGGCTCTTACTCAGAAACAGGGTATTTACCAGAAGTAACATTTTTTATTGGAAAACCCTATCTATGTGGTAGGGCAAACATCTAATTACAGAGCATCTGGTTTTCATCATAGGAGTTGCCCTGTCCTCATCATGAGTCACCCCTCTCTCCTGAAGCCCCAGGCCTCTGTCCCATTCCTTAGCTCAGTACATATAGCCTCATTTCCCCTCCCCTTGGGATCCATGTCTATATTGATTCCCCATGCATATGTTACTAACTTTGTCTTTCCTTTACTAATCTGTCTGATATTTATTGATTATTCAACTAGGTCAAAAAGATGGTTGTATTGTTCTTACATGACCATGACTAGTGGTATGGTAGAATAAAAAAGTCAATAGAATGAAAACCAGATTCACTTCCCAAGTGTAAAGACCTGCATAAGTCATCTACATTGCTGAATCTCACTTTTCTCATCTGTAAAATGGGTATCTTAACCTTCTCCCACATGATTTCATTGTTGTGTGGTTCGTTCAGGGATTCAGTGTAAGCTCTTTTAAACGTACAAAGAACTATGTCAAAAGACTTCCTGTTTAAAGTCTGGTTTCTAGGGCAAAAGGCTTAAACCAATAGTTCATAAGAGGGATATCCAGTGGTGAGGAAAAATTGGTTTTTGGTTTCTCAAATTCATTAATTATAAGGAAATGCACATTGAAGCCACTCTGAGATGCTTCCACAAAGTTACCAGAATTGCTAACATAAAAAGTCAAAAAAATATCAAGGCTTGGTGAAGATGAGGAGCAACTGGAACTCTCATACACTGCTGGTGGGAATGTGATGGTATGAACACTTAGAAAATTGTTTGGCATTATCTATTAAAGGTGAATAAGTACATATCCTATAACCCAGTAACTCTACTCTAGTGCATACATTTGTTCATCAAAAGACATGCCGTAGAATGTTTCCCACAGTACTATTCAGAATAGCCCATAGCTGGAAGCTTACCAAATACCCAACAGCAATAGAAGAGATAAATAATGGAGCATTCACACAAAAGAATACTACACAGCAATGAAAAAGGAAAAATAACTCTCCTGCATTGCTGGTGGGAGTGCAAACTGGTCCAACCACTATGGAAAGCTGTCTGGAGTTTCCTCAGTCTACTAAAAATGGAGCTACCATATGATCTGGAAATTCCACTCCTAGGGATCGACCCAAAGGACACAAAAATATTGATTCAAAAAGAACAAATATCTACAAGCAACAATATAGATGAATCTCACAAACTCATTGTGGAAAAACAAAGAATGGATAATATATAGTTTTTACTCATATAAAACTCAGAAACAAGCAGAGCTCATCTATGGCAGAAGTCAGGAAAATGAGGCATAAAGGGGACTTCTGGGTGTGCTTATATTCTATTTATTGATTTGGGTGCTGGTTAAATTACTGTGTGCAGTTCATGAAAATATAAATTGATTTGTAATTTTCTTAATATATATTATATTTTAATGTAAAATTCACACAGATTTCCCCTTACCCCCCACCGCAGGCACGCACATAGACACATATACATATATACAAATTTTTTCACTACCTCTCAAAAATGTATGGCTTCTGGAAATATGTCCGTGATCAAGTTCTCTAACTTCCCTATTGAAATATTTATTAAGATAGCATCAAAAAAAAGATGAAAATTTGAAGCTCCCTAAGTTTGGCAGTCGAGCCCATTGTCAGCACAGGAGGAAGTTTTCCAAGTACCTTTAGACTGCTTGGAAAGGATTAAAGACAATCTAGACAGACCACTTGTGTGATGCCTCAGGTGAGAATCTATTTGAAAATGTCTGGGAACACAGTTGTTACTTTTTCAGTGTCATATACTGGATTAGAAACTCAAGATTTGCTTCTTAGGGGAAGCTGAGATGTTCTTTTTTCACCATGGGGCAAGTATAGATAGTGAGGGATGAGGATTGACTGCTTCCCTATATGGCTAATCTCCTTACAATATAATAGAAGCTAGGCAGATTTCCTTACTCAGCTTGGTTACTAAATTAGGAAGCTAGTTCTTTATGTGCATGTGGATTCTGCCTATGGGGAACATTTGGCTTTGAAGAGCTTTCTTCAGAAAACACATTCATTTTTTAGATACACATTTTTCCAGGAAGTATATTTTCTCCTGCCATATTGTCCACCTCATGATCATTCACGTATGCTATTCATTTAAAATAATATCTGGTACTCTTGTGCTATGCCATTTGGTAGTAACAGTTAAATTATTTACACATTTGGCACATTACACCAGAACTACTAAATAGAAAATTTCTTATTTTTGCTACCAAAAAAAAAAAAAAAAACCCACCCACAAATGTTCCACAAAGCAATATCCTCATATTTTCATTGTCCAAGAACTTGAGTGAAAACTTTGTTTACTTAAAACTTATATTGAGGTTGGTGTCTATGATATATGAGGTGTTTCTTCATGTCAGTAAGAACATAAGAAACAATCCACAAGAAAATGGGAAAAGACTTAGAACAATTGACAGAATAAGCGAAGGTAACCATAAACATTAAACGATACAGTCTCATAAGACATTAAATGAATGGAAATTAAAATATACTGAGATTCTGTTGTCAAACGATTTTGAATTATAAATATATTTTAAATCCAATTTTGGGCCTCCCCGGTGGCGCAGTGGTTGAGTGCTGGGTAGCAAAGCTGCCCACAGCCTCTGCAGCACTGGTTCAATCCCCCACCGCCAGGCAAGGGTCCCACATGGCGCGCAGACTTCTCCTGCCGCCCGCTGCTCCCCTCAGCAGTGTATTTCGTCAGTCTGCCTGCTCTGCTCTCCCCTCTGGCTCTGGTGAATTTTCTCACCCTCCTCCGCTTCTGACTGTACCCAGTGCTTGTATAAATAAATAAATAAATCTTTTTAAAAAATCCAATTTTGCCCACAGGAAATTTCACACATTGTTGGTGAAAGCAGGACTGGTATATCCCCTTTGACAGCAATCTATTTTAAAATTAAAATGTATATTTAATCAAAATTTTTAAATTGTGAGCATTTTGACACATGGCTCCTACAGAGATACATATACAACTGTGAAACGACACCGGAAAAAGGACATTCTTTGCAGGTTTGTTTGGAATAAAAAAAATGTGAAGAAATGAAAATGTAAATGAATTAGAAATATTATAAAATAAATAATAATGTTGCCATATTATCTTGCTAAATACAAAAAGAACATGGGAAAAGAGAATATATACTATAATACAATTTTGTTAAAAGTTAATAAATAGTTATGCATATATATGTAGGTATACATATATATGTCTGAGCTTAGAAAAAATTCTGGAAAAATATACCAAAAAAGGGCCTCCCTGGTGGCCCCCACTGTGAAGCTGTGTTGAGCACCGCACTGTGAAGCTGTGCAGTGTGGGTTTTTTCCTGCCAGCCAGCGAAGCAGACCTCTCCTGTCTCGCCTGCTGCTCCCCTCCGCAGTGCATTTCATCAGTCTGCCTGTTCTGTTCCCTGCTCTGTCTCTGGTGAATCCTCTCACCCTCCTGCACATCTGGCCTGTACCCAGGTTCTTGTATAAACAATTCTTTGAAACAAAATAAAAAATATGCATATACCCAAAAACTAGTGGTCATTTTAGGGAGGGTAACTTGACTTTCTATTTTATTTTTGTATTGCTTGAGTTTTTATGGCATTCTTATAAAATTGCCATACTCAGGAAAGACAATAAAGATTTTTAATACTATGGGATATGCACCAAATGCTAACAAACCTATGCCTAGAAGATCAGCATTTGAATGCTTAAAAATTTTTTTTCATAGTTTTTATACTTTCCAAAATTGTCTACCATGAGTATTACTATTCATGTAAGAAAAATAGGACAAATTTTAGATAAGTATATACAGCTTAAAGTATAGAATATGATCAAAAACATGTGGGAAAAATGTATAGCATAAAACTTCAGAGAACATATGCCTAAAAATTAATGGCAATTAAATGAAGGATAGGATTATAGAGGATTTTTTTTCTTCCTTTTGCTAGTTTGCAATCAACAGCTGAGTGATGTGAAGATCAATTGTTGGAATGACAGTAAGTTTATCATTATTGTGATTGATGTGCTCATTAGTACCTGAAACTCTCTTCCCTTGTTTTCTACATGCTTGTTATTTCCATACAGCTATTTTAATTATGGTGATAAAACTCTAGGATGAATGGCTAGAAGTAGAACCAATGGTGCTACAAAGATACAAGCTAACAGACTACAGGTCTTTAGAGTTCGTTCTGTCCTACCTCCCACTTCAGATTTCTGAACCACTCTGCCCTTGAGTTATCAATATTTCTCCTAAAGATACCCAAAGAAACACACAATCCTGGTACTTACATTCCAATAACTGCCTAAAAATAATTCAGTTCCACTGGCTTGTATATAAATAACTCACTATAGTGTGATTTTCTTCTCATTTATAAACAAAACTGATCAATGGCTGTGAGCCAGTACTTTCTAAAACTAAGATCAAAAACTTAAAGTTTACCACTGGAAGGATAGGTTTATGATGGGAAGGGTGACTGACCAGGGGCCCCAGTCCTGATGTCTTTCATTCTAACCCCCTCAGCTACATCACCATCATGTTGATTCCCAAGTAAACACAGATTCTTTTTTAACAGTCAAGGCAGAAATAAAAAAATTATTTTTATTCCTTGTCACAAAATAGAATTTTTATAAT
Source organism: Talpa occidentalis (assembly GCF_014898055.3). Classification (NCBI taxonomy): domain Eukaryota; kingdom Metazoa; phylum Chordata; class Mammalia; order Eulipotyphla; family Talpidae; genus Talpa; species Talpa occidentalis. The sequence continues at coordinate 94,447,184 of NW_023605083.1, forward strand.
TCTTTTCAAAATAATGATATAGCCATTTAAGCTATGAAAAGAATAAAAGTCACAAGTATCCACCAAAAAGTCAACCATGGTTATATCTAAGAAGTCAAACTATATTATTTTTAATGAACTCTTTTTTTCTAGATTTTTTAAAAACAAGACATATATCATTTTCTGTGCAGTAAATCTTTCACCATGTATACATGTCTTTCTTGTCAGGAAGACTTCTATTATATCTTTAATTATCACTTCTAGTTAAATTGTTTGCTTTTTCTGCTTCAAGAATAATTGTTGTATGATAATTTAACATGCTCTATTCTCATTATTATTTCACTCATTGGGTTTGTTTCTTACTTCCCTCTATTTTCTTGGGGACCGTCTCTAATTTGTTTCCTGTTACTTATAAGATTTTTTTCCTACATGATCAGTTTGTTCCTTTTCTTTATCTATGAGTAAAATGTTAGCTTCACTGACAGACTCCTCCATGCATACAGCTTTATATTTTGACATCTTTATATACCAAATTATGACCACCAACGGTGATAAGTCTAGTTTCCACTGTAGGACAGAGAAGAAATTCCCTCCATCCTTCTGGATTTTCCTCTGGCTGGTCAAGAAATCCAATTAACATCAAATAGACTAGGAAGAGCAAAAGAACAAATTTTATTACATACATATGGAGAATGTACATGGTTGTAAATTCTAGAGTAAACAGGGCAAAGTGAAGGTTTTTATCCTGAGCTCTGGAATGGGATAGGGCCTGGGGCTTCAAAAATAGAGGAAGGTGACTTATATGACAAACCCAGATGCTTTATAATTAGATGTTTGTCCTGCCATCTACATAGGTTTCTGTTTAGTGAAATGGTTATTTCTGGAGATAATCCTAAATGTGGATAATTTCCCCAGTCTTCATACTTTTGGGTAATTTGCATAATGGAATAGCTTCTCTTAAAGTCTGCCAGGCTTAAGTGACTTTTACTCAAAATAATCCATTTGCCAAGGTGACACAGCTAGAAGGTCTGTTCTGGCCAGGCCTTGATGAAAACTATCTAAACATCTTGAAGAAGACTATCTTTTGCCATCTACCACCATACAATTGACCCCCCTTTACTAATTTTATCCATCCTAAAACCCTTCCATCTCCTGTAATTACCAATAATTTGTCCTAGATTCTGAAATATATCATTTTCAGATCTAGGTTCTTATTTGTCTTCAGTTTTATATTACCTTTCTCTTCTTTAGCATTATTTTTCATAGGTTCTTAAATTTTTCTTGATGTACCCTTTTATCCACCTGGGTGATTATTAAGTCCTATGCTCAGATCTATGGCTATATAGTGCTAGTTAACAAGTATTGTCCTAATATTTGGATGAAATAAGTCAGTGGGGAACAGATTTTTGTGATGTGATGCTGAAAGAGATAATGAGAGCTCTGAACCCTAAAAATTAAAGGAGTCCAAAAAGTAAGTTTGGAGTGGATTGTAAAGCAAACTTTCTCTTTTTCGTAAATTAACACTGGGCTAGCATTAGCCATTCACTATCTTTCATAAATGTGTAACAAAGAAGAGTTATGGGCTTGAGATAAAGGAAGAAAGGGCCTCTATGACCAAATATATTTAGGAAATAGGATTAAATAAAGTTAAGGGCTTATTCTGTCAAGGAGAGTACAATGTGAATTTCTAGGAAGTGACTATATTTAGCAGCAATTCCCAGATCTCATTGACAGTGGTAAATATTTTGATGAAGTATCTTATTGGACAAACATTTCCAGGAACACAAATAATTAGGAAAGGGCAAACACTGTAGAATGCATGTTGAGAAACAGTGTTCTAACTTCTGTATAATGCCATTTCTCACTGGGGTCTTTCTCTGCCTGGGGAGAAAAGGTTAGTGGGGTGCTGGTGGTCAGCAGGGCAAGCTAGTTACAATATATCTACTCCATCAAGGTCGCTAAAATAACCTGGAAATATCTGAGGGGTAGGTAGGCTAGGGATGTGCCAGCTGTGCATGAAAATCACAGTGTGGGGCATGAGTTTTCCCTGCTTTGGAATGGAAGAGGACTAAGCGAAGGAACCTAGCTACTAACAAAAGCTCAATAGCAAGAACCCTAGCCATAAGCAAGCCCTGAATCTTTCTTTGTTTTCACATGAATCTGGCAGTAAGGCCTAGAGTAAGAGTGTACTTACTGTTTTCTCTAAGGAGCTATATCACATAGATGTTCTTTTCATCTGATATGGCTCATAGTTTCCAATAAAATGCAGAGTATTGGAGTAGAAGGAAATAAGAAATACACTGACTCTAACACCCTTTAATTTACAAGTACAGAAACATGGGCCTGGGAAGTAGATCTGTTTAGCACAGGGTACCAAAAATAGGAGGACCAAGTCTGGAACCCTTATCACCAGTGTTCTTCACACTAAACCATGATGCTGAGGATATCTGAAAATGTTGTAAAATTTTCTGGGGAGACCTCCAACCTCTCTAGCAGACAATAGGGTAGTGCCACCTTTGGAGACTTAAAGTCAGAACAAAAAGTCCTTTTATACCTACTTATAGGTATAAGTCTTTTCATACCTACTTATGACCAAGGAACCATATGATGGAAATTTAACAATGTGTACCTGGCAGTCACCATCTGTGCAGTGAATCCTTAAGAAAGGAAGAGATTAAATCTCACACTGCCTATCTTTAGCATCAGCATATCTTTAGGTTAGAACAAGTTAGAACAAGAATCCCTTCTAGAAAGAATAATTACATTCTTAATGTCAATGACTTACTATTCCTCCCTTTATAAACTAAATTCAAACTTGTTTTTGAATTCTCACAGAATTGCTTCACGGTTCAAATCCTCACTCTGATTATCTAATAAACTCTTTGTCTAACTATCATTGAGTCTTTATTTCCAGTGAACAGGTATAACTTTAAGAAATATGAGCATGGACTTAAAGATCAAATAGCTAAATAAGAATACTTTAGTCCAAGCATTTTACTCATCATTCTAAAACAATCACAAAATTTGAAGTTTGCACTTCTTCCCACTTTGGTGGAAGTGTCTAAGAAGACTCTACTATATAAAATGTACTATATAGTTGGACCATAAGTGTGGAAAAAATGATATCATCCAAGTTTACATTTTGATGGGGGAAATAGACATTAACAAAATGATCATGTAAGTAAATATTATCAGGTTGATTCAGACAAAGTGTGCAAGTACTACACATGCCAGACACATACAAGGCTGACTAAAATAAGCAAAAGTAATGATGAACCATAAATACAAACAATCAAGGGAACAAAAATTAGGAATGATTTTATGACCTGGGAATCCCATTTGCTGGAAAGATGGAGGCAGAAATTAAAATAGTCTTTGAAAAGGTCTCTGAGATAAATCCAATCCACAATGATTGTTCCAGACTATTTGGTAAACCCAAGTGAAACTTTCACCTTCTTTAGCAACATAGTTTTCTTATAAAGCCCAAAACAAGTAATTTATAATTGTGAACCAGAATTAACTTGTTAGCAGGCAGACTGAGGGGCACCCCAAGACCCCATACTTGCCTGCTCTAAATGGGCTCTGGCATCTGTCACATAAAGACAAAGTGTACTCTAGTACTTAAGACCTTTAATAGGAAAGAACTTTAATAGAATCTGTGTGCATAGCAGAGAGAGAAGAAAGAAAGGATAATAGCCTCCCAATAAAACACCCAAAGTTACCCATCCACACCGGATTGGCTCAAAGTGGGGTTGCTGAGGTCTGAAAGTTTGCCACAAGTCTAAGGCACCTTTTGGTGGGAAACCATAGGAAAGAGGCAGCAGGGGCCAGATTAGTTTAGGATGAAAGCAGAAAAATCAGGAGCCTCCTGGTGGCACAGGGGTTAAAGACAGCGCTATCAAACTACTGCCAGCCACTACGGCAGGAGTTCAATCCCTGGCTAACCAGGGAACTGACCCACATGACACAGCAGACCTCTCCTGTCTTGGCTGCTGCTCCCCTCAGCTGTGTATTTCAGAGGATCTTCCTGTTCTGCTCCCCACTCTGTCTCTGGTGAATCCTCTCACTGCCCCACTGCACCTCTGGCTTACACCCCAGTTCTTGTATGCATAAATAAAACTTTTTTTAAAAAAAGAAAGAAGTAAAATCAAAGTCAGCCTCCACACAGGTCTCTCACCCATGTCTCTTCCAAGTGTCTCCTTCCATGTCCTCCCAAGCCTCTGGTGCAAGTCCAAAGCTGAAAAAGCATGTCCTCCTTCACCTGGCTCCTCTTGTCTCCTCCCTCAAGTCCTGCTGCTTAGCTCCACCTTCATTGGGTGGGACAGGGAACATGGAACCTCATTACACTGTTACAGAGCTGCACCATGGAGCTACTGGGCACAGAAACAAGAAAACTATAAAAGTATTACCCAATAGTCTATAGGATGTTTTCAGGAAATCCACCTTAGTGAGTTGTGTGCAAGAAGGAGAATTTAGAGCAAAAGAACAGAAGCAGTTGCTGAGTACAGAGCTGTTATCAGACCTGCAGAAAATCTTCCTTTCTTCTCTACCTATAAGTGTAATAAGGTGGTCCCCAGGAAAGGGGGAGGTTCCGGGTTCCCTGCCTCACCCAAATGAAGGGTGGAACTGAGCAGGAAGAGAAGAAGCTGCAGAGGAGACTGAGGAAGGAAGGAAGCAAGATGGAGCCAGAAGGAGACCTGGAGGAGACACATGGAGCCTAGAGACACGTGAAGAAACTGCGCTTTTCTTTTGGTCGTGGACTGGGTGACACAGATGTGGGTGAGACCCGTGGGGAGGTGACAATGGCAGCTTTTATCTTGATTTTGATTTTGCTCTTTTCCTTCCGGCCTTGTCTGGTTGTTTCTGACCCTTTTCTGTGGGTCCCCACTGGAAGATGCTTTGGACTTGTGGCAGGCTTTGGGGACTTGCTCAGGGCCGATCCCATTTGGGTGGAGTTTTACCCACGTTGGGATGGGTGACTTTGAGTACTTGATTTAGAAACTAGATTCTTTGCCTTTCCTGTGTTGTTTCCTAATTGTATTAAAGTTCCTTCCCATTAAAGTCTTATATGTTTTGTGTTGATGCGGCAGATGGCAGAACCCATTTAGAGCAGGCAGGTTTTGGGGGGATCTGGGGTGCACCTCTCCCTGCCCTGTAATATAAGCACTTGCAGATCTGCTAGAGGGCTCTTTCCAGATTTCACCAGAGTATGGAAGAAAGAACTGACCAACTGGGGCTTTGGAAGGAGACCAGGCAGCCTACCTCCCACTGGCTCCTCCACTACACAGTATTTCACACTGGTCAAGTCCTTCAACCATGTAAAGTCCCCACAACCTTTCTTTTTAAAAGTTCCCACTTGAAAAATGGAACAGGATTACAAATTTTTAACCTGAACCATAGAAGTTCAATAAAGATTAGTACCTTCTTTTAATTACCCCATCCCTTCTATCTTAGGCTGCTTCCTAACTGTCATTAAATACCAGAACCTCATTTATCTGGCTCCAATTTCATCATCTGCAAAGAAAAAGATCAGGGTATCAAGTGATTGTTGGGGTTCCTTTTAATTCAAACACGTTCTGATTCTAGGTGCATCACACAGAGCAGGAACAGCAGAAGCTGGGATTTTGTGACTTTGGTCTGTAGGGGTGAGTTCCAAGAGGCTCCCCAGCATCAACCATAAGAGAAAAATAAATGACTAGAAAAGGACCAACATTGCAGCGTGCATGCCTGCAAACAATTCACACACAGTTGGAGGCCTCTGCTGGAAACCAGCATTTCATTTGCAGCTTCATTTGCAGCAGAAAAAGTTGCTATTTGCAATAATGTCAGTAACTGATGGTTGGAATTCAGTGGCTCCTGGAGTGAGCCTTCACCAAACAACCAATTTTCACTTTGCAAGTCAGAAAGAACCCTCTCTGTTCTGAGCAGAGGGAAAGGGAGGTGTGGGTCTCGGACAAGTTTGGACATGGAGTCCATTGGGGCTGCAGATGACTGTTTCTGACCATGGTTCTTGCCACTTGCAGGCTCTTCACAGCACAAACACATTGCTTTTCTTGTTCTGGGACCTCTCTGGAGCCTACCTATGTCTCCTTGAGTCAGAAGAAGAGGGAGGAAGTCAGGCAACGCGAAAAAAGAAAACCCAGAAGTGGCTGTTTGGAGCAATAATTAGAACATCATCTGGCCCCAGGAGTCTGGCATGTGGGATCAAGCCCCCCAAAAGGATCAGTCAGGCCCTGGTAGCCTAGCGAGGGAGGTCTTATGCCATTACTGAGAGTGTAGATTGCTTTAAGTTGAGAACAATGGGAGCTCTGGAGGCTGAGGAAGAAGCTTCTGTCCCTGCCTGCTTTGTCTTCTTTATAGAAGAAGAAATGATCACTCCCCAAGTTTCTGTACTTTTCCTAATCAGAAAAGCCACCACTGCTCTCCCTTTATTCCTTAGAAGAATGCAGTGTAAGGGGGTCTCATCCAGTTACAGGTCTATGAATAAACGTGTCCTCTATCAAAAAATTTAATCTTTACTCTCAGAGTAAGGATGTGGTCACCCCCTCTCTCCCCTTGACACCTCAGTTTTCGAAATGCAGAATAAACATCCTAGATCTATTCCATAGTATTTATAACCATGTAAATTCTCTATATGTGTGTTGTTAAATTTTGGTCTTTTCTCCTACTAATCTGTATTCGTACATCCAGCCTCAGAAGAGCCCAGATGTGGCAGGAAATTTCCATGTGTCCCAACAGGGATATTCTACTCAGTTCTCTCCTAGCCAGCTGTGTGACCACAGCGCTCACCTACTCATCCTGCAATTTCAGCAAACGTAAAACAGCGTGGCTAGGTCAGGTGGTCTTAATTGAGCTTCCTTCTCCTCTCTAACATTCTATGACTCAATTATTCTAAACAAAAAAAGGTGAAGAAAAGGAGGAAATAGGAAAGAGAAAAGCAGGAGGAGGAGACTTCTTAGAAAGAGAGGGGGAGGAAAGATGAGGAAGGTTGCCACAATAAAGGGGAAAACAACACAGATTTACAGAAAGTGTTCCTGGCAGAGCTGTAAGTAATCGCTACTGTAATCATGATTACAATCATTATCATAAACAACTGAAGTCCTAATTAACTTCTTAAAGGGCAGCATCCTGCAGATGATTCAGGAAGGTTCTCCCTCTGGACGCTCCGCTCTCCAGAAACTCACAAGGACCCCTCCCTTCGAGTTCAAAGCACAGGCGCCAAAAGGGAAGTGGAGGTGTGGGGAGGAGCACTTAGGCTGTGAGGTTGGCCAGCTGGCCTTGAGATGCCCAAGGCAGCCCAACACACACCGGGTGGAGCTGATTTTCAGAGACTGGACCCACACATGGACACTCACCTGCTCTGAGCACGCGCCTCCAGCAACAGCATCCCTATCACTCAGAACCATTTAGCGACTCCCAGCTCCTTCATCAAGACTGTTGGGGGTGAACCAGGACGTTGTCCACTGAAGAACCACTGACTTCCCTGGCTACTTTGTTTTCTCATTCTCACTTGGCTTTTGTAAGGCCAGGACTGGACACAGGGCAGGTTTTCTATGATCCAGCAGACCGGGTAAAGGAGGAGTCAGAGTCCTCAGTGGCATTTTGCAGGTCTTTTATGGGGGTTCACCAGTTACACAGCAGGCAGGGGTGCTGGGCAGGCCCCCAGCAAGTCTCTACTCTATCTGGGCTCTCCGGCCTTCTCTGCTTCTCTCTCAGCTTCTCGTTCAGCTTCTACTCTCGGCTTCTGCTTCTTTCTCGGCTTCTACTTGTGTCCCTGTGAGGCCGCCCTTAAAAGCCCAGTCTTAGCCCAGGTGAATCCCATCTACCTATGCCCACACCCTATTCCAGGTGCCCGCCATCAGGCATGCATTCAGGACCGCAAGGATCCATCATCTGTCCTGATGGCGGGAGGGCAGAAAACCCTCACATTTTTCCTTACCCTACACTTTGCTTTCTGTAGTGGGCAGGAAGGGACAGTGCAGGATCTCTATGACCTGAGCAGATGGGGTAAGGAGAAGTCCTGGAGCCCTCGGTGGCTTTTCGGGCTTTTATTGGGATTCACCAGGTACACGGTGGGTAGGGGTGCTGTGAGTCTTGCAGGCCTCCCAGCCCCCAGAAAGTCTTCACTCTGGGCTCTCCAGCATTCTTTGGTGGTCTCTGCTTCTCTGATCTTCCATTCATTCTTCTGGCGTCCCCACGACGCCACCCTTATAAGCCCACTCTCTCAGTCCAGGTGAATCCCATCTATATGTGCCCACACCCTATTCCAGGTGCCCGCCAGAAGGCATGCATTCAGGACTGCAAGGATCCATCATCAATCCTGATGGTAGGAGGGTAGAAAAGCCTGATACTTTTTCACTTACCCTACAGTTTCTCACTCCTAACAGCTGTGAATAAGCTTACCGCCTGCCTCACCTGGCTCCAAGTCTGTGTGCTGGTCCCTGATCCTGCATCCTTCTGTCTTTGCATGTCTGAGGGCTGAACTGTGCCCCTCCCCTTCCCCTAATTCTCATCTGTAGGGTTCTTTGAATCTATCTCTGCCTCCCCTAACAACTAATTCCAGTAATTGCTTGTACATGACCCAGAACATCCTGCGCCTGGCAAACTGAGTAATCTACTCTATACCTTCACTTAAGGAACTCTCTGCTATATTCAGACTTTGTTACGGTGGGGTTGGGGGTAAGCATGCAATCAACTCACAATTTCTGGAAAGAAAATCAGGTTCAAATTGTTTCAGGGAGTTAACCGCATTTAAACTTTTTTATGTGTGCAAGTCATTGTAATTTCTCTTAAAGGCCTGCAAGGAATTGGGATTAGTTTATAACATGTTGCAAGGAAAACACAAATTCAGAATAAGATAGTCCTAGGAACTATAAAAAATGAAGTTATATTGGTTTGTGATGTCTCGACATTGTCTGAAAGAAAAGTGGTGGATATGAGTCAGAGAACAATGGATGAAAAAAAAAAAGTATTAACCAAAGAATTAAGGTGAGAGGTGAGGTTGCTCCCTCTGAAAAAGTGCCTACTGGAAGGTTTTTTTAATCCCTGCCCAGTAGCCTCAGAAAGCACAAATATACCCTATCAAAGGAGACTTACAGTAAATTCATAATTTAGGACTAGAAGAAGGCTCAAAATTTCATTAGGCAGAAAGTATAAACAGTTGCTTTAGTAAGGACATAAAATTTGATTCAGGTTTTTTTAATTCGGCAACATTTCTCCAAATCTGTTTTAAATTTTATATGAAAATATGGTCATTTTAAATCTCTACTTGTTGTTATATTAAAAGCTCATTTTTATAGATTTAGGAGCCCTGGCTTTGTGGCTTGTTGTATCTCTTCCTTTTCCATTCTCCAGGAGAATGCAACAGTGAGCTAGCGTATGCATTTAAAATCACATGGTGACAGCTGCTAGAGTCTTGAAACAGACCCTAAGTGGAGTTCTGAAACCATAAATTGGTAGACAGCAGCACCAGAAACACCTGAGATGCTTGCTAAATATATGCATTTCCAGGACCTCCCACCCAAAGTTCTTACAAATTTTGGACTGAAACTGAGGAACCAGTCTCTTGGAAAAGAGACCTAAGCAGAATCAGGTTTTGAATACAGATCTGTGACAAACTCTATTTTCCAAAGATAGCTGCAACAAAATATCTCCCACTCCACATCTTCATCTCAATATAATCTTATACCCTTGCCCTAAAAAGGGGATCTGTGTCCTTTCCTCCTGCAATGGAAATAGGCGCATGGGCTGATTGGATCAATAGTATAGTGGAGGTGACATTGGGTGAGTTCTGATTTGTATTCCTTTCCTGGAGCTGTCAAAACAAGGTACCACCATCTGGAGGCATAGGAGTTGAAACATTAGAAATTTTTTATCTCCCAGTTCTGGAAGTCCGAAGTCAAAGATCAGAGGTGTAAAGGCAGGACTGGCCACAGTGCAGGTTTTCTGATCCCATGCAGACCGGGTAAAGGAGGAGTCAGAATCCTCAGTGGTTTTTTGCAGGTCTTTTATTGGGGTTCAGCGGGTACGTGCAAGGCAGGGGTGCTGGCTGGCGGGGGCTGGCAGGCTGGTAGGCCTCCCAGCCCCCCAGCAAGTCTTCACTCTATCTGGGCTCTCGGGAGTTCGTTCTGCTGCTTCTCGGCTTCTCTTTCAGCTTCGGCTTCGGCTTCTACTGCTGCTGCTGCTACTGCTGCTGCTGCTGGCGTCCCCGTGATGCCGCCCTTAAAAAGCACAGTCTTAACTCAGCTGAATCCCATCTACCTATGCCCACACCCTATTCCAGGTGCCCGCCATCAGGCATGCATTCAGGACAAGGAGCCATCATCTATCCTGATGGCGGAAGGGCAGAAAAGCCTGATATTTTCTTTACCCTACAAGAGGTTAGCAGGGTTGGTTCCATCTGAGGATGATGAGGGAGAAATCGTTGACATTCTTGACTTGAGTTGGTATCACCCCAATCTCTGCCCTCAGCATCTCTTATGGTTTGTGCCTATCCCCCAACTTCCCCTGTGACTCCGGTCATAGTGGATTGCAGGATTATTCTGCTCCACCTTGGCCTCATCCTAACTTAACTATACCTGCGACGACTTTCCAGAGAAGGTCATGCTCTGAGGCACTAGTGGTTAGAGCTTCAATACATGGATTTGGGGAGGACACAATTTTACTTTTTACAAAATCTGAAGAATGAAGATCCTGCTACACGATAATACAGATCTCAATATTCCAGGCAGAAAGCAAAGTATGAGCAGAAATAAGTTTGATGGGGCCTCCCTTGTGGCACAAGGGGTTAAGCAGAGCACTATGAAGCTATCCACAGCCTCTGCAGCACGAGTTCGATCCCCATCTAGCCAGGGAGATATCCACTTGGAGCAGCAGACCTCTCCTGTCTCACCTGCTGCTTCCCTCAGCAGTGTATTTCAGTCAGTCTGCCTGTTCTGTTCCCTGCTCTTGTCTCTGGTGAATCCTCTCACCTCCACCCCCTCCTCCCTGTACCTCTGGCCTGTACCCCAGTTCTTGTATGCATAAATAAATAAATCTTAAAAAAATAAGCTTGCTGATGGAGAACCAGTCAATGGCTGGGGGATGGCAAGGAGGTGCTCTGTTTTAGTTTCATCATAACTGAACATTCCTTTAAACATGAGCATCAGCCACACTCATAATAGGTAATCACCAGAAGTCAATTCTACTTCAATTCTTCAGACACAGCTTAACTAGGCCCTCCTCTCCATCCCCACCAGCATAGCTTTTGTTGGACATTTATTTATACTTATTTATGTTTACACTATTTCCTGCCTTTAGATACTCTACCTTTCCAGACACCCTCTGGAATACAAGTGGAATCATTTTCTAAAACAGAAATCTTATCCTCTTTCATTCCTTCTTAAAAAAAAAAAAAAAGTTTTCATTGTCTTGCATCATTTGCAAGATAAATAAAGAAATCTCAGTCTGGTGAAGGTCTTAAGAATCCAGTTTAGCCCCAGCTGATCTTTCCAGGCTTTCTGTAAGTTGACTCTCTGCCCATTCCCTGGAACCCCTTTGCACTTCCAGGACTCTGCTTTTGTTTATGCTTTCTCACTCTTGACCCATTTTTCTGAACACCTTATCCTTAGGAGCTAGTTTGCTACTCATCTCTACTAAAAAAAAAAAAAAAAAAATAGCAATTCTTCACTCTTTCTTGAAAACCTCTCCACTCTCTTGTGCATAGATGGGATTAATTGCTCTTGTATCTGTGTTCCCACAGCACTTTGCTCAGCATTTATCATCTTGACTTGTACATATTGGTTTGAATCCTGGGCATGAGTCCCCCTTGCTAAACCATGAATTCTTTGAGGTCAGTGAAAATGCTCATTACAGTAAGTGTTCAATAAGTGTCCACCACAGTGAGTTTAGTGGAATTACTAGTGAAGCATACATAGGTCTCCCAAGATATTCAGAAAACCCTCCCCAAAATGTCCAGAACAGCCTTTTCCAAGATGTGTTGCTTTGCCTTGTGATTTTTTTAGGCTAGCTTCTGCAGTCTTAAAAAAAATTGTACCACTCCTTGAATTACTTAGAAGAGTGAAAATTGGGGCTATTACACAGAATTGGGGGTTTTATCAGAAATAATCTTTCTATTAGATTGTTGGGGTACAAAGGAAATCATCTTGTACCCCTCTGGGTTATAAGAGACTGGAAAATAATCAAAGAAGCAACAGACAGACTGATAAAAGAAAAAAACAAAAAGAAATTTAATAACATGTATACCTTCTATATACATGTGAGAGACCCATGTGGTTTCAGATAGGATTTTCAATAGCTTATCTAGGACAAAAGGACTTTGGGAGAAGGAAAGGTCAGTTAAGGAGCTGAGGAAGGCATGGTAGACAAAATTAGGCAGATTAAGTTCTGCCTTATCCATTAAAAAGAGAAGATTAGGTCTTCCCAGTATACATTCCTACTGAGAGAGGTTTACATGTAAATATCTTCTTCAAAAGTAACCTCTGCTCAACTTTCAGAGCCTCTGCTGTGAAATCAACATTTGGCCCAAAAGATATATTTTATGGGGCACTCTCCGACCTGCAGAGAGGAGGAAACAACAAACCAAAACGGCCCACAAGAACAAACGACGCAGCAAGCGGGACTGTGAGTGGAAAGGAACTATTGCAGCCACCACACCCCGTGAACGGGAGCTGAGGCGAACCCTGCAGGATCCGCCGCGGCGGTGAGTGAACGGCTCCGGGCGCCATTAGAGAAGAACAAAGACCCCGGGAGACGCGCACACAGCCCGGGCTGCCGGTAAGCTGGCGCGGAAACGCGGCGCGCTCGGGGAGCTTGAAAAGCAAGTGCAGACCTGGATCGCGGCTGCCCAGGTCCCCGCGCCTGCGACCTAGGCTTGCGGGGAGACAACCTAGGCTTGCGGGGAGACGCGCGGAGGTCCTCACTGAGGTGAAGGTCCCTCCCTGAGTGAGCAGGAACCAGGCGCCCAGGCACGGGAGCTGTGCAAAAGGCGCCATTCCCGCGCCACTGAACTGGGCTACAGCCCGCGTCCTGGAACTGAGGGCTTTGAACTGAGACCCGGGGCACGAAAATTCGGGGCGTGGTTTCTCCACGACGGTGGGGCACAAGGCAGACACAGCACCCCAAAGCTGTTGAGGTGTACCCTACCATTCCCGCTCTGTTCTCTGTCCCACGGGGTGGGGGGAGGCGAAAAACAGCCCCCCAAGGACAATAGGAGAGATCTCTGGCGCCACCTAGCGACCAGGAAAAAAAAAGTCACTAACACCCTATAAAACAGGACATTTCTTAAGACTGCTTGAAAAGGGCAGAAGGTTTCTGGAGGACCCAGTGGCCAGCCGGGAAGTTATTCCACGCCAGGCCCCTTCCGACCAGCAGTCTGAGCCCACAGAGGGAGCAGGCACCCACGTCCGGGGCAGACCGGGTGCGCAGAAGAGTGTGCCTGAAACCGGAGGCGCAGGGACTGCATCCCGCTTCGCCATTTGAGAACAGGGACATTTCTTCAGTAAAAACTGCCTAAAACCAGCAGAAAGCTCCCCCAGAAGACAGAGATGGCTCCTGGAAGAGCCAGAGGGGAGCGGAGAAGTTCACCCAAGATGTCAGTCAGTCCGAGCAACACAGTGTCCCAACGCATACGACAAATTAGAAAACAGATAGTAGGGAGTAGAAGAACCACACGCAACCTAAAAACTCCTCAGGAAAGAAGCACACCACAAAAAGAAAACCACTCCCCAGATTGCAACGACAGCAACTTGGAAGAACTTCTGAGCCTTCCAGAAAGAGAATTTAAAATTGCCATGATTAAAAAAGTGATAGATCAGAAGAAGGAAATTGAGTCCCTAAAGAGGGAAGTAAGAGAAATGCAGGAGATCAAAGAATTAATGGAGGAACTAAAGAACTCTGGGAAAAGCAATGAAAGCAGAATAGATGAAATGGAAGAACGAATAAGTAATCTTGAAGACACAGAAATAAAAAGAACCAAAACAGAAAAGGAAAGAGAAGTACGAAGGAAAAAGAATGAAGAAAGACTTCGGGAACTATCTGACTCCATGAGGAAAGGAAATATAAGAGTTATAGGAATTCCAGAAGGAGAGGAGAGAGATGTAGGAACAGAGAAAATATTCATGGATATAATTGAAGAGAACTTCCCAAATGAGAAGAAGGAGCTGAAAATTGATATACAAGAAGCAAGAAGAACACCAAACTTCCACGACGAAAGGAAAAACACAGCAAGACACATAATAGTAAAGCTCCCAAGAATCCAGGACAAGGAAAAAATAATGAAGCTGACAAGAGGGAAGAAACAGATAACATTCAAAGGAAAACCAATCAGGCTGACATCAGACTTCTCTGAAGAAACACTACGGGCAAGGAGAGAGTGGAGGGACATAGTCAACAGACTCCAAGAAAACAGATGCCAACCAAGAATACTCTATCCCGCAAAGCTCTCTTTCCTCCATGAAGAAAGAATATGGACCTTCCCAGACAAAGAGAAACTCCGGAATTTCATTGCGACTAAACCCCCACTCCAAAAAATACTACAAGGAATCCTAAAGCCAGAACCTCAGAGGGACGAATAACAACGAAAGAAGACCAAAAAAAAAAAAAAAGTTATTAAAAGAATAAATAAATAAAATCAAAGGAAAGACAAACATAATGGCAAATACAGATGCTAACATATCAATATTAACTCTAAATGTAAATGGACTAAACTCTTCAATAAAAAGACACAGAGTTGCAGCCTGGATTAAGAAACAAAACCCAACCTTTTGCTGTCTCCAGGAAACACATTTAGCTACAAAAGATAAAAATAGGCTCAAAGTCAAAGGATGGAAAACAATCCTACAAGCAAAAGGGCCAAAAAAGAAAGCAGGAACAGCTATACTTATATCAGATAAAACAGACTTCAAACTCAAAAAAATAAAAAGAGACCCCAATGGTCACTACATTATGATTAAGGGGACAATACTTCAAGAAGAAATAACACTCATTAACATATACTCACCAAACGAAAGAGCACCAAAATATATCAGACAACTGTTGTCCTCTCTGAAAACAGACATCAGAGAAAACACATATGTAGTGGGAGACTTCAACACACCACTATCAACAATGGATAGATCAACAAGACAAAAAATAAGTAAAGAAACTAAAGCTCTAAATAAGGACCTAGAGCATTTGGGCTTAACAGACATCTATAGAACACTAAACCCAAAAAAAACGGAGTACACATTTTTCTCAAGCGCACACGGATCATTCTCCAGGATCGATCACATACTGGGGCACAAGACAAACATCAACAGATACACCAAGATTGAAATCATACCAACCATCTTTTCTGACCACGAAGGCATCAAACTAGAAATAAATCATAAAAAGAAGGCAAGGAACTATCCTACCTCATGGAGATTAAAAGCCACACTACTGGAAGACCACTGGACTAACAAGGAGATCAAAGAAGAAATTAAAAAATTCTTTGAATTGAATGACAAGGAGGACACCAATATCCTAAATGTATGGGATGCAGCAAAAGCAGTAATAAGAGGAAAATATATAGCAATAGAAGCTCACATCAAGAAACAAGAAAGAACTCAAAGAAACAACCTAATCTCGAAGCTCAAAGATCTAGAAAAAGAACAACAAAAAAACCCCAGAACCAGTAGAAGAAAAGAAATAATAAAAACCAAAGCAGAAATAAATGAAATTGAAACTAAAAAAACAATCCAAAAGATCAATGAAACCAAGAGCTGGTTCTTTGAAAAAATAAATAAAATAGACAAACCCCTAGCCAGGCTCACAAAGGAAAAAAGGGAGAAAGCACAAATACACAGAATCATAAATGAAAGAGGAGAAATCACAACGGACACAGCAGAAATCAAAAGAATAATCAGTAACTACTATGAACAGTTATATGGAAACAAGTTCAACAATCTAGAGGAGATGGACAAATTCCTACAACTCTACAATCACCCAAAGCTAGATAAAGAAGAAATAGAACACCTAAACAGACCAATTACAAGGAGCGAAATTGAAATGGTAATTAAAAACCTCCCCAAAAACAAAAGCCCAGGACCTGATGGATTTACAAATGAATTCTACCAAACATTCAGAGACGAATTAGTGCCTATCCTTCACAAACTCTTCCAAAAAATTGAGAAGGAAGGGACAATACCAAACACGTTCTATGAAGCCAATATTACACTAATACCAAAACCGAATAAGGACAACACAAAAAAGGAAAACTATAGGCCAATCTCCCTAATGAACACTGATGCAAAAATCCTCAATAAAATTTTAGCTATCAGAATCCAACAATGTATCCATAAGATAATTCACCACGACCAAGTTGGATTCATTCCAGGGGCACAAGGATGGTTTAACATCCGAAAATCAATCAACGTTATCCAACACATCAACAAAAAGAAATATAAAAACCATATGATAATATCAATAGATGCTGAGAAAGCTTTCGACAAAGTGCAACACCCATTCATGATAAAAGCCCTTGAAATTCTTGGGATACAAGGAACATACCTCAACATCATAAAGGCCATCTATGACAAGCCAACAGCCAGTATCATTCTCAATGGTGAAAAGCTGAAAGCAATTCCATTAAGATCTGGAACAAGACAAGGATGTCCACTCTCACCACTGCTTTTCAATATAATACTGGAAGTCCTAGCCAGAGCAATAAGACAAGAGAAAGACATCCAAGGAATCCAAATAGGAAAAGAAGAAGTCAAACTATCACTATTTGCAGATGATATGATAATATACATAGAGAACCCCAAAATCTCCACAGAAAAACTAATTCAACTCATCAATCAATTCAGTAAAGTGGCAGGATACAAAATCAACACGCAAAAGTCAGTAGCCTTCCTATACACAAACAATAAATCTGAAGAAGAAGAAATCAAAAAACCACCCCTTTTATTATCGAAACAAAAAAAATCAAATATTTGGGAATAAATCTAACAAAAGAGGTAAAGGACCTATACAAAGAAAACTATAAAAGACTGTTAAAAGAAATAGAAGAAGACACAAAGAAATGGAAAGACATCCCCTGCTCATGGATTGGAAGAATAAACATTATTAAAATGGCCATCCTACCAAAAGCAATATACAGATTCAATGCTATTCCAATCAAAATCTCAATGGCATTCTTCAAAGAAATAGAACAATTATTGATGAAATTCATATGGAATCACCAAAAACCCCGAATAGCCAATGCTCTACTGAAAAAAAAAGAAGGAAATGGAGGCATTACACTCCCAGACTTCAAACTATACTACAAAGCCATAATCATCAAAACTGCATGGTATTGGAACAAGAACAGACATACAGACCAATGGAATCGAATAGAAAATCCAGAAATAAACCCACAGGTTTATGGTCAACTAATCTTTGACAAAGGAGCAAAGACTATGCATTGGAGCAAAGAAAGTTTGTTCAATAAATGGTGCTGGGAAAACTGGGTCGCTACATGCAAAAGAATGAAGCTTGACCACTACCTCACACCATACACAAAAATCAACTCAAAATGGATTAAAGAACTAGACATAAGACCTGAAACCATAAAATACATAGAAGGAAATATAGGCGAAACACTACGTGATTTGCACATCAAAGACACCTTTACAGACACATCACCCAAAGCAGTGATAGTGAAGGCAAAGATAAACAGCTGGGACTACATCAAATTAAAGAGCTTCTGCACAGCAAAAGAGACAATAACAAAAAGAAAGAGAAACCCCACCAACTGGGAGAACATTTTTGCACCCAACACTAATGATAAAGGACTGATCACAAAAATCTGCAAAGAGCTGATGAGACTCAGCAACAACAAAGAAAATAATCCAGTCAAAAAATGGGCAGAAGAGCTAAAAAGAAACTTCTCTGAAGAGGAAATGCAAATGGCCAACAGACATATGAAAAAATGTTCAACATCACTTGTAATCAGGGAAATGCAAATCAAAACTACCATGAGATACCATCTCACACCAGTGAGAATGGCACATATTAAAAAAACTAGCAACAACAAATGTTGGCGAGGATGTGGAGAAAAAGGAACTCTTGTGCACTGTTGGTGGGAGTGCAAACTGGTCCAACCACTATGGAGAGCTGTGTGGAGATTTCTGGACCTACTAAACATAGAGCTTCCATATGATCCAGCAATTCCACTCCTAGGTATTTACCCAAAGGACACAGAAACATCAATTCCAAAGAGCACCTGCACTCCTATGTTTATAGCAGCACTGTTTACAATAGCTAAGCTTTGGAAACAACCCAAATGCCCAAAAATAGATGACTGGATCAAGAAGATGTGGTACATATATACCATGGAATATTACTCAGCATTCAAAAAAGATAAACACATGCAATTTGCAGCAACATGGATGGCACTGGAAGGGATCATGCTCAGCGAAATAAGCCAAAAAGAAAAAGAAAAATACCGGATGGTCTCACTCATAGCAGGAATCTAGAAAACTTAAATAAGGGACCAGGAAAATGAATATAAGAAAGTGAAAATCAAAATCAACAAAAAACTATGAATCAGAGACACTTTTTGGGGGGTGGGGCGGGAGGGGAAGGATTGGGGTCAGAATGGGGCGTTTGCAATTGTATGGGGGAATATAAAAATAAAATTTAATATTTAAAAAAAAAAAAAAAAAAGATATATTTTATGTGGCTTTTTGCTCCTCTACAAAAGAGGCCTATTTATAAGGCAGGGCAAATGCCTAGTCACAGGTCATTTGATCTTTGTCCTATGATCTTTGACCTTCTACTTGCCTTATGAGGCCCCTTCTCTTTCCTTAAAGTGGAAAGAGGTTCCTATCCCATTCCTTTGCTCAAGCTCATTGTACCCTACTAGCTTCTGAATACACATCATATAGATTTTTGCATATGTATGTGATTAAATTTTCTTTTCGCTTATTAATCTTTTGATATTACTTTGATTGCTTGGCCAGCCTGAGAAGAATCCATAGAATAGAGGGTATTTCCTCTCTACCCCTACACTAGTAATGACAAGACAGCAGATGAGCCTTAACACTAGTAATGACAAGAGTGCAGATCAACCTTTCTTAACAGTCACTGAAAGCTTGACATCATTGGACCAGGACCTGTGTTGATATTAACATCCCTGTCAATTTCACATCACCATTAATATGACTTTGCAGATTTGGCATCTAGGCATGAATTCAAGTACCAACACTGTCACAGACCTTGGGAGTTGTCTTGGCACCATCTTAATCTCTCTGTACCTGTTTCTTCATCTGTAAAGTGAGACATTTGCTAAAACCCCATCTTTCATATTGGAGTCAGTTTCTATAATCATTTTATTACCATTTGCATTGCTATCAATATTGCTCTTATTTGCTCAGTTCTGAGGACACATGTATGGGGGTGCTCACTGTGGCTATCATTTTGTTGTTTTTTTGGGGAGGTCGGACAATAGGTCCTTTGGCATTTTTGAAATTTGTGTGAAGGAAATGGTTAAGGGCATAGCTTTGCATATTATTTTTGCTTTTTTTTTTTCCTTTTAATACTTATAAGCTCCTGGGTCTTGGTAAATTAAAACAGCTTTTCTGAAAATTTACCACACAGGAAGCTGTGCTGAACTTCTCTCCTGGCCTCCCAGACCCTCTCCCATTAATTTCCTCTAATTCTCATTACCATGTTTCTACTGCAGACTCGGAAGCAGAGAGAAATTCTTGTACAGCTAATTTAACACCTGCAGGTTTTGAGAGTTGGTAGAGAAACCACATCAATAAAATAATCACTTGCTTTCTCAGAGATTTTAAATTTGAACCCTTTAAAGGTTAGACTTTTGTTATGCTTTCTATTTAAGTTTTTATATCAAGTCATATGTTAATTAATGCTCTTGTCTTTTCAAATGTAAAGAGAGGAAAAAAAATCTGAATGAAATTATTTTCAGTGTGTGAATGGCCATAGTCAAGAAAATATTCTGACATTTCAGAGTCGGGTGTGGCTTTTCTACTTCACAGCACCCCAGACTGCTTTAGAAATCCAGGCTCAGCCAGGAAGGTGGCAGTGAGGTGGGATTGGTAGGGGGCACAGACTGAGGCCTGGATTAGATCCTGAGGTTGGAGATTCATCAGGCAAAGACAGAAGATCCCTGTTGTATTGAAGCACATAAGTGTCAAGTGTCATGAGAAGAGATGGTCAGAAAGTTCACCAGAACTTTGTCTGAGAGAATGATTAGTCCTCCTTCTCCAGGGCCAGGGAGTTTATTTCCTCCCCACTTCAAAAAAATAAATAAACAAACAAAAAAACTCAAGAGAAAGGTTGAAAAGAGGGTTCTAAGAACATCACGAGGAAAGATTGCCAGTCCCTGTAGGAAGAAGAGAAAGGGGATGCAACCCTTGCAACAGAATCATTCATAAATTCTTGGGAGAATATGGTCATGGTGCTGGGAGTAATAAGAGCACAGAAACAGACAACCCTTGTTCTGGAGATTTCTGAAGACCAGAAGCTTGTGGAAGAGGCTAAAGGATCGTTCTTTCTAAGATGTTTAGAACATGTATGTAGATTATTTCAAGTGGAGGTCCATCGAGGTCCTGAAGTTCCACAAGAAATTTTTACCACTCCCTTAACTACCCAAAACAATGAAAATTGGAGTAATTATCCAAAATTGCATTTTTCCCCTAGAAATAACCTTTTTATCAGAGAAACCTGTCTCTATGGCAGAACAAACATGTTCTCACAGAGCCTGATCTTCACCATGAGTCACCTTCTCCTCAGATGAGTTGCTTTCCTTTCTGCTTGAAGCCCCAGATGGCTCTCCTATTCCTTAGTTAAGGACATATACTCTCATCTTGCCCCATTTGCTTTAAGAATATACATCCACATACATTCTTTCTATGTATGTAATGAAACTTTTCTTTTCTCCTAATAATCTATCTGACAATAATTTTCTCATGTGACAGCCTGAGAAGAACTTAGCGGGGTAAGGTGAAATTTCCTCTCTGCCCCTAAAATACACTCCTCATGGAGGCAGAGGGGCCGGTGACATATTGTGGCTGACAGAGAATGGAGGAGTTGTACCCTGAGCCTCCCAGGCCCTCCAAGAGCAAGAAGGGACACTTAGTCATCCAGAATATCACACAGAGAATTACATATGTCGAAGGGGTAGGCAGGTGCCCAGGGCTCTGCTAGGCAAGCACCATATTCATCCATCACAAGCAGGGATAGAAGCATGGACCCTGGCAGTTTCAAAAGGAGACAAGGATATAAAAAAGACTACAGTGAAGTTACACATTATCCTAGGGGAACTGTGTACCTTCACAGGTACCACCACTTTTCTGGTGAGACCAGAATGCTGCACAATGTTACCAGTTAGTTAAGGTCATTTTCCAAGGCCCTCTAACTCCTTGCTGTCCTTCCAGAGGAATGAAGCCTGGGGATGTAGGGGAAGAGGAGAGCCCAAGAGACCATGGTTCCGACCTGTGCAGTGAGGAAGAGTGAAAGAATAGACAGCCCTTCCACCACGATACTACAAGACCCCAGTGTTGATTAGAAGGAGATAAAGTGTTTAAAATGGGTTATTTGGGGGCCTCCCTGGTGATGTAAGAGGTTAAGCACAACACTGTGAAGCTATCTGCAGCCACTGCATCACAAGTTCGGTCCCTGTCCAGCCAGGGAGCTACCCACATGGCACAGCAGACCTCTCCTGTCTCACCTGCTGCTCCCCTAGACAGTGTATTTCAGTCAGTCTTCCTGTTCTGTTCCCTACTCTGTCTCTGATGAATCCTCTCACCTGCCCCCCGCACCTCTGATCTGTATCCCAGTTTTTATACACATAAATAAATCCTAAAAAAAATAAAATGGGATATTTGATTAAAACCTTAAACCAGATTGGAGTTTTGAAAACCAAAGCAGCCAGGAAATTTAGCAATTTGTCCACGTTGTGGCTAAGGAGCTGAAAGCACCTTCAATAGAATGTGGATATAAGTTCCAATAGGAAAAATTAAACTAATTGATGTTGGGAACCATCAAGTTCTAACTGCTAAGCAATCTGATTCAGGAGGTAATAATGAGAAATAAATGTGAGAATTATTAAATATATATGCACACACACACACACACAACCCACCCACACACTTAGCAGTACCAAACCTCCTAAAATTTCTCTTTAACTTATCTCCAAAGTTGCACACATGTGGCATCCATTTTTGTAAAAAGTCCCCGAACTTTACATGTAGTCCCTTCCCTGCCACATGGCCTCCTTTAAGAACGCAACACTTTCAGACCTTTCCAAGCCACATACCCACACAAGTCCTAGAGGATGAGAGTAATCCTTCTGTTCAGACTGAATTTCTAGGAGGAAAGAGTCCTGTGGGAAATCTGAAAAATGTCATTGTCTTAGTCTGTTCAAGTTGCTATAACAAAAATATCATAGATTGAGGGACTCAGTAATATTTATTTTTTACAGTTATGGAAATTGGGAATCCCAAGATCAAAGTGCCAGGAAACTCTATGTCTAGTAAGAGCCCTTTTCCTGGCTCATAGATAGTTATCTTCTTAGTTATCCACCACTCATGAGGGGTCTACTTTCATCAGCTAATCACCACTCAAAGTACTTACTTCCTAATTTGATCACATTGGAGGTTAGAATTTCAATGCATGAATTTGAGGGGGGGCACAAACTTTTAGTGCTTAACATCCACCTCTATCTGGTTTCATTTCTCTTTCCTTTATAGCTTGTCCATTTACGATATTTGCCCACTTTTCTGTTTCTATCCCATTTTAAAAATGAACTGTCATTTAAAAACAGTTTGAGTACCAAGAATATTAATGCTTTGTCATTTGTGATACAAATATTTTTTGTGGTGTGCTACTTATAGTTCAACTTTTATTTTTGTTGTAAACTTACAAAAGGTTGGGTAATTATATTTATAAATCTTTTCTTTATAGTTTCTAAGCACTTTAGTCCAATGTATTCTCTGTTAATGTTTTTCTTATTTTCTCTATTTCTGAATTTTATTCAACTGCCTCACTCTGTTTCTTGCCATTTTTTTCCTTCTGTAGTTCCTTTTCATTTTGTGGGAGGTCTTAAGCAGTTCCTTCATATGTAGGAAATACAGGTGACCTGCTGGTGGGACCCTAGTTGGTCCATCAACTTTTTTTATTGTCTTTGCGTTTTATCAATAGCTTAGCTGTATATAGAATTATAGACTCAAAATAGTTTTCCCTTAGAAGTTTGAATATATTGTTCGTCTGCCTAAAACCCAGTGTTACTGACCAGAAGTGAATGTCAGTATGCTTATCTTTCCCTGTGAGTGGCCTCCTTTCTCTTTCTAGAAACTTTAAGGACATTCACTTTATTCTTCAAGTTAGGAAAGATAAGCAGGATGTCTATATGTGAGTTATTTTATCATTTATCCCTGTCTAAACTTCATATATGTCCAATCTTAAGAATCATGTCTCTGATCAACTCAGGGAATTTTATTTTTATCTTTATTGTAATTACTTTTGGCCTCCTTATGCTTCTGTTTTCTCTGGCTAGATAGTTTATTAGATGGCTGTCAGTTCTCCTAGATTTGTCATTTGTGTCTCTTTATTTTTTTTTGCATATTTTTATCTGTTTGCTACAAGGTCTGAGAGATTTCCTTTGCTTTATTTTCCAGATCAAAATCTTTTGAGATCATCTTTTTCCAATTTATTATTCAACTTATCAAGGGAAATCTTTACTCTTGCAGTAATATCTTAGTTGAGAAAAAGTCTTTCTCTGATTGAAACCTTTTCAGAAAAGACTGCTCTTAATGTGTGGTTACAGTATCTACACAAACCTGCAGGTAGGAATCAGAATATTTAAAAAAGTTTTCATCTTCTCCTTGAATTATCTTTTTTTTCCTCATCTGGATTTGTATTTTTGGTATATACTGATCCTTCTCACTCTGTATCATGCTGCTGTATTTTCCTAATGCCTTGAATTTTTTGTTTGCAATTAC
Source organism: Talpa occidentalis (assembly GCF_014898055.3). Classification (NCBI taxonomy): domain Eukaryota; kingdom Metazoa; phylum Chordata; class Mammalia; order Eulipotyphla; family Talpidae; genus Talpa; species Talpa occidentalis. The sequence goes on from NW_023605083.1 coordinate 94,471,129, forward strand.
TTTTTTTTTTTCCTAATGAAGAGCTTCTTTGATGTGTGCAGATAATTGGTGTGAATTTCCTCATCAGTTGTGTATGTATTTTCTTAAATAGGACCAAATGCGAACTCTCAACAAATACACATAATTACAGGCAAGATCCTTTATAATGTTTGGGGACCGAGAATTAAGAAACAGGCTAGGGATCCCATAATTGCTGATGTAAAGTCCTCTAGTAAATTTTCTCCATTTCTCTTACAGTCCCAATAGCCTCACCAGGAGCTCTCCTTAAGTAGTTTAAAGATGGAAACAAATCATATGTTAGCTTCTTTTATTCAAAGGTTGAGTTTTATGCCCCTTTCCTTAAATTTTGTAGGAATCTATGAATATGTTGACCCTTAGAATATAGCTGAAGTATATATATAGCTATATATATAATATATATTATTTATATATATTATATATAATATATATTATATATATAATATAGTTATAGTTGGTTCTGGTCTTGGGCCAGCTGTCACTTCCTGCCTCTTGCTTATAACACTTGTGCTTGGGAAAGTCAGCCAGCATGATAAAAAGTCTAACTTCCCTGAGACCATCAGATTGTGAGGACACTAAACCTTGCCACATGGAGAGGCTATATGGAGAGACATCCCAGCACCAGACCTGTGAATGAGGAAACCTTCAGAGGACTCCAGCATCCCATCTATATGGATCTATATGAGAGAGAGGACATCAAGCTAACCCCAAACCACCACCAGATAGGAAATGATAATACATAACTGTTTTTAACCATTAAATTTTGAAGACTCTGTTACAAAACAACAATAACAGATCACCCATTTCTTATAGCAACAAATCAACCACTTTCTTTAAAAAGCCTTTCTCAAACTATGACCTGAGGATAAAAGTTGTGACTTTCAGATACTTCATTTAAAGGAAGAGAACCTACATTGTCATTTTTTTTTCATTTTACTTTCAACTTTAATATTCACACTCAATTTCGACATGAGACATATGACTCAATTCTGTACAATACCAACCTTGTAAAAACAGATGAGTCAGCCACCAGTTATAACGGCATCTTATTGCAGTATTCAACCAAACATGCCTTATGCTGACTAGAGTGGGGTTTCTTTTTTTTAATTTAAATATTTTATTTTATATAATTCTTACATCTTTTTTCATCTTTGCTACATTGTCATATTTTCAAAATGCAATTCTTCAATCAAACCCTTGAAGATGTTTCCTTCTTTTTTTTTTTTTTTTAAGATTTATTTATTTATACAAGCACTGGGTGCAGTCAAAAGCTCAGGAGGGTGAGAGAATTCACCAGGGCCAGAGCGGGGAGCAGAACAGGCAGACTATCGAAGTACACTGCTGAGGGAAGCAGCGGGCACAGCAGGAGAGGTCTGCATGCCATGAGGGACTCTCGCCGGCGGCTGGGGATCAAACTGACGCTGCAGAGGCTGTGGGCAGCTTCGCAGGCCAGTGCTCAACTGCTGCACCACCTGGGTGGTCTCTCGAAGATGTTTGCTAACGCCCTTCCTGCTTTTCAGGACTCTAACTTGGATCTTTTGTGGACTCCTTTGAGAACACTAGTGCTTAACTCTGGTACTTGGGCTGTGATTTCTTCTACTTTTTCACTAGATAGTCCTGCCAATGAAAGTGTTGCTAATGGTATCTATATCATTTCATCTGTTCTGTTATGGTGTGTATGTGTGTTTGTGATATCAACATAAACTTGGGATACCATGGGAGTCAGAACATGTGCTCAGGCTGTCATCTTGAGCCTGAAACCTATTACATTTCTAAATAGAGGTCAATAGTAAGATGACTATCTTGTATTTTATAAGTATTAGAAGTACAGGGAGGTGAAGAATGTGCCACCAGCTAATACTCCATAAAAATAATTGTCTGGGAGAAACTCATGCAAAAATGCACTTAAATGAAATCCCCGGGGAGAGTGGCACACACTTTCCCATGTTGCCAGACTGACCTCATCTCTGTCATATGACCTGGGCCAGCACAAGGGGCAGCATCAAAGAGTGGGGGAAATGACACTGGTTTTATGGCCAGTATGAAAGCTATAGAGGCAAGTTGTCAATATGTCTATAAATGTGAAGATAACATTTTATAATTGAGGCAATCAGGTGGGGAGAAAGAGGAAGAACATGAGAAAATTTATTAACGTTTTGCTTGAATAGGTAAAGGAGGAGAGATAAATCTTTCCAAATAGAGAGATATTAGGCAAGTGTTTACTGCAGTTACATGCCAGGGTTCAAAGGCGCTATAGAGGAGAGAGAATGTACTAGGGAACAGCCTGAGATGACTTTTCTGTGTGAAGTGAGGTGACTTTTATTAGCTCTAGTTGCTTGTCATGCTTGTCAGAAGTTTCTTCAAAGATGCAAATAACTCTTATTTGAGATTTTAGGGACTTAATTGGCTTCTGTTTTCTATTTTTAATGTATGAATCTTGTGGTCTCTAAAGTCTATGGTGATAACATTTGAGAAGAAGGGAGTGGGATCCTGGGAGAAAATTTCCCAAGAATGGAAATGAAAAATGAAAGAATTGGAGCATTTTGACAGGCCACATTGAAATATACAGTGTTCCTGGAAAGGTGACAAATTTGATGCCTCTTAAAACTGATAAAATTGGAATACTTGTTGGTTCATTTATTTATAAACATAACTGACCAGGTAGTTGGTGAAAAAGTGATAGGACATCGGCATTGGAACATAGCCTGTTCTCTCATTCAGAATATTCAGCTGAAACCCAAATCTTGAGTATTCCATGCAGCAAAACCCAAGGCAAACACACCCAAGATATTTAGAAAGGCCATGGATGGTCATCACTGACATCAACTTTATTGTTACTGTTATTATTATCATTATTATTATTACTTGGATAAATTTCTTGGTTGTTTTCCCACTAAGCAACTCATCAGATTATTCTTCCCATCTCACATTCATGCTACTTCTTAGAAACATTCCCATAAATATATTATTCTTTGCTTTGTTATAGTTTCAGTAATATTTTAGTGGCTCTATTGAGTTGGTATCCCATAAAAATGTTCCATCGTCCTGCCTCTTAATCTGGTTATATTCTAGTCTGACTTTCTGAAGAGAAAAAAAATCACAAGAGATGAATCAGTGAAGGCTTAAGAAAGATCAGACATAACTGCATCCAAAAATCAATAGAGCTCAGGAAATACCAGTGTTAAAAACCTTTAAGACTCCTCTGTCTGGGTAGTTTCACCCATGATCCTCCCCATGCGCAATTCTGTTTCCTTTAGCAGTTATTTTCAAATTTTGATGGGAATCAGCTAAAAAGTAAGACCACTAGAAACTCTGGTTTGTTGGCTTATTGTCTATTTCCAATAAGGAACCCCTCTTAGTAAATTTGCATACAGGTGGAGCATTGATGTCATGCTAAGAAATAATAAGCATATGTTATACAAAACAAGCCTGAGGTGATCTGGAAAACTGGGTATATTTATTTCAGATAAGGAGAGGTTTTAAAAAAAAAAGATATTGTGCATCTGTATTCTATTCCATCGGAGTACAGAGGCAAGAACACCAAAGAGAGGAATGAGTGGTAGTTACCAAAAAGTAGGGTAAATTAGCCAGTCTTTAGCCGTCACAGGTAGTAAGTTGAAGAGGTATTTTGGGTTTGCATGGGAACATTTAAAAATAATTCTTATGGGAAATGCTTCCAAGGGAGGCACCTGAGAGCTGTAAGCAGGGATTGCTCCAGGAAGAAAAGGATCCATAGATTCATCAGTTGAGCCTAGAGAATGAACGAGCCACCAAATGGATTGTGTCCTTAGGAGAAACATCACAGAAAACAAAAATGGGAAAGGATTAGGCTAAAATTTGTTATGTCAAGCAGGTTTTATCTCTACTTCCAAGTCTGATCAATTGGCAGTGGCTCCCAGGAGCACTTTATCAAGAGAGATTGTGAAGTCATTTCTAGGCTTAGCAGAAAAGTGAGTCTTGATTGATTAGTTATGTCTGCCACTAGCAAGGAAAAGTAGAATCAGATGCATCCTTGCAATTTCTGCCTTGGCAGTGATTTAAACTTATCCAAGTTCCACTCCAGTAGAAAGACTCAGTCACTCCTGATAAATATCATCTCTTTCCTGCTATTTCCAATCAGGGAGAGCTTTGCCATATGAACCATAATATAAATACACCATGAGATTATGTCTACACTGTTAATGATGGTCGCAATGCTTACACCTCTCAAATGCTTACCTGCTGGAAATTCAGACCTGCTGTCCTTGCCCATTCTCCATGACAGACACTCTTAGCCAAGTCTTCTTTATCTTTACTTTGTCCATTTTCCCAAGAAGGAAGGGCATAAGTAGTGATATCTCTCTTCTGTTTCTTTCTTTTTTTTTTTTTTTTTTTTTTTTAATAGAGGCATGTTTTATTTATTTATTTGTTTGTTTGTTGTTTTGTTTTATACATGCACTGGGTACAGTCAGAAGCGCGGGAGGGTGAGAGAATTCACCAGAGCCAGAGCGGGGAGCAGAGCAGGCAGAAGGACCGAAGTACACTGCTGAGGGGAGCAGCGGGCGGCAGGAGAGGTCTGCGCGCCATGTGGGACCCTCCTCCGGTGGCTGGGGAGCAGCCGGGGATCGAACCGGCGCCGCAGAGGCCGCGGGCAGCTTCGCAACCCAGCGCTCAACCGCTGCGCCACCGGGGAGGCCCTCTTCTGTTTCTTTCAAGCCTAATTGCCAAGCATTGTCGCTCCTAATCCTCTGATCTCAAGATTTCAAATACACAAAGCTGAGCTGTACTTTGTAAAATGTCTAGGTATACCTGCCTTCAAGTGCAAACTCTTTTCAAGTATCTACTTAAAAATAAAAATAAGGTCTGTGTGTTTATGTATGATTGAGAGGCTAATTGACAATCAACCATGTCTGTCCATTTAAGTGAGTGCCTGTAAACACTTTTTTTGGCTTAATTTGAATTGGTACATGTGTGTGAAATAAATAAAGTTGCAATATAGGATATATTTAAAGAAATTTAGATTGATGGTCTCTATAATTTGTATTTTTCTGCAGTTCAGATTCACCTTTCCCTGATGTAGTAAATATTTTTGATAGTTTTTTTTTTGTCTGTCCTCCCCATACCCCTGAATAATAAGACACATCTTTTTCCCTAATAACACCCAATTTGGTTTGGGAATGCATGTTATTCGAGGGAAGATGATTTCACCCCTATTCTAGTACATGCCAGTCAGGGCAATTGTTCTGCCTGGCCACAGCTTTTGGCGCAGTATTGGGCATGTGACTCTTACCAATCCAATTAGTGATATTTAGGCCTTTTGCTGTGAATAAAGATAGTATCTTTTTCTTGCTGGAAATGTATAACTATGGAAACCTCTGCAAGCCATCTAGAATGAAGAGGAGAGCCAGTTTATGAAGGAGACAACTCTTAAGAGTGTGTTCTGAAACACAAAACAAAAACAAAAACAAAAAAACCCCACATCATTGATAGCATTATTAAACTGCTCTACCTGCAGATTTTTAAGGCAAATCAATCAGTATATTTTCTCTATGATGAAAGTCAGTTTTAATTAGCTTTTTTTTTCTCTGCTCCTTGTCACACTCACTGGTACACCTAGTTAATCTGAATCAGGAGACTCCATTTCATCAGCACTGTCTTTGTTTCCTATGACTCAACTTTTCCTTTTCTAATTGTCTTTTATGAATGAGATTTGGGAAGCTGGGTAATAAACAGTTGATAATGATTGGGATGGAAATCTCAGTCATGTTCAAGGGGACGCTTTGGAAAAGAATATGCATCTTCTGAATCAATACCATTTACATGATGCTAACAGGAAGAGAACAAGAAATAGACTGATTTTGTTGTAGATGAAAATGCCTGTGTACTATGGGGAGGAATTAATTATGCAAAATAGTGAAATATGTGCAGACAAATGCTAATTTGTCAACCTGTAAACTGAGTTTCCTAAATCTTAGTTTGCAATAAATTGAGTCATTTTCAAATATATTAGGCAAATGAGCTGAAACCCTGGATTGAAATATGTATTTAATCCTGATGTCCATGCACACTTCCTTCCATGGGATATGAACCTCCTGACCTCCAGGGACAGATTTTATTACTTCTTCTGTAGCTACATCTGTGAATATTGCATCTTCTTATTTCTGCCACAGTAACAGTGTAGCTGCTCAAAGAATAAAAAAGGAAGATGAAATTGAATCACAGAGTTATACATGTGAGGGGGATACAAAGAAGAATCTACTCAGCTAGTTTTCCAAATAATATTGGAAATGGGTGCAATAGCCTTCACTCTTTTGTGTCCTTTGGAATTTCACTTGCAGATCAGAGCAGAAAACACAGTGGATTACCTGGACAGTTCAGGAAGGTGTAACTAGAGATAAATTTCTCTTGAGCAAGTAGCTTCAGAGTCTTGCACAAAAGGAAAATAGCTAAGAGAGGACTAGCTAGAGTATGCACAGGTGAGCTGTTGGTTTGCAACCTCCCTTGTTCACCTTAGTGATATAGTTACCAGTGATGGACATTGGGGTCTAGATACAGATACTGGCCTGGGGTCTGGGCACTAGTGCCTCCTTGCAAGATTTGCAGAGCTACAGGGTCAACATGGAGTGGGGCTAGTCTTGCAGAAAGGACAAGACATCCCAGAAAATTTAAAAGTGTTCTGCTGCAGCTGTTCCTGGTTGTTTTACACTCCATTGCCAAAGGAGAAGTTAACAGGAGATTTTTCAAAATCAGAGTTTAATGCAATCATCTCAGGTAGGTATTATTTCAGCATTGAGTGTAACGGAGGCAGACAAATAAGGTAGGGCTTTAATTTTTTATTTTATTTTATTTATATATATTTTACAACATTGTTCATTTTTAAACAATGTTTGCTTCCCCCCCACCTCAGGTGTAGTCCCCATAGAGTTTCCTTCCCCAAGGCACCCGTGCACCATCACCTCAGTCCCGGTGCTCCTCCCTCCCTCCCTCTGATCCTGCTCCCTCCTCCTCCCCTGCAGGATGTCTCTGGTTTCTAATTGCTTGTTTGTTTTCATTGTGTTGTGTTGTGTTTTGTATTGCTGTCTTATTTAGTTCCCCTGTATTCATCCTATAAGTGAAACCATCTGACATTTTTCTTTTAAGTAACTCCTCGCCAACATGGTTGTGGAGACAGGTTTGGTGAGGGAAGCTGATGTCACTGAACACCAGGTATCCTAACAGCATGGTTTTAGGTGAAACTGTCTTCCACTCTCATATGCAGCTCTCCCTGATGCCACTGTCACCAAGTCACCCCCACACCCTGTTACCCCCAAAGACTAATTTCTCTCATTCTGGTCCAGTTCCGGTGTTGCACCAGAGCCAGTCACTCGGGAGTTGGGCAGTCCCTTGGGCTTCAGGAAACTCTGGCAACGATTTAGATCAAGGGAAGTATATTTTTCAGAACTTTTCTTCATTAAGAAACACATGTATTTATTTGTTTTCATTTTTATTTGGGGGTTATATTTTTGTTCCTCCACTAGTTTATTTTGAATGTACAATTAATACAAGGCTTAGCAGCCACACTATAAAATGATATGTATTAGAAAAATTCCTTGACATCCTCATTCCTCAGCAAAAAATTCTCCTTCCAGAGGCAAATTGATGCTATCTTTCCTATATTCTTACTGCGGCATTGTAAGCATTTATAAGCTGTGACAATTGTATACATATCCTCACAGTTATAGAAGCGGCAACACATTACATATACTATTCTAAATTTGCTTTTATTCTACTTCCTGTTCATGAAGATAATTTCATCACAATACAAAAAATATTTGCATATCTTTTCTATGGATGCATTGTATTCCACTGCATGAATATACGATTATTTCTTTAAAGACTCTTCAATGGAAAGACATGTTTTTTTGTTTATTATTTTGTTGTTTAAGCAAGTGCCACTGCAAAATCACTTTGTCTGTGTATTACTTTGCATATGAACAAGTTTATTAATAGGCTAATTTCCAAAAGTGGAATTGCTAAGTCCAAGGGAATGCACATTTGTGATTTTGAGAAATTTCTAGTTGACCTCCATAAAGATTATACTATTTGTATTTTATCTACATACATTTTTTTAAAAAGATTTATTTATTTATTTATACAAGCACTGGGTACAGTCAGAAGCACGGGAGGGTGAGAGAATTCACCAGAGCCAGAGCGGGGAGCAGAGCAGGCAGAAGGACCGAAGTACACTGCTGAGGGGAGCAGCGGGCGGCAGGAGAGGTCTGTGTGCCATGTGGGACCCTCCTCCGGTGGCCAGGGAGCAGCTGGGAATCGAACCGGCGCTGCACAGGCTGAGGGCAGCTTCGCAACCCAGCGCTCAACTGCTGCGCCACCGGGGAGGCCCTACATACATTTCTTTTAGGAAAGTGCCTTCTTCTCCATATTTACTAGTGTGATGCTCCAGACTTTTTGATAATTGCCAATTTGAGTGATTAAATTTTTTTCATTTATATTATTTCAGTTTTAATTTATATTATTATAATTGAGGTTCATATTTTTAAGATATTTGAGGCTCATTTTATTCCCTACTATTAATAATCTTTTTGCATCTTCTGCTCATTTTTCTATTAGGTCTATTTCTTATTGAACTGGAAGATTCTTTGTGTATTGGAAAAATTAACTAACTTTTTGTGATTGAATTAAGAATGATTTCCCAGGTTGTCATTTCTCTTTTATCTTCTTGCAAAGGTAGTATGTTGCAAAACTATTGCATAGTATAACAAACAGAAATTCACAAACATTGAATAATCTATGGATTTTTTTTCACATTTTACTGGTTTTACATACACTCACTGCATCTGTGAGTGTATGTGTTGTGTAATTGGCTCTGTGAAATTTTTTTAAAGATTTATTTATTTATTTATACAAGCACTGGGTACAGTCAGAAGCATGGGAGGGTGAGAGAATTCACCAGAGCCAGAGCAGGGAACAGAACAGGCAGACTGATGAAATGCACTGCTGAGGGGAGTAGCGGGCACAGCAGGAGAGGTCTGTGTGCCATGTGGGAACCTCATCGGTGGCCAGCCTAGCGCTTAACCGCTGTGCCACCAGGGGAGGCCCTGGTTTTATGAATTTTTATCACATGTAGAGGTCTGTGTATCCAGATATAGAACATTCCCCATCTTACTCTCATACTGTCTTTCTATAGCCCACCAGCTTCCCTGCAACCCTTACTCTGTCAAGAAACCCTGGCAACCATTCGTCTTTCCCCATCTCCCCAGTTCTGTTACTTCAAGAATTTTATATCAGTGGAATAATACAGTATGAAACCTTAGAAGGCAGTCTTTTTTTACTCAGCAGAAATCCCTTGAGATTCATTCAACTTGTTATATACTAGTATTTTATTCCCTTTTGATGCTGATCAGTATTTCATTTTATAGACATATCATTTAGCCATCATTGGAGCCTCTTTTTGACTATTATGAGTCAACTACTATGAAAATGCATGCACAAGTGTTTGTGTGAGAATAGGATCTCATTCATCTGGGATGAATACCCCAGAGTATTTGCTGGGTCATTAATAATGACAAGTTTATTTTTGAAAGAAACCACCAAACTTTTCCAGAGTGACTGTACCATTTTACATTCTTGCCAACACTGTGTAGAGACCCAGTTTTCCTGCATCCTTTGATGTTGTCACTATACTTTATTTAGCCATGAATATAGTGATATCTCACTGTGGTTTCATTTTGCATTTCCTATGCTTGTCTGCTTTTTGCTTATACTTTCCATTACCAAAAAGTGGAATGTTGCTATTTGGTATGATTAGTTAGGGAAAGCAACCTGTCCTCCTCATTGGAACACCTGTTCTTGTCTTTTGACCATTTTCTAACTGGATGTTTTGCTTCTTATTGTTGAATTTGAGTTTCTCTGTATTTTCTAGATACCACTCCTTTGTCAGACAAATGATTTAACATTTTTTTCTTTAGCTTGTCATTTTATTTTCTTAATCGTGACATTCACAGAGCAAGTGTTAATTTTTATGAGATCCAGATAGCAGACTTGCACAGTGAAAGTATGTGGGTCCATCATTTTTATGAGATCCAATTGATTAGAACTTTTTTTTTAACTTAGAAAAAATATTAAGACTGACATTTTTATTGTCAAAGTTGCAATAGAAAAGTACAGAAGCTGAAAATGATGGATGCCAGGACTGGGATTTTCTTCCTATTTTTCAGATTAAAGGCACTGTACTCTGCCTTGACTTCTGGTTCAAAGACTTTTCCAATACTCCACAATGAATGAATTTCTGTGTGTTTAGTAGCAGGATATAATCTGGCACAATACAACTCTTCTGATTATTTTTACCACTTAGGAGACATGTAGACCCTTTCTAATTTCCCAAGTCAGTGGTATCTTTTCTTCCTTTGAACTCATATATCACTTTCAATCTTCTTTTTAATGGTGCTTGATATTTTCCCATTAAAATTATTTATAAGTACGAACTCTGAAGGTCCCCCAATTGACCTAATTTAGCTTCAGCAGCAATGGATACAGGAAGAGACCCTGTTTTGAGATTCACAGAAAAGCTTTACTGAAATACTAACATTAAATGAGATTTGATTACACATGGAAAGAAAGGCCTATATTGAAAAGAGAACATTTTATGGAATCAGGGTAGTCTTGGACCATTCATTGTGTCCAGTGCACCCGGCCTGAGAACTTAGTCTATCTGCTGTTCTGCAGAAAAACTGGGAACCTGCATTTCAAGTCTGAAGTCCCACAGTGCTTCTTACTGCCCTGCTACATTGGCTCTTGCTTTGGGAAGAAGCTGATTATGGTGCCCCTTCTTCACCAAGCCAGGAGTCAGGGAGGCTGTGGAGGCCACCCCCCCTCAGGATGGATTTCTCCCTACCATCATGCACAGTGATTATCCAGTTAGCTCAAGCAGAAACCTCCTGCCAGTTTGGCAAACCCTGAAAGGAATGTTAGGAGGGTGACATCTTCTCCCAATGAGCCTTCTCAGGCTTGCTCCTGCTCAATCATCAGGAGCAGTTCTGTAGGAATCTTACTAAGAGACAGAGATATGTCCTCTCCTGATCCTACAACACCGAGGGGGGGACTTTGAAGGCCCAGACCTCAGCAGCTCTGTCTGATGGAGATGGGTCGCCCAGACCAAGATCCCTCTACATGGGAAGAGGCCACAAGGACTGAGTTTTCCAAAATGTCTGTCCCCAGGAAGACACAAGGAAAGCAGCACCTGCTCTTGGTCCATGAAGAGGCTGTGTGAGGGGAGAATCCAGTGATGTTCAGTGCACCTTGAGAGGCTGCAGAATATGAGGCCCCGGAAAACAGAATTTCAGGGATCACCTTCTGTCCCCTTTTGTCAGACGGGAAATTCTCCAAGCATCCAGAGGAATCCCTGTTTGCTATGTGGGTCCCACAGTACCGGGAGTTCCCACCAAAGGGCCCAAGGTTTTGAGTACCAATCCAAGGGGAGGGCACAGAGATTTTCACTCCCAACTCCTGCATTCGCTTGCCGTGAAACTTACTTCTCTGGGCTTGACATCTCCCGAGCAGAATGTGAGGACTGGGCCACATCAAGTTAAGATGGAGTGTGTAATGGGTCCCTCCAAAAGCAACACTATATAGAATGATTCCAGAAGGTCAAGTTAGACAGCAATGACTCCTGGAGCATGACAATTCAGGTGTCCTCAGCCCTTGCTCTCTCCCTCCCTCCTTCCCACTTTTTTCTTCCTTTCATTCCAAGGATACAATACCCTTCAAGTCAGTCTCAGAGTATTCGTGAGTGAAATGAGACATTCTCAGTGCCAGTGCTGTAAGATCGCCAGTCTCTCCATACTACAAGGCAGGTTTGCAGAGAAAGTGCCCTGTCTTTATTGTCCAGACTACTACTCTGTCCTTTCTCTGAGCTGCTTTTGGGTAACTGCAGGAGAGCTGGAACTATATTTTTGTCCAAGTACATTTAAAATTCAGTCTGACCCATTCCTCATTTCTTTAGATTTCAAGCTGTCTTTTAGAGATAATTGCTTGGTCTTCCAAGTTCCCCCCTTGTCCCCCTTACATAAAGCTCTAGGAGCTTGTCAGCTCCATGAGAATATAAAACATCAGTCCTTCCCCATCTCTTAGCTCTCAACCCTGTTGTTTACACAGTGCACCATTTTTAAGGCTAGAAATGTCCTTTCTCTCCCCTTCCAAAATTGTCCTTATGCATCCCCTCCCTGTCAAATACATCTTCTTTCTTCCTTGGGTGGATTAATGATTTTCAGTTTAATAAGAGTGTATGGCTATAAACAAACAGAAGAGGAAAGCACATCAATGTGTTTAAACATCTTACCCTTATTTCATGAAAAATGCAGTGCTCCTTCCCACTAACACACACACACACACACACACATACATACACACAGGCACACACACACACACACACACACACACACTCCCTTTCCTCTGTCCTGAACCCTTTGGGACCCAAGGACAGAAAACTTTGAATTGGATTGCTAAGGAAAATAGTTTTATAGTCTTATAAGACTTATAGTCTTATAGTCTCAAGTCTTATAGGAGGCACAAGTAAGGAGGCTTCTTGGTTCCTAGCAAGATTGTTTCTTGACCTGGGTACTGGTAATAAAAAGTGTGAAAGAATAGACACAAGAGGAAGTGTTGGTCAGACCAAAACTCTCCTTTAGGAGCCACCCAGTTTTTGTCTTTGACCGTAGTCTTTTGAAAGACTGGGTTTGTATGTATAAGCTTGCTTTTCTGGACCAGAGAACTATGTTCCTCCTCCTCAGTGATATTTATTCCCTGTTCATTTCCCTGGTCCAGACCTTGTGACCTGGTCCACCCTGGGTTAACAGTGAGGATATTTGCATGCCTCGCTGGCTCCAGCCTATCTCTTCAATTCTGATTATTCAGTTTTGACAAGAACCATCTTGGCTCATCCACATTCCAAACATTGCCTGAAATTTTATCACCAGTCCAAGCAAAGTGACAAGTGAAAAAGAATGGAAGGCGACAGGGGGGATGACGTGGTGATTCTTAGCAGCACTGCTTTGAATTAGACAGTCCGGAATTTGAGCATTTTTTTAAAAAAAAACATATCTTTTATCTAGGAAAATAGACAGTAAACTCCAAATTCAATTTGGGAAGGAAGATGTATACAGGTTCCCTTTGCTAACTGAAAGCACAGCATTCCTACCAAAACTTTCATAAACCAAAATGTTGTAAAGTGAAGAAGCAATTACAATTTATTTATATGGGAACATTTTTGAGCATTTTCAGTTCCCCAGAATAACCTACCCAATCATGCCAAATAACATAAAATCTAGAATAATATTTCTGTTAAAATCAGGAATTATATGGTAAATATACAGCCTATATAAAGTAGTTCCCAGGGGTGGAGCTCAGGTGTCTCTAGAACAGCAGCTACAAAACCAACACTGAATGCTATTTTTACTTTTTTTTTTTAAGATTTATTTATTTATGCATATAAGAGCTGTGGCACAGGCCAGAGATACGGGGGTGAGAGGATTCACCAGAGACAGAGTGGGGAAGCAGAACAGGCAGACTGGCTGAAATACACTGCTGAGGGGAGCAGCAGGCTAGACAGGAGAGATCTACGTGGCCATGTGGGTTGCTCCCTGGCCGCCCAGGGATTGAGCTTGTGCTACAGAAGCTGCAGATTGCTTCATAGTGCAGTGCTTTACCACTTGCACCACCAGGGAGGCCCTATTTTCACTTTTTGCCTTTGGTCATAAAAATAAAAAAACACTTCAGATTTCTTGTGGTTAGCAAAAAAAAAAAAAAAAAAGGATAGGAATATAGGTCTTTTATAAAATTTTGAAAAGCATGGGATACCTAAGGATGGGATGGGGGGCAGGGAGTGTTTGTTAAAAGCCCCTTTATTAAAGGGGCTTTTAGCGTCATCTGTTATATTTCAATTTTTAAAGAATGCATTTACATATTATTTGGGAAATTAGAAGATAATACATAATAAATAAACAAATAAATAAATAATGAATGTACTTGTCTAAAAATAAAGGATTCTTTTAAAAAATAAATATTTGGTAAAAGCCACAGAGCCTTATGTAGATGGTATGTAAATGTTGGTTTGTATGCAAAAAGTAATGCATAGTTGATCTTATTTACCCATCATCTAATGTTGTCTCTGTGATGAGTTGTGAGTTACATCAGGTCCCCCTGTGCATCTCCAGCATGAACCACAGACACTGGCATGCATGTGACATTCAGCAGCTGTTTGTTGATCAGAACTTAAAAGAACCATCTGGATGTCTTAGGGGTGGTAATCTGAAGGGTGTGGAGAGAGAAGGAAAGTGGGACTGAAAGGAAGATGGGGGAGTGGACACACCCTGTTTTCTCTGGACATGGGCAGAAAGCTTTGGGGTGCTCCTTTTTACCTCCATTCTTCACATAAACTGGCTCCATGTGTGATTGCAGGGAGCTCATCAAGAAAGAGTGTTTTTGAGAGTCTCTGGGCTTGATGGAGAATAGGAATCCCTGCCAGTCAAGGAGGAAATGTGTTCTGTAGCCATTGAGTTCCAGCTCATCAACTTGTTCATTCTGGCTCTCTGCTTGTGATTGTGCCTTGCTCCAAAGTGTATCCATATTGGGGGTGGGGGCCAGTCACCCCCTCCTTTTAAAATGCTGTTCCTCTCCATTTGCTGCTGCAGATGCCAACACAATTCTTGTTGCATTAATTTGGCTGGGAAAGTGAGAAAATGGCAGCAGCATTAATTAAAAATAATATGCCACCCGGGAGTTAACTTGAGCTCACATCTTCCCTCAGTATTCCTCTGTAGCTCTTTCCAACTTGTAGCTGACATTCTATAGGTGCCAGGAAGGGGAAAATGTGAACTTCAGTAGAAATAAGAAAGAAAAGTGAGAATTACTAGAGTATGGATTCCAAATGTGATGAAACTCTTATAGTCTTACAGTACCTGAAAGTCAGGGAGTGCTCAAAAAGAAAGCAAAACAACCCAAAATCCCAACATCAAAGTTATATCAATGAATGGACCCAAGAGCTACAGAAAGAAACTACCATTGGAAGAAGTTGGGATAATTTAAGTAAGAAAATGATTAATAAGGTATAATATTATTATGTATAAATATCTGAGATCATACTGATATAAAGAACTGATTGAACATATAAGTAGAAGAGAAAAATCTCTTGTAGAGAATTTCAAATAATTTAATTTATGTAGATAGCCCCATTCCCATCAGGCAGGTGGAAAGTACTTCCCACTCTTCACTTGTGACTTCCTCTCAAAGATATAGTATGAAGATAAGGAGACAAACCCATATATATCTGATAAACATTCCCTTAGCAGGGTTGATCAAAGTTAACATAATTATTGATAAATTATGTTAGTAGCATGTATCCTGGATATGATGAGAATGGCATTTTATTTTATTTTTTTAAAGATTTATTTATTTATGCATATAAGAGCTGGGGTACAGGCCAGAGATATGGGGGGTGAGAGACAGAGACAGAGTAGGAAACAGAACAGGCAGAATGACTGAAATACACTGCTGAGGGGAGCAGTGGGCAAGACAGAAGAGGTCTACTGCTGCATGTGGGTTGCTCCCTGGCTGGCAGGGATAGAAATCATGCTGCAGAGGCTGCAGATTGCTTTCATAGTGCTGTGCTTAACCCCTTGTGCCACCAGGGAGGCCCTGAGAATGGCACTTTACTTCCATGGTCTTCCTCCCAAAAACTCCTAACTACAGCATAACTAAGGAAGAATCATCAGGCAAACCCAAGTTGAGGGACATTCTGCTAGCAACCTGATCAGTACTCCTGAAATCCATCAAAGTCATTGAAAACAAGGAAAATCTGAGAAAGTGTAGCAATTCCAAGGGGCCTAAGCAAATGCGATGATTGAATATAACATGGTATCTTGGATAAGATTTTAGAGCAGAAAAAGGGCAGTAGGGAAAAATCGAAGAAATCAGAATAAAGCATGGACTTCGGCTAATTTTATAATGGATTGACATTATTGCTTGGAACCATAAATGTCAACTCTAATATGAAATTGGGTCCAGACAAAAAAGTAGACACTTGTAATTGCCATCAGAAGCTTCAACAGCCTTGCTATCCATGCTTACATTATAAAAGTTATAATGGTTGCAAGCTGTGTTTTTAAAATCTCAAGCTGTTGCAAATGCCTGTAATTTAAATAAAAGGTAGTCTCCTTTGGAAGTGATATTTTTCAGCTATCCAATTTATTTGTTCTAGGCTTGTTGACAAAAGCATGATGACTGAGCCATAGAGGAAAATAAGTAAATTTGGGGAAGGATCCATGAGGTTGACATACATATTATTAAAAATTAAACAATCTTCATAAACCCATGTCATCTTTGCTGCAGCCTACAAAATGTGGTTTTTCCTTTCCTAGCAGTCCTAATATTAAAGTTTTTTTTTGTAATTTTGAATGAATGACTAAAGTTATTTTCATTTCATTATGCATGCCTTTTAGAGGACTTTCCAATAAATTCAGTTCTTATCAGAAAGAAATCCTCCTGGTCCACATTTTGCCCCTAGCCTTTTCCTATGTGGCCCTTTGTCTCTTAATCAAAATTGCAACTTCTAAATGAAGCGAGGGAAGGGTTTTTTGTTTTCTCAAACCCAATGGATGCGTGAGCAAATCACAAGCTAGCTAAGGCTGCCACCTCTTTATTTGTTGTGTTAACCAATTAAAAGGTGTTACTCTCTAGGTAATAAAGTGCAACCTTGTCCCTCTGGGTCCATACTTGGGCTTTTGGATATGGCTTATTTAATTTGCTAGCTGGGCTCACACAGGTCCCAGATTCCAAAAACCATATGGGGCTCCACTTAGGTCAAATCCTTTCTTCGTTGGAGGGCAAATATTGAACCATTTCATCCTTTACTCTGAGCTGGCTGTCCCCGGAGCTGGTAACAAAGTCAATGCCACACACGGCTAATCTCAGAAACCTCTCAGGATGGTTGTTCTTCAAGGGCAGCTGTCCATATGACGCTGTGCCCTCAGTAATTTTTATACACCAAAAGGCAGAGTTGTAGCCAGATAGCAACAATGGAACAAGAATATAAAAGCACATTTGCCCAAAGAACCAAATAACTGATTTAATAAACTGGATAACTGCCATGATGTTTCAGTTCCCTTTGCATCTAGATTTTACAGAGTTAGTGAGGAATTCCATGAGACTAAAATATCAGAAAGGACATGTGCCGTGCTTCTGTAACAGCATGTCCATTGCTGCCAGAACTGTTTTGGTTTGACTTTTGATCCAGCCCTTATGTTTTTGTGCAACTGAGAGATTTGGCAGGATATGAAAAATGAACACTTTCATTAAACTTTTGAGTTTCCAAAATACTGCAACATTTATAATCTCACTTGATCCTCACACCCTTGTGTTGTAGGAGAGGCCAGAATTACCTTTTCTGTTTCACAATACAGAAGACCGTACACCAAGAGATCACGAACTAGTCAAAGTAGCAAATCTAGCAAAAAGCAGCATTGAGATAGGAATTCAAGTCTCCTGAATTTAATTGTTAGCATTTCCAGCCTATACTAATGTTTCATTTTTTTATTCTAGGGTATGAATTCATTTGATTGTCTGATGAAATGTCTCTTAAATAGTGTGCATGTGTGCAAGCACACACAGACACAAGCAAAGACAATTTTGCTATAAATTCAAGAGCTTCCACATCATCCCCAGGTTAGAAACTACACTGTCATCTGTACAAATATTATAGAGCAAGAAATAAGGACATTCTAAGAATATTTAGCACTTTGAAGTTGAGAATTAAGACCAAATTCCTAAATACTTTTGCCAAATATTCTCTTATCCTGGAGTGTATTATTTCAGAGGGAATGGTATATTCTGAAATTAAATTAAATACCCTGGAGGGACATATGCATAAATGGGAACATGTCGATTAAAAAAATAAACTTGAGACGATATCAAACTGAAACAATTGGGGGAACAGTAAAATGAAAAGGAATTAAATAATAGCCAATTAGGTATTTTCAATCATGGAAGTTGTTCAACCACCATATGTGCAAGTTCGTGAAATCTTTTCAGGGGATGCTACAGATGGGCCTGGGCTGGAAGTCATGTGAAGGGAATAGAGTGCCATCAACCAAATGGGCAAAGGGAGGTTCAATGGCACAGACTTTGGTACACTTGGCCTAGTGGGGTTTATCCCACCCATTGGTTACCTTTCTAGTTACTTCTTTCTGCAAGCCCTGGACAGCCAGGCTTTGGAATGCACATCTATTTGCTCATGCTGAAATCTTATAAGTCATTTCTTGGTCATGGTCCCTGTCACTGTGTCTGGCCCCAGTGACAATGTTTTGCCCTGCTGTCAGTTCTTGTGGACATCCTTATTTTCAGCTGCTAGACAGACATTGAATCATCACCTTCCTTTCTCTGAGGTCTCCCAGGTCTGCTGCAATTAATGCATTACCCCACCTTAACCTCCTCTGTGTAAACTCTCTGGGCTGACTGCCCAGTTCTAAATAAATCCTCTGCTTCTTTCTCCATGTATGGTTGCACTGAATTTGTGCCTATTCTACATTACCCAAGTACAGCGTCAATGCTGTATGTCTCCAGATTTTCCTGGTCCCAGAGTCTCTCTTTGCTCTGTAACTGTACATAACACTGTAGATGTCTCTAGCATGACAACAATACCACCATGACCTTAACCTTCAGCCCCTGGTGACTCCTCCTGGTGGAAGGAGTTGTAGGGAGTGGAGGGAGTTCATCTCCTCTTTTCAAGCTTGGGGTCCTAGGAGATGGAATTAGGAGTGGGGGCTGGGGAATGAACGGGTTGATGAAAGGAGCAGATACCATCAGGTGCTAAGGTAGGATTTGCAAAGTAAATTAGGAAACCAGAATCCCAAGCAAAGTTAAAAAAATGATTCTCAGTCTTCTTGGACAATTATATTCAGAAATTTCCTTGCCAAACATCTTTGAGTCAGTCCTCCCTCTGTAATTGGTACCTGAATCCAGCAGATCCAGCCTCAGTATTATTATGTCTGCAGATTGGTTATTCAATGTTTTGATCAAGGCTCAAAATGTCAGAATGGACATGTGTCTGCTGAAGTCATTCTAGAATCAAGTTGGTAATTTTGAAAATTGATAGGAATTAACAATGACAAAACTGGTCCTGTTTAACCCAGTTACCTCAGTTGTTTTAATGATGGCATTTGTCTATTTAGTGAGTCACCCTTAGCTTGGCACTCAACCAACAGATGGTCCATCCAGATAGTGTCTACATTCTGACACAGAATCAAGAATTACTGTTTATTCATTTGACCATATTAATGGCCAATTTGTGCCCAGTCAATTGGATTAGATCAGTAGGTTAGATCTAATTAATCAACTCAATTTTTTTCCCTTAAAAGAAAAAAAGAAAGACACACCAACACTTTTTGTGTGTGTTTTTTTTTTTTAAATTACATGTTCTGAAGAGACATCACTGTCTATGAGATGTTTAGCTTCATGAAAGTTAGAGACAGAATTCAAGGTGACCCAAGTGACAATAGACACAAAAGACGCACTCTAATAGGACACGTGGATGATAAACAGTTTATGCTGATACAGAATACTGGTTGATACAAACACTATGACGAGAAAATATCACAACTGTGTTTAATATGCTCATAATAGGCCTCCTAGTTTTATTGGGAAATATATTTTTGTGGATTAATTCATGGTGGTTTTGAATAAAATATCAATAAATCCCAACCAGAGAGAAAATGTAATAGCTATGCACAGAATCTGCACATGAATATCTGGGAGTAGCTGTATGATGATTATCTTTGGCATTCATTTGGCACATTCTTCATTATCACTTTTCTCGGGAAGAGCTAACCCCAGCGTGCATTTCCTCTAGCTGCAAATCAGTGACGTCTTTCAGTAAAAAGCACATCCTAAGCCATGATGTTGGTGTCCCTTATAATCTCAACCCCTTTGTTTCAGCTTGGGGTAATAAAGCTGCATAATTGGAACAGAATTCTAAAACCACATCTACATAAAGCATCAATCATAGAATGATGCCTGAACTGTGCTGTTGCTTCTCACTGAGGTGTTAGGGAACTGGAATTTATTTCTTGTGTGAATTCCAACTATAGTTAATCCCTGCTGGCTATTTGGAGCTTTGTGTGTTGAAGGGCTTTCTGGGCCTCTGACTGGTCTCAGCAGGAAAAGTTTCCATAATTGATTAGTGATGCCTGCCACCTGCACAAGAGGAAGGCATTATAAGACAGAACATTGTTCTAGCACAAGGAGTGAGTGGATGCAATGCTATGTAAAGAAATCACATTCCACAGATCCACCAAAATGTGTCCACTGAAAAATGGTTCTGTACAAGTTCATCCAGGAGACACAACTAAAATGAAGAATTTGTGATTTCATACTTGTTTAGGGATACAGAACTGTTTTACATATGGTAGGAGGTGGGGAAAAGAGGAAAACAATTTTCAATCATTTGGTACTGTAATTCAACCCTACTCTTAAGATAACCACAATAATCAAATTAATTCTAACATTATGGTTCTATGCAGAAATATTTTGGAGCTAAAGGTAGAAAATTACATATTATTTACTCACCAGTCCTAATAATGTTGCAACAAATGTGGAGAAAACAACATTTAATAATAATGATAATTCTAGATGATCACAACTGGCTCTGCCCTCTCTCTCAAGAAGCTGTTAAAACATTGAGCTCACATGTAGTCTCCACGCTAGACTCTTCAATTGTGTTTCTAAAAGTTCTCCTGAGGTGGTTTTGATCTGTCAAAGCATACTCCTGGTAATGTAATTCATGGCCTAACTGAAACAATCCGTTCTAGGGAGCTGTGGGATAGTCAGCTAGGGTTGAAAACATTTCTGAAGTCCTTTCAAAGAGGCACTTTTTCCTCCCAGTCTCTGATGTCTTAGTCAGTTTCTCCATCACAAAATACCAAAGACTGGGTGGCTTAGACAAGAGGAATTTATTTCTCACTGAGCAAAGAATGGAAATCCAAGATCAAAATGCCAGCAGGGTTGGTATCTGGTGAGAGCTCGCTCCTGCTGTGTCCTCACATGTTAGACAGAGCTTTGGTCTCTTCTTCTTCTTAGAAGTGTGTTAATTCCATCTAGGGGACCCCACCCTCAAGACCTCATCTAAACCTGATTATCTCCTAAAGGTCTCATCTCCTAAAGGTCTCATTGAAATTCTAACCCCCCATCACTTTGGGGGGTTAGAATTTCAATATATGAATGAAGGGGAGCCACAAACATTTAGTTGATAACAACTGACACATGGTAGGTAGTTCTATCAGACCCTAAATAGGATTCCAGATTGCAAGTCAGAAAGCATAAATTATTTGTATTTTGGGGTCTATTCAAGAACTAGCACAGAGTGGGGACTCATTAATTATTTATTGAAGGACTTATTGGAAGAATAACTGATAAAGAATGAATAAAAGAATGAATGCAGAGATTAGTTAATCATAGGCCAAGCGTACCATAGAGTGCATTTGAGGTCATTCTTGCCTTCATATGTTTGGTTGACCAGTTATACAGGCTTAGAAGAAACTATCTAGAGGGTAAAAATCCTTGTATGTTTATCCAATTCTGAAATGTCACAATTCTAGAGTTCCAATTTTGCATGACGCAAATTTCCTTAACTCTGTCTCTAGGTGTGGAATGCCAGGGGAAGGGAGTCCCTTTGCTAAGCTCCCCATTTGGCATTGCTCTTATTTCATTAGAGCAACTGGTTTGAATCTTGAAAAGGGTATGAAAAAGAAGAATCATTTCCAGTATGACCTAAAAGGGTATTCTCTAAAATTTCTCTAATAGGATATAGTAGCAAGTAAGACCTCCCTTTCTTCTTCATTTTCATAATGTTTTATACATTTTGTAGGTGTTATGGGTTAAATTGGGCCTTCTCCTCCCCTCTTCCAATTCATAAGTAACGCCTAACCCCAGTATTTCAGAATGTGACCATATTTGGAGAAAGTGTCTACACAGGTAATAAAATCAAAATCAAGTCATTAAGGTGGGTTCTAATCCCAAATGACTGGTGTCCTCACAGAAGGAGGGAGATTTGGAGACCAAGGTGCAATCAAGGAGGACATCATATGAACTTGAAGATAGCTACCTACAAACCAAGGCAAAATATCCTTCCTTGGACTTGGAAAATATCCTTCCTTCACAGCCCTCATAAAAGAACTGACCCTACCAACACCTTGATTTCAGACTCCCAGCTTCTAGAACTGTGAGACAATCAATTTCTGCTTTGTAAGTCACCTAGTTTATGATACTTTGTTATAGCATCCACAGCAAATGAACAAAACATTTAGTGAACAATCACCTCAGATACCTTGTGGCCAGAAATTCCTTCTAACTGATGTCTACATCTCAAAAATACAAGACAAAAAATTACCAGGTCATTGAAGATGGCATAGTATCACTCCTGCCATGTTCTAATGGTCAAAGTGTATCACAAGATGAGTTTAGTTTCAAAAGGACAAGTTGACTGTACCTTTTATTAAGAGGAATAGCCATCATTAATTACCACAAGGATGGAATGTGTTTCCCTGCTCATGCTGGTACTCCTATTTCCCCTTTTGTTTAAAAAAAAAAAAGATTTATTTATTTATGCATACAAGAACTGGTGTGTAAGCCAGAGGTGTAGGGGGGAGGTGAATGGATTCACCAGATAGAGTGGGGAGCAGCACAGGCAGATCGACTGAAATACACTGCTGAAGGGAGTAGTGGGCAAGACAGGAGAGATCTGCTGTGCCATGTGGGTAGCTCCCTGGCCAGCCTGGGATCGAACTTGCGCTGCAGTGGCTGGTGACAGCTTGATAGTGCTGTCTTTAACCTCTGCACCACTAGGGAGGCCCACCCCTATTCCTCTTAAAGCTGCTTTCCTCCACTAGTTTCACCCACAAGATCTAAGCAGAAAGTGTGGTATTGGCAGCTTACACCAAGTGAATACAGCGGTTTGCACTTTCAATCCCAATGCCATTCTTTCTCTCAGTTAATAACTAGCCAGGGCTTCCAGCCCTCTCACATTGCTCCTCCTTTAGTGTTAGTCATATAAGGGAAAAAAAACCCAAGTTGAATCTTGCCATATGTGTCCTCCACATTGACTCAGTTGGGGAAGGTTTTAAACCAAGAGTACTGGCTAGATCCCTAATTTCAATTCTCCAGTCCTCACTCTGCCAGTACCCCATGCCATCGCCAAAACTGGGATCCTTCACCCACCCACTCTGTTGGTTCTATTAATAATTGCTGAGAACCCCCAATCCTGTGTTTCTCTAATATTCTATCTGAATGGATTCTGTGACTCTGAAATTTTTCCAAACGGAGGCACTGGTTGAGGTGGCTGTGCCCTCTTGGACATTGGGTTTGCTGAGCTTAACTATACCTTTGGAACAATCTGCAACAGCTTCTCATTTTCCCTCTGACCATGTCCCACCCTGGTGTGGGTTTTCATGATGATAATGAACTCATCTGCATCTACACCTTCTCCTAGCTGCTTCCAGTGAACTAAAGGATCCTACGCTAAGTCCCATGTTCTGAGGTACTTTAGTGATGTCAGCTATGAGTGACCACCTGTCTTATTTCCCACATGTTGATGTGTCCTGTTCCTTTCATTCCCAGTGTTCCAGTCTTCCCCTGCCATGAAACAGAGCAGGGGACACGCTAAGTCATTCAGACGTGTCTTTCAATTTAAAACTTTAGTTATGTTGATCAACCTTGAGGTCAATTGTATCAATTAGGATCCTTCTGATTACAGATAGAAAATCCATTGAAAAGGAGCTTAATTAAAGCTAGTGCTCAGGTAACACCAAAGTGCAGGTTTCAGATGAAACCAAACATACATTTCAAACTGTTTCTGTAGGACTGTGTTTCTTTCCATCTCTTGGCTCAGCCTACCCTGCTGGCTCCTTTCTCAAGCTTCCTCTGGGGATCCTGGCCGCCCTGGACCCTTCATTCACAGGGCAAGGTAGCACCCTGGTCTATTCCTACCCCCCCCTCCTAGGAGAAGGGTGAGCATCCTTCTCAGTCCTGCCCGTACAATTTCTGTGGCTCATCCAACTGGATAGGCTTCTGCCACTGACTTACTTTGCTTAAATCTCCAGATTAAAGAATAAAGACGTGCTATTGGGCTTCAATATGGGTCACATGGAACCTCATGCAGACCTCACAGAATGAGAATGAAGAGTAAATCTTTGAGTGGACTAAGACTAAAAGAAAGAGGAAGGAATGTTGACAGGAATAAAACAAATGTCCACCACATCGAGAAAAAAAGCATATTGGATGACAAGTTCTAAAATGCTTAAAAGGCTTGAATAATAGGCTCAAAATTTATAGTTAACTAGAATGTGTATGAAGCATTTCACAGATGCAAAATGTTATCTCAACTAGCACAGATGTGAAAAAGATTCTAGTTAACTCTAAGCTCAGTTTGAACCAATAAATTGATTTGCCTATTACAACAATAATAAAATGTTTATTTTTCTATTAGATTTAACACTGGAATTGATGGCCTGATGAAATGGTTTCTAACTTGTCACAAGATATGTTAAAGCAAAAGCTACTTAACCACTTATAGGGATGTCATTGAGGAAGTCTGGGGTTCAGAACTTCATCCATTCATTTATTCATTTGATACATATTTACTGAATGCCTGTGAGGAAGTTCAGATCTTTTGAAGCAGATGCTGAGACAAACCTTGGTGTAGAAAAGTCAAAATCTATGGAAATGGAAGAGATGGCAGAATTGGGCAGATGTGATACAGGTGTCACAACATCTTGGCCATAAGGAGTTTTGGAACTTTGGAGAAAATGGAGTCCCTTAGAGTTTTTGCATTGGGCTGAAATGATGGGGCCTTATACCATCAACTTGACTAGTCAAGTTGAATATGGACCAGTCAGAGAAGGGAGGCTATATCCCCAGGGGAGACAACTTTTCACAGCTAAGGCAGACACTAGAGTATCCTCCTACATTCACCACAGCCTACTCTGCGCCAAGCACCATCCTGCGCATTGAGAACATAGCATCACACCACAGACTTCAACCAAGAGCAGGCATTATAGTAGGTGAGAATAGAATTTTTAAAACATCTAAATGAATGTATATCTGTTAATGATTAATACAATGATAGAAAATTCATCATGATGGGGGAAAGATAGATCATAATAGAAGAAGAAATATCAGGTAGTGAAGTGGTGTGCTGTTTTCATTAGGGTGGTCAGGGAAGAAACCTCACTAGTAAGTGCTGCTTAAACAAACACCAGAGAAATATGAGGGGGAAAAAAGTTCTGCTTACACTGGAGCACATCGGGATTCCAGACAGGCAGCAAATTTGCAGGCATTGAGGAATAGTTAGAACAACGTGACTGGAAGGAGTAAATGCGGAGGGAAGGGTAGGAGATGAGCTTTAAAAGGACAGCAGGGGCCCAGACTGTGCAAGTACATGGAGCCATCTCATGCTTGGAGGCCATGGAAGAGAATCATAGTGGAAAGAGACACCAGAGATGGCTTATTAGAAATACTCCCTCTCCTTAGCTCTCCACTTTATTTATTTATTTATTTATTTATTTATTTATTTATTTATTTATTTATTTTAAAGAAATTTATTTTATTTTATTTTTTAAAGGATTTGAAGATTTTATTTTATTTATTTATACAAGCACTGGGTACAGTCAGAAGCGCGGGAGGGTGAGAGAATTCACCAGAGCCAGAGCAGGGAGCAGAGCAGGCAGAAGGACCGAAGTACACTGCTGAGGGGAGCAGCGGGCGCCATGTGGGACCCTCCTCCGGTGGCCGGGGAGCAGCCGGGGATCGAACCGGCGCTGCAGAGGCTGCAGGCAGCTTCGCAACCCAGCGCTCAACCACTGTGCCACCGGGGAGGCCCAGCTCTCCACTTTATAGAGAAACAAACAGAATTCCATGGATATCATATGATTAGTAAAAAGCTGCACAGGTAAGTTGAAACCCTAGAGAAAGTAAGAATAGACACAAGATGCATGATATGTACATGCCAAAGACTTAGGAGTCTGGCTGCATGCAAGGGAAACTCTGGATTCGATCAAGCTTCATCAAAAGAAAACTAAATTTTTGCACATCACTGGAAGACCAAGGCTGGAAGAGCACAGGTTAGAGTTCGTTAAGGGGTTCAGTAATGTTCCTGCCATCTTTCCATCTGCAGTTCTCGATATCAGTCAGGATGGGCGAGGATACACTTTAATAACAGACCCCAATTCCAGTGGCTTTAAGAAGAAAAAGCATTTTTTTTTACTCCTGCAACATGTCTGTTCTGGGAGGCAGCACTATTTGCATTAGGTATGGCACTCTACTCCTTGTGGTCGCTCACAGGCTGACAAAGGCACTCCCATAAAGAACATTGCTGATCACCAAGCCAGAAGAAAATGAAAGCACTAGTGTGTCTTGAAGCAGCAGTTAGATGTCCAGTTCAGAAGCAACACAATTCATCTGTGCTCTCAATTTGTTGACCAGTAGTACTGGTCACTTTCCCTTCTACTCATAAGTGGACCACAAATTGTGATTATACCGTATGGAAGAGCTATTTAATGAGCAGCAATAATGACTCTCAACAGAATATCAACTTCAACCAGCAACTAGATCCCCTCACCATCACCGTCTCCTCCCACACAAGATTGTAACATCCTGAGAAATGCCATTCAAGAAATCAGATTAATTACCACTATTTTTAAGAGAGAGAAAACTTTCCCCAGAATTTCCCTATAGTTCCCTTGCTTTGTATTGGCTAGAACTGGATCGCATGTACATTTTTTTTAAAGATTTATTTATTTATTTATATATACAAGAACTGGGGTACAGGCAGAGATGTGGGCGGTAAGAAGATTCACCAGAGGCAGAGTGGGGAACAGAACAGGCAGATTGACTGAAATACACTGCTGAAGGGAGCAGCAGGCAAGACAGGAGAGGTCTGCTGCACTGTGTGGGTAGCTCCCTGGTCGGGGATCGAACTCTTGCTGCAGTGACTGTGAATAGCTTCATAGGTTGTGTCTTAACCCCTTGCGCCACCAGGAAGACACTCGCATGTCCATTCTTAGCTGGTTATTGGCAAGGGGTGTGATTATTATGGTTGGTTTAGTCCAATTGGGGGGTCTATATTTCAGAACTATGGATTGGGTCACTTTCTCCAAGACTGTTTGAAGTTGGTGTAGGTGTTGTAAAAGATGATTCTTCTCTGGCAACGTTTGCTGAGTCAAATCCACAAAGGAAAAAGACTTCTCTACTGTTAACTATTCAGGTTATGAAAAAGGAAGGAGAAAGTA
The DNA here is from genome assembly GCF_014898055.3 of Talpa occidentalis. Classification (NCBI taxonomy): domain Eukaryota; kingdom Metazoa; phylum Chordata; class Mammalia; order Eulipotyphla; family Talpidae; genus Talpa; species Talpa occidentalis. The sequence goes on from NW_023605083.1 coordinate 94,498,449, forward strand.
GGAAAATGAGTGATGGTAGGCAGACACCTGGTCAAGAGCAAAATGGGAAGGCCGGAAATGGCAATAAGACATATTATAGTAAGACCCCTAAGACACTAACCAGCCCTGAGATACTGTGATTTCCTGAGAGTTTGTTGATGAGTCAAGGGTTCAAAACACAATTGTGGGTGGTGTTGATCTGAGGAACTTCTCTTACTCACTGGCATTGATCAAATCTTATCAGAATCCCACGTGAGGAAGGCATGTTATCTAATGATTGCTAGGAAGCTTCCTGGTATGGAATAGGAATTCTGAAATAATGAAGGGAAGGCAAGAGGTAAGGGAAAAGGAGAGAAAAGAAATGACCTAATAGGTCATTTTTATGATCTCCAAATGTACATGCCTATCTTCTCTGCTCTCCTGAGCTTGAAACCCTAGTGCCGGACAGCTTCGCTGTCCCCATCAGTCATAGAATAAATTTTAAGTTCTTTGGCGGGAGATAGAATGCCCTTCTGCCAGTTGCATCTGGAAGACTCCCTCAGAGTTTATGCTAAATTGCTCGCTGGTACATGCTGCTTGTGCACCCTCACCACCTCAGGTCTCCCGGGTTTTCCTTGTGATGCTCCCTCTGCTGCTGGTGTCCTTCCCTTCTGTTTCCTGTATTAACTCTTACTCATTCTTCAAGACATTGCTTGTTAGTTAAGGTAGGAGAGCGCTGCCTTTCACACTCATATTTCCCCTGCAGGACTAGGCTGTGTGTCTGTCATCTGTGTTCTCAGAGTACTCCACGGCTCTTTTAACACAGGCTGTAACCAGGGCTATGGTAATCATTCATTCATTTGTCGCACTCAGGGTCTATGAGCTCCCCCTCTGTGGGGAGGGGGCCTGTCTGACCTATCTTTTATATCAGTACTTACCACAGTACTAGGTAGAGTGGGCACTAAATGGAAAGTTTGTTCAACAGAATCATTAAGAAGAGGGGGACAGTTGAGTAAAAGTGGAGGTACTGGAGGAAGTGCAGAGGAAGAGGGTAAACAGGCAGGGAGGGAATGGAGAGATAGTAGCAAGTGGGAAGCTGCCAGGAGAATTTGTGCATCTCTCTTCCTAGGATCAAGATATCCCTGTTCTGCCTTGGAATCTTAGCTTCCAGCTTCATTTATCCAGTAGGGAATTCCAATAGGAGACTCTGCCTTTCCTGGCACAGGGGATCCTGATTTGGGTCACACCAGAGGAGAACTGCATGGGCAGCCTTGGGGACAATCTCTGAACAAACCCTTTTCATGCCCACTGTGACAACCTGACCCCTGCCTTCAGCCCATGCATGCTGGGCCCATGCACAGAAAGCCAGGACACACATATATTTTTGGCAGTGGCTGCTGCTTATTGTTCTCATTTCCCCCTCCTCCTCCACAGACACATGCCAAAGATGATGATTAGAACACCCTCTTGGGGTGGCCTCATGGCTTTGAAAGTCAGACTCTGGACTCCTTCCCACGTCCAGCAACTACACAGGAACACCCCTTCTCACCACCCCTCACCCTCCATCAGCTACAGCAGAGGGGTTTTCATTTCACAGCAGAGTCATAGACACTCAGAATGTTTTCCTAATTCTGTCTCAATGCTCTGGAGAATGTCCTGGAAAGAGGGAATAAGAGGTTGAGTGGGTGCGTGCAGGGGCCTTCCTGCGCCTGTGTGCATGTGGGGGGAGATCTTGGCAAGGCAAAGAGAAGGTAGGGTTTCCTCATGGGTCGTCAATAACCTCAAACAAGCCACTTGACCCCTGGTCTCATTTGAGGAACCTGTAGCAATGGGTTTGGCTTCTTCCCTCCGCTGTGAGTGCCGCCACTAGGGAGTGGCAAAGGCTCGCAGAAACCCCAACTCCTGCCTGGCAGCGGCAGCGCACGGCCCCAGGACTCAGGTAGGGTGGGACTCACAGCCAGGGCTGTGGACTGGGCAAGACTGGGCAAAGGTTGGGGAAGGCTGACCCCGGCGCGGGCCGGTTCCAAAAGGCACTCCCGGCTGGCTTCTGAGCTCCTCTCCGACCGCCTGGTTCGCGGTGTTGAAGAACTGGTGTCCTGGGCTTTGGTGGTGCGGAGCTTCAAGCGCCGCGAGGGAAAGAGGGGCGAGAGGCAAAGCGCAGCCCTCCCTACCCTCGGGCGCCCAGGCGTGTGAACGTGGGCGGCGGCGAGCGGCTGCCCTCCCCCCGCCCGCCCCTCCTCGCGGCGCACCCGTGTGTGCGGGTGTGTGAGTGCGCGTGTCTCCCTCGCTCCCCCTCGCACACGCTCCGGCACTAGTGCAGGCAGAGAGCCGGCGCCTCCCGGCTCGCTCGCTCCGGCCGCCTCTGCAGTCGCAGCCGGGCATGGTGAGTGAGTGAGGTCCTGGCGCCGCGCGCTCCGCTCCCCCGACTGGCCGCCGGACCCCGGCCGCAGCCGGCTCCGTCCCGGGAGCCAGCGAGCGGCGCGAACGCGCTACGGGGCCGGGCGGCCGGGCGGCTCCAGAGGGGTGGCCCGTGCGCCTTCGGTGGCCGGCGCGCCGGGCCGCGGGGCCCCGTCTTGGGAGCGGGCTCCGCGCGCCTCCCAGCTCCGAGCCTGGCTCCTCGAGGGCTGCGCGCTCCCTCCCCGCCCGCCGCTCGCCCCCCGCTTCCGGAGCGCGGGTCGCCCCACCCCGTGACCGGCTCCCCATCTTGTCCCGCAGGACCCGCCCGGACGGGACCACGCCGCTGCCGCCGCCCGGAGCCACGCGCCGCGTCCTGCCTGAGCCGAGCCGCGCGCGGGGCCGCTGCTACCGCCGGCGGGGGATGGGGCTGCCCGGCAGGCGCGCGGAGCCCGCAGGGGGAGCGCGGAGCCGGCGCGTAGCGTGAGAGCCGGAGCAGCCCGCGCAGCCCGCGCAGCCCGCGCGGGGCCGGTCCGTGCGCACCGCGCGCCGCCCCTGCAGCCGCCGCCCGCGCCTCGATGGCGCCATCGCCCCGGCGCCGCTGACCGCCCCGCGCAGCCAGCTCGGCCCCCGCGGCCGCCCTCGGAGCCCGGCCGGCCGGAGGAGCGGCCTGCCACGGACGCTTCCCCGCGCCCTCCTGCCCGGCCCCACCATGGCGCTGCGGCGCCTTCTGCTGCTGCTGCTGCTGCTCTCGCTGGAGTCTCTGGACCTGCTGCCCGGTGCCCACGGCGCTCGCGGCCGCGCCGCCAACCGGACCCTGAGCGCCGGCGCCGCTGCCGTCGGGGGCCGGCGGTCCGGGGGCGCCCTGGCCCGGGGCGGCCGCGAACTGAACGGCACCGCCCGGGCGCCGGGCGTCCCGGAGGCGGGGAACCGGCGGGGGCAGCCCGCGGCGGCGGCCAGCGCGGCCGTCACCTACGAGACGTGCTGGGGCTACTACGACGTGAGCGGCCAGTACGACAAGGAGTTCGAGTGTAACAACAGCGAGAGCGGCTACCTGTACTGCTGCGGCACCTGCTACTACCGCTTCTGCTGCAAGAAGCGCCACGAGAAGCTGGACCAGCGCCAGTGCACCAACTACCAGAGCCCGGTGTGGGTCCAGACGCCCAGCACCAAGGTGGTGTCTCCTGGGCCCGAGAACAAGTACGACCCGGAGAAGGATAAGACCAACTTCACCGTCTACATCACCTGCGGGGTGATCGCCTTCGTCATCGTGGCGGGCGTCTTCGCCAAGGTCTCCTATGACAAGGCCCACCGCCCCCCGCGGGAGATGAACATCCACAGGTGAGAGGCGCCCGGTGCCTGCCCCCAGCCTCCCCGGACCTCATCCCTCTCTCCTTGCTCCCTGTCCTCTTTACTCTTGGCATCACCACATCTCTCGTCACTCTCTTCACTCTCTTAGTGTCGTGAATCTGAGCCTTCTTGTACCCTTCCCTCCACTTCGTCAGAACGGGAAATGATTGCATGCTTTGGTGGGAGAGAGATTTGCAAGGTATGGATTGGTCGGATCTGTGAAGTTTGAGTATAAGAATTGTCCAAATTTCGTAATCCCGAGAAGGTACTGGGGGTTCGGTTTTCGAGGCATGTGGGCACCTGGGGTGAAGGATCTTATTGCATTGGGTTTTCCCAGCGAAACCCTAGTATGTCCTCTTAAATGCAGGAAATTAGCCCATGTTGGAATCTTCCTGAAGAGAACACCAAGTGACTTGGTGTAAACTGGAGGTCTGCGTGATTTAGAGATGGAGGTCAATTGGAACGGGTTTCTCCTGGGGGAGAAGGAATAGATTTATCCATTTCATGTTGTCCAAGGGAAGATAGTGGGGCTTCTTTGCTCCCTGTGGAGTGGGATGCATATCTTTCCTGCTGCAACTGGAAGACTAGTTCTTTTAAACCCTGTGAGCAGAATTCGGAGTTAACACTTCTTACTGTATTAAACCTGGTGGGCTTTTTCATTGCTTACATTAGGGACATGGTGGGGGCTGCTTTCTACCAAAACTGATGCCAAGAACTGGAACTGTCACAGCCCTGGTTCCACCCTATCTCCCACCTCACCACTCCAGCTCCCAGTGAGCCCTTTGGGAAGTCAAAGCTGAGACAACAGGAAGTCAGCACCCTTTGCAACTCTAGGGAGGATGCACCGAGGGGAGGCAAAGTTAGCTGTGCCTCCAGTCCCCTCGCCGTGATGAATGGCCGGACATGGTTCAGCAGTCTTTCAGGGAACAAACCCTGCCTGCAAACACCTCCATTTTCGGCATCTGGTGTGGGCCCAGGTAAACAGGATCATGTCCCCCAGATCAGTCCTACTTCTGAATTTGCCCTGCAGGGTCCATCTTGAACCATGTAGCTTTAGTTCATCTTCACACTGTACTTGTTAACCTTTTGGGTTGAAAACCTGCTTTCCTCACTGCTGTGGACATTAATCACCTGCACTTTGATGAAGAGAGAGAAAGGCAGGTAGAAATATCTGGGCATGATGTTTTCTCCCTTGATACTGTGTGTGTTGAGAAAAAAATGATTCCTCCTGGCAATAAGTATGACAAAGTAGGACAAACTCAGGTGTTAGAATTGGGATGCTTCCTAAAGGGAACCCTTTATAATCCTCATTCATCACCCTAAGGTGCCACTGCCCTTCATTCCACCCCATCTTGTCTCTCAAGTAGTGACCTATGCCTGGACTGATCCTGGGAACTGATACAAGAATTGTGACAAATGGTCTGTGATCAGCCCTGGCTCTGGAATGTAGAGGGCAGGAGGGCTGGAGAATAAAATAAATATAAGACACTCTCTCCTTTGGTCATTGTCTGCTGAAGAATTCTCTGTGGTTCACCTTGGGGAGCAGAGAAGCAGTTGCCTGTAGGCAGGCTCCTTCCCAAAGCAAATGTATCTGTTCCTTATCCCTCTACCTCTGCCTCCTGACCTGCATGGAGAATTGTCTCTTACCTTCTCCTGTGACCCTGGTCTCTCATCGCATCTTCTACTCTGGCTGGGCTGCTTTCTGGTTGATTTCCAGAAACTTTTCTTTGGGTTGCTGTTTTTTCCTGAGCCATTGTTCCCAGTACCCTCAGACAGAGCTGCTCCCTGCCCTGCTCTCACCACCTCCTGCTGAGTATATTCATCATCACCTGGGAAGACACTGGTGATCTTTGAATCTTGGCATTGGCCTCTGTTCTCCTGGCTTGTGACCCTACAGATGCCATGGTCCCTCTTGGTGTTTTCTACCCTCACCACTACACTGACACTCCCCCTTTTTTACTTCTCTCCCCTGCCCTCTGCCATTTCCAAACCAAGTCAACTAGTTTGTATAGATATATTGCTCAACAGCCAGACTACTGGGCTAATTTCTCTCTGGGTGGGGAATGAGAGGTAATCATGGGAAGAGAGATGAATTTCATCCCTCAAACCACTATGTAAATAAGGGATGTTTCTCAAATTTACCTCCTGATATTGCTGGATTCACAGCACCTCTTCCAGCAGCTGCAGTCTGGCCTTGGAAACCCTCATACTGGTGCTTGTGAGCTAGAGGACAATGCATGTCTGTGTTCAGGGGCAGGGTGTGAGAGATCCATCTGGGACACTCTGAATGACCTTGGGCAGGTCAGGGAACCTTATTTTTTCAATCCTAGGTGACTCAGGCATAACAGTATCCCATCACCTCTTCCATCCCAGGCATGTCAGGGTGTGTGTGCTGTGCTCTGCTCCTGGCTGTGCACGCTAGCACAGCTGCTTTCGCACACCTCAGAGGTCACTGCTTGCCATTTGGGGGAAGTTTATTATAGATCGCCTTCTTGGGAAATTGGGGTAGGCAGTGGAGAGAGCGATGGAGAAAGAGAGAAATACTCATGCTGTGAGTTTTCCCTAAAGAAAGTGGGGGCCAAGAAAGAATGTGTATTCCTCAGAGGTCAGCAGAGGCAGTGGGAGGTGCGCTTAGTTACATATTCCAGGGAATAGTTCAGCAGAGACTTTTCCTTTCTGAAAATGAAAGGAGCTTGTTCCGGTTTGTGCTTCTCTCTGAAGGTGGTAGTTGGGCTAGCAGGAGCTAAGTCTGCGTGAGGAGAACTGCCTGAAAGGGATATTCGTGGGAGAGTTGGGAGGGGTAAAATGTAGGATGCCACCCCAAGATCAGACTTCTGCCGCTCCTGGGGTTCCCAGGCTAGGCAGCCTTCCACTTGCCCAGGCATACTCATTCTTAGGGCAGGGCACCCTTGCACCTCTCCAGCCCCACAGCGAAGAGCAGGTCTGGTCTTTTCCAGCAGTGATTAGACCTTGCCATCCTGTTTCTGTGTGAGAAGACACTGTCTCTAGGGGAAACTGTTCTCTGATGATTCTAACCGATGAGCACAGGCAGATGCAGCTGGACCCCAGGGAGGAGAATGGATGGAGGGACCCCCGACAGAGCTGTGCTCTGGAGCTGGAAATCCCTGGACATCAGGCAAACTGCCTTTCTCAACTGGAACCCCTTTCCCACCAGGGCATCTCTGCCTTCCTGTTCTTTCCAATTGCCAGGCTGTGGTTCAAGCTGATGGGCCACAGGCCCCCACTGATGTTCATGCTTCATGAGTGGTTTCTGCAATGTCCCCTGGGGCTATTTTTCAGAGAGGGGCTGCTGCTTGCAAGGGCAGGGGCTCCACCCAGGAAACAGCCCAGGAAACTGGCTCCCTTAGACATTCGATGCTGTAGGGTACAAGTTGTCTTATATTCAAACCTGTTTCTTCCTCCTCACCCTCAGTTGATTCATTAGTGTCTTGGAGATGAGAATCACTCTGAGGGCGGAACTGTGTGCCTTTTTTTAATGGCTAATTAACAGATGGGTCAGGAAGCTATTATGAGGCTGTAGTTGGTGAAGTCAGACTCATCCCGGGTCCCCCCGCTGCCTCCATAGGGATGGAGAGAGGATGGAGGAATTTGGGGTGGGGTAGGGGTGGTGAGGAAGGCTCAGGACTCGGGGAAGAACAAACTGAGCAGATGCTCTTAGGAAAAAGGAAAAGTACTAGGAGGTGACCCCTCCAGCCATCAAAACAGCACTTCATGTTTGGGTTCCTCCGCTTACTTCTAAAGAAATCAAGGGAATACTTTGTTACCTGCTCTCCCTCCAGAAAATAGTTGCAAACTCTGTATTTTCCTTACAGACCACATAACTGCAGTAGCAGGGCCACTTTGTTGGCTGATTTAGTGAGTTTTCTTTCTAGGTTTGTGGGCAATGAATTATCATATCACCCCAAACACTCCATTTTCTGAAGCACTGTGGCTTCATTATAATGAATTGATCTGGACAACTTATTTTTTACTTCAAATGTTGCAGTTGGAAGCAAAGAAGTAAAGCATCTTGCCTTGGACTGAAGGGCTTAGCCTTATGGGTTTTCTTTTCTTTCTTTTCTTTTTTGAGCAAAAAAAAAAAAAAAAAAAAAGCATGCAGAGAGATCAGTGAGATTGTGGGAGAATTGAAGAAAGCTTATGGGGGGAGGGGTTAGGAGAAAGATACCAGGAAGACAGAAAGAAGCACTGATAGCAAAGGAGGAAGGGGGCATGGTAAGAAGTGAATGGCAGTGCTAGGCCTGTGCTTGGCTTCCCAGGGCTGACCCCTTCCTGCCTCCTGCAGCTGCAGGCATCTCCTCCACTCAACAGATGAGCTCCGCTCACCTGCCGTGGGCAAGGTATGTTACCAACTATAAAGCGTAAGGCTACACAATCTGTGTTACCTTTGACACATGAGACTTGCAGAGGCATGAGAGACAGATAAGGCTAACCCAGCTGGAAACACAGAGGCTAAATCATTCTTGATTTAGGAGATTGGCCGTGCAAATACTTTTCCAAAATCCCTAGACCTGGGCAGACCTCCCTGGAATGCTGCTTTTAGGCTCTTTCCCCATCCTGTCCTAAATCCAGAAGGCACATACCTCTATCCTTTAGGGGCCTCCACTGGGCCCCAGACCCCCAGACTTAGAGCACATTCTTTTAGAGGAATTGGCTGCTTTAGAGACCAGGAGCTTATCCACAGTTCCAGGCTGCAAAGGCACCACAGAGACACAAAGTCCAGTGTATTGATTTCAACCTATTTTAATGAGAGATCGGATTGACTGTGCTGTCGATTCAGATCAATTGTGAAGGAAGCAGTGGTTAATGACAGCTGAGAAAACGAGCTGACTGAAAGAGGTGTTTCACTAGCCCCAAGACAGTGGGGCAGTCTTGGATTCTGGGTAGAAGGAAACCACGCCAAAGGCTTCATCCTCTGGCCCCACTGCCTGTCTCCAGGGTCCATGTATTTAGGGGGTAACTTTCTGACTCCTTTTCCACAGTCATTGAGAATCTCTGCCACATGTTGGGCCTCGCCCCCAGCTCCTGGCTCCCAGAGGTCATCTCCTGCCACCCCTTTCCCCACTCAAAGTTCCATACAGTCTATTTTTGAAATTATGGTGAATTCAAGTGGTTTTTGTTTTATAATTTTAGTTATGTCTCTTGACAATATATATCCTGTGGAACCACAAAATTGTGGTTTGTACTTACTGATCTATATAATATCTCAGATTCTTGTTGGAGGTGAGAGCTCTGAGGGACTATGTTAAGGTATAGGTTCAATTCATTTTTATAATGCCATCTGCTGTGATTTTTTTTTTTTTAAGATTTATCCATTTATGCATACAAGAGCTGGGGTACAGGCCAGAGGTATGGGGCGGTGGGGGGGGGGTGGTGAGAGGATTCACCAGAGACAGAGTGGGAAACAGAACAGGCAGATTGACAAAAATATAGTGCTGAGGGAGCAGCGGGTGAGTCAGGAGAGGTCTGCTGCACCATGTGGGTTGCTCTCTGGCAGGCCGGGGATCGAACTCATGCTGCAGAGGCCGTGGATTGCATAGTGCAGTGCTTAACCCCTTGTGCCACCAGGGAGGCCCTACTGTGATTTTTTTTTACCCCTTTTATTCTGTCTTGGGAAATATTAACCCATCATTTCCCCCCGAATCACATGACTTTACATTTCTAGCATCTTCTTTTGCAGATGACGAATGGGGTTGGTGGGAAGGTTTACCAACGACCCTTCAGAGGGTCTGTTCGTTGGCCTGGGGTAGGTTTATTTCAAACCCTTTTGTGATAGATTGTGAACGCTCTCTCTTCTCGTTCTTCTCCTTCTCTATCTCTTGCTATAAAACCAAAATGTTATTTTGTCAGCCACTATAGACTCACAAAATTTTACACTTGCTCTTAGCCAAAAGGCTGAGAAGAGACGGACTCATAGAATTTTGATGCTGACAAATCATTTAACCTAACTTCCTAATTTTCTAAGCAAGGCAACTGAAGTCCAGGGCAGCTCCATCCCAACATCAAGGGAGGTGAGTGACCAGATAAAAGCCTAGCGCCGATGCCTTAAGCCAGCCTTTTCTTCACAGGGCTGCCCGGTGTCATCTTGCCCAATGCTTCTTAGTCATCACCAAATAACTCTGGGATATTTAGAGATGTGAGTGACAGCCTTCTCCCTTCTCTTTCTCCCTGCCATTTTTTTTTTTAGATCTTCCTCATTTGATTTTTTCATCCATTAAAAATGATTTCCGTTGCTCTTTCCCAGTTCTTTCGCAGTTTTTCCACATTTCTTGATAAAGGACAATAACCTGATCTAAGCATAATCCCTTAATAAGATCCAAGCAATGCAGACCATTGAAGGAAAATACAGCACAAGCTGAAGACTTGTGAACCAGGGCAGTGGGTCGCTGAATAAAAATTATGGGCAGAATTCTACAATTAAAAACTGGGACTGCAGTTGCTTTCTCTCTCCCAGACATGGGTGGAAATGCCGAGGTTTAGCAGTTCAAGGAGGTTCTGCTTTGCCAGTGCACATAGATATCCTGGCATCCAGAGGGTGGGTGACTTCAGGTTTGTCCTCCAGGATGGCGTCCCACATCAAGGAAACAGCTCCATGAGCCACAGAAGCTCACTCACTGGTACCCATCTTATGCTTTCAGCTCTGGGCTGAGATCGCACAGGGTCAAGGTGAATGTCAGGTGATAGGTAAAGAGAAGCTTCAAGGAGGACGACTCAGGAAACTGGAGATTTGGGTCCAGTCATATGAAATTAAGTGTGGCATGCACTTTGGAGCTGTTGCCTGCAAGGTTCCTGATTCTGCCTTTGAGAAAACCAGGGCAAACACGTCCTCACGTCCTTCTAAGCAGTCACCTTGGGAGGCCACACACTGGTTCTTCCTCAGAAAATGTTGCCACAGTTTCTTGGAAGCACTTTCAGAGCCCATGGCTTGTCATTTTGACTTTGTGTAATGGTAGCATATTTTTATCCTCTTAGGGTAGATCTGATTCTTGTAAGCAGCAATAAGTCATGGGACTAAGGCCGATGAATGCAGTAAGTGATCGGGCCTGTTATTCACAGAAATAAAGAGCCTCCGGTAATAAGAGCTGCTCTCCCAGGAGCCGCGTCAGCTGTCTCCAAAGGTAGTGCCCAGAAGAGGTGTCCCGGTAATGAGTGACAGGCCTGCAGGGCAGAGCCCGCGCTCCATGATGCCCACTTTGAAGGGGCCACTTCTCACATGGAAGGATAATTACCGGCCTAAAGAAAATCAGTTTCATCCTCTATCAATGTGTTGGGGCAGAGAGTGGCGGAGGTGGAGGAAGGGGAATAGAAAGGAGTTGGATATGCAGGAAAGAGTTCAAATAACTGCCTAGAAAGTTATCTCTGCGGGAGATAGTGGACAGGCAGCTCAATTTAGATTCCTAATTTGATTCTGAGGGTAGAGGGACCGGGTTCTTGGGGATGTGTGTTGCCGGCTCAGGTCAGAGCCAGCTGTGTCTGTGCCCACCCTCCTCTCCATCTGCAGTTTGACATTCAGATGTGGTCATCGCTTGGGCCAGATCACCACTGATGAAGTAGAATGTTTGCAGACACACGATGTGATTTCCAGCTAGCGGTACTGGTCGACTCCTAATGTGCACTCACTGCGCCTCCTTACATCCTCCCAAATGTGCATTCATTCAAAGGAACTGATTACAGAAATGGGTTGGGGGGGGGAGGGATGGGGCAGGCTGAGTTTAGAGCAGGTGGCCAGGGCCCTCTAGATGCAGCACCTGTCGCCAGTTCTGGTTCCTCTTTGGAGTCAGAGAAGCTGCTGGCCATGCTGCAGTAGGTGGGATGGTGTTCCTTCTCAATCAGGAGTTTTTGGGTGGTGAGGGGATGAGCACTGGAATCCTGGCGGGCTGGGTCAGAGCCTTTGGACCTGCTGATACCTAACAGCCATGCCTGACACTCAGGGAGCAGTCTGTCCTGCTCTGTGTTGGGGAGCTCCACTGCTGCTGCTCAAGTGTCAGCAGGTGCTCTGTACCCCAGGACTTGCACAAGCTCATTACCTGTGCAGACCCAGAAAACTGGTGCTGAGGATGTGAGATCTCAGCTGGAGAAGGACTCAAGGTCACCTATATGGAGCAGGGAAGCTGATAGAGAGATGCTCATGAAGTTCCCATTTTCCAGCTTCTGTACCAGACATCCTATGAGCATTCCACCCACATTGCTTCCTTCCATCACCCTTTGAATGAAAGTGCCCATTTTACAGATGAGCAAATCAACTCACAGAGGCTGTCATTGCTCAAGGTCACAAGTGACTACATTGTCAGACTCCATCTCCCAGCGGCCCAGCGGGGCAGCTGGCTCTCCCCTTCCTAGATATAAAAGGGTCACTCCCTTTTACTTGAGGAAGCAACTCCCCCACCCACCTGCCTGTGCCCTGTGGGCAGGTTGCCATAGTAAAGGCCTGGTTGGGTAAACCACGCAGGTTTCTGGAGCCAGACTGGTGGCCCTCACTGACATTGTGTGCAGGGCATGGAGGTGCCCAGGGGGCAAAGGTGCTTTTTCAAGAATAGATTATATTGGTTCAGGGTAGTGAAGGCAATCCAAAGAAAACATATAAAACAAAACACCCTGATTTTAATTGAGAAAAAAATTCAAACAAACCAAGACCTCAACAGTATTGAGAGAACCTCTTGGCAGTTCTGAGCTAGTAACAGGGACACTGGGGAAAAGAAGCAATTTGGGGGTGAGAAGAAAGACCTTGGGCCATTCCTGGTTTTCATTACTGAGACCTTCAGCCCACCAACCGCCCCGTTTATCACACTTGCTCTCCTGGCCCATTTATAACATGGGCACACAGGACAGGATTTCGGCCCTCTCACTTCTGCTTCCTGCTCTAGTTCTGCTTTTTTCCTCCATTTCTTCCTCCTTGCTAAGCTTCCTAATTCCCCCCTCTGGCCCTGTGTGTCTTGCCTTTTGAGCTTTTGCACCAGAGCTCTGTACTGAAGGGCATGTGAGAAGCAGGCAAGGACGATACTTTGAGGGGTCTCCCTGGGTTTTACTCTCCAGCTCCTGTCATGCTGGTCAGAGGTGGTGGTCATGACTGTGGGGGTGCTCACCAGCAGTGGGGGGGGTGGCCCCCTGGTCTGTGGCTCCCTGCCAGCAGACCCCACCTGGGTGCTCAGTTCTGACAGAGGTGGACTGGAAACCATTTCCCTAGCTCTCTCCTGAGAGGTGGAGGTCCTAAGCCCTGTTTTTATCTCTCTTGCCCCCACCCTAGCTCAGACCCCCCTCCTGGTGAGAGGGAAATAGGATCTTTAAATTCTTCTTGCTCAAAGCCACTGTCCAGTCTCAGGACCAGTGAAGGCTGAGTCTCAAGCAGGCACTGGTGGCTAGAACCTTGGCCCCGTTCCCCAGCATTTGGGAGAAGAGTTGCTGTTTTCTGCAGGCTCCGCAAACACTCTCATTATTCCTTGCTTTTTTGGCATTTGGTCTCGTGTACTGTTCCCATTAGCTTCGACATTAAAGTCTCATTACTTACGACATCTGTCCTTTGGACATATCCGTTGTTCCCTCAGCCAAATGTCCTCTTCTGGGAAGTGTGCTTTCCACCCAGACAATCATCTCTTCCCTCTTCCTTCCATCTTGCTGCTCCAGCGAGAAGGTATTTGAGCCCTAAGAGGCCATGCTGGGGATGGGAGGAGTGGCCGTTAGTTTTAAGTGGCACCTGAGAGTGTGTTCCAGACCCAGCCATCCCCGCCTGTCTAAGGTCCTGGGGACACACAACCCTGTTACCATCCCTGGAGATTATGCAGGGAGGAGGCAGAAGCCATAGTAGCTAGTTGTTACCGGGAGAGTTTTTCTCCCGCAGTCCTAGGACAGCCTCAGAGGCAATCTGTGGGGGACTCTGGTCTCCATCTCCCTGCTGTCTGTGCAGCTTGGCCTGAGGGATCCTGTTATCCATCACCATGAAATGACAGTCCCAGAGACCCAGTCCAGGCAGAGAGGCTGCTCCAGAACTTTTGGAAGAATCTGGAGTCCAGCCTCCCTGTGGGGCTAGGAGTTGTCCTTCTGTGACTGTTAAACGCCTGCTGAGAAATTTGCATGAACTTTCCCAGGAATGACAGCCCCTGAGTTTGGAAGGGTCTGAGTGCCATGGGAAACCACACAGCTTTTCCACGCTCAGGTGATCAATAGCCAGTGTCTTACCCATCTCTCTGCTGGCACTTCTTCCCACACCCGCAAGCATTTGCTAAAAGAATCAAGTCTTCGAGCGATCTGTCTCTTTTTAATCCATCTCAAGTCACATGATTAAAATGTTTCTTCTTGTTCCCTTCTGTGTCTTTGTCCACTGTTCTTCTTTCTTTCTCCATCTGTCCTTCTTTTTATTCTTCTTTACTTCTGTTGCATTGTTCCTTCCCCCTCTCCCTCCAGCTTTCCTTCTTGAACTTGTCCTGCTGTAACTTCATTAAACTGCATCGATTCCGATTCTGCTAATTCAAAATTTATCCAAATTGGGCCTAGGCAAAGTTGTTTTCCTTTTCTCCTTCTGATAAAAAGCTGTGATGAATAGATTAATAGCTCAGAGGAGACTGCAGAGATTGTGCAGGGCACCTATTCTGTGCAGGACACATTGTTTTCAAGCTGACTCCTCTATAGACAATTGGCATGCTAATTACAAAATCATTCTTACCTATTCAATAAAGTAGCTCTCCAAAGATCAAAAATTTTTTAGACTAGTTTGTAATCCTGCAATGGCCTGGGAAGCACTAAAAATGCATTTCCTTTAAAGCATTTCATAATTTCCATGTTTGTCTCATTGATTGGGATTAGCCTGCCCCTGTTTCTGCTGAATCGGTGATGCTTGACTGGATGCTGCTTTGAATTCCCTCTGGGGGTTCCTGCTAATTTCACCTCTTCTTGTTTCTGCCCTTTTTTATTTCCCTGAATTTTTAGAATCCAGAAACTCTCTTTTGTCTTTGAGGATTATGTTATGGATTCTGCAGTCTTCAGGGCTTGCCTCATTCCCTTGTGGCCTGACCAGTTGGGCAAAAGAGGTCAGGAACCTGGAGGCATACAAAGGGCAGTGTATCCTGTCTCTGGGGGTACGAAGATGGTGAACTCTGTCTTTGCTGCTTCTGTTATTTTCCAATACCCTGTTATGCCTAGGGAGCCTGCTTGTAAATCATGTTCCCCAACACCACTGTTTGGATTGAGAAGCCAGCATCACACCTACCATGGGATGTGACAACATATTCTTAGCATGCACCCTGCCCCTTGTAGAAAAGGACTTTGTGATCTTCCTCCCCTTTGCCTGCTTATGCAGCTCTACAAGGACACCTAGCAAAGCCCTCTTTCTCTCACTTTTAGAGGTTGGATGCTCCCTGCGAGTATTTCTTGGGAGCTGAGATAGAAGGCAGGCTAATCCCAACTCCTGCCACTTTTCATTTCCATGACCTGGGGTAAGTCTCTTGTGCCCCACCCTCTGCCTCCATGCAGAGGGTTAGCCCAGCTGTGGGAAGGGGCTACAATGTCATAGGGTTGTCTTCTTTCCAGGCCCAGTCTGATCTCAGTGCTTGGGAGGTTCGGAAAACAGTTTACATCTGTATTTTCGATGCAGCAGCCCTGGGGTACAGGCACAAGTGCATTTTCCTAGCACATTCCATTCAGATAATAATATTATCTGCACATGACCTCATAAAAATTTTTGCTTTTCAACATCTTAAATTCACAGACTCTGGTTGAAAGGGACTCAGGACGCTTGTCCCTGTGGGGGCCATCTCCCCACTCCTCTCACCCACATGCGCCTCAGTCTGGGATCCCCCCTATATCTCAAGGCAGTGTGTTCTACTATTGGGCTGAATTCCAGTTAATTCTCATGGGAACCAACATTGGAGCAGCCCAGAGGGAATGTTCCCCTTTGTATTGCTCTTTGGAGAGGGCCATCAGTCCCCCTTCACTCATCTGTCCTCCCTAATTATAAGTCTATTCCTCGTGAAACATGGTTTCAAGTCCTCCTGTCTATGCAAAAGTCCACATAGAAATGGGGCGATTGTTCTATAGTAAAACCCCAAATGATATCACCAAGAGCAACATGTGGGTGTCAGAAATTCAAACACAATTTAAACACATAAACATTTCTTTTGGGATGGTGGTCCGTCTCCACCCCTAGGCAGCAGTCGATTTCCCTCACCACAATGTCAAGAGGACATCTGTGTTTGCCCGTTCTCTTCACACCTGTGTTCTGAGCAAGTTGAGAAAAATGTCCCTTAGAGCAACCCCTGGCATAAACTAAGTGCCTCACTAAGTATGGTTGAACGAGTCATAGTTATTTAAAGTGGAGAGGAATTGGGATGGTTGTTTTTCTGTACCCCACTTTTCAGATATTTGCATTGATGTGAATGCCCTTGAACTTGGAAGTGACAGCAATATTTATATTTTTTTTAAAGAAAGAAGGAGGAAAGGAGAAGCAAGAAAAGCGAGAAGCAAGAAAAGGAGAAGAATAAAGAAAAAAATAACTGAATATTTTGCAGAAAACATTGCCCTTTTATGCCTCGCTGGAATCCTGATTTGTTTTGCTAGTGATGTCAATTCTCTTGCTTTTCAGTGGACCTTTATCTTGATGCTTCCTTGCTTACTGCAAGGAAATTGTTGATGGCCTTGCAGAAAGGAATAAGCGGGCACCCTTAGCTCTCGGCTTACAAAGTCCAAGTTTAGGGCTCAAATGAAAACTGGTATGTCACCATATGGATTTCCATCCTTGGATCTCAGAGAATAAAAGGACTATGTGGGGTGTGGGTGGTCCCTGCCCGGATGCCCTGTGGCCACAGCTGCGCCAGGCAGCTCAGTCTCTACACCACCAAGAGTTTGGCCAATCTGGCATCACTGACTCAATTTCCCGAGATTCCCCTCTTCCATCTGTGCTTATATGTGATCTTAGAGGCTGAGCCTCTGTAGGCCTATTTGGATTTATTTATTAATCAAATATTTATAGAGTGCTTACTAGGTACCTGGTTTTGTTCTAAGTGCTTGACAAATATTAACTCATTTAATCTTCAAAAGAACCTTAAGAGGTAGACCTTACTATTTGACTTTATTTTTTCAGTGAGGAAACAACCACAAGACGTATAAGTAGTTAGTCAATAATCACCAATATCCTGCGTGACTGGCATTCCCACCTAGGCACTGTGCCTCCGCAGTCTCTGTGTAGCTTCTCGGCTACACCTTTGTATTTGTGCCTCACCTTTGGATTTTCATCTGTGCCCATAGCAAATCGAGAAATGACACCAACAATCACGGTAGCAACAGCAACAGCAACCTATCTGGACACAGGTATAGTTACTAACTAACCATCACCTGGCTGGATATATGGCTCTGCTCAAAAATTTAGGAAACATTATAGTCTTTCAAGTTTTAAATGATAGCTGTGTTTGACTCCTCCAGATCTTTGATGAATTCTCAAACAATCCTAATGTATCTGAAAAGTCTGGATTTATTGTCCATGCCACCAAGTTTCCCAGATCTAGGTGCTTAACTTTCTTGTTGTTGTTGTTGTTGTTGTTTTTACTTACATATTTTTTTCTTAAGGTAGCATTGGTTTACAACACAGTATATGATTCAGAAAGATAGAATCCCACCTCTTCAGATGTACTTTTACCACACCACCCCTATCGCTGAGATCCCCAGAATCCTGCACTGTAGTTCACTGTGCCCCCTCCTCCCTCTGGTTCATGGGGCAAGGAGTGGTGTTGTGGAGATGATCTATTACGAATGAGTTGGGGCTGGAGGGGATGATGTCTTCTCTCTACCTAGCCCATGACTGGTCATCAGGCAACAGCCCAAGAACAAGCACCCCCTGGGATGGAGCCACGTGCCTCATTTGTCTGGAAAACAAATAGGCAGGCCCAACTTTCCCTGGCTCAGTCCCGTGATGTTTATTGGCCTTGATGAATTCCAATTGCGCCTGGGACAACTCAGACCTGCAGAACTGTGCGGTGCAGATGCACTAACATTGTCACCACAACAAAGGAGATCTCCCCATGCTTTCAGAGCCTCTGCATGTGAGGAACAGTCTTGTGCCCACACAAAGCCGGCAGCTGTGTTTTGCAAGTGGACTGTGAGAGAACCAGGATAAGGAGGGATAAATTGCACCATTCTCCTTGGTCCATGTTTATTAAAAATATGGCCACTTCAGTTGTCTGGAGGGTATATTTCAGAGAATGAAAACACCCCACTCCCCAGTAGATAAGCATGGAGGAGATGTTAAAGAGATCCTGCTGTGCCGGACCTCCCTGGTGGCACAGTGGTTGAGTGCTGGGCTGTGAAACTGCCCATAGCCTCTGCAGCACCGGTTTGATCCCCGGCCGCCAGTGAGGGTCCCACATGGCGCACAGACCTCTCCTGCTGCCCGCCGCTTCCCTCAGTAGTATATTTCTTCAGTCTGCCTGTTTTGCTTCCCGCTCTGGCTCTGGTGAATTCTTGTACCCTTCTGTGCTTCTCACTGTACCCAGTGCTTGTATAAATAAATAAATACATCTGAAAAAAAAAAAAAAAGAAATTGAGCTATGCCAAAGGTGTCAATGTCAAGTCAAAGCTCAATTTTCCAAGACCCAACCAACCAGAATCTTTAATTCTACTTTTAGGAGAAATACAAAGGAAGTAAAGGGAAAGAAACCTTCCATGCTTTCCATGCAGAACATATGCAAATGTTTTCATGTGAAAAGTTCCATTTTCTAGATTGTCTGTATTTTACTTAGCTTTCTCTGTGAAGAGAACTAAAGACTAGACTGATGGCTTGCTCATGGAAGATTCTTGCATTCTTTAAAAAAATAATTACATTCAGTATTCTCTACTTAATTAGGCAGGAATGCTTTTCAAAAATTCTTCAAAAACAAGTGTTCTCATTAGTCTTTAGGAATAAGAACATTAACCAGAAGAGCTTATTCATGGAATAGTTTATCTATTTGGCCTTTAATCATACCTATCCAATCGCATAATTTTTTTTTTTTCCCTATTCCTCCTGAAAAGAAAAAGGGCATGGTTAAGGGTCTAAACTATTCAGCTTAATTTACTCTTGGCACAAAAAAACCTCTTGAATGCTTGCTGATCTTGTTTTCTCCCTTCTGTGGCATTTTTGACCTAGAAATCCAGAGACACAATGGAGCAAAGTTTGGTTTCTCTCTGTTGTACTTTCGTGGGCAGTGATTTTCATATGTTCTTCATGGAAATCATATTAAGTGAGATCAAGAAGACTTATCAGATGATCAAAGGGTCCCTAGGTTTACCCACTTAATTTGGGAGGATCGTCATTTTACAATGTGTTCAATAGAGATTGGGACCAGAAATTCCCAAGTTTTTTTTTGTTTTTTTTTGTCATTCTTTTTTTTTTTAAGGATTTTATTTTTATTTTTTTATGCATACAAGAACTGAGGTCTAGGCCAGTGGTGTGGGGGAGGTGAGAGGATTCACCAGGGACAGAGTGGGGAGCAGAATAGGCGAATCTACTTGTAGGGTAAAGAAAATATCAGGCTTTTCTGCCCTTCCGCCATCAGGATAGATGAAGGATCCTTGTCCTGATTGCATGCCTGATGGCGGGCACCTGGAATAGGATGTGGGCATAGGTAGATGGGATTCAGCTGAGCTAAGACTGTGCTTTTAAGGGCGGCATCACGGGGGGACGCCAGCAGCACCAGTAGCAGCAGCACCAGCAGCAGCAGCAGCAGCAGCAGCCCCAGCCAGCAGCAGCAGAACCGAAAGAGAAGCCGAGAAGCAGCAGAACGAACGCTAGAGAGCCCAGATAGAGTGAAGACTTGCTGGGGGCTGGGAGGCCTGCCAGCCTCCCAGCCCCCCAGCCAGCACCCCTGCCTGCCATATGCCTGGTGAACCCCAAATAAAAAACCTGCAAAACTACTGAGGACTCTGACTCCTCCTTTACCCGATCTGCATGGGATCAGAAAACCTGCACTGTGTCCGGTCCTGCCCCTTACAATTGGCGTAAGTCGGCAAGATCCATGCAGACGGGTATTGGAGCCCTCCAAAGACCTGGAGGGACTAAGGAGTAAAAGACTGCCTGTGACGACGCTGGAGGCGCCATGGCGGTATAGAAGATAGATACGTCCACGAGCTACAGGATGAGACCTGGCGTGAAGGAGACGCCCGAAAGGACCAGCCAACGACACCGGAAAGGACCAGCCAACGACACCGGATAGGACCAGCCAACGACACCGGAAAGGACCAGCCAATGACCCCTGAGGCAGCAGGCCATTGCTGACGCAGGGAGAGGCCAATGGACTTGAACTGATGGACTGATGGACTAGGACCGACAATCCCGCCAGAAGGCGGAGGACCTTGGCAGGCTATGTTGTTTTTTGAGAATCTGGGGGTGGCCAGTGGGCCTAGATGGCCAAAAGCAGCCTGTTATGCCCAGCAGCCAGGTGGAGGAGAAAAGCCAACTAAGAAAGCAAAAGCTGGTACTGATGCTAAGTTGAGAAGCCCTAAGCAGCTGTTAAGCAGCCTGGGTATGCTGAAGAACTGTGAGTCTCGTAAAATCACCTGTGGGTGATGCCCTGCTCATTCTTGAGTGAGGGTGAGGAGCTGAGGAACCTGTCCTTGGGGGACGGATGGGGAACGTGGCTTGGGGTGGAGCCCAAGCCGAATGCAGAGTTTGGATCCCCGACCCATGTGCTTGTGCAGTGGGTTGGCTTGAGTGCAGGGGTCTGCGAGTCGCATGGGTGGCTGTGAAGGCCCAGGTGTTGAAGCGACTGCAGACAGAAACCCTGAGGGTTGGTGATTACCCCCAACAGAATAAAATTGCCAATCCCAGAGCTAGTGCATCCTGGGGGTGGATGCTATGTGTGCCTTGTAGCTGAGACTACAGCCAGAGAAGGCCAGGAAGCCTGACGGCTCCTGGTGTGATATAGTGGATGCCGTGAGTGATTCCCCTCCCTCATATGAGCAGTGCCTTCGGCAGCAGATTTGGTGGCTCATCTGCTGGTACCAATAATTGTCTTTTGCACTTGGTTGGTACCCTGCCTGGACTTATTTGTGTTCTGTTGTATTTTGCTATATGTGATGTATTTGCTTTTGTGGGCCATGGCTGCACTGTTTATGTTTGCTTAAAAAATTGTATATATGTGGACTATATGGCAGAAAACCCTGAGGGGGTGGACTGTAGGGTAAAGAAAATATCAGGCTTTTCTGCCCTTCCGCCATCAGGATAGATGAAGGATCCTTGTCCTGATTGCATGCCTGATGGCGGGCACCTGGAATAGGATGTGGGCATAGGTAGATGGGATTCAGCTGAGCTAAGACTGTGCTTTTAAGGGCGGCATCACGGGGGGACGCCAGCAGCACCAGTAGCAGCAGCACCAGCAGCAGCAGCAGCAGCAGCAGCCCCAGCCAGCAGCAGCAGAACCGAAAGAGAAGCCGAGAAGCAGCAGAACGAACGCTAGAGAGCCCAGATAGAGTGAAGACTTGCTGGGGGCTGGGAGGCCTGCCAGCCTCCCAGCCCCCCAGCCAGCACCCCTGCCTGCCATATGCCTGGTGAACCCCAAATAAAAAACCTGCAAAACTACTGAGGACTCTGACTCCTCCTTTACCCGGTCTGCATGGGATCAGAAAACCTGCACCGTGTCCAAGTCCTGACTTTACACTACTGAAATACACTGCTGAGGGGAGCAGCAGGCGAGAAAGGAGAGGTCTGCTGTGCCATGTGGGTCAGCTGCCTGGCTGGGGATGGAACTTGTGCTGCAGTACCTGGTGATAGTGTGATAGCTAACCCCTGCACCACCAGGGAAGCTCTATTTGTCATTCTTTTGCCACATTTGTTTTCAAACTTGGAAACTCCATGAAGTTCAAGGACTGCTGGAGAGAGGACTAGAGATTGGTATAGCAGGTCTGTGGTTTCTCACGCTGAACTCAAGCACAGCAGGCATCTAGTGAAGTGCAGTATATTTGTGTTCTGGTCAGAGTTTCATTTGATAAAATGGTTGCCTTCTAAAACAGTGTAAATGGTTTCTAAGCTGTTGATGACTCATTCAGGTGAATAGAATTGAGAAGTTCAGTGGTAACTGAGTTCAATCTGGGCAGATTTTTCTACTAAAGTTTGAATATTCTCTAAAATTTTGTGTTCAGAGATATATGCAGGGATAAAGTAGATGAGGAAAAAAATGTGACTAATTGGATGGAAGGCAGGCAGGCAGGCAGGCAGGCTGATGATAGATGGATGGAGTTTTTTTTTTTTTTTAACATTTGTTTTTTATTTATATAATAGCTGGGGTATAGGCCAGAGGCACAGGAGAGTGAGAGGATTCACCAGAGACAGAGCAGGTTGCAGAACAGGCAGACAGACTGAAAGCAGCTGAGGGGAGCAGCGGGTGCAACAGGAGAGGTCTGCCATGCCATGTGGGTCTCTCTCTGGCCTGCCGGGATCGAACCTGTGCTGCAGAGGCTGCAGACAGCTTCACAGCACTGTGCTCAACCCGCTGCACCACCAGGGAGGCCCGGATGGAGTATTGAATGGAAGAATGAATGGTGGGGTGGGTGGGTGGATGGATGGATGGATGGATAATCCAGTGGTATAGTGTGTCTAGTATAACCAATGTTTGTAATCTGGATTTATCACTTTCTAGTTGAGTGACTCTGAGAAAGACGTCTAACTTTCCAAAACTTTAGTTTCCTCATCTGTAAAATGCAGTTTCTGATAGCACCTAAAGGAAAAGGTCATTCTGAGGATTGTATAATCTATTGCACTGAGTTAAGCAGTGTCAGGTACATGGTAATTCCTTAATAAATGAGAAGAAGAAGAAAAGACTACGAAGCAAAGTTATGAAGAAGGTTTTATTTTTCTATTGTTAAGAGGAATCATTTCCCATTTTAGGAAAAGTCTCATGTCTTGATTGCAGGTAGCAGCACATCAAAATATTTACTGGGCTTACTTGCTATAGGTGTCATGACAACTCAGCACTTAGGGAAATTCAAACACACTCTCATTTCCTGGGAGCCACTGGCATACGTGAACCAAGGTTTTAAGAAAATAAATGGATATTCCTGACCTGAATCACTCATTTGCTAATTGTAAATTATTCTCTTCCTGGAGAGATTAGAAAGACCCATCCAAGCTGATGATTCATAGATGAGCTGCATATAAGTAGAGGTTCTAGTGAGCAGAAAGACACCCCAAGTGAAGTCGGGAGCCCAAGGCTTACAATTCTGATCCTTCGTGTTTTAGTCCTAGAATTAGTCTGAGTCTCCGTTTCTTGTTAAAAATTGGGGTATAATAGCTGCAGAGGTACTGGGGTTAGTATGGGTGTCACACCACTTAAGGCAGAGGTAAAGATATTTGCCACGAAGGGCTATCCTGATGTTAAGATGGTATCACAGTGATGCAGATGGTTAATATGCCAACGTTGGGTCCTGAAGAACTCTGAAGTCTCCTGCTGAATGGTCAGAACAATGGTTTCTCCTGGTCAGATTTGCTGCCCAATTAATTTTCTGTCTCCTCGTTGCCATGTAGCTATGAAAGCCAACAAAGATATGCCAAAGGAAGTGGTGAACCAAAGTCAATAATTCCAAATAATTCGGGCAAAGAGGATCCTTTTATCTGATGTATCCATATATGCAGGAAAAGTGGCCTTGGGTTGGGGGTTGGGGAGGAGATTGGGACATGCAGAACTTTTAGCAGATTACTCAAGGTCTTAAATTAGACATCTGGAGTGGCTGCAGGAGGGTGGAGGGGGGCTGGCTTGGTGCTGCCCAGGCTTGAGGTGGCTCACCCTTCCTTACTCCCCACTTGCCTGGCCCTGTCTCTCTCCCTCTGATTGTCTTTCTGGCCTCTCCCACTTGCCTTCCAAATCATTTTTTGCCTCTGAATTTCTCTATTTCTCATTCGCTTTTGCTGTCTCTGTGTGTCTCTGTCCCTCTGAGTCTGTCTTCCTCTTTTCTCTTGGTCTCCTGTCTGTGTCTCCTTCATTTACTCCCTCATCTCTTTCTCTCTCTTCTCTGCCTCTGAGCCTAGGGCTCTCACTCTCATCACATCTGCTGGCTCCATTTCTGTGGTCGCTTTCCACCTGTGTTTCCCTCTGTGTCTCCTTCCTCCCTGTGTGTGTCACTGTCTCTCCCTGTCTTTCCCCTCCTTCGAGTCTCTACCCCTCTCTCAGGCCCTGAAAGCTGCTGCCCACTCTTTTATAAAATCTGCTTCCCTGTTCCTCAGTGACCAATTTTCTTTCCTACGGTTAGAAAGTAGCTCAGGCCTTAACCCATTTCCTCTGGCATATTCACATTAATTAGGTGAGACTGGGATCACACAATTCAGAATTAGAATAATATTTATCAAGCACCCTGGAGAGAAGGGGCCGGTAGATGAAGAGGTACAGAGCAAGGAGGGAGGTCACTGAGCAGAGGGACGAGTGGGAGTTGGGGGAGGAGGGCCTGGCAGAGGGATGCACTGTTTGGGTACTAGGGCTACCTTTCTGGCTGCCAGAGGGCACTGGGAAAGATGGATCTCGGAGACTGGTTTGCAGGAGGTCGGGATGCCACAGGGTGGGGCCCAGGAGCATGCACCTGATTACCATATGTCTCATTGGGGTCACACGTGGCAGGGTCCCCCGCTCCAGAGAGCCTGTCCCACAGCCCTCTCT
Source organism: Talpa occidentalis (assembly GCF_014898055.3). Lineage (NCBI taxonomy): Eukaryota > Metazoa > Chordata > Mammalia > Eulipotyphla > Talpidae > Talpa > Talpa occidentalis. The sequence goes on from NW_023605083.1 coordinate 94,522,769, forward strand.
GTAGGTGCATCCTTGTACATCCCTCTCCTTTGGCTGTGCTGCCCAACTCAGTCCGGTCAGCTGGGCATTCTGAGAGGACCCAATGCAAGTTATTCATTACCTTCTTTGCTAAACTCACCTAGAGATGGAAAGAGTTTAGCTCTAACCCAGACTTCAAACTAGTTCTCTAGCAACAAGACACATCCAGGCACATTTCATATCCATCAAATCTGGTGGCCTTCAGGAAGGTGACCATTCAGCAGCCTGGACCCTTCCCTCTTCCCCCTCCTTACTTTTAAAGGCTGGACAATAATCCATTGTGTGAATGAACCACTTTTGTTTATCCATTCATCAGTTGTTGGACATTTGGATCATTGCCATCTTTGGCTTACAGGTATCCCCACCACCACCTCCCTTTTCAAAAGGTCATATTATTCGACTTTGATTTTATAAACTGGTACTAACTTGGCACATGTTTTTTACTAAATGAAAAAAAAATTGTAGAGGACTTTTACTTTGCCACAGGTGGAAATAGCAGAGTGGATTTTGTGGCAGCTGTGTTAGAGGTGGTGTGACCCCACCGAGCACCTTCCCCGGGATGTACCCTGCTGGCTGTGTGTTTGTCACGTCTTTCCTGCTTTGAGTAGATGTTAGTGTTAGCTTAGACTTTATGTATTATGAGGTTGATTAGTAGGTTACTTTTGGGGGGCCTGAGAATGCTCAAAACTTTTTTCCATGTAAAAGAAGCAATTGCTTCTTTACTTTATGACATTTTGGCTGATAAAAGTTGTCATAAGAATGCTCTACTTTCAGACAGTCAGGGAAATTTGTATTAATGAGGCTGCCTTCAGATACGAGTTTTGTGAAGATGTATGTTTTCATTCTTGTTGGATATATACCTAGGAGCAGAATTACCAGGCCATGTGATAACTCCATGCTGAGCATTTTAGGGAACTGCTAAAGTAATTACTAACAGTCTAAGAGCATGTCAGTTTCTTAACAACATTTGGCATTACCTATATTTTTGGTTATAGCTCTCCTGGTAGGTATGAAGGAGTAGCTTATTGTGGTTTTTTTGTGTTTTCTTTTAAAGATTATGCATACAAGAGCTGGGGTACAGGCCAGAGATGCGGGGGGTGAGAGAATTCACCAGAGACAAAGTGGGGAACAGAACAGGCAGATTGACTGAAATACACTGCTGAGGGGAGCAGCGGGCGAGACAGGAGAGGTCTGCCTCGCCATGTGAGTTTCTCTCTGGCCTGCCTGGGATTGAACTCATGCTGCAGAGGCTGCGGATTGCTTCATAGTACAGTGCTTAACCCCTTGTGCCACCAGGGAGGCACTTATCATGGTTTTGAATTACATTTTCCTGATGATTTATGAGGTGCACTACTTTCCATGTATTCCTTCTTTGGAGAAAAGTCTGTTTATATTCTTTGTTCGTTTTCAAATTGAGTTGTCCACTTTTTTATTGCCAAATTGTGAACTTCTTTATATACTTTGATACAAGTCTCATCTGAAATGTGATTTGCAAATCTTGTTTCCCATTCTGTGGATTGTCTTTCATTTCCTTGATGGCATTCCTTGATGCAGAGGAGGTTTTTAATTTTGATGAAGTCCAGTTCATCTGCTTTTTTCTTTAGTTGTTTGTGCTTTTGGTGTCCTATCTAAGCCACATTATCAAATCTAAAGTCACAAAGATTTGTTTCTATATTTTCTTCTGAGTTTGTAGTTTTAGTTTAATTTCTTCTTTTTAAATCTGTGATCGATTTTGAGCTAATTTTTATGTATGGCTAAGGGCTCAACTTGATTCTTTCGCATGTGGATGTCCAGTTGTATTTGTTGAAGAAACGCTTCTTTCCCCATTGAGTGCTCTTGGTACCCTTGTTGAAAATCAATTGACCATGAATGTATGGGTTTATTTCTAGGCTCTCAATATTGTTCCATATTCTATATTTTTGTTACAATCTTTGGACTCATTACTTTGTTACCATGGGAAGATGGTAGGAAAGTATATTTGATAATCAGAGGGGTGAAGGAATCAAGGTAATTTGCCTGGATCTGTGATTAAAAAATATATAAAATTTTTATCCAATTTGGGGGTTAGAAGGGATCTTAGAAATCACGGTAGTTTAAATCCTTTGTTTTGCTGATGGGGGAAAAAGATTAAATTTCAATTTCCGTGAGTAACAAATCTGCCCTAAGGTTCACAGCTCATCAGAGAGAGAGCTGGGATTAGAATCCAAATCTCTTGATTTTCTGGGGCAATGCTGTTTTTCTTATTACTAGGCCCTAAATCTCAGGTCTCTCTACCCATGCCCTAAGCCTGCCTGAACGCCCTTTACCAGACTAGTGAGGTTCTGCATCCTGCTTCACTGCTCAGTCCAAGGAAGTGCTTGGAGCTGGTTGTGTGTCTGCTCCTTCCTTTTATATCTTGAGAGACAAGAAGTCAGTGAAGAGAAGGCACTTGGAAAATCTGAAATTGCTGTATAAATGCAACTAAATGATAAGATTGTCAGCTTGATGCTTTTCTCCTAGAAAGGTTCAGGATGTCAGAGGCGGTATTAATGGAAGGAAACAATTTGCTCTCAGACATGTTTTTAAACTGGTGGTTGTCACTTTGCAAAGGGGCAGAGCGCCAGGATCTGGAATCCCGGTGTGACTGGAGCTTTGGAATGAGGTGGACATGGCTGGATCTCAGGTGGGCCAGGCTGGCTGAGGGAGGCCTGGAGGCATGCTATCTTGCCCCACCCCTTGAGGACACCCCAAATTCATAGATGAGTGCTTGTGCCAAACAGGGCACACTCAGAACTGGGGACCTGGCCCTGAAGTGGCAGTATCCAGGTGGTGGGCTCTTGAGACTTGTCTACACTCAACCTTTTGTCCCCTGAGCATCCCTGTGAGTCTCTGTATTTCAGTGATGGTGGTTTTATCACATGTCATACCGACCAAGGGAGACCTGTTTGAAACCAGATCGGGGAGAGAGTTCTAAACTGTGACCCCTAAATGGGAGCCTCTGTTTGCCTCTGCCTCTCCAGGGATGATGCATGCTGAGCCCTCAATCAGTGCACATTCAGTTGTTGGAGTTAGGTGTTATGTGAATAAAAGCTGCTCTCTGGAGATAACTGGGTCCCTTGCAGAGGGGCGGGGTACGCCTCTCCTGCTGCCATGGCTCCACTATGCTTCTCTACCTTCTTGTTTTTTCCTCTCTGTAATTCCCTCCTTTTAAGCTCCAGTTGCATCACTCTCTGTACCACCCATGTATTCTACTGTTTATCTTTTTAACCTGGGTGGCCTGTCTTTTCAGTTAAATCACACCTCTCCTTGGTGGCAGAAGGAGTGTGCTGTACTTATTTGGGTCACCTGTACAGAGTACATGCCACTCAGTGAGTTTTTTCCGATGGGGAAGTTGGTCCTCCCGATATTAATAACCTTCTGCTGAATTTGAGGCTAGAGGTATATGCCCTTCACAATGATGGCATTCTACTGACCAACTGCCATGGGTATTGTTCAATATATGGTGGAGGGGGGTATTATATTTTGGAAGGACTCAGAGGTTGCTTTTGTGAGGTAAATTAAAGAAAGAAACCATAATCACAGCCTTTCAGTGCCTATAACCCCAGGTATGGCCACCTCTGCTTTGTGTTTCCATTGGGACCAGCACCAGCTGAAGCTGTGACTGTTGAGAACAGAGTGCTGTGTCTCTTAAGTTTCCTCACCCCCTGCAACTACATCAAAGGGCCTATGGAAATAAGCCAGCTCCCTTCATGGGGTGCATACCAGCCCTGTGAGTCTCATGTGTGATGTCTTCCTTATCTAGGGCTCTGGCTGACATCTTAAGACAACAGGGACCAATTCCCATAGCACACTGTGAAAGAGAAGCTATCTCGGCCATCGATACCTCTCCCAAAGAGAACACGCCGGTCAGATCATCATCCAAAAACCACTACACCCCTGTGCGTACGGCCAAACAGACTCCAGGTGAGTGAGCGCTGATTACCTTGAATCTTTGCTGAGGCTGCTGAGAGTTTTTGGTGATGTTCCCACGCTGGTGGGACAAGTATACTGTGAGAGATTCTCTGATGGACAGATGTGTAAGTGCCTAGGGACTGTGCACTTTGGGGAGGGATTGACGGGAGAGAATGCCACCAGTGAGTGTCCAGGCTGGACAAGTGCTGATCATTTAATTGGAACTACTTCTCTTACCTGGAAAGGAGCTTATGGCAGCTGTGGGGGTTGTGATCACCCACTTGTCCTTGTGATGAGAAGGTTTAGGCTGCATAGAATACTAGATATGTGACAAGAAATTGCTGCACCCAGATGTAGAGACTTCTCATCCATTTTTGGCTCTTCCCCAAGGGTAGGAGTTATATCTTTATTATAGGGTCACCTTTTCCTGTGCCCAATAGCTTTCCTGGGTATATGGTGAGTTGCTCTGTAATAGAAATATATTTTCTCTTTTCTTGGTGATATTAGATATAGTAGCATATCTAAGATCTTAATAAGACAACAGTAATACTAGTAATATGTCAAGTTTGATTTTTTTTTCAAATGTTTTGCTGAGCATTTTTCATGTATTTTCTTATTCTTCTTAAGAGCAATCTTCAAAGTACCTATATTCTCCCCATTTCCTATGAGGAACAGAAAGGTTCAATAATTTTCTCAAGGACTTGTGGTTATAGTCATACTCAAACCAAGATATATAGGTAACAATAGTCAGGACTAGAAAACTCTAATACCCTAACCCTGCTAGGGATGTTAATCCTAATCATTTGAGTGGCAAGTTTCCTGATATGTGCAGCTAGGGAAGTCATTTCTCACTATGAGCATTACCAGAGAGCCTAGTACTGACCCCAGCCCACTCTCATACTTGAATCTGAATGTTTCACTCCCATCACGTGATAGTTTTTCAGAGAATGGGTCTGAACTAAACCTGCAATAGGGATATGCAGCCACTAGGTATCAGTGTGTGTCTTCCAAACTCAAAATTAGCATAAACATGCTTGTGGCAGCTGATGAGAGCAAATTGATTTCCCATTCAGTTTTGAATTTTCTTAAATCTATTAAATCTATGAAATCAAGAACCACATATTTGCTTTTAAGGTTATAGAATTAAATCTCTTGAGAATCTGAAAAGAGCTAAGGAATTTCTCCTTTGAAAATATACATATAAATTCATCTAACGTTTTGCATAAGATTTAAGGGAATTCATAGAGTCTTCCAAAGTTAGAAATATCTTATTTAAAAGTAAAGATGAGAGATCCATTTTTCCTAAAGGTCTAAATGCATTTTTAACTTAAATATTGGAGATGCTTAAAATATAAGCTGTGGAAGGAATCTTGTAAAACAACTGGACCAGTAGTTACCTACCTAGCTGCACAGTAGAATCACCTGGTGAATTCTTAAAAATGCTAATTCCTGAGTCCCAGAAATTAATCAGAACTTCTAGGGTTGCTGCAGGCATCAGTATTTAAAAAAAAAAAAAAAATCTCCCCTAGGGAGATGTCTTCACCCTGCAGACAGAATGGTTGAGATGGATTATTTTATGACTGAGGACACTGAAGGATTTTGCCAATGGTTCCCAAACTTGGTTGCATGTTGAAATCACCTGAGGACCTTTGAAAATTAAGGGTGCCTGGTCCCAGGTTGTAACTTAATTGATGTGTGGGTGTGGCCTAAGTATGAGGTGTGGGAGGTGGGTGGTGAAAGCTTTAGGTGGCTCTAATATGGAGCCAAGTTTGAGAGTCACTGAGCTTTGGTAATTGCATAAAGGGGCCATTCCACCTAATCCTTGTCGGTGATCACTATTTAATCTAGAACTTCAGGTCACTCTGATATCTAAAGCATCCCTGGGAGTTTATTTTCACCCCTTTCTGCTCCATTGTTTCTGTCTCATTCACACCCAGCAAGTTCCCAGCCCTGAGTCCAGACTGATGAAGTGAACAGTCTTGATTTCCCCTTAAATGGGCAGGACAGTTTGTCATTTCTTCTGATTTCTATATACATCATCTCCTCCAGTGATCTGAGGAAGAAAGCTTTTAGCTGTATGATTCACTCCTGTTTTAAGAAGTTCCACCCCATATTTCTCAAATTGGAACTATTCACATGGCTTTTAGAGGTGGGAATTGTTTCCCTGGCCCAGAAAGTATTTTCAGTAGTGACACTTAACTATAAAAGCAATTTCATAACAACCTGCAACATCGTAGCTTATAATGGACACAACTACTTTTCCAAATACTTGAGGTATTTTGCCATAAATATTGCAATTTTAGGAGAAGTTTAAACATACTTTTTATAAGTTTTCTAAGTGGAGATGTACTGGGATTTTGGTGATTTGTCAAATCAACTGACCATTTATTGTAGGTGTATGGGAAGTCTTTTAGGGACACCTTAAGGAAGATATCTGGAAACACCAGGAGGCATCAGAGCATATGAGTAATTTTGCTATCAGAATGTTGTCTATGGAGCAGCACCATCTGCATCACCAAGGACTATGTAAGAAATGCAGAATCCCAGGCTCTCTCTTACCTGCTTAACGAGAGCCTGAATTTTCATAAAATCCCTTAGCAAAGTTTGAGAAGCACTAGAAAGACATGGTCTCTGAAATATATCCCCACTGGTTTGTCTTCCAGCTCTATCACTACATATGTGACTACAGCGAGTTTTTTTTTTTTTTTTTTTTTCCTTTCTGAGTTTCCTTATCATCTGCCACTCATTGAAGTTAATAGTATCTGTGTTTCAGGGTATAATGAGTTAAACCAAAAGAGCATTTAAAACAGGTCCACTAAAATATGTAGTGAACACTCAGCTTTAGCCATGCCTGAGGTATGAAAGGAAGTCTGCCCACACTTATGGAAAATAAATCAAATAATTGAGAGAAGCAAAGGCACAGGGGCCCCTAACTAGGCAGGGTCTGGGGATTATATCTGCAATGGAAGCCCTGGGATCCGGGCATCCTGTGCTTGGCCCCTGCCTGTGGCACATCCTCCGAGGATGAAAGTGGTTTCTGGGGCTTTGTGGGGCTCTGTCAGGGTTTTGGACATCAAAAGCACATGCTTAGGAAGTAGGGTGAGGGTCTGGCCTTAATATTAATAAAAACAAGATTCTGTGAGAAGCACAAGCACTAATTGCTATGTACCTACTATGTGCTGGGTACTCTGCTAGACACTTCATAATAGATAGTGGATTTGGTAACATTTTTTAGGTATAGGAACACCTAATCCTACAAGAGCAGAAAATTCCCCTTACTGTTCTATAAGAACCTTTTGTCCTACCTCCTCTAGAAGCCCCTCCCTTTCCAACTGTAAAGGGAACATCTTGATGGACAGGAAATGAGTGAAGCCCACTTCCATCCCCCACCCCTCAAATCTGGCTGCCTCTGACTGTCACTACTCACTACTCAGAGTGTGGTCCAGGGATGAGCAGGGACTGCCTTCTGTGGGGGCTTCTTAGAAATGCAGACTCTTGGGTTCTTCCCCAGACACCCTGAATCAGAATCTACATCTTAAAAAGACCCTCAGTCAATGTGTATGCACATTGAATTTGAAGACCTCTAAAACACCTGGCTCCTCAGGCCTGGCTGCATCTTGGAATTGTGTAAGCAATTCTGACAATATTCATGTCTGGTCCCCACCCCTAAAATGATTTAATTGGTCTGGGGTGGAACTTGGGCATTGGTATTTCCCCAAAATTTTCTCATGGTTTCACTGTTCATCAAATATTGAGACCCAGAGTTGAGAAGGAGACTGACAAATCAGGGAGGTAGCCTGGATGGTAGAGCTTGACTTCACGAGAAGGAGCCAGATGAGTTGTCCAGGTTAGTGAATTGCAAGGATAAATCCACTCCACATCAGATGACATAGAAGGGAGTGGAGGACTCAGGCTTACTGAGGGAGGTGGGGCTCAGTCTGCAGCTATGAATGGAGACATCTGGGTAAAAGCAGGCATAAGTGGTAATATCAGAATTGATTAGAGGGTGCAGTGGAACCAGGCATCAGAAAATGCACCGCATCTGGAGTTGCAGGCCCCAAGATCTCAGTCTTGCTGTAGGTTTGCTTGGTCTTTACAGATGAGGTGGGAGACCTAGCATTTTTACCTGGTCAGACTCAATCCTAAAAAGACTATCTTGGGTCTGCTGTGTGAGAATGGGGTACCTACCCTTGCAGTTGTCATGTCATCATGTGCTGGGGTTCTGTAGTTTTGTTAAACAATTCCCATTATCCCGTGGCATCAGCTGGAGGAAATAAATATTTATGCCCCAGCTACAGGCCACTGCGAGTTGTATAAGTGAGCAATCACTTATCCTGCCTCTCAACAATACCGTGAGCTTTAATGGTGGACTAACCAAGCCAAGAGATGTGATTCTTAAAGATTCTTAGTCATGGAGCAAGAGTGAAGGCTGGATTGCCAACAGAGGAGCCCCTTGTAGGCTTGCTGTAGGCTTGCTTGGTCTTTACTGATGACGTGGGAGACCTAGCATTTTTGCCTGATCACACTCGATCTGACAGGGGCTCCCCCAACCTCACCTCCTAGTACTTTCTACTTATTTATTGGAATCTGGATACATGAGCCTTCACTATCTTCATGCCATGCACGCTCTTGCCTTGGCATATTTCCTGCTATCCTCTCCCTGTTTTGTGGCCAGAACCTTCAATCACAGATATGTGTGCTCTGAAATTCAGTGATCAGATGGCACCCCCCTTTGCTAACCTCCTCATCTGCTACTGTTCCCTGCTGTATATTCTTCAGAGCACGTACATTATCTAACATCATGTTTGTTGGTTCATTGGTTGTGTGTTTCTGTTCCTATCATGTAACTCCCACCACTTCTCTACTACCTATATTCTTTTCACCATTTCCTTGATTGTCTTTTTATTCACCGTGGCATCCTAGAAACAAGAACATTGCCTGCAAAATCATAGTTGCTCATTGCCTGTTTGTGCAGGGGACAAAATGACGAGGACACCGTCCTTTGTTTGGGTGGACTTAGGAGCCAGCATGTTGGTATTGGTTACATAGCTGTATGCAGAAGAGTTCCCATCAGGCTATGTCCTCTTTCCAAAGACCTCTCTGTAAAATTGAGGACAGTGGTCACCTGGAAATCCCAGAGACTGGTCATCTACTGGTGACCTGAACTGGGAGGCCCTGGTTTTCAGTGCCTGAGCTCCTCACCGCACCATGGTCTCTACTGTCTGGCATTGATCCAGAGCTCCACGGCTCAGTGTAGCCAGGAGCTGGGAGATTTTATTCCTTGACTGGGCTCTACCAAAGGGGCCCTTCCCAGTAGGCTCTTTCTAACAAGAGTCATTTGCACAGATCTTAGAAGCCCAGGGAGCTCGGAGTCCCTGTCTCCAAGTTTAGGGCTGCAGGTGAAGACAGATAACCGGGGCCATGTACCTGAGCTCTGGGGAAATCCTGGTCAATTTCAGCCCCTAATGGGAAGTGGGACTTTTCTCAAATCATCTCCAGAGGAATAGGGCTGTTCTTGTTCCAGAATACCGAGATGATAGCTTCAGTATTCTCTGGCACTCTGAGGGAATGGTGAGGTCATGTAACCCAACTGAGACTCAACCTGTGAGGAAACTGAGGTATTCGGAGGTTACCAAGGTGAGAGGTAGCAGGATAAGCCCTCAACAGAATCCTCAGGTAGAGACAGGATCCAACACTGTTCAGTACAAGCTAGAGAGACCTGGATGTGAGGCCTGGCTCCCCACTTGTCAGCTCTAGGACTGGGCTGCTTCATTGAACCCCTGCTAGCTTCAGTTCCATGTCTGAAAAGTGGGACCCTTTAACTGTAATGAGCCCTCCTCTAAGGCACATTGAAATCTTTGAATAAAGTAATCCATGCATTTTTAGTGCTTGGCCTTGGCTGGGCGCAGAATTCATGCTCTGTGCTCATGTTCACTGTCACCATCATCATTACTATTCTCTCTGTTATCAGCTGCATCGTCTCTGTCTTCTCTACCTTTACCTGCTTTCCTTTCATCCTGGCAACCCCCACCACTACCCTACCTACATTCTTTTCATGTTTCCCTAATTATATTGATTTCTCATCCTGGGGGTCTTCAGTATGACTGGGTCTCAGTTCATTTGTTAAAAAATGCACTAACTTAGCCCACAGTGCTCCTGTCTTTTCCTTGCTGGTACTGCCTTGTTGGCCATTCCTGTCATTCCAGGTTTTCTCTTGGGAATGATTTCTTTCCAAATCAGTAGTGTTGTTTGGATACCATACTGCCATTGGCCTTTCCCAAGTGGAGTCTTAATTGCTCTTTGCCTAAATGTTGGATAAGCTTCATTCTTACAGTCATCAGTGCCCGCAGGTCTCTGCCTGGGAATGATAGAGGTGGACCAAAGACTGACTAGAACTGCCCCATGAGCCTGCCACTCTTTGATAGTTGCCACCTTGTAGAGCCTGAAAAACCCAAAATTCACTGAGTCAAGGTATCACTAATCCCTGATAGCAGTTGTAACTTTAAGTTCACCTTAAAGATTCTGCCATTACATGCGACCCAAGCTTTAAACATGGAACCATTTGCTCCATAAAACATCCAAAACTGATGTTTGCATCATACAGTAATATGGCTAAGATACATTCCATATTAACCCTGTCTTCCCAAATAGTTCGGACTGAATTTATCATGTTCCCAGCACGGTGTTGAGGCCTGGGGTCCGTGAATGGAGTCCCATCGACCCCTGACTTCTGAAGAAGTGTTAATAAGTTGGTACCTGACTGATGAGGAGGAGCGGGCCATGGGGACTTCTGGAGGAAGAAGATTCCAGGCAGATGGAGCAGTACAAAGACCCTGAGGCAGGAACAAACCAGGGACATTTCAGGGGCAGGAAGCAGGTGTAGGTGTGCAGCGCGGTGCCTGCAGGAGCAGGTGGTACATGACAAGAACAGAGAGGTAGACACGGCCCAGTCATACAGGGCCTTGGAGTGTATATTTTATTTAATTGTGATTCCCCTGGTTGCTAAGTAGTGGAAACAGACTCTCTTAAAATCCAGTTGGCATTTCTAGTACAAAATGGGTTGATGAAAGAACTTTCTCTGACTTCCTCCTCCTCAGGAAGACACCCCCAACAAGGGGGCAAGGTGATGTAGTGATAGCCTGTGGCTTTCAGAATCAGACAGGTCAAGGTCTAGATCTCACCTATATTTGGCCAATAATAGGCCTTAGTCTAGAGCTCTTAAACAGGGGCTGGCCAACTTTTTCAGAAATGAGCCAGACTGTAAGTGCTTTGGAGTCTGTGACCATAAGTTCTCTGCCACTATTGAGCTCTGCCATTGGAGTACACACTCAGCAGGGTACCCTGTAAATGAATGGGCATGGCCACATGTCCCATTAAACCTTATTTACATCGATAGGTGGTGAGCGGGATTTGGCCTGGGGGCTCTAGTTTGTCAGCCCATGCTAGTAACTTGTCTCTGAAAGCCACATGCTTTCCACATGACTTTCTGCTTCTGTGTGATGAGGGACACAGCCCTCACCAGGACCCTATGGGAAGCCCATTGCCAACACAGCCATGATGAGCCCTGGAGGTGCTCCATAAATGCCAGCCCCCATTCTCCCTCCGCCCTTTCCTGCCACTTTGCCCAGGATATAGCTTGATCCTGATTTGACAGTCAGTGGAACGGGCTCCAGTGAAGGTGGACGAATGAATCACATCCCAGAGCCCTCCTCAGCCCTGGCTTGTCTCGGGGCTTCATCTCTCATTTGGGTGATGGTGTAGAAAGTCAGTATATTAAAGTGACAAGTGACACATCACTAGGAGGGGTGGCCGGCACCCCCTGGATGATGATAAACTCAGGAGTCACTGCATCTCCATGGATACAGTGGCCCCTTCTGCTGTTTAGGGCTCCTTGCACTTGTATCTCAGAGTCCCCACCTTTTTTTCCAGTGCACAGAGACCCTGCTTCTTTGATTTCCTCTCCTCCTTCTACCTTCTCTGTGACTCTGCCCCTTAGCATGTAAAGTGCTCCTCTCCCACTTTAACATTCAAGAGTGAGTCCTCCCTCCATTTCACAGACTTCTGCCTCTTCTCTCCCTGATTGCTGAACTTTGCAAAACAGTTGTCTGCAGTCGCTGCCTCTACTTCCTCTCCTCCCACTGGCTCCTCCACTTGAGGGGAGGCACAGCGGCTTCCCTCCCCTTCACTCTACTGCTTGAACTTCTCAGAGCTTTAGAGCCTGAAGAACAGGTCGACCTTGGCTCTCTGGTCAGAATGGAATTCCCATCCCTCCTCCTCTGAAGCCAAAACTCTGGCCACCTGAGCCCTTTCAATTTCTAGAGTCACACTCTCTCTGACTTTTCCTCCTTTCTACTTGTGCTCTGTGCTTTGCTCTGTCTGGTATATTCTCTTTTGCCCATGCTCCCTTAGCCTCACGTGTTCCCCCTCACCTCCCAGGTCTCTGCTTAGCCTACACTTCCCCTGGGATGCATCCCCTTGCTCCCTGGCTGGGTTAGCCCCTCCTTTGGGCACCACTGGAACGCTGGCCCCCATGATGGCAGACAGTCAGTGAGCAAGTGGGGGAAAAGTGTTGATTGCATCTCAGAAACCAGCTCTGCCTCTTCCTATCAGTGGAACTTTGACAATTTACTTAACCTCTGTGTCTCGGTTTCCCAGCCTATAGACTGGAATAACATGGTCCAAATGTGTTGTAGTGAGGATTCAGTGAATTAATGACCTTCGTGTTATGTGGTCTCCTGAAGGAACGCCCTGGGTCAGCCCAGCTCTCCCCTGTATCCCTAGTGCCTGGCTTACATGAAGTGAATGGATCATTAAAAATCCTGTTTGGGTCAGAAGACTCCATAAGTTTCATGTGGGGGACAGCATGTCCTGTGAGAGAGTTGCGAGGTGGGGTTGACAGTTCTTAAGTGGTAGCTCTGGAAAGACTTGTTACTCAATTGCATGTAAGAACCTCAGATCCAGAGCTAGGGAGGTGACATGCCTGCTCTTCTGGGGGCTGGTGTGCCCAGCCAGACTGCAAGACTGTGTCCTGTTGGGGGGCCCCCTCTCCTGTGCATGCCAGGGGAGAGACACACTTCTGGGAAGCCCGAGAACCCCACTCTTTAAGTGATCTTAACAACTGAAGGTGCTTTTTAAAGTGTGTTCCTTGCATTGACTTATTTAAATCTTCAGGTGTCCCTATGAGATAGCCCTATCACCTCACCCACTCTGTAGGTGAGGAAACCGAGGTGCAAGGGACTTCCCAATGCTGCCAACATCTAACAACCAGGAGGGGACTGGTATGGGCTCTGAATGCAGGGAGTCTGACCTGGAGTGCATGTCCTGAGGTCACACTGACCAGAGGCACAGGCAGGCCACTGGAAGCCCCTCCAGCTACACAGTCTGTCCTGTGGCTGTGACCTGCCCCCTCCTCATGGCCTTGGGACATGCACCTGGGGCTGTGGGGAGGAGACCGTTGTTCCCCAGCCTCGGGGCACATGTGTTCATGTTGTGAGCCTCTTAGCTCCAGGCCAACCAGCTTGTCACTCACCCTGGAATGTGTTTAAACAGGCTAAGGGGAGCCACTGGCAATTTTAGCTTGAAGGGGAGGTCCAGTCCAGCACTGCTAAGGTTTCCTCTTTCTGAGAATATAGCAGGAGGAGTCACTACCATTCATGGAGTGCTGACTGCTTGGAGCCCTCAGTGCTGGAGGTCGTGCAGCCTTGCTGGTCCTCCCATGAGTCCTCACTGTGGTGGCACACAGGGGCCCAGCATGGACAGTGCAGCAGCCTGTCCATGGCTACACGGCTGCTCTGTGGTCAGGAGCAGGTGTGACCTGGCTGACAGGTCTGGGGCATGCTTTCTTTTTTTTTTTTTTAAGATTTATTTTTATTTATGCATATAAGAGCTGGGCTATAGGCTAGCAGTTGTGGGGATAGAGGTGAGAGGATTCATCAGAGACAGAGTGGGGAACAGAACAGGCAGATTGAGTGAAATACACTGCTGAGGGAGCAGCGGGTGAGACAAGAGAGGTCTTCTGTGCCATATGGGTCAGCTCCTTGGCTAGGGATCTAACTCGTGCTGCAGTGGCTGCGGATAGCTTCATAGTGCTGAGGCTTAACCCCTTGAGCCACCAGGGAGGTCCTGAAGCACACTTGCTTTAGTGACTTTGCCACTTTGTCTTTCTCTCAGGATCCTGTGACTCCGAGGCCTGCCCAGCAAACACAATGGCCAAATCACTGCTCCACTCTCAGTGTCAGCCTTGTTGCGTGAGGAGTTCTTTCACATTTCAAAATTTAATGTCATTCAGAAAATGATTTCCAAACCTGTGTGTTCTGATTCTGGGGGGCAAATGAATTCTCCCAACACAGGATTGCCTTAAGGAGGGGTATGCTGGAAGTAGCGCTTTCCAGAAGCCAGAGGAGCTGCCCTTGCCCTGTGCCACTTGTGGCCTCCCACCTCCAGGTCTGCATCCTGCCTGTGAGCCACGCTGGCTTGACCAGCCTGGGCAAAGTGGGACCCCCCGCCCCTCCCACCCGAGCAGCAGCCTGAGTGGGGGGCAGCTGGAGCCTGCTGTCGCCATATGGCCGGGAAGAAGGGAGAGAGGCACTGAGCTGCCCACTAAGACCCGCTGCACCCAGGAAGCAGGAAGATTTAGAATATGTTTCGGCTGTTAACAAAATGAGGTGCAGGGGAGAGGGAAAGCCTGAATGCTGTGGACAGGGTTAGAATTCACAATTACCTCGGTGAGTTGGCAAAACAGAGGGCCCAACAGAGCACGGTGCAGTGAGGACAAGAGGAGAGGGCATTGGGCAAGGAAAACAAATTGCTGCAGGATTCAAGGCAGGGAGGGTGGCCGCATGGTTCTGAAGAGTAAGAATTCACACACCGAGAGAGAACCCAGTCTCTATCCACGTGGATGTGAAGGGTCTTTTCCCCCAGGGGACGCAGCATTCATTGCTGAGCATTCATTGTAAAGGCCATTTGGGAACCAGAGATGGAGGAGGAGTCTACGTGGAGCTGTCCCTGGTCCACAGATTGATACGAAACCCCCAGTAAGTGCTAAGCCCTCTGCTAGGCCCTAGGGGAATGAGACTATAAGACACAGTTCCACCGGAATGCTCACACAGGAGCAGAAGACAAGACTCCACAAGAAAGAAAACATTATTCACTTCGTGCCCCACTGGAATTACAGGCCACGTGCCCAAGGTTCAGACTGAGGCTGGGGTGGTCAGGGTGGGCATTGAGTGCCCTGCAGGGCAGGTAGGTGAAATGGTGAAATGGGTAAGGAGGATGGTGGAAGGCACTTCTAACTGGTCAGCTGGAGTCAGCAGGAGCCTAAAGGGCAGGGGTGATGAAGGGCTTACAAAGGGTTTTTTTTTTTTTTTTTTTTTCCTTTGAAAATATTGGGTAGAGTTGTTCTGTAAACAGAACTGGGGGAAAGGCCAGGATGGAACTGGATTTCTAAGTCAGGTTGGAGAAGACTTCTCTGAGCAGGGACTTTATTTTTCCTTCTTTAAACATAAGGGCTGTGTCCCAGAGTTGCAAAGGAGTTCCAATTGAGATGCCATATGGCTCAGTTGGGCTAATGATGGGGATGGGCAAGGTTGGACCATGCAGGGGGCGTTGGGATGTAGAGATTTGTATGGGCAAAGGTGAGAGGTGCCCAGAAGAGGAGGTGTGAGGACCACAGCCCTTTAGCAGCTCCTTGGAGGGAGGAAAAGGGGAGATTGGCATGGAGCTTAAGATACTCTGATCTCTTCATTCGTACAAAATTGATTTTGATCTTTTCTTGGCTATCCGGCACTGGGGTTATGGGAGTAAACAAAACAAATCCTTAGTCTTGTGGTGCTTACATTCTGTTAGCAGAGAGAGAAAATAAACCCATAAGCTTATGATATAAAGTCAGGTGATTAGAAATGCTGCTGAGAGGGATAAAGCAGGGCACAGAAGTAGAAAGTGAAGGGAAAGAAGCCTGATATGGAGCCCGGAATGACTGAAAGGAGTCACATGTGGGTGTCTGGAGAGAGTGTTCAGAGCAGAGGTGAAGTTGTGGCCGGTGTATTTGGGAACAAAGAGACCAAAGTGGAGAGAACCAGAGTGGAGAAGTGGTGGTGGATGAAGGAAGAATGTGGGGCCTTGTGGGTTATGTTAGGTCTTGGCTTTCATTTTGAGTGTGACGAGAATCATTGTGGGTTTACAGCAGTGGAGTAATGTGATCTGACATGTGTTTTAAATAAGCACTCTGGGGCCTCCCTGGTGGTGCAGGTGGTTGAGCGCAGCACTATGAAGCTGTCTGCAGCCTCTGCAGTGCCGGTTTGAGCCCCACTGGCCTCAGAGATACCCACACGGCATGGCAGACCTCTCCTGTCTCACCCGCTGCTCCCTTCAGCAGTGTATTTCAGTCAGTCTGCCTGTTCTGTTCCCTGTTCTGTCTCTTATGAATCCCCTCACTCTCCCGCACATCTGGCCTGTATACCGGTTCTTGTATAAATAAATAAATCTTTAATAAATAAATAAACACTCTGACCTCCATCTTGAGAAAGATCTGGGAAGGACAAAGATGGGAGACAGGAGGTGGGGGAGGGGAAGTGAAAGGTGTTACCATCCAGGTAGTAGGAGGGAGATAAAGGCTGGGGCCAGGATGGTATTCATGGACAGTGCAAGAAAAACTCAGTTTTAGGGTTTATTTATTATCAACTTCTTAATTTGAACAATTTCAAACTGGTGAAAGATTTGTAAATGGTTAGATGATACCGTGAACACCTGTATGTCCTTTACCACTTGTTAACATTTGCCTCTATTTCTCGTCTTCATCTTACACTCACCATCACCACTGCCATCAAAATCATCATCATCAGTAGCAGCAGCATCATCATATTCAATATAATTCTCATCATCATCAGAATTGGACCATGTGAGAATAAGTTGTAGATATCCTTCACTCTTTTTTTTTTAATGAAAAAGAACTTTAATACAGTTAATAAACAATACAGGAAAGGCAAAGAATATAGTTTCTAAATCAAGCACCCAAAGTTACCTGTCCCCTCTTAACTCCTCTATCATATATCTTATAAATTCAAGGATATTATCTTGAATTTACCCACGAAACAATAACTAGATTTATGAAATCCATCATTGTTACAATACTAGTGTCTAGTGAAGTGTTCAGGATATATTTGAAATTAGAAATGACAGCATTTGTTGATGGATTACATGGAGCATATGAGGGGAAGACAGGAGTCATGAATGATCTCAAACCCTTGGCTGGAAGGACCTAGAATGAATAGCAGAGTGCTCTTAGCCAAAAGAAAATTAAGAGAGATCTGAGTGTCAGCGGGTGAACCGAGCTGTGCTATCCAGTGGATGTTGCCACAGTGGTTATAAGAGAAATCATAAAATCTGCTCTGTTGTCTCCCTTCTCCTCCCCTCTCCACTTTGCTTACTATATCTACAATGCACAGATCTTGGCACTTAGTAGGCTTTCAATAACTATTTTTTTAATAAGGAAATGACAGAATGAATGTATTTATGTAATAAATTCAACAGGATGCCGCAATTATTATTATGCATGCTTACAAATGGCAGAACACCTAAAATAATAGTTCCTCTCTCCTGTAACAAAAGTTAGTCCAAGGATAGTATGTCTCTATTGTATAAGGGACTTAATGCTTTTAATCTGGTTGCTCTGGCTTTCTAAATATGTGGCTTCCAAGTCATGTCCCAAGACGGCTGCGCAAGCTCATGCCATCATGTCTGCTTTCTAGGAATTGCAAGGAGGAAAGATCATGCTGCATTTCTTTGAGGAAACTTACTTGAGGTTGCCATACCACTTCCACTTCTGCCTTTCTTTTGAGTGCTTTGTGATCAGCTAAAATATGGGTGCTCTTTTACTCAAGAGGAATGACTGCTGGAGGACCATTAGTGATCACTGTCATGGCGTGGTCTAGAAGGGAGCTGTGGTTGTGATACTTTTACCAATAACCAACATAAAAAGTCATTTTTTTTTTTAATTAATAAATTTTATTTTTATATTCCCCATACAATTGCAATCCCCCCATTCTGACCCCAATCCCTCCCCTCCCGCCCCCCACCCCCCAAAAAGTGTCTCTGGTTCATAGTTTTTGTTGATTTTGATTTTCACTTTCTTATCCCACGCTTCTGACTATACCCAGTGCATGTATAAATAAATAAATAAATCTTTTTAAAAAAATGACTTTTTAAGTTAACTAAAAAGTTAACTTTTTAAGTTAACTGAGCCCCTTGGAATCCAAGGCCATCTTTGGGTTACTATAGTTTTACTTCCAGGAATTCTGAGCAATCCTGTACCCCATATCCTAGCTACATGAAGAGAAGGCAATTAATTTTAGATTATTCAGAAGTTTTACAAAGGCAACAAAGCCAAATTTTCCTAAATAAAACAATTGTAGAGGTTTTGCCAGAACTATCTAGAAAGTATGTCAATATGGACATTGCCTGAGCTCAATCATCTACCCCTGCAAGGCGGCAGGAACAGTCCCTTCTGGATAAGACCCCTGAGTGGGTGGGAAAACTGCCAGCAGCTGGTGAAAGCCCACACTTAGCCCTCCTGCTTCTTGGTTCTGATTGGTATTCAAGCTTCATATTTCCCTTTGTGTGTGTTTAGCTTAGGGATTTATCACTGAAGCTTAGATCTGTGATGAAATAGATAAGCTTGCACTTTAATAAATGTGGCATTTCTTTCCCGTAAGAATTAGATTAAAGGAAATGCGGTCCCTGGGCAGGGCAGGCAGGTGGAGCAGGACTGAGGGGCCAGTAAGGAGATAGTGCCAGCCCAATGGCTTTGGGTTGGGAAACACTGGGGTGCAGCTTCGAATCATTTTATAGGAAGGTGGTAGGTTGTCCCATGGCAGAGAAACATCTGTGTGTTTTGCATGGAAAGAAACCAAACAGCAAAGTCTTATGCTTGCTATAGAATCACCCCTTGAGAGGGCAGCTTGCATCCCCTTTGGTTCACAGACCTCTGGTGAAACTGGAGGACTCCTTCTGGTGCAGCTACACTTCCTGCAATCCTTGGAAAGGATGTGAGTGTGAGTTCAGGGCCTGCAGGAGTCTCTCAGGTCATGATTTCAGCACAAGGACAGCCAAAGAAGCATTGCAGTAGTGATAAGAGTAGGTGAGCTCTGTGACCTTGAGCAACGATGTTGCTTCATCTCTCTGGACTTCTCTTTGCTCTTTCGTACATGACAACACTCGTATCTACCTGTAGGATCCTTGTGGAGATAAGAGACAGTAAATATCAAGCAACTAGCACATCCTGGCACTTGGTTGGTGAGTAGTAGATGGTGGCAGTGTTGCTATTGTGCAATTTGGATCAGTGCTCAACAGTAACCATGAACTTTCCCTTCCATGACTTTTTTTCAGGACAGGGAACACTAGTGTCCTTGTGTCCACGTGAATCCACGTTCCTAAGAGGCAATAGCTTCAAATAGGCTCCTTTGAAGTGAGTAATAGTGTCATCCCTAGCTATGTTGTAGCTTGTGGGGCTCAAGGGCTTGCTCAGGCTTTGCTTGGGGCAGCTCTGTTTGTGGTTAGAGCCCTGGTAATGGCAGGCTTCCTGTTCGGGTATTGTTTCCCATTCTGCTGTGGCTTTTCATTCACAGCTCTAAGATCACTGAGACCCAAACAGCAGAGAACAGAGAGAGAAGGACCTGTCATTTCAATTTTCATTAACAAATTGAAAAGTGTGCTCTCAGGGCTGTTCTGGGTAAACCCCTGGTTCCTTAGATTTACCTGTGAAAGCAGCTCACGGTGACTTTATGTGTCATGAAGGTTTATTTGAGGTTGGCGGGTGTCTCCAACCTGGGGTCCACCTGAATTAGAGGGGTTGGGTGGGCATTCAGAGCTTTGTCTTCTCCAAGAAAGAGTGAGCTGTACTCCTATAGAAGCATTCTTAAACAGGAGCCTCTGAAGAAACAAGCTTTGGTAGCATTTTGGTTTATGTTGTCACTGTGTAGATTTGCTTAAGCACCTTACAGCTCCTTTTTTGGAAACTTCATCAGAGATATGTGATTGCTGTGATTGAAATGTACTCCAGGTAGATTGAGATTCATGAATTCATTTATTCAACCATTATCCATTGAGTACTGAGTCTATTATAGGCGTGTGGCACAGAGGATGGGTTTTCATACCCATGGAGGACTTAATCTGATGAGGTGCGCACACATGCAGACTTACATAGCAGTGCAAAAGTTAAAAATCTATACAAAGCTATGAGTAAAGAAATGCTATTATATCATCCTTGCAAATAAAATGTTGTGTTTAGGCTTGTGGGGAGAGAAGTCAAGTTAAACATATGAGCCAGCATGAATTAAGGGGTTGGGGTATTCAGATAAATAGGAGCACACTATGGAGCATGCTACAAGTTCATATGTACTCCTAGACTTTGCTGAGTGCCTGTGTGCACACTGCATCAAAGTTTGAAATGGTCCAAGCAGGCAGCCTGGTGGATATTGAATGTGACCTGGAAGGTTAGGTAAGACTTGACTGTTGAGAAAGCTGAGGAGACACTGGCCCCAAGGTAGGAGTAGGGTAGAGTGAGGAAAACCATCAAGGTAAAAAGAGTGGGTTTAATGGGACAGGAAGACCTGCCCAGATATACACATAGGGGTAAGAGAGTAGGAGAGCAGGTTAGAGAAGGCAGTTGGAAACAGGATGCTGAAACCTTGAATGCCAGCATTTGTTCAAGGGGAATGCCTGAAGGGAACACCATAATACAGCACTGTTTACATTCACACTTATATTCACATTCTCAAATAGTTGACTGTTTCACATTTTGACTGTTTATGGCCAGTTCATAAAAGTACAATTGATTTTTATAGTATGAACTTGTAGCCTGTAAACTTGTAATATCCCTATTAGTTTTATTAGCTTTCTCATGTATTCTCTAGGATTTTCTACATAGATAATCATGTCATTTGCCTATAGTTTCATTTCTTCTTTTCTTATTGCATGAATGCCTTTTATTTCCTTTTCTTGCCTTATTGCACAGCTAGGACTGCCTGTATAATATTGAATCGAAGTGATGTAAATTTTGTTCCTGATACTAAGGGGGAAATATTCAGTCTTACTGTTGTGATGTGTGCTACACATTTTTCAGAGATGCCTTTATTAAGCAGAGAAAGTTTCCTTTTATCGCTAGTTTGTGGGGAGTTTTTTTTTTTTTTTTTAATCAGGCATGAGTATTAGATTGTGTCTACTTCTGTATCTTTTCTGCAGCTATTGAGGTGATCGTTGGTTGTTCCTTTTTGCTTGTTGATATGGTTAATTGCATTGATTGGCTTTTAAATGTTGAATTGACTTGCATTCCTAGGATAAACCTTGCTAGATCATGATTTCTTATTATCTATTATTAGATTTGATTTGCTAACATTTTGATAAAAGCTTTCTATGCTATGTTCATGAGGATATTGGCTTATAGTCCTTTTTTTTGTCATTTTATTTGGATAGCAGAATAAATTTAACATCATAGAATGTGTTGGGAAATTGTTCCTCTTCTTCAGTTTTGGGAAATAATTTTTTGTAGAATTCACCAGTGAAGTCATTTGAGCCTGGAGTTTTACTTATTTGCTATAGGAAGATTTTAAACTAAAATTTCAGTTTCTATGATAGCTGTAGTGTTAACCAGATCATTTCTTTTTGAAACAACCAAGATTGAATAAAAAATACTTTAAAACTTTGCTCAAGTCTCTGTCTCAGAACATCCTCAAAATATAACTCACAAAAAGCCAGGGTGAGCAACCAGCTGTCTCAACATGGTGTTACACTTGAAGAAGCAACAAATACCCAAATATAATTTAAAAACAATTCAAATCTTTACTTGGTCTTTCGGAAGGGAAAAAAAAAAAAGGATCCATAAAAAAAATTTGTGGTCTACAACAAATTTTAAAAAAATTAAAAGAATTAAAAAATTAAAATTAAAACTAACTTAAAACCCTTCCCCATCTTCTCTCTCAGTGCCTTATATATCTATAGAAGTTGCTTTTGAAGTACTCTACTTTTTCATAAGCTCCCCCAAATTCAGCCTTCTGCAGGTCTCCCCTCTTACTATGTAAATTAGCTTTTATTGTCTTGCTCCTTGGAATTCTCTTGTTTTGATATTATTCATTTATACTCATTATCAGAGTAGAGTTCTAGAGCTGATTCTTAGGGATAGAAAAGTAGAAGGTGGGATAAAGGCCAGAAGGAAAATAATATAAATTGAGCTTATCTCCTTTATTTATTCTTACTGTGTATGACATTGCAATGGATAGACATAAGTGAATAAGCATTTCCCTAACTCCTCAACTCTGAGTGGCTCAAACAGCAGTTTCAAGAGATGCTTCCTTACTCCCATCCTGAGTCTGCAAACTGGAAATTAGATGGAGACATTTACTAGGATTTTCCAAAAATAAAATTGTACATTCAGTTTTACAGAGTGGAAAGCTCAATGCTGGTTTGCATTCAGAAACAATCCTGCTGTTTGTACATGATTTGGTGCAGGATAATTAATTGTTCAACAGAGTATAAAGATCATAGAACTTAGAACAGTGGATCTTTGTTTTATCCCAAATGAATCTTCTGATTTGTTGTTTGACAATTAAAGATCTAACCACCTGCTTCTTGGGGATATCGAACTCTGAAGTGTCCCCACTTAGATATTAGCTGTTACTATCCCTTTATGAAATATATGTAATAAAATGCATTGCATTTCTATAGCACTCTGTGAAAGAAAATTATGTATATATACATATATACATATATATGCTTATAGACTATAGATATCACCTAATCACCTCTTCAATCTGTTAAAGAAGTAATTATTTTCACTTAATAAGTGATTCTATGTAGACATTCAGGAGGCTTAATTAATTTGTCCATCATCACATAGCCTGTAGGTATTAAAACCCAACTCGACCTCAGGTCTTCTGATTTAAAGACTGATTTCTTTCTGCTGCTCCATTCTGTCCCTGTTATAGCTCAGCCATTCATTTGTCTACTACAGAATTTAAATCAAGTAAGTCTGAAGCGTCATGCTGAATAAACCCACACATATGCTTATTTTTCCGTTCTTTTGAATCTGAATTAAAGAAAAAACATCATATTGAAATGGTATCAGCAGATACTGCACAAAGGGCATAGCCTTAGCTCCCTGTCTTGGGAACTCAGCAGATATTTGGTGACGGCAAAGATGCCATGTAATAGTACAGATATGAAACACACATGTTCTGCTGGATTTCAATAACATAAAACTCTCGACTAATAAGGAAAATCCAATTTTGTTTTGTGGAGGAACTTATCTCATATTTCTATTGCTGTTAGGGAGGCAGATTGGAAAATGTTCTGCAGAATTCTTCAGCTTGATTTATGTGGCTCATCCTTTAGGCTTGATAGGGCTTTTAGTGGGTTGCTGTTCTTCAGCTCCTTTTTAGTTCCCCTAACCTTCCCTCACTCGGAAATTCTTTTACTTCTGCACAGAAAAATCTCCATTAGAAAACTCTGACTTCCACATTGCCTCTCAAAACCACACACACACACACACACACACACACACACAGAGTAATTTTTACCTAGTAAAGAATGGGAGAAACAATTTATATCATTGGGAATTGTGTTCAAGTAATAGACAACTGATAAACTGGAACAAAGAAAAACTGATTTTCTTACTTACAAGTCAAAAGGTATGCTGTTTCTGGAGTTGGTTCAGCTGCTGTGCACTATCTTCAGAGAACCAATCTTCCCCCACCTCCTTCACCATATTTAGGTTTGCTTTCCATCCTTATGTTTATTGTCTTATGATGCAAGATGGCTGCCCCAGCTTCAGGCATTGCACTTACATCCCAGCAACATACACTTACATACAGGCAGCAGCAATATAGGAAGGGCAGTGCTAGCAACCTTTTATTAGCCAAACATTTTGTTGCCCTAAATGATGTGTTTCATCAGCAAAGAAGAAAGGGACACATGTACTACTGAGTGCATAGCTCGGTGTTTGTCCGATCTTTTTGATTATCCTTTCTTCCTCTTCTTGTGGGTTCAAAAGGGACTTTCTCATTGAGGAGTGGCTTCTGGTAGTGTGCTCACATTAACAGATCTCTCTATAATATAATTTGGATGGAATTCATTCTATTTTTTATGACTGCATTAATGCTATATTATATTACTATGATACTACATTTTTACTGACATGGTCCCATTTGAACTCAACTACAATCACGAGATACAAATACATTATCGCTATCATCCTTCAAGGGGGGCAAATGAGACCAAAGAAGTTTAGTGATGTGTTCAGCCCAGGTCCTCCTCATCCAGAGCTTCATGCCAATGCTCTTCCTCTGTTTCTCCCAACATAGATGACATGGCCAAGGGGAGGCTGCTCAGGGGGACCTCAATTCTGTGGTTTCCCAACTGACTCCTCCTCAGCCAGCCCCATGGCCTGCCGCTCCGCTCAGCATGCTGAATGTGGTGTCACTTTGCAAACACATGTGGCATTTTGCTGATGGGAAATCAACAAGGAGAGAGAACATTTGGAAAATATTCACTGAGCTTCAAGTGTTGTCGAGACACACGCTCACATACACACATGCGCCTTAGAAGTAAATCTTCACAGACGAGGCTCTGCAGTGAGGGTGTCTGCTTGTTCCAGTCTGATCTGAGGAACTTCAATTGCGTTGTTAGAAGTCTGAGCTGGGATTAGGTTCTCACATCCCATTTGGTGCGTCAGACAGGCAGGGACAGATTCCTCATCTGAGGCTAGGAAGCAGCGCGTGATTTTTGTGAGAGTCGCTGCCATTTTCTTCCTTCCCTTCAGCTTGTTGTGGATGGCACTTCTGGGGGACAAACAGGCACTGCTGCCACTCTCTTCTCCCTGCTGAGAGGGGCACACCTTCTCTGGCACCTGGGAAAGCATGCATCTAAGAAGGAGGAAAAGCATCATTTCCCTGGAATAATGATGTTGAACAGCCTTTGAAAACATGAATCTGAGGGAGAGCTTAGGGGCCTTTAAAGGCCTTTAGTTGGAGAATTAATTCCATTGGCTACAATACACATTTAATGAGAGCTTAATTTGAACAAGGTGCCCCTGGGAGAGGAATCTCCTTTTCTTACAAGGGGCTGTGTGGCCCTGGTGCTCCTGCCTGCGTGGGTCTCACTGAAAAACCATTGTGACCAATATGGGGATTGAGGAAACTGGAGAGTGTTTCTTGTGCACTTTGTAGAAGGTGACGGTGCAGTGCCAGCAGCTAGGATGGGAGGAGGGGGTGCTGGGAGCCACAGTGTTACGGGTGGAGGAGGCTCCACACCGGAGATGCATCTCTGAGCTTGACTGGGCAAATCACTTGGCAGGAACCAGTGTCCTCAAAGAACATAGGACCAGTTCTGTAGTGGTCAGCTTACATTCTGCTCCTCACCCTTGGTCACCCTGCACCCCACAGACCAAGCCTTAACACTGGCAAGAGGTCAAGGACACATGTGTGCATTGCTTTCTACTGCAGATTCAGGAATGGGTTCAGAGGGCACGGGGTCCCTGCATCCTGAGCAGTTTTTGCTGTTCTCTGTGCTAGGAATTCTCTTCTCCCCCTTGAGATCCATGACACCCTTGTCATCCCTCAGCCTTACTTGAAATTCCATTGCCTTGGGGAAGCCTGCTAGGACACGCCTCTCTCCAGCTAACATCAAAATTATCCTCACCACTCTCCCCTAGAGCTGTTGGCTTCTACCTCCAGTTAGCACTCCCATCGTCCTGTCCTTTATCAAAGTTATATGTCTGGATGTTGCTGGAACAAATCCAAGGAAAAATATATCTGTCACTGGGGAAGAAATGTGGCTGGTAAGTCAGAGAAGGTCTATCTTCTGTGGGAATAAGGACTAATTTAAGTTTCCATTCAAAGGAATCACATCCCAGTCCAGAGGCAGATACCTTCACTGGGTGACCCCTCAGCCCCCAGGATATTTTGCCTAGAATCTTGTAATTCTATTTCTCTTTGAAAAAAACTTATTTTTGAAATGTAATTCCCTTTCTTTATTAAATGACATGAATTGGGAATTTCTCAGATAGAGAACACAGCAACTAATCTTGGGAGCAGTATTAAGAAAAAAAAAATTCAAAGTGTTTATCAGTGATGGAAAAAGAGAGGAGATGTCCTGAATGCCCAATATAAATATTTCGGTTTAAGTTTATTGATATGAGGAAGGAAGCATCTTCACTAGCAGATGTGACTGTTTTGTGCTCTTGAGGATATGACTCTCATAGGAATTGTTTCCTTTTATAAAAAAAATTCTTTCATAATTTCTATTATAAAACATTTTCATTATAGAAAAATATGAAAATGTAGCCAATAAAAGGGAAAATAAATTACTCATATTACTTAAAATCACTAGGTTGCATTTTGGTCTTTATTTGCAAATATATCTGCATTCTTTTAACATGAGATTTTGATCTACACAATGCTTTAAATCCTGGTTCTTTTCACTGAATAGTACATCATAAGTATCTTTACATATTAGTAAATACACATCATTTTAAGCTTTTTTTATGCTATGGAAAATTTCAAGCATATACAAAAATAGAGAGGAGTATATGTGATAAACTCCCAAGTACTACCATCCAGCCATCAACTCACAGCTAATCCTACTAATCAATAGCCATTCTATACCCTGTACCCCAACACACATACTCAGTATCGTTACCCAGGTTATTATGCAGCCACTCGAGATACGACATCACCTGAGAATATTTAAAGGTGATTCTCCAAAAGGAAACAACTCTTAAAACACACCACAGACCATGACCTTACTTTCAGAAATTAGCAATACTTCTTCAATATCATCAAATGCAGTTACAAAATCTCCTATTGTAGATGCATAGGACCTTGTCAGAGGGCTGCAGCATAATTCATCCAATGGGTAACCCAGTGTTGGCCAGAGAAGGCAGCTTCTCCCTCCCCACCCGCCCCATTATTACAAATAATGCTGGAGTGAGAAATTTTGACAAAACTTTTGCAGACCTGTTTATTTTCTTAGTGTAATTTGCTAAAAGTAGCGTGCTGAATCAAAAGACTATGGTACATTTTTAAAGACTTTTATTCTAAAATGCCAAATTTCATTTCATATGTAGGTTATATTCATTTACGCAATTTAGGAACAGTACAGGAGAGGGTCTAATTCTTGCTGTTATATTTTTATTCTTTTGGATAAATGGTAGAATTATATTGTCAAAATAAAAAATGCAATAGAGTTAGTTTTTATATCTGACTACATTTTATGCAATAAATTATTTTAGATTAATTTGTATTATAATACAAAGAATTCTTATCTAAGAAGCATTTTGTCCTTCAATAAATATATTGTTCTATTCATATTAGGTGCCCACACTTCTTGTAAAAGACTGTGTATTTAGTATAATTGTCCATAATTGTGAATAGGAATACTGTTTCATTCTCTCTTCTCTCTCTTCCCCCTAAACTAATCATTATTGGTATAAAAGATTAATTTTTGCACATTTATTCTGTAATTGGCAAACTTATTTGAAATTTTTATAAGTGTCATTTTTTTTTAATTGATTTTTTTTTTGGACTTTCTACATCTATATTCATATCATCTGGTAACAATGATAATTTAGACTCATTTTTTTCAGTATTCGTATTTTTTTTCTATTTCTTATTTAATGATACTGACTAGCACCCCCAAATAGGGCTAAATGTTGGCAAGAACAAGTGGCATTGCTACTTTACTTTTAACTTGAATGAAAATGGTTCTGCTCATGGTTCACTTCTGCTTGATATGGGTTATTGACTTGTAATTGGTCTCATTTGAGGATTTAAAAAATGATAAAATGTTGAACACAAAATGTTCAGATAGTAAGCATACACTAGAAATTTTTGTTATCATGATGCTTTTATTATGATAAAGAGGTATATTTAATTTCCCTATGTTAAGATTTATTTTAAAAGTAAGTATGGATGTTGAATTTTATCTACTGTCTTTTAGGGTACATTTATTTAATAATTACTTATACTTTAATCTGTTAGTATAATGAATATTAACATTGGTTTATTCTTTATTAATGTAATATAAAACCAGTTTGGTCAAAAAGTATTCTTTTAAGGGCCTCCCCTGGTGGTGCAGTGGTTGAACGCTTGGCTGCGAAGCTGCCCACAGACTCTGCAGCGCCGGTTCACTCCCCCCAGCCTCTGCAGCGCTGGTTTGCTCCCCGGCCAAGGGCGAGGATCCCACATGGCCCAACAGACCTCTCCTGCTGTGCCCGCTGCTCCCCTCAGCAGTGTATTTCATCAGACTGCCTGTTCTGCTCCCCGCTCTGGCTCTGGTGAATTCTCTCACCCTCCCGCGCTTCTGACTGTACCCAGTGCTTGTATAAATAAATAAATAAATAAATAAATAAATAAATAAATAAATAAATCTTTTTTTTTAAAGTATTCTTTTAAAATAATATTAATTCTATTTTCTAATGTTTTATTTAGAGTATATGCATCTAATTTAATGAGTTAAATCATTCTCTATCTTTATTTTTTAGAGGTATCTTTGCTAGTTTTGCAAAGTGCATTAGGTTTTTATCCTCCTCTTTCACCATCCACTCCTCCTCCCATGTACTTTGTCCTAGGAAATTTGGAAGGAGCCCATCTATGAAATTGCTATGGGCAAGAAATAGTTATAAATATATATTAATATAAAATGTATTTTTATTAAATATATATTTATAGTCATGCAATATTTTCAGTATATAGATGATTATTTCAACTCTGGTTTTCTGCTTGTTTTTGAGTAAATATTGGCATTTATACTTTCAAAGAAAATTTTTTGGATTTTATTGAGTTTATTGGCATAGAACTGTAGTCTTTATTATTTAAAAATAGCTTTTTTGACTGGGGTTGCCAGAGATTTGATTTGTTGTTTCATAGAACCAATTTGTGTATAGATCAATTTGGATTCCTAATTCTTCAGTTTTATTGCTTCCTCTTAAATATTGCTTCCTCTTAAACTTAAAGCTGTAAGGTCTTCTCTGAATCTAACCAAACTGAACCCTAACAGTTTCTATATGTATTATTATTTCTTTTTTTTTTTTTGCTTACTGGTGTGTTCCAAATACCTGTGGCTGCCATTTTGAATAACATTTTTACCCAAAGATTACTTTCACTCAGAGTGATCTTTAAGATTTTAAACATTAAGACTTTCTAAAGACTCCATTTCTGAAATTTCATTTGGTTTTCCTTTTTGTTTGCTCATATTTTGTTATTTTTCAGACAGCTTTTTAAAAAAAAAATTACTTATTTTTTTGCTTAGAAGAAGTGGTGTGTAAGCCAGAGGTGCGGGGAGTGAGAGGATTCACCAGAGACAGTGGGGAGCAGACTAAATGGATCTACTGAAATACACTGCTGAGGGGAGCAGTGGCTAGACAGGAGAGGTCTGCTGCACCAGGTGGGTCAGCTCCCTGGCCGGGAAATGGAACTCATGCTATAGCGGTGATAGCACTGAGACTTAACCCTTAGGCCACCAAGGAGACCCCTCATATTTTGTTATTAACCTCTAATTTCATTGCATTTTAGATAGAATGTGTGATTAATATTATTTCCAATTTTAGAAATTTGTGTGTTTTCTGTATGTGTGTGGGATATATGATCATTTTTATAAATATTAAATGGGGATTTCAAAGGATATATAATTATACAACATATAATTAATATAAAGTAATATAAATTATCTACTGTTTTGCTTTCTGTTTTCAATTACTTGTACTCACCTGCAGTCTGAAAATACTACATGCGGTAAGTGTTTTGAGAGGTAGAGACTGTATTCCCGTAATTTTATTATAGTGTATTGTTATAAATGCTCTAGTTTATTATTATTGTTAATATCTTACTGTGCTTAATCTATAAATTAAGCTTTATCCTAAGTATGTACATATGTATGTATAGGATAAAATCATAGTCTATAGTATAGGGTTTGGTACTACCCTGGATTATGAGCATCCATTGGGAGGCTTGGAATATACTCTCTCAGATAAGGGGGGACTATGTATAATAACTAAAAGAAAGTCTGTTAATCATGTTATTCAAATCTTTATCCTTATTTATCTTTGTTCACTTGATCAAAGTTGATAAAGATGTTAATTTTTTCTACTATGTGTCTTATTTCTTATGTTAAAAGTATAAGCAATTGTTGGCTTTCTGGTTCAAGGTTATTCCTTATGTCAATTTCCTGTAGTTTAACCCATATTTATAAGATTTTTTTAAAAAACTATTTTTATGATTAGTATGTAATGGTATATTGTACTTACATAGCCAGAGTGGTTATATTCTCTTTTATTTCAGATGCTTCTTGCTTCAAGTTCTGTGCTCGATAGCATTAACATTTCTTGTTTGGTCTTTGCTTGTTTGCATTTTCCTCATATATCTTTGCTCATCCCTCTTAGTTAATCTTTTTCATGTAATTTTATTTTAGGCACATCTCTTTTATACATCTTGTCTTAAGATTTTATTTTGTGTCTATGTGAGAGGCTTTTATTATCACAGAGGTGTTAAGTCTCTGTGTATTTATTTGACAAGCCATGTACTTGTTTCTTTTTTTTTTTATTTCTTTTGTTTGCTTTCCACTGTTAAAATTCCTTCCTTACTGTTTCCCTTCAATTCTTTTCCTATTTTTGCTTCTTTTATTCTCCAGTGATTTGGAAGATAGCCAGCTTATTTTTATTCTACTGGTGCCTCCCCTTTCCTTCCTCCCTTCTTCTTTCTTCAGTTTTATTTAGAATAAACTACAGTGTAGAATCATGTATTCATTCATCCAGTAGATAGTTATTAAGGGATTTCCATGTGCACTGTAATCGGCAGTGCAAGTTAGTGGCGCTCATATCCCTGCTTTTATGGAGTTAGAGTTTATGGAGGGGAAAGACAGATGGGTCAGTGGGTAGTGATGAGAACATGCTTCCTGTGCACTGATTAAAGCAGAGCTGTGTGGTAGAAAGCTATTGTGCTTCTTTAGGGGTGTCCAGGGAAGGCCTCTGTATTGGTTTGTTATTTCTGCTATAACAACACATCTCAGACCAGGTGGCTTAAGCAACAGAAATCTATTTTCTCATAGTTCTGCAGATTGGAAGTCTGAGATGCGGGTTTCATCTGGGTTGGTTTTTTTCTGGGGCCTCTTTTTAACTTGTAGTGATCATTTTCTGTGGTAAATCTTGATAGCGTCTCCCCTCTAAGTGCACACTTGCCTCGTGTCTGAATTTCTTATTGTTTTTATTTATTTTTTATTTTTTAAAAGGTATTTATTTATGCATACAAGAACTGGGGTGTAGGCCAGAGGTGGGGGGTGAGAGGATTCACCAGAGACAGAGTTGGGAAGCAGAAGAGGCAGATGTACTGAAATACACTGCTGAAGGGAGCAGCGGGAGAGACAGGAGAGGTCTGCTGTGCCATGTGGGTCAGCTCCCTGCCTGGCTGGGGACCGAACTTGTGCTGCAGTGGCTGGAGATATAAAGACACCAGTCATATTGGATGAGGACCAAAGTTAAGGACCTTATGGTGACTTAATCACCTACTTAGAAACCTTATCTTCACAGTCACATTCTGAAGTACTCGAGGTTCAGCCTGCAACATATTCATTTGGGGGTACACACTTAGCCCTGTGTCAGGAAGTAACATATTTACATTGAGGTCATTTTGGACATGTTCTATTCAAATACAGACATTCAAATGCAGCTGTCGCGTGTGATACGGATAAATGTGGAGCTCAGAACAGCCTGCACTGAAACAAAAATGTGAGTTGTCTTTGTCTGAAGTGGAATGGGAGTAATGGGCAAGAGTCTTCTAGAAAGAGATTACTGAAGTCATAGAGATGAGGGCCAACAATTAAGTAGTGAGGCACTAGACTCTTCAAGGCTGGTTAGAAAGAAAAAGTCACAGACACAGTCCTGTGAAAGAGGCAGAAACAAAACCCAGCAAGCGTGGTGTTCTAGAGGCTCAAGAGGAGAGTGTTTCCTCCCTCTCTAAAGCTGTGGAAAAGTCAAATAAGATAAGAACAAAAAGACACCCAGTGGGCTGTGATGTGGAATCACCCGCATCCTTGGAAAGCTCAGTCTCAGTGGGGCTGTAGGGACTCAAGCCAGTTTTGATTGGTTGGGCGGTGAGAGGTGGGTGAGGAGAAGAAGAAACTGTGTAGATGACACTTTCAGGAAATTTTGTCTGGAAGGAGACTGAAGTAAGGGTCCTGGAGGGGATGGGAAGTCAAGACTGGGTCTTATACAGATGGAAGATACCAGAACATGTGTGTATGCCAAAGTGCACAACCCAACAGGAAAAAAAAAAAAAATAGGAGATTGAGGATGAAGTCAGGACACATAAGTGAGTAAAATTCAAGAGAACTTGAATGTATAAATTAATACTTGTTACATATGGTAGTGTGTATGAGAGACTTGGAATAACAGAGCTTAAATATGACAGATGGTTATTTCCTTTTCAAATAATAATCCAAAAATAAGCTTTCTAAGGCTGGAATGAGGTTTTATTGCACCAGATTGCTCTGTGACCCAGCTCCTTCAATCTACTTGTTCTACCATCTCTAGGGTCCTGTCCTCAAGTCCAGATTAACCTATCCCTATACCCACCCTCAAGCATCAAGATGGAAGCAGGGGCAATAAAAGAGCCAGCCCTGTCCTTTTAAGGTTATATCCCAGAGTTATACACATCACTTCCCCTTATGTCACATTAGCTAGAACTAGGTCACACGGCCATGCCTAGCTGCAATGGACAATAAGAACTATAGTATTTTTTTTCTTATTTTGCAGCCCTGCGAATTTAAGTTTCTCTTAACAGAGAAGAAGGAGGAGGCAGCTGTTAGGAGGCCACCTCTTTCAAACTCTAGCAGTTTCTGTCACGGTCAAGTAGGAATGGGATTCCCAGGTAAAGAGGAAGGGTTGGCATTCAGCATAAGAAGATGCAGTTCCTCTGTGTTAGCAGCATGGAAGAGAAAATGGATGATGATGCAATGGGGCTTGGGAATCTGGCAGTCAGAGGGCAAGAAATACCCCATCTTTTGAGGTGAGCTCATCAGCTTGGAGATGGGATGCAGCAAAGTTTTGAAAAGATAATAATAGTTGCTTGTGCTTCTGCTAGAAAATCTTTACATGTGTTTTTTGACTTAACCTTGTGATGAATAGATGAGCAGCTGAAACCCAGAGGGCTTTAGTTACTTGACTAAGTTCTCACAGCTGCACTGTGCTAGAACCAGGACTTGAGCTCCAGTGGCTTGACCCCAAGACAGTATCCGGTGGAGATCTGTGACTATGAGTTTAAAGGGAAACCCACAAGCTCGATTGTGCAGTCATCCTTGGCGTTCATCTGTGGAGCACAAGCAGTGAGAGAGTGATACCTTTTATCAGAATTAGAATGTTGCAGGTGAGTGTGGCAAAGGGAGACACAGCAAGAAACTAGAGACTGTTTGCAATGCAGATATTATAATGACAGATTATGCAATGTACGCTGGCCCAGTGGGCCAGGGTAATGACTGAAAGTTAATGATGGGTGGTGAGAAAGCTGTGGGGTTCATCCAGAGAAGTTGAGGAATGTGGTGGTGGGGACACTAGAGCAGAAGAACTTGATAGAAGATGGTGCCGTGGCATGTTTGAAATGACAACACTGAAAGTAATATGGATTCTGGTGATATAAAACCAAAGATGGGATGCTGGAGTGGGTGGGTGGCTGTGGGAAGGCTCAGTGAGAACTAAGAACACCAGCAAATGGCTCCCAGCGAGCAAACCATGTGCCACATTCACTGTTAGCAGCCAACTCAAGGGGACACAGTTTATTGCTGAGTTGGAGGGGTCAGAATGAGCCCAGCTTCTTCTCCATTTATGGAGGCTGTTTTGAGCATGCCTTTATGGTACTGTTTGTCCAGGGACAGTGGAAAGTCAGCTGTTTAATATGCTACAGCCCAGACCCCATCCTCCTATGACCTAGAACAGTTGGATCTTCTGTAGCATCCATGACCCCTTTCATAAATAAGAGAGCTCCTCAGTAGTTAGGAACTCATAATGATCACATTTCCTTCTTGTGTCCTTATGACCTCTGGGGCATTATATTCTCTGTCTGGACTTTAATGTTTTCCTCTATAAAATAAAGTAGCTGGACCTGAACAGTCACAGCTAATATTTACTGAGAATTACTGAGTGCCAGCCGTTATGCTCAGTGCTTTACATCTATTATATCCCATTGAATTGCTCTGACAGTTCCATCTGAAGTCAATACTATTATTATTCCAAGTTTTCTGATGAAGGAACTGAGATACAGAGAGTAAGTATCTTGTTGTATTAGTTTACTACTGCTGCTGTAACAAATGACTATAGATTTAGTAGCTAACAGCAACACAAAGGTATTCTCTTACAGTTCTGGAGGCCAGTAATCTCAAATTAAGTTGTATTTGGTTAAAATGTTGTACTTGGTTAAGATGTTGGCAGAATTGTTCCTTCTGGAGGCGGGGTGGGGGAAATCCCTATTTCTTTCCTTTTCCAGATCTTTGACTTTTGTCTCCTTTCTCCATCTCTGCTCCTGCCACCCCCCCCCCACATACCCTCTCTTTGCCCCTGACCATCCTTCCTTCCCCTTAGAAGGTCCCTGTAATCATATAAGATCCACCCATAGACTCTAGGGTCTGTATCCCTATCACAAGATCCTTAACTAAATGCCATCAGCAAAGTTCCTTTTGCCCTGTACAGTGATATTTATAGGTTTAGGGTTAGTATATATGGACATCTTTGGGAGCCATTGTTCAGCCTGCCACACATGTTCCAGATGTGACATTTTAACTGGCCTGAGTGCCACCCTGCTGCCGGGTCCGGAGGCGCCCCATGCGGCACCTAGCAGCCACTCTTACTCTAGTGCCCATGGAGCATGGGCGTTAACTGCAGTGCTGTCTCTCAGAATCCCAAGGCATCTTCAGAACCCTCCACAACACTTTTCTCCAGGCAGCCCCACACTGATGAGAATTGTCAGGCCCGATGAAGCTTTGAGCCAGCCTCAGTTTTGATTTCTCAAGTCTCATCAGATCTGACATCCAAGACTTCTGTGGTTCCAGTGAGAGTGTTATTTGTTAGCGGCCCTGAGTGCCCTTTTTGGGGGAGAATTCCTTTTCTTGCAAGTTCAAGGCCATTTGTTGTCACTCACTGACTATGGGTGTAAATATTCACTTCTTAAGAGGAGAAGGTTGTAGGAAAAGCAGTCTTATTCTGATTCCCTGACATGTTGGCCAGGAATCACAGCTCTCCCAGAAATGTTAGTTGGTAATTTCAGAGTTTTGGCAGTAGGGGGGAGTGGGGAGGAGCCTACGGGGAGAACACAGTCCCACCCTCCCGCCCCATCTGCCCATGCTTCAAGAACATACTGTAATTGCTGAGCCCGGCATGAGCAGGAAAGAGAAAATCACAACATGTTCACCCAGAAGAGAAAACAAACAGCCTTCCATTTCAGACCAGGGAAACACTTTTCAAGTGTATTTGCAAGGCCTGAAGCCAAAGGAAGTCCCCAGCAGAGCTTCCTGGGGCTCCTTCCTCAGCTTCATCTTGGGCCTTCCTTCTTCTAGGTGTTAGAATCCCCCCTATAGGTATTGGGTTCCCTCCCTTAGAACCGATGTCAGCCCCTGGGCATGCAACTGGGACCCTCCCTGTTCTTCCCTGGTAGCCTGTAAGGTGGTGGTGGGTGCTGGAGTCAGGCTGGGAACACTGGACTCTCAGTTGGAAGCTGAGTTATAGCCTCTGGGGGCCCTCCAACCTCCAGGACTGCCAGTCACACATTTTCCAGGTGGCTGGAAAATCCTGTTTCAATTGGAGGGGATGGTGCATTGACCTTTATTTGTCTCTCCAATATCCCACTTCTTTGGG
The DNA here is from genome assembly GCF_014898055.3 of Talpa occidentalis. Lineage (NCBI taxonomy): Eukaryota > Metazoa > Chordata > Mammalia > Eulipotyphla > Talpidae > Talpa > Talpa occidentalis. The sequence continues at coordinate 94,558,593 of NW_023605083.1, forward strand.
AGTGCCCAGATATCACCAGGCCTAGTGTGCCAGTTCAAATATTTGCAGGTCAGTTCCCTCCTTTGCAGCATGCTGGCCAGAGGACTGCGGTGGCAGCTTTCCACCCTCGGGTCACACTGTGCATGAATTATCCTTTCTCCCCTTATGAACATCCTTGGTCTGATCTCACTCCTTTCCTCTCCTCCTTCTTGCCGCCTCCAGCCAAGGGAAGCTTCCAGAAACATTGCACATTTGCTGAATTCCTCATGAAGGTTCTTGCAGTACAGGCTCATCCTTGCAGATTCCCAATTCAAGGTCATGCAGGTCAAAAGGACAGGAATGCAGGTGTGGCATCTTGAGGAAAGATAATCTCATAAAGGAAATCTGTGAGCTGTAGGGGGCTCCCCCTCTTTGGGTATACTTAGCTTTGGGGTCCTAGAGCGGAACCTTAGGCTTGTGGTTGGAGTTTTCTGAAAGAATTCAAATTTTTCTTAGATTTGGTTTCCTGCCAGCAAAATTTAAGAAGTTGCACAGAGTAAACTAGATCACAGAATGTGGTGCCAGAAGGCACCTCCCAGGTTCATCCAGTGTGAACCCCTAATTTTACAGATGAGGAGTTTGTCCAAGGGCCAATAGCCAGCAAGTGGCAAACCGTGGCCACAGTCCAGGTTCCAGGTCCCAGGACACCAGGTCTTTGCTCAGCTCACTTTTCCACATGGTCACCTGTGCACCTGCCCCTGTGCAGAAAACTGCTAAGGAGAGATGGTGGGTTGGGAGGGAGGAAGAGGGACAGGAGAGAAGGGGAGGGGGGTGGAGAAAGGGGAAAGAGGGGGCTGGAGGGGAGAGATGGGAGTAGAGAGGGATGGTAGAGAGGGGAGGAGAGGAAGAATCAGGAGAGAAGGGGAGGTGGAGGGAGGGGAGAAGAGGTGGAGGAAGGGAGGGAAGCAGAAGCTGAGGAACTAGCCCCAGTGGGGCAGTGGCCTCTGGAACACCTAGAGTGGCCCAAGGCCTTTTATGTCCAGCCTAATGGCAGTGCCCAGATCCAGGCAAGTGTACTAGGTGTGCAATCCAGCATTTCACTTCACGGAAGAGGCCAAGCAAGCAGCCTCAGGGGTCAGATCTCTCAGCTGCAGCAGTCATACCCAGGGGCTGGAGGTTGCTATAGAAACATCGTGGGGGAGGGGAGAGAAAGACACCGAGTTTAATCCAGGTAGAGTAGAGGGAGAGCTTTGGCATTAGAGGCTTCTTGATGGGAACTGGAATGTTCTGCAAGCTCTGCTGGAGTTTAATCAAAGGCTGGAGACTCATTTCCCAGCTGCATTGGTGGGGTCCACATGGGTCTAGGGCCTCCTGGGAAAGGACATCTGATGCAGCAGTGTGGTGAGTCCCCAGGGACTCTGAACATGGCAGCATCCCATTAGGGCTATGCTATGCCTGCGTGTGAGACGGTGTGATTGTGTTTGTGACTATGTGTTTGTACATGTAATGGTATGTGTGATTATATGAGTGACTGGGTATGTGTAATTATATGTGACTGTATGTGTATTGTGTGGTTGCAGGTGTAAGTGTGTGTGTGATCTCATCTTACCCCATCTGGAAGTAGTCAGAAAACTCCATGATGGTAGAAACACACAGGAAAGGCCCATCCATACCCAGAGACCATGCCTGGGGATTCATGTCCAGGACTCAGAGGACAGCCATCAGGTTTGCTTCTCTATTGGTTTCTATAGCAACCTCCAGTCCATGTTGACCTTGTATCTTCTGGAGACAACCCTTTCTGCCCTTCAAACACCTGCAGAACTGGTGGGCAAAAATGAAGCTCCTTGGCGGGCTGTCTCCTAAGAGGAGTATGCTGGTCAGGTCCCTGAGACTCAGAGATAGAAGTAGGGTCAGGGAGAAGTGCTGGGGTGACATGCTCTCACCATCTGTTTGTTCCTTCATGAGTTGGAAGAGGGAGCTGACACAGGAAATGGAAGGCAGGTTGTCTGATGTGTCAGAAGCTACATTATCGACAGGACTCCAGCAAGGCCTGGGAGATGCTCACTAATTGATCAAATGAATAAATTCCACATACATTCTTAGTTCTAGGAATCAGACACCCCACTGAGTATGGAGCAGTTTTCTGGGAACCCTGTGGGTTGCTTGCCCTTTTCCTGGTGAGTGAGGGGGTCCTGAGAGGGAGCAGAAGCCTGACTAGTCTGTTACCTGATGCTCTGAGTTTCCACCTCATGGGGATTGCTCAGCCTGTTCTGTGGATGTTGCGCTGCCTGAGGATGGAGCCCCTAGAGATGTACCTGTCTGGATTGGATGAAAGCTGAGGGGGAGGGGGATGGAGGCAACATGATGCCATGGAAACACAAAGATGTAAGCTTGATGAGGAGAGGACAGACCATGTGGTAAAAAAAAAAAAACCACACGGTGTCTGATCCAGGGTTTTAGGCCTACCTTTTCCTCATACCTATTTGATCCTGACAACTGCAGTCAGAAATGGGGTTTCAGTACTCTCTGAACCTCCACCGTGGGGTTTCTGTGATGTGAGAATGAATGGTATGTGGGTGAGAAGCCTGATGCTGGGGGAAGCCAGAGAGAAGCATTCTAGGGGCTGGGATGTACTAGGAAGGGCAGTTTTTCAGTGCCATTTTGAGCTGATAGGAGAGGAAATAAGTAGAGGATGCTGGGGAGTGGGGGGTGTTCAGCAGACGAGTCTGTACTGAGACAGAGTCCCACCATAGTCTGCGCTTTGGGGTCATGCTTCAACCAGGATGTGGAAGAAAGTGTGGCAGTGAGACATGGCAGAGAAGAGTGAACTCAGAATAGCTCATTCTAGGAACCTTCTGGGGGTGTTTCCAAGCAGAGTGCAGGGGAGCTTGGTCTAGGGCCTGCTACAGTTCCCCCTTGCAGGGCTCAGGAGTGACAGCAATTGCAAGTTGGTTTCACAGCCCTTGACCACTAGTGAAAGATTTCTCTTTCCTGCTTGGCTGCTGGGTGACCAATTGGCCAAAGAAAACCCAAGGGAACCCGGAACAGTTGCTAGGACAGCAGAGTTCTCAGGCCACATGTTTCCAAGGACAGCCTCATTCAGCTTTGACATGGTTCAGAGTCCTTCAACAACTCCAGCCTAGATGCCACGGTGACCTGTGGTGGGAGTGCTTTCCAGGCTCTTCTGCATAATCACATCTCTGTCCCTGGTAAAGTAATGCCTTGCCCCTTAGGCAAGTAATTTAGTGTCTTTTGTGCTTTGGTCTTCTCAAATGAAAAACAGGGCTCTTAAGAGCAACTCATTGGGGTCTGTTGTTTGCATAAGCAGACATTACAAAAACACTCGGTAGGTTGCAGCATTCGGTGAAATTAGTTATTTTATGAATCTCCTTACAACCCTATTAACTATAAATTCATCTTCATATTCCCACCTCATTACACTACTGGAGCTCCTTAAATTCATATTTCTATTCAACAGGTAGGAAAACCAAGAATCAGTGAGTCTAAGTAAATTTCCAAGATCAGTAGGCAGTTCACAGGTAGAGGAACAAAGGTAAACAAACCCAAAATAAATAGCAACTTGGGGTGGGGTCAGGAGAGCCCTCGGCCAGCTTGTAGCCTTTGGGGCCTTCACACGCTTATGCATGGCACACTGGAATTGATGGATGAAGCTGCCTTGGGGCTTTAACAAGGAGGCCCCAAAATGTATCCCCAGAATGGAAGTTCCTTTCGATTTCGTAACAGTTAGCTTTGGGCTGGTGAGTGGCTCTGCCATTCCTTCAACCTAGCGCATCCTCTGTGCTATAGTAGCTGGGACATGGCCAACCTTGTGGGCTCCAGCCCTCCAAGGATGAATGAGACTGTGAGGAGGCTTCTAACTCCTCTAGCCTGAGTGCGCTGTCATCACTTCTTTGGGAGGCCTAACCACAAGGGAGGCTGGGAAAGGAGGTGAGCTGGCCAACTCTGAACTAGCAGTGATTTCACTACCGCAGAGAGAGGGGAGAAGGCACGACAGTGGGCAGCTGGCAGTCTGTACCTCCACGGTCTCTCTGCTGGCCACCAGCAACTGTGCAAACCCTTCTTTATGCAGAGACCTCCACCCTGCCCCAATGGAAACCACCCAGCGCTCTGCAGTTAGCACAGCTGGGTCAGTACTCCAGAGCCCTGGTCCTGGGGCAGGTCTCCCTTCATGGTGTCTGGATGAATCTCTTCATGGTCCAGATACCAAAGTAAATGACCTATGCTCTCCCCACCATTGCTTTTCTTCTAGTCCACAATATATAGTGGTGGAGCAGAGACAGAAAAAAAATCACAACAGTCTCCACTCAGAACAGGGATTGCTGGTTCACAGCAATCATGGAGTTCTGATGGAAGAATTCAGAAGACCCCCTGCCTTGAAAGTGGAAGAGCTTTCTGACTGAGACTCTGCTTCTGTAATTTGGGAAGATCTCCTTGACCACCACAGTATTGACCTCTCTCTACCCACTACCCTGGAAGGACCTTCCTTGTCCATTCTCCTTTGTGACTGACTGACTGCTCCTGAGTGATCACTGGGAGATGCCTTTCTCCCCAGCCAGGAAGCTACCCACATGGCACAGAAGACCTCTCCTGATTTGCCCGCTGCTCCCCTCAGCAGTGTATTTCAGTCAATATGTCTGTTCTGTTCCCCACTCTGTCCCTGGTGAATCCTCTTACCCTCCATACCTCTTGCCTGTACCCTAGTTCTTGTATGCATAAATGAATAAATCTTTAAAAAAAAAAAGAAATTCACAGGCTTATTTTCAGGCCAGGTTCAATGTCTCTCTGGAGATGCAAGTCTACAAAAATTTAGTAGACTTCTGGTCCACTTCCTTCAGGTCAGTTCCATGTTCAGTAACTCTACTCTGTGTTATTTCCTAGTCATTATTCTTAGGTCTTTCTGTTTCTTTGCTTTTTGGACCTATCCCTTTCATTTCAGTGGTGCTATCAAGCCATCCAAAACAACAGAGGTTGCTGGGAAGGAAGGCTGCATTCTTAAGTTCATCTTTGCCCAAAAGATCAATGTTTCTGAAGTCTCAAGAGATCTTTGAAAAATACTTTGAAGAAATCAGTGCTATTCAGGGTATAAAAACATATGATTTTTCTAACCCTGGGCATTCTCCCTCCCTGCCCCATTATCAGAATCTTTTTATTCCCTTGTATCTTTATTTGCCAAATAACCATTAAAACAGTGCCATAAATTTAGCACTCTGGTCTCTGTACCAGTTAGTGTTAGCTGCTCCAAGAAAGAAACCCTTCCATGGCACTGACAAGACAGTGTTGCTCGCCCAGCTGAGTTTCAGGTTGGTGACAGCGTTGCTCCATGTAGCGGTTCAGGGGCCCAAGCTCCTTCCATATTGTTCCTCTGCCTTGATTAAGTCATTGTTCTCATTTGCATGACCTGGCTTCAGTTCTTCTGGTTATAGGAAGAGGAAAGTCAGCTGGAGGCATGGGTCCAACTCCTTTTCAGATTCACCAGAAATGGCACACAGTTCTCTTGTCACCTTCCCTGGGTGGGACCATAAGTGCATGGACACTCCTCAAAGCAAGGGAGGCTGGGAAATGCAGTGTCTCGTCACCTGCGTGTCAGACTGCAGTTCTCCCAGGGGAGAAGAGAATGGGTTGTGAGGGACCCATGGAGATAGCTAGCTATCTCCATCATGTGTGCCATTTGCATCGTTTGCTTCTGCATGAAGCTTGCCTTGACTTGAGCTGGTGAATATTCAAATTCTTAATATAACTTCACATAATGGTTCATGCTGTGAACAAACATGATGCAGGTCAGGGTGTATGGAAGAACAAAATTGTTACTTTCCTAGGGTTTGAGGAGCCTCAGAAATCTTCTAGTTCAACTACTTCAACTCTTCACTTAACAGATGAGAAGAATTAAGATAGAATAACTAAAATTAGCAATAATAAGCAGATGAAAGGAGCTCCCTTGAGAAAGGACAGTTTCTCCCTGGTGCCTTCAACTAATCCAATCGAGTTTGATATCCGAACTGTTGTCTCAATAGTCCAACTTTGATGGGCGAAGACAAGGGCACAGGGTTACTGTTCAGGTTACTGAAGCTTTATCATGGAAAAAGGGCAGGGCAGGGTGAGAGGGCTCACTAGAAATGCTAGTCCAGCCTCTAATTTTACAGACAGGAAATCTAAAATCCAGAGGGAGGACTCTTGTGCCCTGATTTTCGCCCAATGTTCTGGCTTTTTCACAGTTCCTGTTCAGGAGGCTGGATGGACAGAGGGACCTGGGTGGGGAGAGCCAACTAGTACCACAGATCTTCTGGAATTCTTCAGTGTGATCCCAGCTCCTTAAACTCATGACACACCCCAGGACACCCAGTCCTGAAACGTCCTGTCCACATCTGAGTCACAAAGGCAGCAAAGTGACTTTCCCTGAAAATGGCAGGAGTAGGGTTTTCTTCTTTCCAACACCCACGTGCACGGAGGCTCTCTCATTCCCTCTTTACCAAAGGCTCAACCTCACAGGCTTCCCGAGTCTAATTTTCAGAGCGTTTATTAAATAACTCACTGAACACCCCCACTACTGTGCTCGCCTGTGTTTGCTAAGCCCCCTCATTTCACGAGCTGATCCAAAAAGCAATCAAGTTTGTCCAGAATGATTTGTTCTTTAATAAAGAAACTCTGTGATCTCACAGCTGATCTTTGCCCAGGGCTCAGGCTGCAACCAGGACTCCATTCTGTTTGGTAAGTATCCACAGGGGAGTCTCTCCTAGCCCGGTGGCTGCAACTCAGGCAATAGCTGTAAAGAGAATGTTTGTTACATAAAGGGGCGGGCAGACAACCTCTTGAGTGGGACCTGAGGCACAGTGACACATAAGCCCAGGAAACATGAGGATATCAGCTTCAGATGCATCCTGATCCTAAGCTTCCAAGGATTGTTCATTGCTAGTGAAACACAAATCACTCACTTGGGTATTCATGGGGCAGGTGTTTGATCTGACACTATACTTAACTGACATTTGTCCTTCTGGGAGACTAAGGCTAATTGGCTCTGAATGTAAATTGGCTTCTGTAATACCTTGAATTGATTCGTTTGATTGTTTCTCACCCCACTCCTGTATCTCTCCTACCTGGACCATCACAACAGTAGTATGTTTGCTGTGTTTCTTCTGAAAGTAAGAGGACACCTGTGTGCCTGGGAGGATCATTCCCTAGTTTCCCTCATTTTTTTTTTTTTTTTTTTTTTTTTTGCTCTCATTCTGATGGCTTGCTTGATGTGTTAACTTTTGATGTTAGATATTTATCCCCTGTGAGAAATTGCTAGATTCTGTGAAGTGGTCATGCTCTAAAGTGTCATCAATAATTTACAGAGTGGTCTGTCAATATTCTAATTCTTCATTAAATCAAAGGTCTAGGCATTCCCATGCAAGCATTTGCATGCTCCTGGATTTGCATGGGGATATCTTTAATTCACTTTACAAATAGTGCTTCTTTCTCTCCTACGATTCTTTCCATGCAGAGATTTTGTGACTTAATTTAATTTTGGTCTGGATTCCCCATTTCCAAATCTGGAATAGAAATGATGCAAAGGGGGATCTGTTCATTTATTCCTTCATTCACTCAGGCGCCATCCTCATTGCATTACCAAAGCTGTTTGCAGCTTCAGTTTTCCTACTTTTAAGAAGGAGAATGGGAGAAGGCAGGACCAGAAAAGGCACATAGTATTCTTGTCACCTTGTTAAGGTAAGATCATAGGTGCATGAGCACACCTGATTGTGGGGAGACTGTGGAAGGCAGTGTGCCTGGCCCCTTATGTGTCTGACTGTGGGTCTCCTCCAAGGACGATAGGAGAATGGGTTGCAATGGGCAGCTTGCAGACTCCATCAGGCATGCAGTGTCTTTATGAAGTCTGTGTCTTTATGAAGCATACCTTGATATAAGAAGGTAAATAAATACTCATGTTCATAATGTCTCAATCCATAGTGACCCATGTGCCAAGCACTGTTTCAGGGCTGAGACACGAAGAGTGAGCAAAATGGCACTGTGCTCTCATCATGGCAATACCATTGGCTCAAGACGATGGAGAGTAAATAAATAATCAAGTGCATGACAAAACTTCTAGAGTGGCAAACAGAAAAATAATGCAGGTGATGAGATTCAGGATGACCAAATTGCTATTTAGGATGGTAAGAGCAAAGAGACAGGGAACACAACACCCTGAGACTGGAGTGCACTTGGGTTAGAGGTAAAACAGGAGCAGAAGGAGCATGGGGTCTAGCAGGTCACATGAACTCTTTGTGAAGGGCCTCGTGGGCCAGAGGCATACACTTATCCCAAGTGAGAAGAGAAGCCTTAGTGGGTCCAGAGAAGGAGAGATATGATCTTTTTTTTTTTTTTTTGCTTTATTTTATTTTTATTATTTATTTTTATTCAAGTAATGTGACATTATAACCTAAATAAGTTTCGTGTGCATCATTACTATTCTGCTTTAAATATATCACTTCTGGACTACTATGTGGTCAGAAAGAGAAACTATTTTCCTTAGAACCCTTGGATTTATGTGTGTAGGATTTGACATTTTGTTGTTTGTAAGTGATAGTGTCAGGTCTGGAGTCTGGATAGACTAGGATAATGTATCCTGACACCTTGAATTACAGATCACTATAGTACAGTAATAGTCAGATAATTGGAATGCTTAACTTGTGTGTGTGTGTATGAAGATAATTTATGTAGCTTAAGTATGATACATTTTCTGGAAGTTTCAACACCTCATTTTGGGGGGACAAATTTGGAAAGCTCTTTCATTGTCAATAACCTGTTTTTTTCTTTTTCTTTTTTGGATTGTACTGTAAAAGAATAGCACATTCATTTTCTTGACTCAATTTTCAAATGCATTCTACTACTGCTATTAATTTTAATCTTCACATTGATATATCTTATTGTGTTGATGTACATAATTTATTTTATATATGAAATGTGCCAGATTTTACTGATTTTCTTTTCATGTTTTCTGAATTTATTAATTTTTCTCCATTACTTTTTTCTTAATTTCTGAGCTTTACTTTGTAATATATTGACTTGAGAGCTTAATTTGTTATGTTTTTGTTTAATGATGAAATTATATAAAGCTATGAATTTCCTTTTTTATAATTTTTACCACATTCCATAATTTTCTGTTTTATTTTTCACTGTTTTGATATTTGATAGTCTGTAATTATGGTTTCATTAGCTCTTTAATGCAAAGGTTATTTAAGATTTTTTCCTGAAAATATGAGCTGCTGTTGTTTTGAAAATGCATGCAATTTATAAAAGGAGAAATTAAAAAGTAAAATCCACCCCCTCTCATTTCTAACCCCTATGATCAGAGAGTTACTACTTTCAACTGTATGGCATACATCCTAATAGACCTTGTGTAAACACATATGACGTGGATATACTATAAACTTCAAAATTTGTTGAAATGAGATTTTATACATGCCCTCCAAATTCCTTTAATTATTCAGTAATTAACTATAGCAGTGTTTGGAGATCTAACTCGTTCTCTTTGAATGACTATTTTGTAATATAAAATAAATGTATTTAATCATTCATCTCCTATTGGGCTTCTAGGCATCTAGAATATCTATTTATTTTTTTCCTTGTGCACTTGTGCAATTATTTCTGCAGGAATACAAAATAAAAGTTATGTGCATTTTTTCCTTTTTATACATAAAAACATAGGTGTGCTTGTAAACCATCAAAAACACAAACAAGCAAACCAAACAACCATCTGATTTGTAGCATTTGCTGATTTCCATTGTGTAAATACTTCCATGGCCATTTTCAAGCTAGCAACTGTTTTCAAAAAAATCTGAATATTTAACTATGGAATCTTGTCAGCTGGTGTAAGCTAACTCAAGCTCATTCAGGACACAACTGGGAAAAGCCAAATTTTCTCCAAAACTATTGGGTTAATTTACACTTGATGCAGTGTGTGATAGTACATTTCCTTCATTAACCCTCAAAATTAAGAATCTTTGGAATTTTTTTGCAATTTGATAGATTAAAAATTGCAAAGCACTGATATTTAGATTGCATTTTATCCATGTGTTTAATACTGCTTTTGTTTCTTATGAATTTGTGTATATATATATATATATTTATATAAAACTTAACTTTTTTTTATTCAAAAGCATTTTAATTGAGTGCCTCCTACATACTATGACTCCTGTAACCACTAGGGATAGAACAGTGAACAAGACAGATTCTATTTTCCACACTAGTAAAGTTTATGTTCTTGAGAACAAGACAGCTACAGTTATTGCAAGTTAAAGTCAAAATATGAAGTTAACAACCTGGAAGCTAAACAGAAAGTAAAAGGGGCACCTTCTGTAGAGAGGACATTTGGGGAGGGCTCTCAAGGGAGGTCACATTTAAGCTGAGACCCAAAGATGTAGAGAAGCCAGGTGGGTAGGCAGGTGACCCCGGGAGTTGGGCACTGGAGGTTATTGCTAGATAAGCAGCAGCAACAGCATGTGTGGATCCCTGAGAATCCAAGGGGAATTGGAAAGAAGATTAGTGAGGCCAGGGCATAATAAAGATGAAGTAGGGAGTGGAAAAGGACCAGGTGGGACTCCGCAGACCATAGAGAGGAATTGCCTTTTATTTTGAATGGACAGTCATTGAAATGTGTTAAGTAGAGAACTGATATGATTCTTCTGAAGATGAAAAATTTCAATAAATAAATTTTTTAAATAAATAAAAATGTCTTTTACTGCCATACTGAGAATGAATTATGGGGATCTGAGAGTCCCTATAAATCTGTAAGCAAGAAGAGTCAAGGAACCAATTAAGAGGCTGTTCGCTGTACTGTTTCTGGTGGAAAGTGCTCACATTCTAGATCAGGATCTTGATGAACTATGGGGGTCATGTCCAAATTGTACTCTATGCTCTGCTGTGACAGAGCCTCATGGATGAAAGTGACTGATTTCATTTTCCTCAATTTATATTTTTTATTAGGTAATTTTTTTAAAAAAGATTTATTTTTTTAGTTTTGCTTAGATGGACTGTGGTGTAGGCCAGAGGTAAGGAGGCGGGGGCAGTTGAGTGGATTCACCAGAGACAGAGTGGGGAGCAGAACAGGCGGATCCACTGAAATACACTGATGAGGAAAGCAGAGGGCGAGACAGGAGAGATCTGCTGTACCATGTGGGTAGCTCCCAGGTCAGGGATTGGGCTCAGGCCATAGTAGTGACAGTGCTGAGACTTCCCTAGACCATCAGGGAGGCCCCCCTCATTGAATTTTAGTTATCTTTTGGGTAATAGATACATTTGACTACCATATAGGTCATGATTGCTTTTTCAAAAAAGGTTATATAACCTATTGATGATTCAAATTATCAAAGTTCTAAATTTTCAAGAAGTCGTACTTGCTCCCGTTTTCCTTTGTTGGTCTGAGTTTCCTTGTTGTATTAAGGAAGATCTTTCCCTTAGCAAATTTATAAAACATGCTTTCATATTTTCTTCTTTCAGTATTTAGAATTTTAAAAGCCCCATAGATTTAAAAATTAATCTGGAAATTATTTTGATATACAAATAAAGTAGGAAACTTTTGTTGTGTATTTTTTCCACACACCTTTATATAATTCCATGCTGCTTGTTAAATTGGAGACTGTAGTACATTTTCATGCCTGGAGGTGCAAATATGCTCTCATCAGATTCTTTTACAGAATGTTACAGGCTGTTCATGTGTATTCATTTTTCTATATGGCTGCTAGAATCATCTTGTCAAGTTCTATTTTTAAAGAATGAGATTTTTAATGGGCTTGAATGGAATTCATGTCTTAAATTTGTAGAATTGACGTTTTCAACATTGTAAGTGTTTTTATCCAGTGAGGTAGTACGTGTTTTTAGATATCTAGCACTTCCTTTTATTTCTTTTAGCAAAGTTTTCATTGTTTTTACCAGAGTTCTGAAATTTCCCTTGTGTTTATCACAAGACATTTTATCATTTTGGTTAGCAAATAATTGGAGTTATTTTTCATTGTGTTTTGCCAGTGTGTAGAAAAGCTATTTATTTTCATGTGCTTTTCTTCTAGTTGGTCACTTTCTTGAATTTTCTCATTAGTTTTAACAGTAGCTCAGTTAATTGCTTTAGATTTTATAAGTAAATGATCATCCATAAATAATGACACTTCTGCCTCTTCCATTTCAATATTTATTTCTCTTACTTTTATTTTCTTGGTACATTGATTATGACCTCTTAAAAAAAGATAACAAATTATAGTGATTAAAGGAAATTCTTACAGAAATGGCTTTTGGAATTTGTTATTAAGTTAAACCTTTTATTTTTTATTTATTTATTTATTTATTTATTTATTTTAAATTAATAAATTTTATTTTTATATTCCCCATACAATTGCAATCCCCCCATTCTGACCCCAATCCCTCCCCTCCCGCCCCCCACCCCCAAAAAGTGTCTCTGGTTCATAGTTTTTGTTGATTTTGATTTTCACTTTCTTATAGTTATTCATTTTCCTGGTCCCTTATTTAAGTTTTCTAGATCCCTGCTATGAGTGAGACCATCCGGTATTTTTCTTTTTCTTTTTGGCTTATTTCACTGAGCATGATCCCTTCCAGCGTCATCCATGTTGCTGCAAATTGCATGTTATTTTTAGATTACAGAAAAAGGACTTTTTCTGTAGTTAGACAACAATCACATTATTTTTCTTGTTTTTATAATGTGAATTATATAACTGTTAAACTGTCCCTGTGTTCCTAGAATAAATCTATCTTGGCCTTGATGTTTTATTGTATTATTACATTGAGATTTAATTTATTGGCATTTTATTTAGATTTTTTTGCTCTGAAACTTTTAGATGAGATTAGTTTAGAACTTACATTTTTCCTAATAGCCTTGTTTGGTTTTGGTATGAGAAACCAAACATAGTCTGACACTTCTTTTGTATTTATTGCAAGGCATTTATCATTGAGGTACAAAGGATGACTGAAAAATTTTCAATCTCTTTCTCTGCTCTGAAAGTCTTTAAATAACAAAGAATTTGTGTATTATTTAAAAATTTATCAAACTTGGTCATCAAAATCAGCTAGGCCTAGTGAGTTTTGAGGCAAATATCTCTTTGGCTATGTCTATCACTACTTATGTATTCATTTTTATTATGTCCTGAGGCAAGTTTACCCATTTTATATAATTTTTTCATACTCAGGGGTATAAAGTTGAACATAGTACTTAAGAAAATGAATTATGAAGTTTTACAGTAGTTTATGTATTTTCTTGGCTTTCCACATGTCACCTAGGTTAATATTAGTTTACTTTCTTTTACCAAAACCAGGTTTTGCAGTATATTGTCCACTGAGTTTTTAAATAAACTAGATTTGGGCTTCTTAGTCTCCATTTTTGATCATCAGCTAGTTTCTCCTTGTGCTTGTCTCATTCCCTCCTGTTTTCTTTAGGCTTATTCAGTTTGTTCATTCTTGCTTTCTTACAAATGCATATCAGAATATTATTTTTCCTCTGAGGAAGACATTACCCACATATCATAGATTTTGAGATATAGCCACTTTTGCAGCTATTTTCTAAATAATGTCTAATTTTAGCTGAATTTTCTCTTACAAAGGATTATTTAAAATATTTCATGTTTGTGTTTAAATGTAGTCCACACAAATATTGTTTTGGCCATTGCTCACTTATTAACACATCTTTGAGGATGAGCCTCTTTTGTGGTTCTTGGGTCTTCTCCTTGTGGCTTAGTCATTGATTTTTCTAAATGATTTGTGAATTTTTTGAAATATCTATATTTTAGGTTTCCTTGGATACCGAGCCAAGGATACAGATATGTTTAATGCCTACACCCTGTTTATTAGTGGCGTTATGTGTAGTGTCTACACCCTGTGTATTTTTTCTACTTCCTACTTTTTAAAAACTCTTTAAAAACTAGTAAATTAGTTATATCTTTCACCATCATTGTAGTATTGTCAAACTCTTATTTCTTTGAATTTTGTTTTAAATGTTTCTCTACCATATTTTTCTAGTGTTCAAAAGTCACGATTGCTTTTTTTCTTTTTTCTTTTTTTTTGGTCTATTTCTTTTTATCCCTTTGATTTATTTTGTTTTGTATTATCTGTTATGCAATATAATATTTGCAGTCCAGATTCCTAGCATAGTGCTTTGCACATAGTAGATGCCCAATGAATATCTACTAAATGTTTGAATCTGATTTGCTTGATGAATGAAGAACATTCTTTATTATTTGAATAATTCATTTTTGAATTTTTTCCCACTCTGTCTTCTTCTTTTTCTGCTCCTGAAATTCTCATTAGTTGGATACCAAGTTTTCTCAAATTATCAAAATCTCATACATTTGATTTATTGCCCTTTTCCATAGAGTTTACTAATTTGTACTTCAACCTTGCATTAGTTTTTCTGGGACTGATACTCAACTCTTCCTGGGCTCTTGCTTTAGTTACGTTTTACCTTCTAAGAATTTTACTTCCTTTTTTTGGTGATGGGGCACAGTCACGCACTGCTTAGCAATGTGTGGGGATACTTTGTGGGAAATGCATTGCTAGGGGATGCCACTGCTGCCATTTGTGTGGTGTGATGTGTGCACATACACACTGGTCCATTGTTGATGGAAACGATGGGTCCTGACCTATGACGGCATTCTTAGTTTATGTTTATGATCTTAGGGAACTAATTTTACTTAGTTTAAAGTTGTTTACTTAGTTTAAAGTTGTTTTCTGTTTTTTGAGTTAACTTTCTTTTCAGCAGTTCTTCACATTTGTTTCATCTGTTTAATTCAGTTGAATTGTTTAATTTAGTTTGTTTAATCATTTCCTGTAACTGATTTCCTTGAGGAATTAAAATGATGGGTTGCTCTCTCACTTAAATTTCAGCCTTCTAAGGAAGTCTTAATCTAACTTATTCCCTTTGGCGAATTAAAGGAAAATGGATGGTATAATAGCTTTATTATTACTCATATTTTTTCTCCATGCTGCTTGAGGATATAAGGATGATTCAAGATGTATTCATCATCTCATGAAGGTGTTTACATTAATGGAACATATACTACAGTCCTTGACATTGTTAACAGAAACATGAAGTTCACATTCATTTCCTTATCAATCCAGCAAAGAAAAGGGAGAAGTGCATGAAAACAGTTACCTTACAGTCTGCAATGTTAAAGGAAGCATGATCGTGGATTGCCAAAACAGAAGACTAGAAAGAACTTGGAAAAATCTAATGTATCTGCCAAGGAAAATAAGTGGTTATTTTCTTTTTGTATCCCTGGTGTTTGGAATATAGTAAACACTTGATACATTTTTAATACCTGAATAGACATTCAGAGACTGGAGAGAATTAATACAGGACTAGAACAGAAGTCTTCTTGGCAAATAAGTATTTTCAATTATTTATCTAGATAGAGTGGAGAAAATGATTCCAAACATTAGTTATTCCTTGACTCTCTTGGGGGTGCATTTTAGATATCTGTGATGCTTAACAAGTAAATGACAAGTAAACTGTTTTAGAAAAATTGAGAAGTAATTGGTCTTGAGTCCCCAGTCAGTAATTTTGCAGTATTTGTATGAGAGGGTGAGGTTAATTGGAGAGAGAGAAAGAGGAAACAAATGAAGGAGAGGCATTGGAGAAAAACAAAGTGATGTAAAGACCCTCCCCAGCCCACCCTGTGAGCACTTGTATGATGTGACCATGACTGACAGGTAGGAAAAGTGAGGGGAGACTTTCTTATCTATAGCTTTTGCATTTGCAAGGGGCCATTCATTGACACATTCTTTTTCGTGGTCCTGTGTGTAGTTCTCGTATGGAAATTAACATTTATTACTGTGAGATACTTTGTTCTCCAGAGCAGTAGCATTTTGTGAAAATCTGTATCATCTGAGCATAATGTTGGCTGAGAAGTGTGATACCAGGCTAATCATAAAAGAGGCAGACTCAAGACAATTCTTGTTCATGACTATATTAAACTGTGACCATCTGGATTGCTTTTTCTTTTTAAAGCAAAACAAAATACCTAACTAGTATTGTATAAACATTTTCCCCCCTCACATAAAAAGAGGCATTGAGTATTTTTTATTAAGCAACTAAGTGATACACAAGCCAACATTTGTCATTTTTTCTTGGCCATATCTTCAGTATCACAATATGGCTGCTATTGCACCATGCATCACATTTTCATCTAAGGCGGGGACACAGGAGATTAAGGATGATTATAATGTCTATATCCTATTTATCAGGAAAGCTAATGCAGTTCTAGGACATTTCCATTTACATCTTGTAGTGCAGATATAGACAATATAGCCTCCCCCCATGGCAAAGGAGGCGAGGAATATGAATTATTATCTTTCACAACTTCTTTTGGAAAGACAGGAAAATTAGAATGAGAATGAGTCCTGGTTTGGCAACCAATAATGTTGATCAGGAACTTGATATTTTGCTTGGTAGATATTCTCCATCCTTGAACTTTCAACCCATAACTTTGTATTTAAGGGGCCTGCAATACAAACAGAATAAGACAGGTTTTTGTTTTTGTGGATAGTTTGACAATCTCTGCCTTTCAATTTCCATGTTTACTCAATTTACATTTTATATAACTATTTATATAGCTGAGTTTAAATCTACTATCTTGTTTTTTGTTTTCTCTCTCACCCTTCTGATTTTCTGCAATACTTCTTTATTTTCATGGTCAAATTGTTTGGCTACTTTACCTTCCTTTTTGAAAGATATTTTTGTTTATTGAATTCTAGCTCGACTTTTTTTTTCCCTTTGAGCACTTTAACTGTGTTGCTCCATCATCTATAACCTTCATTATTTCTCAACAAAGACAGTAGTGATCTTCTCTTTGTTCTTTTCTGTGTGCTAGATTGTTTGTTTTTCCTTTCCTGTTTTTTTTTAGGTTAATCAAATTTTATTCCTGTTTTGCTCTTTATTGAATTCTATTTATTCCACAGGCTTTTTAGGTATGTGCCTCAAAATAATATTTTTGTGTGTGCGTGGTTGGTTCCTCTAGGATTATAATGCATTTCCTTAACTATTTGTGTCTACCAGAACTGTGAATTAATATTATATCCTTTATGTATAATGTAAGCTCTTTATAATAACATTTAATTTATATTACTCTCATTCTTTGTCTTTTGGTAACATGGACTCACTTTTACATATTTTCTAAACCCCATTATACATTGTTTTATTTTTAGTTTAGCAAATTAAAAGATGTACTAGAGAAAGAAAAATAATTTTTGCATTTATCCATATAGTTGCCATTTCTAGGGTGTCAACTGTTGCAGTTTGTGTTTCTCTTACCTGGAGATCCAAATTTTCATTTAATAGTACTTCACTTTAGTAAAAAGAAATTTCCTTATCATTCCTTATAGAGTACATCTGCTGGTGATAGATTTACTCAGTTTGCATTTATCTGAAACTGTCTTTTTTGCCTTAATTTAAGAATGTTATATGTATCTCTATTATCTTCAAATTTTTAATTATTTTTCTCAAAGTAATTTTAAATTTAGAACATCTTTAGAGTTGCAGGAAAGTTGCAAAGATAGTGCCAAGAGTTTTATATAGTTTGCATCCAGTTTCTCCTTTTTAATGTCTTATAAGCATGGCACATTTGTTATAATTAATGAGTTGATACATTATTACTATTCATGTTGGTGTTTTATTGATATTTCCTTAGCCTTTACCTAAGATCTGTTTCCTGCTCTAGGATTCCATCTAGGATACTATGTTGCATTTGGTTGTTAAATCTCCTTAGGTTGTGACAATTTCTCAGACTTTGCTTATTTCTGATGCTTTGGCAGTTCTGAGAAGGATTGGTTGAGTATTTTGTCTTATGTCTTTAAAATGTTATTTTATGTGTTTTACTCATGAGTAGACTGGGGTTAGGTGTTGGAGAGGAAGCTCACGGAGACAAAGTGTCATCTTCATCACAACAAATCAAGGGTTCATATATCGATAGGACATACCACCACCGTTGGTGTTAATCTTCATTACCTGGTTCAGGTTGTGTTTAAATTACTCTTTTTACTCCTCTCCCCTCACTTCTACACTTTATTCTGTGGAAGGAGGTTATTAGGCGTGGTCCACGTTTAAGGAATTTGGAATGTATGCGGCATCTCTTTGAGAGTAGAATACCTCTATACATTATTTCAGAATCTTCTGCTGGGAGATTTGTTCTCTCTCTCTCAAATATATATATATATTTGAGAATATATATATAATATATATATTTGAGAATATATATATTTGAGAATATATATATAATATATATATATACTTAAGAATATCTATTTTATACCTCACACTATAATGCAATACTTCTTTATTTTCTTGGTCAAATTGTTTTGGCTACTTTACCTTCCTTTTTGAAATATATTTTTTGTTTATTGAATTCTAGCTTGACTTTTTTTCCCTTTGAGCACTTTAACTGTATTGCTCCATTGTCTATAACCTTCATTATTTCTCAACAATGACAGTAGTGATCTTCTCTTTGTTCTTTTCTATGTGCTAGATCGATTTTCCTGTGACTGCTTCTAAGATTTTTTTTAAGTTTTTGGTTTTCAGCAATTTGACTAGGGTGTATCTATTTATGATGCCTTTTGAAAAGAATTATTCTGCTTGAGGGCACAGAGCTTTCTATGTATACTTTAAATTACACTTTAATTTATTTATTTTTTTTGCTTTTGGAAAAATCTAGCCAATATTTATTCAAATTTTTTTTTCTCTTCTCTTCTTTTTGGCCTCCAATTGCATTATTGATAGCCTGCTTGATGTTGTCCCACAGGATACTGAGGCATTTAAAAAATATCTTTCCCTTTATTTTTCAAATTAGTTTGTTTCCAATGATCTCTCTTATGACCCATTTTTCTCACTGACCCATTTTATTCCACCTCAAATATATTGTTAAGCTCATTCGTTACTTTTTTTAAAAATCATTTTAGATGTTCTTTTCCAGTTATAGAATATCTTTTGGACTCTTTCATTCTAGAGTTTTTGCTTCTCTGCTAAGATTTTCATCTCTTCACTTATTGTCATCATATTTGCCTTTAGTATTTGAACACATTTCTAATAACTAGTTAAAGTCTGTGTTTTAAATTCTGACATCTTGGGTTTTTTTGTTTATTTTTTTCTTGGTAGCCAGTTTTATTACCTGGTATTTCTTCCTGGTTATGGGTCACCCTTTCCTGATGCTTCTCATGGCCAGGAATTTTTATTTATACACTAAATAGTCTAATACTGTGTTCTTGGCTTTTACCATTTGTCTTTAGAGAGTGGTGATGTTTAATCTTGTAGGCATTTCATTTGTTTGATCCTTTTGACACTTGTTGTAAATGTTTGATCAGTTACGTCTAGGGTAGACAGTAACCTTGAACTGGAGTAGTCTTAGTCCCTGGCTGTGACTTCTTTAGTCCAGGTTGTTCGACAAGGACTCTTCGCTCTGCTCAGGAGTTTCCCCTGTCTCCTGGCACTGAACTGCTCATGGACTCTCTGCCCAGTTCACAGCTCCAAAGCAACCATTTGCTGCCCGCCTCACAGACTTTCATCCTGCTCCTGTGCATCATGGTATTTGAACAAAATCTTAAGGACATCCTGTGCAGACTGAAGGAACTTCTCTTCTGCTCTTTGGATGGCGGAGCTCTCTGTCCTGCAGACTCCAGCCACTTCAGTAGCCCTGGACTCTGATGTCTGCTCATGAGACCACTTCCCGCCTCTCTGTGCTGCAATCAGAGTGCTTAAAGGTAGAAAGCTGGGTAATTGTGGGCCTTATCTTCTGCATTTCTCCAAGATTTAAACCAGATGCCACATACATTGTGTCCAGTTTTATAGTTGCTTGTAACAGGAAGGCTCGTCTGCTACCAGTTACTGCATCATGGTCCTCACTTTTGTTTTATAAGCTCAATTTTATTTAAAAGTTTTGATTTCATATGTGTCTAATATTTTCTCTGCATTAACCAACCCCCACTTCCATTCCTGCTCTAACTCCTCCCTCCCACCCCCAACACACACACATATTTCTACTTATTCCTGGGTCGAGGCTTAGACTACATTTTGGATTTTTGTTTTGTATTGTATTTTCACAGTTTCCACATCTCTTCACTCATCACATTCAATTTCTCCTGAGGAGTCTAACACATTTAGTATCACTTTTCTGTTACTCCAAAATCTGAGTCATTTATGGATTTGCTTCCATTAACTGATTTTTCTTTTCAGTATTGGTCAAAGTTCTTTGCATGAAAGTGGTCTTTGTTCTTGTGTATCAGATTTTGTGGGTGATACACTGTAGAAACTCTGGAACCTGTTATTTTCTAATGAGTAATGTGTCTTCTTTTAGCAACTAATGAAGTTACTGATTGAACTATGGAGACTCGCTTCCTATTTGGTTGGGCACGTCTCTGTTGGTTTTACCCCCAAATAAAAGGGCAGATCTCCTGGTCTGTGATGCAGACTTTATCCTTAAAGCTTGGCCTTTCTGGGACTATGTTCAAAATGTCTGAGACGTTTAGCTAGTTTCTTTAACTTGGTGGAACTCAAACTCTAAATTCCATCTACCCTGAAGTGGACAGCAGCTGAAACTTGCTGAATCTCACTTTGCAGCTCACGTTTTTCCCCTTGGGCCTTCTCTTCTTGTTTGCACAAGTTCAGGGCCAGGCTCAGGATGTGAGAGGAGTTTATATAGATTTTGGAAGCCACTTTCTGTGGCTCCTTCATTTCCAGGACCACCCCACTTCAATCCTGAGCCGTTCTGGCAATCTCAAACTATGTCCTTAGGCTCAAGCCAATTATACTTTGTCTTCCTGCTTGAAATCTGTTTCTTGCCATGTGGACCAGGGTATACACACAGGACGAAGTGGGATAAACAGGCGTCTCTTTATACATGATTTTCTTGTTTGAAAGGTCAAATCTCCCCCCAGTTTCTGCCTGCTTTTCCTCTTTTTCTGGTACCTTCAAGTAGTTTATTTTTATCTAATTTATCCAGAGATCATAATTAGTTAACACAAGCCATGTTGGAAATTGGAGCTCAGGATTTAAGATACTAGAAGACAATTCCTTTTTAGGTATCCTAGAATTGAAAATCTAACTTTTATTAACTAATTTGCAGTTAGTTGTTCTCTTGGGCAGATACTAGCCCAGTGAATTTGATTCACTTGGAGGGAATTCACTGCATTTATAAGTGGGTCAATCCAAATGCAAAATGCTAGGTTTCTAATAGAGCACTTTCATCAAGTATCTTATCTAAAGATTTTCAGGCTCCTCGTCAAAATGTAGAGTTACATTCATTTTTAAAGGGCAAACTTAGGTAGAAGGGTATCAGTAAGATGCTTATTTTAGAAATTAATTTTGAGGTTTTGCTTTAGATTCTTTGGGAACATTTGAGAGTTTGAGGAGAGAGGGGAGAAGGAGTTGGACTGGGAGAAGAAAGGAGTCACTCACTGACATCGTTATTTTTGGAAAAAAAATATTTCCAGGTCAGGGTTAACTAGTCTTCCTCACCCCATACCCATAGGAGCAAATATTTCACAAGTTCCTCATCAAGAAATCTCATAAAGGAACTTGGAATTCCATTGTGTTCCTTAATATGTCACCAAGAACAGGGTGAATTCTTTAAAACTCACACAGTTCTAATTTTATCTAAACTTCATTAGCTTGTCTTAAAATAATTCCCAAACCAAAGAATAGCAGAAAGCTGGCATTCATCAACCCAACCACCTTTATTTTACTAATGAGGAACCTGAGGTTCTAGAAAGGATTGCTCAAGGTCATAATACTTGTTAGTGGCCGGGGTGGCTGGAGGCTGTAATATTCACTCTCCTCAGCCTGGGTGTCAGCTGCCGCAGCACCTGCACCATCTCTTTCCTGTCCATCCTGTCCTGTCCTGTCCTTGCTCCCCAGGGGACCCTGCATGAAGTTAGTTCCCTGATACACGATTCCAGCTTTACCTGGGCTTCACTTATTTTTTAAAACAGCTTTATTGACATGCAATTTATACATTATACAAGACTCCTGTTTTTCATTTACTTTTTAGTGTGACCTGAAATCTGCATCCCAGAACCCAAAACTTTAAATAAGGAAGGAAAGTAGTTCCAAATAAGACATCTAAAGGCTCCCTGGACACAGGGTGTAGACCCGGTAATAGGTGCAACCCTATTTCCTGGAAACAGCAATCCAAGAAGATCCATATTTCTAAATTTCTGGCCCTGAATCTCTTGGAAATCTTTTCCTACCCATGTGCAGCACTTCTCAGCTTCAGTTGCCACATTTTCATCCTCTCTAAGATCCGTGCGAGTGTGTCAGACTGGCACATGTAGGCTGTCGAATCCGAGGCCCGTGCACAAAGGAAGACATCCCTGTCTGTTTCCTGAGCTCCTTTTCTGTCTGCAATACCCTTCCTTTTCCTCCGATTGCAGCCCTTAGGAGGAAAACTATCTGTGAGTTGTCTTTGGCTTACAAGGAAACAGAAGAAAAGTGTATGGACTTGCTCATCCAGTAAATAACTCTTGAGTGTTGGGGCCTTGCTGAGCCAGGGAAGACATGGAGAGTCCAAACTCAGAGGCTCTACCCTCATGGAGCCCCCAAGAAATTAGGTTTCCAGCTTCCGGGTGAACTCTTTCACTTAGCAATCCATCTTTGCCCCTGAGCAGCAGGCAAGGGAGAGGGCCAGGGCGACTGTTCCCCCCGGCTGGGAGAGCTGAATCCAGCTCACTGTCATGCTCCCCTCCTGCCACCTGCTCACTTTCTCTGGTCTGAGATTTTCAACAAACCACTGAGAGTCCAAATACAATCTGGAATCCAGTTTTGGAGATCTTCTGTGGTTATTTTGAACTATTATCAACTCTCCCTTGCTCCCACCACTATATTTAAGGATCCTTAGTTAACAAATGAGAAAGCTGAAACTCAGAGAGGTATAGGAGTTACCCAAAGTGACGTGGCTAATTAGCAGCACAGCAAGACAGGTGCCCCATTCTCCTGCCTCCCTAATCTCAGGCTCGTTCCCCCACCTCACGGGCTCTCCCACTTCCCATCACCATTTATTTTGCTGCCTGCAGCCAAACAGACTGACCAACCTACTCACAAATCTTGAAGTTCCAGCTCCTGGTTCCAGTTCCTCACCAATAGGGTCTGACTATCCCTGAAAATATTTCTGAGATATGTGCAGTCATCTCAGATAGCAAACTTAATATATCAAGGATCAGTGATACCCTTGATCCAGGCTAGGGTCATCCCAGAGGGAGATGAAGACTTGGGGATCAGCCAAGGCAGGTCAGAATGCAGGCTCTGGGTTTCGGTGGATCAGCCTGCAGGGGCCGTGGGACTTTGTCAGGTTGAACTGCATGAGCTTTAGAAGCAGGACAGTGCCAATACTTTTCTAGGACTGCATCAGATAAACTGGGACATCTGCAATATTTCCTAAGCAAACTAGGTTACCCTCCCCGCTGCTGCGGCCACCCGAGGGCATTGGGCAGCTGGGTGACCCAGAAATGGTCATCTTCTTGTCCGGCTCCATCTGGAATTCCAGCCCCTAATTCCGAGGCACTGACAAGGCAGGCTCTCTAGGTGGAAGTGAGCTTTACAACACTAAATGGAATCAAGCCCATTCTTGTTGCAGGAAATTTATCCCATACAATAAGGAAAAAGAGGCATTTTGACTGTCTTAAAACATTCAGAATTAGGAAGTGAAATGACAATAAATCTTCCCCATCTACTTTTATGTTCTTGAGTCTGGAGAAACAAAATAATTGTAGGAAAGTATGCCATTTTAGGGGGAAAAAGACTGGTGTCAAGAGACATTGATTTGGGTCACTAAACTTGGAAAAATTACTTCCTCTCAGGGCCTAGCTTTCTCAGTGGTAAATGAAAGGCTGGCTTAGATGATCCCAGAGGGTCTTTCCTGCTTTGAAATCCTATGACTATATGTTATATCTAATTGACAATACCAAACAGACATTCCTGGAGAGAATAATAAGATGCCCCTCCTCATTGAAAGACTTGGAGATCTAGTGAGCAGAGGACCCCACAAAGCAGTATCAGAAGCCCCAGGTAGGGGAATATAGGGCAAGGACATGGAAGGTGATTTTGGTTAGCTGCCTTCTCCACTTTCCTCCTGAGATGGGTTTATTCCTACATCGGGGGTATTGAGATGCCTATGTGTAAGGTGGCATGCAGAGTTCAAAATCCTAGTAAGTGAAAAGGGGGAACCAGCAGCCAGTGAGTCCTATAGCTGACAACCAATAGGGCCATGTTGGGGCTGGGTCAAGCTCATTTACTCATTCATTTGTACTGGTGTGACCCCCTGTTTGGCCAATGGCCCAGCCTTCTGAATCCTATACCATCTGCCTATTTGTGTTGGTTGGTTCTGGAGGAATGTGTGCTCAGGGGACATTTCAGCAAGCATACAGTGAGCACAATGAGAAGTCTCTGGACCCAAACCTCTGAGTGACACCACCCCAGGCCTTGGAGACAGACCAGAACTATTGATACTTAGCTAAGTATAGGTAGGCTTTAGAGGCCTTCCTCTGACCCCTGCTTTCCCTTCCTAACTTTCCCCTTTGCAGACTAAGGAACCTCCTCACAGTTAGGAAGCAAACCCCAGTGTACTTTGCCATATCAACAGCAAGATAGGACTTAAGGGAAGAAGTTTAAGACAATGAGACTTCCAAATAACCAATTTTATAGGACATCTTCCTGTAAAAGTAACAACTTGAATCCTTTATTTCTCATACCAGTTGCATCAGTGCCCAATTGTGCCCTTGTCCTAGAATGTTACGGAAATTTTAACCCTCTGGATGGAGCAAGAGGAGCCCAAGGATTGGGATGCACCTACAAAGTATAATAGATTATGGTGGATGCTTTGGTGGTAGGTGGATATGGTCATAGACGTTGGAACGGTATGAACCTGTACCCCTAATCACTTAGAGTGTTGTAAACCACTGTTACCTTAATACAATCAATTGATAAATTGAACTATTATATTGTTAGGGGGAAAAACATTGTTATGGGGGAAAATTGTTACGAGGATACATGAGTCTGAGGATACATGCATTTGAAATCTGGGGTGCAGGGTTAGAGACCAAAGGAACCATACTCTCACTTCCAAGCTCACCTAGGATAAAGGAATTATTCCTGGAGTGGGCACCATAAGCACACACTAATCTGGAGCAGCCTGGCAGTGCTCCGAGTTAATGTGATTTGCAGAGAACACCATGTAGGGTTTCTGCAGTTCATTTTTCTGCTGCTCATTGGCTAGAGGACCTTGGGTCAGTCATTTTACCTTCTTGAATAGCAGATTCTGCATCAGAAAAAATGAGGTCATGAGACTAAGATATCCCAGTGCTCTAGCTTAGAGAGGCTCTGTACCTCTAAGAGGAAGGGAGAGGAATAGCTCAGTCCACTGAATTGGTGAAGTCTTAGTCAGCAGTAGCAATGGTAAATCCAGTGCAAACCCAGTGACACCAAAGTAAACAAGTATAAACTCATGACAAAGATAATTTAAAGTTGAAACTCTTCCAGATTTATTCCAGAAGCATTACACATGCACACGCATGTTTTAATAAATCTAAAACCACAGTTTTTAAATAAATATTCACTCACTTTTTTGGTTTATTAAAGTTTATTTTAAACAGTTTATTTTAAAAGCATGTGTCAATTATTAGTTACGTAACCTAGACACATTTTTCAAAGCCCTCTAAACCTCAATGTCTTCATTTAGGAATGAAGATAGTGAAAACTATGTGAAGGGGTTCATGTGGAAAAACATGAACTCTAAGGGGCTCAGCACACTGGTCAGGAAATTGGACTCTAGCCCCCAGGTGCAGGTTCTTTGCAGAGTGACCTGAATGCTATTCCCTTACCCTTGATGGCTTGGTCTAACCTCCAGTAAATACTTTTGATAAAAGCTAACAACAACAACATATCCCAGAAAACTGTTTGCATGTGGTGAGGATTTAAGAGCACAGCTCTGGGGCAGGTTTAATACGGGTTTCAAGCCTGGTTCTGACATTAGCTGGTTGCACAACATGGCCAACTTAATTAACTTCCCAAACCTTGGTTTCTCCATCTGAATATGGGAGTGATGATGATTCTGATCTTGCATGATTTTCCTGAGATGAAAGAAGTTAATAAATGTAAAGTGTGTAGACAGTGCCTGGGGCTTAGTAAATAATAAATTGTGTGCATGTGTTGGAAGGTATAAATCAGTAGACAAGAATAATTTAACAAAAATTTCAAGAAAAGTTACAGGTAATAAAATAATCTCTCTCTCATAGATTCTCAGTTTATATTTTAGAGAAGAAAGAAAACACAGGGATAAATCAATCTTTAGTGGGTCAGGTGGAAGCAAGTGTGATGGAATAAATAACAGGGTGCAGAGAAAGGGGTAATAATGGGGGAGTGATAGAGTGATGGAGTCACCCTAGATGGAGTCACTCCAAAGAAGATGATATTTTTAACAAAGAGCTGAATGGAATGAGGGATATGCCTTGAGGCTCTCAGAGACCTAATGCTGAAATAGGATTCTACTGCTAATAATAATGGTGATACTAATGATAGATAAAAGCGATGGTCTAATAAATAGTGCTCAGTGGATATTTAGGAAATTACTGAGACACATTTGCCACCTCAGCCCTCTAAGTTAGTATAGCCAGTGTGTGTTTTTAAATTGCAACTGTCTACAGAGAGAGAGTCAAGGAAAGAAGGCAGGGCTTCTAGTTGCAAATTCCATCTGGCTGCCAACCCTTCATGCATCCTCTTCCTCTGATTCGGAAGACCCAAGAAGACATGAAGACAGCCATGCATGGACTAGTGGACATGCTGACTGTGAGTCAGCTGCTGCAGAATCTTAGTAATTTCCACTTATTACAGAGTTGTTGGCATTGGATTAAAAATGTAAATTGGCATCAAATCTGTGGAGTTGACGTGTGTAGGATTAGCACCGGCTATTTTCTCACTGTCCACCGATATTCAAAGTCTCTAGATAGACCAGACAGCCGCCCCCTCTCCTAGTGACAGGTTTTTGGCCTTTTCCTTTCTGACTGTTCCCTGCAGAGTCCCGAAAGCAAGGAAGGGAGCCAAGAGATGAGTGATGGACTGGTGCATCTCAGATTTAACCTCCATGCAAGTAAGATGTGTGAGGCTGGGGTGAGTTAGAAAGAGCCTTGGGATCGGATGTGCTGGGTATTGAAGCTTTCCTTACACTGTTTACATTAAGGAATTCTGCAAGAAGCAGGCAAGTAGGGAAGGAGAAAGCCCCAATGTTGCTCAGAAGAACTGGCTGTCTGGTTTGGGTTCTCAGTGGTTGAAGGCAGAGAAAATCAACCTATAATAGGAATATATCGACTTATCATATACTTTGTGTCAGGGGCATCTGTATCAAGGTGCT
The DNA here is from genome assembly GCF_014898055.3 of Talpa occidentalis. NCBI lineage: Eukaryota > Metazoa > Chordata > Mammalia > Eulipotyphla > Talpidae > Talpa > Talpa occidentalis. The sequence continues at coordinate 94,585,925 of NW_023605083.1, forward strand.
TGAGTATTGTCTTTCCATCTCAGTTTCTCTCTCCATTCTCCCTGCCTTCCCCCTCCCCTGCCATGTCCCTTGGTTTGCCTTTGCTTCATTCTTGGGCAAACTGTTTCTGTTGGAGTATCCCTCAGTAACTCCCAATTTACATTATACTTAGCAACTTAATATCTTAGCAAAAGTGAGGCCTGCATTTACATGTCCAGCAGATGTTCCAGGATTCCAGTTAAAGTCCTGATTGACTTGTCTTGGACTGGCCTAGATCTAAACCAGTTTTCAAGGCATGAGGGCTCTCTGATTGCCAGACCACGTGGTAAAGACGCAGAGGCTAGGGACCTGGGGTGGCTGGGGTGGGAGAGGGGGCTGCTTGTCTCAGTGAACCACCTAGACTGCCTGGAATTGCTGTGGGGAGAGGTAAAGTGGGGCTTCGTAAAGCTAGGGATTCTAAGCAGATGCAGAACTCCTGCCTATCTATGCTATGTGATAGCAGGACAGGTAAGAGTAAGAAAAATCTAGTTAATAATGAGGATGGAAAATTGAGAAGTTTTCCTATAATCCTAAGGGTCATGCTGAAGAAGAGAGAGACAAAAAAAAATTATAGATGGAACAGAAAAAAGGCTAAAACTAGAGCTGTTCCTAAAGAAATTCCCAATAATTTTTGTGAAATAAGAATCGAGGATTCAAATAGATTTCCTTCCCCTGAATTTTCCTGGAGTCCAAAACTAAAAGGATGTTCCTCATTACAGGCAAGAGCAAAAAGGAGAAAAATCCATGTCCAGAGCACTTTGAAAGATTCCTAGAGTAGCCAAACAAAGTTAAAAATTTCAGTAAGCATCATTTAAGATAATTTATAAATTATTTTATGTTGAAAGTAAAGACAGTCAGGCTGGCTCTGGTCTGCTTTCTGATTTCAGGGGCCACAAGACAATGGAGAACTAGGCACTGTTCTCAGCTTGTGGGCAAGAACTTTCTACCCAGACAAAATAGCTTTCACCTACAGAGACAACATGATGTCATCTTGGAAAGATGCAAAGTCTTGGAAAATAGTAGATTTGAAGTTCTAGCCAACCAAGAGATCACTGAAGCTAGGAATGCATGTGGATGTTTTGCTTATAAGAACTGGCTGGCAGTTTGCTTATAAGAACTGGCTGGCAGTCCTGGTGGTGAGCCTAGTGGGTCCCCCCATCCTGAGACCCAGAGAGGAAACCCCTGCCAGGAATGGTGAAAGGGCTGCTCAGTGGCCCTGTGGAGGATAGGGCTCTCCTGTCTCCTGTCCCTGGATGTAATTTAAAAGCGAGGGATTTCATAATACATTATTTCTCTGTTTTATTTGGAACCTCAGAAATTCTTTTTTTTTTATAGAGGCATGTTTTATTTTATTTTATTTATTTATTTGTTTGTTCGTTTTGTTTATACATGCACTGGGTACAGTCAGAAGCGTGGGAGGGTGAGAGAATTCACCAGAGCCAGAGCGAGGAGCAGAGCAGGCAGAAGGACCGAAGTACACTGCTGAGGGGAGCAGCGGGTGGCAGGAGAGGTCTGCGCGCCATGTGGGACCCTCCTCCGGTGGTCGGGGAGGCCCTGGAACCTCAGAAATTCTATTGGAAGAGCTGCTTCCTCAGAAAAGTACAGTCCCCAAAAAGACAACATAAACCGTAATGAAATGCTTAATGTGGGCATTTCAGGTCAATTTCACTCCCAAATTCAGAAATCCAATGGAATAGGATTTACAGGTGCTTAAAGGAATGCAAAGTCTGTGTGCAGAGGCCTGTGGGTGATCTCTTCCTCCCTTCAATTTTCTGCGTTTCTATTTTTCATGATTGTTTTCTCTTTTTAAGTGAAATAGAAAAGGAGGCATGCATTGAGCCAAATATATTGATCAAAGCACATGAAAATACTTGAACTCACACTTGAACACAACAGATCTGCCTGCTTTCTCCTTCACTGACAGGCTGGCTTGCTTTCTTCCTGTCTTGCTTTGTCTCTTTACACACTCATGTGCACATGGTTTATTCTCTCTGTCCACACACACACACACACACACACACACACACACAAAGAGCCTTATTTCTGTCTTTCTCTCTATCCAGCTGTTTCTTACATACACAAACCTCCGGTCTGTGGTCATCTCTCTGCCTCCTCCGTGACCGTCCCAGCTCTGTACACAAACACAAGCCTTCAGTAGCCGCTTCTCCCTCTCTGTGTCTCTTTCATTCACAGACACCCACTCTGCCAGGCCAACCTCAGTCACTTCCTTTCTTCTCCTTACCCCTCAGTCCCATCCATCTGACATGCCCCCTCCCTCCCCCTCCACCCCTCTCTCTAATGCACACACTTTCCTTGATTAGTTATACACACTTACAACTGCAGGAATTATGGATTCAATTATCCAAACACCACAATCCTCCCCCCTTCCCTTGAAAAGTGAAGACAAGTGAGCATCCTAATTAAAACCTTACCCGTCTCATTGGCACCAAATAGGCAGACGCGCCAGGGTTGAAAAAAATGTAAAGACAATAATGTGTTTACCTTCCCCCAGCTGGGTGAGTCATCTGTGGGCTTGCTCTGGTTTTACACAGCTCTCAGACACTCTGGGCACCACAGACTGGGGACAACTTGCTTTTTGTCCATCCCTCTGGGTAAAATGATGAATGCTTTATCTGGGCACTTAGGAATAAACATGCACTGTAATCACAGCTTGGCTAGGATCCGTGGACACCCAAAACTTTAGAAAAGGATCCTTTGTTCCTTGTAGTCATAAACTAAGCAAAGCTCTAGCTGCTCCCGCCTCCCGAAATGCAGGGTGGCCATGGCTGTGTGTGATGGAAGAGAGAGCCTAGAGCCTGTCTCCCTCACTCCAGCCACCTTTGCTTTCCCTAGTCCTGCAGCCCACGCTCCACGTAATTCAGCCAGGAGCCACCTCCTCCAGGTTTAGAGCTCTTTAAACGAAGTGGATAAATGATGTCTGTGCGGACTTTGTGACACTATCAGATCAGTAGTTAATGTACTTTCACTGCTTTAGACAAATCATGAATAAACCAGGACAGGAGTTTGATGGAGTGACCCATCCAGTAATTTTCCACTGGAAGCCTGTCCACCCCCTGGCTCTGTAGTCTGCTTTCTTTGCCTCTGAGGTGGTGGGAGAACTCACCACCACCTGTGTGGCTGACTCAGTGCCTGGGAGTCATCAGTGGGCCACTGCAGGACCTTCAGGGTGGACATCATGGAGACCCGTGTACACAGCCTGCTTCTGGGTATGATGGGAACACACCATTAACAGCTCGCTCGTGGTGTTGCTTGAGGACCTGGGGCCGCTCCCACAGTGTCAGGAATATTTATGTCTTAACCTCTTGAAGTTCAGGATGGGAGGACAGTAGGTTCCTCTGGTCCCCATGGAGAGGAGGTCTGTGAACAAAAGGGCTGGAGGATGTGACATAAAAAGAACATGATATGTGATCTTTCTGCTGGCTGACACAGAGCTCCTAAAGTTTGTGTAATTTCCTTTTGTCATCAGGGATGACTAAACATCTTTTTAAGACCATCTTATGTGCTGATGAGATGACTCTTGGGGGGCTCCTAGGTAGCTTTGTATGGGGTCTGGTGACCAGAAAGACCAAGTTATGATCAGAGAATCCTGAACCCTGGGAGGGAAGAGGGACTGGGGACTGAATTCCAGCACCAGTGGCCTAATGATGTAATCAGTTATGCTTATATGATGAAGCCTCCATAAAGTCCCCTAAGTGAAGGGGGTCTGAGGGCTGCTGGGTTGATTAACATCAGGTATGCTGAGAGGGTGGTGGGCCTCAGAAGTCCTGGGAGTTCCACAGTTTTCTGTTTGAATGTGCTATAGGTTCCTGGATTTTGGTGATATCAAATAAAGGACGCTCCTAAGTTCCATGAGCCATTCTAGCAATTATCAAATATGAGAAGGGCATTGTGGGAACCCCTGATCTCTACCCAGTCAGAGCAGTCAGAGCTTCTTTTTCCTCGTTTGTTTAATGGAGGCCATAGAAGTGTTCTCTGAGCAGCATCACTGAGAAATTCAATTACGTATGTCCGTGTTACCTTAATAAACCAAAAGTGCAATGAAATGATAGCTAGCTATCTCCATTAATTTCTCCATTTTATGCCATTCGTCTTTCTATACCTTTCTTGACTAAATAATCTTCATATGAGCAGGTGGTGTAGGGAAGGGGCTCTGGGAACTTAAGGGGCAGTCAGAAATACAAGAGGCTGGGGTTTGCAATTGGGTTCTGAAGAAGTTACGGTGTCATGAGACCAAGGCTTTAACCTGCGGGCTCTGATGCTATCTACAGGTTACAGTGTCAGCACTGAGCTGGATAGCACACCCAGCCAGTGCCTGGAGAACTGGAGAATTGATTGGTGTGAGGGGGAAAAAATAAGAAGCCCACACATTTGGTGGTAAAGTGTTGTGAATCAAAACAGCTCACAGAGAATACGTAAGAATCAGCCCACGGGCCTGAAAATCACCATCTGCCTCAGACTCATGAGGTGGTCTTGCCCTTGACCTTCTCCATATGGGGAACCAGGCACTGATGGGACTCTGGGGTTATAATACAGTCTGCTAGGCCCTCCCCCCCAGGAGAGACTTGAACATGCAAGTCAGGTTTTAGGCTTGAAGCTGAAGCCACGCTGGAGTCCTGGCCAGGACTCCTAGGAAACAATGGCAGGTTGGAAACAGGGGTCAAAGTGTGAGCAGGACTTTTTCCTCAGTCACTGAGGCCTGGCACGTTGGTTCTTCCGTCCTAGGAAGTGCTCTATAGGTGTTGCCACCCTCTGTTTAGAAGCTGTCACTCCCTTGGGAATTCTGCTCCAGAGTTCCACAAAGTGCCAGCTGTCTAGGGACACTGATGAAGGGAAAGAAGAACAAATGAGCAAATGAAAACACCCCACTCTCAGGTGTGGGTGAGAGGGCATGTGACTGCAGAGCAGGGGGCCCAGCTGCCATAGGGGGGTTTTCAGGAGCTGGGGCCTTCAAAGGCAGGACTAGAAGGACAAGGCTCCAGGGCCACCCAATCCATAGTTCTTATTTCCTCCACTGTCCGAGCCAGCTCTTTGGCAAGGGTCCTTGTGCAAAGATTTCAAGTATCCCACCCAAGGAGGATGACCTCTTCCCAACAAATTAGCAGGTGCCTGAGGTTCCAGTGAGCATGGAGGAAAGAGACAGGCGTGGGTTCCATTCCTGGCACCTCTGCTCATTGGCCAGGCAATTGGGGGTATGTCAGTGGTCTCTGAGCTTCTTTTTCCACGTTTGCATAATGGAGGCCATAGAAGTGTTCTCTGCACAGCATCACTGGGAAATTCATTAGGTATGTCTGTATTATCTTAATAAACCAAAAGTGCAATGAAATGATAGCTAGCTACCTCCATTAATTTCTCCATTTTATGCCATTCGTCTTTCTATACCTTTCTTGACTAAATAATCTTCATGTGAGCAGGTGGTGTAGGGAAGGGGCTCTGGGAACTTAAGGGGCAGCAAGGAAAGTCATTGGAGGGGTGAGTGAGAAAAGAAGGTGGGCACGCCAGGGAGCTAAGATACTTATGTCACCAGCATGGCTCAAGGTGGGTGCTCCCCCACAGACACCAGCATTGAGCTCATGGGTATGTCCTGCAGCTGCCCCTGTGACCCAAGGGCATCCACCCTCCCTGTGACCCCATGACAAAGCTAAGCCACGCCACACACCTGCGGCTCGAGAAAGTGCTGAGGAGGGCGTGGGCGAAGTCACTGTACCCCCTTCCACCCGGCATTCTGTCAGGAAGGAAATGAGCACCAAGCCGCGAGCCCAGCCTTCCCCTGACCACCTCCGAGGAACATCGTGCAATTAAAGGCCTGACAGTTGCCATCTGTCCTGTCCTTCCCCAGTCGCCCAGGGCACAGGGATTCAGAGCTGGCACATTGTGATACTCTACAGTGCCCGTGTCACCTCTGATTTCTTCCAGAAAGTCATTAACAGACCTGTGTGGGAGCTGCTCCAGTGTCTGAAAACCTCCTCCAGGGCAGGCAGCACAGAGGTGGTAAGAACACACTAAGATTCCTCAAGTTCAAGGGAGCTGGAGTCTGCAAGGCGAGATGAGAATAAAGTCAGACAAGGAGAAGTTGGACCTAAACCCCAAATGGACTCATTTTCTCTTTTCTCTTTGGCTTCTTTGGTTGAAGATTGAGCCCCAAATCTTCCTAAGGACCCCAGAATCACAGGGTATTAGAGTATGTCTTAGCTTAGGTTTCCTCAAAGAAGAGTCTAAGACAAGAACTTGGTAATTTATTTGGAAAGCAGCGCTGGGGATAGAAGTGAAGGAGCAAGGTAGGTGCCACTGGGTAAGAAGAAAAGCTGGTCACAGGGTGCATGAGGGAGCTGCTTATTCTTCAGCAGCTGGGATTCAGCTTCCACTGGGACCCTCTGTGGGACACGCAGAATGTGCCTCGGGGTTGCCCCTGTGGGAGGCGGGAGGTAGGCCATTGGACCACCCATGAGTGCACTGGTGCAAGGGTTCACTGTACTTCTGTTTTGCTCCTGCATGTGGTTGTGCAAAACCTCAGACAGGAAGCAGAGAAAGTCCTGGCGCAATTGATGTGGGAGCTGACAGTGTGAAGAGAAAAGTCTATTACGACTGCCCAAAACATGGGCCCTGGGCACTGTCGATTAGCATTGGCTAAATAGCAGAGTTCTTCCTGGGAAATGTGGCTTCCCCATGTAAGCACAGAAAGGCAGAGGCAGGGACTCCCTTTGTCCTTCCAACAGATGCCCCTTTTACCTCTGAGGTCAGCATTTGAGTTCCCTGCTCCAGGTTGACTTTGTTGGGCAGGTGCACTGAGGAATCCTCATGACACTCCTACCTAGCTCAGGACAGTCTGTCCCACCGCTGTTCTATGCTGGTGTGCCTGTCTTTCTTATCACACCTGAGTCTCTGGAGGACAAGGAGCTGTATAACTCCTTCATCTTTATTCTCTGAGCACCCGGAGAGCTACATAACCTATCATAATTATTTGTTTATTTTTTCATCACTCAACAGTGCCCTCTATGAAAAGTGTTTTTGCTTTTGCTCTTTGCCATTGTTATTGATTGAGTAGGAGGGTAGCAAGCTCTGAAATTTTGGAGTCTTGGAAGAGGCATGATGGGAAGCACAGGTGTCTATCATGGGCCATTACAGTGGCCCAAGAAGATGTGATTGAGGCCTAGCACAAGGGTACAGGTAGGAACACTATAGAAAGGTACTTTGTTGAGAAAAAATCTTTTGGATTCAGCATCTGTTTTGGGTGAGGTCTTTAGCAGGGAGGGGGCCCGCAGAAACTTGGTGTTCAGCAGCTGCATGCAGACATGGAGGGGCTTGACATCCATCTGCTATTAAGGATGTTGGGGTCACCAGCTTCATAATACTTTTGACCTCTGGCCCCAAAGTGCTGGACCAGGGAGCACCTACTTACTAATAAAAAGCTACCTAGAATCTGTGTCCTAGAGCCGTGATCTGCTAAGCAAGTCCCCTAAATACCAGAATACTTTTATCATAAGGTTTATGGTCTTTTAATTGGATCTTCTCCTCTCATTTGTGATTCAAGGTGACTTTGATTTTTAGCTGGATATGCTAATTTGATCCCTCACAAATTTCTACCGAAATTGCAAAGAAAGATACTGCTTTGATTAAGTTTTTGGAAAACTATCATGTACAATGATAAGTGATTATTGAATTAATTGACCAATGTACATAAAACTACAAACATCAATATGTGTAACTTATGATGTTGTTTCAAATATTAAAATAACAGGAACAATCTAGATGCTCAACAATAGGGGATTCACTCAAACAAAAGATCAAGTGTATGTGATACATCCACATCCAGGCCCATTAAATTGGCTGTCTGTGTGTGTGTGTGTGTGTGTGTGTGTGTGTTGATGAAGAAGTTTGTTTATAATCTACCAAGCAGAATGAACAAATTAAATGTTAGCATAATGATCCAGTTTTTTTCACTGTAATTATTTAAATACAAGTGAAAAGATCTGGTATAATAATCTCCGAATGTTTATTGTCGTTATTTCTAAGTGATTGATTGACTCACCACTCTTTCCCCCCACTTTTTTTTAGGGGCCTGTGATTTATAATTTTTCTATAAGAAGCATATTTCATTTGTGTGTTTAGTAATCATAAAATATTTTGTTTTTGTTTTTAAAGATTTATTTATTTATGCATACAAGAGCTGGGGTGTAGGCCAGAGATGCAGGGGATGAGAGTATTCACCAGAGACAGAGTGGGGAGCAAAACCAGCAGATGTAGTGAAATACACTGCTGAGGGGAGCAGTGAGTGAGACAGGAGAGGTCTGCTGCGCCATATGGGTCATCTCCCTGGCTGGGGATCAAACTTGTGCTGCAGTGGCTGCCGATAGCTTCATAGTGCTGTGTCTTAACCCCTTGCACCACCAGGGAGAACTCTCAAAAAAGATTTTAAAGGCTAACTGGAAACAGTTCAAATTATCAATGAACTGGGTATGATAGATAGTTTGGGGATTTGCAAGTGTATGAGTTATCTGTCACTGCATAACAAACTATCCCAAGACTTAGTGAACTAAAACCACACCACTCTATTAGTTCTCCCAGTTCTGAGGGCTGATGGGACCATTCCTTGCTGGGCTTACCTGAGCCCATTTCTCTGGCTGCATTTAGCTACTGGAGGAATTGGAGGCTCCTCCTGGCTTTGGAAGGCAGGGCCTCCTTCTCATAGTATCTCACTCTTCAGTAGTCTAGGCTAAGCTAGATGTCTAAATAGTATGACTTAGTAATATTCTGCCCATGCTGAAGATTAAAAAAAAAAAAACACAAAAGTGACCTCCACATGCTACATCTGGGAAGATTTTCTGCAACCTCTCTCTTCCTCGTCCCGTGTGTTCTGTTTTGCAGCAGTCTATTATTCTGCAAGGATTAAGGAGTCAGGTAGAAGTGAGGTGAGGCCAAGGAGACAGCCAGCAGGAGCGCAGGGAAGAATTTCCTTTTTGATGGCCACAAAGAAAGAACTTTTCTGGCTTGGGGATATAGAACTGGAACTATGCTCAGAGGCCCTTGGATGCCAGGGTGGTGGTAGGGTGTGGTATTTAGGAAGTAGAGAAAGACATTTAAACTGGAGCTGGGGTAGAAGTAAGGTAAGAACTTGCAGAAAAGTCAGAGAAGTACAAGAATTGCTGCTAAAAGGGGGCCCCAGATAAGACCCAGGAGAGAAACAAAGGGACAACCTGTTAAAAACTAATTACTATTCTAATTGTGTCAAGCTAATTAAGTACTGAAACTGGGTACTGGCATTCATTGTTCCTGTACATTGTTTCCTCTGCCATTGTAAAAGTTGAGCGCTCATGAATTCTCAGTGATCATAGAAGCATGCTGTGTAAGCTTGTGTACAAATGAAATGGGCATGGGAGGTAGTTTGGAGGCTTGCAAGTGTATCAGTTATCTGTCACTGCAAAACAATCTCAAGACTTAGTGAATGAAAACCACACCACTGTATTCGCTCTCACTGATACAGTTCTGAGGGTTGATGGGATACCATTCCCTGCTGGGCTAGCTTGAGTCCACTTCCCTGGTTGCATTCATCTGGTGGAAGAATTAGGGGCTCGGGCCTCCCCGGTGGCACAGCGGGTTTAGCGCCACACTATGAAGCTGTCCACGGCCTCTGCAGTGTGGGTTCGATTTTGGCCTTTCAGGGAGAAACCCACATGGCAAGGCAGACCTCTCCTGCCTTGCCTGCTGCTCCCCTCAGCAGTATCTTTGGTCCATCTGTCTATTCTGCTCCCCACTCTGTCTCTGGTGAATTCTCTCACCCTCCTGTGCCTCTGACTGCACCCCAGTTCTTGTATAAATGAATAAATCTTAAATAAAACAGATTTAGGGGCTCTGAGTGCAGCCCACCGCCTCCTTGTCTATTCTCCCCAGAGCCTCCTCGAGACCAGTGTGCATCACTGGCGGGTCTGTCTCTCTTACTCATTTCATCCTGCCTCTGGAACGACCTCCCTGATGAAGTAGAGTAGTGTAATGGGGGGAGGAGCTCCTTCCAGGTTTGCTCTTTCCCTGCTTACCCCAGGGTCTCCAGAGGTGCTGAAGCTACTCCAGGGCCCAGGGAGGTAGAGACATCTACAGAAAAGTGAGATCCATGGAGCTTCTGCCTTAAGCCATATAAATATTAAATCACCAAAGAGCCAAAATCCTCTGGTAGGGCAAGTCTCTGAGGAGGGTGAAGAGGAGCCATCTACTGGGAAGAAGCAGATGACCTGAGAGTATGAGGAGGGAGGAAAGAAGGAGAGAGATGTTGGAACAGCCTCAGCTGATACAAAGGAGCAGACCCAGGCTGGACAGTGGAGGTGCAGAAACAGGAAGAGCATGGAGCCAACTGTCAGCATCTGGGGTATTATCCCTATAATAAAGGGCAAAGATGAAGATGCTCCTAAGGGTACAGATGATTTTTCAAAACCTCTTTTCCCATCAGCAGAGCGGCAGCAGCCTTTGTGGTAGTGAGTACCAGAAAGGGGTCACAGCAAAGAAACACCACCCTCCTCCTGGAGTATGAAACAGGCCTTTGTACTGATAGGAATTGTGTTGTGTTTCACATTCATGGCACAAATATTTATAAAGGACTAATGTCCGCAGGATCAGGCCATGAGTACTGGCTAGGAATAACAAGCAGGCAAGGTCCTGGCTCTAGAAAGTTCTACTTGTAGGTGGGAAAGACAGTGCCTGTCTGGTACTGACTCTGAGGATATCTTTACCCATTTTTCTATATATTTTTCAAGCTGTGTGAGTTGCACATCTTTCCAGAAACTAGGGACAGTTTGGGCTGGGAAAGACCTTGGAGCTCTGGTCCAAGCCTCTCACTTTAGAGACCAGGAGACTGAGATACTCACACCCTCCGCTGTGTGGAGTCTAAGATGGAAAACATGTGAAGTGCCTTTAGGTAGAGCTTCTTTGAGGGCACACAGTGTAACACAGCAGTGACTCCTGACTCTTACTCCGACTGATTTCCTTTTCTCCCCGTATCTTATATGTGATTTTAACTTTGAAATAAATTCATAATTTATTTCAGACAGTAACTGAAAATCATGTGTCATTCCAATGTTAGTCTTTGGAAAAAGGACAGAGAAATTCTCAGTTTCTCTTCTCCACCAAGGGTCAGCTTCCTAACCAGTTTCCTTGGTCCTGATTGGTAAAGAGTTTTAAAATGGAATTCTCTGGCATAACCCCCAAAATAAAGCAGTGCTTTTTCTCCATGTGCCACTGTCCATCATGAACCTCAGATGGAAAAGACAGGCATCTGGGGTGAGGCAGCTTTTTGCAGCCCTAGACTTAGTAACACTGATTTGTGTTGCGATGATTACCCCTTAAAACATCAAAAACAGCATCTTTTATTGTATCCGATTCAAAGTGGATGCTGATTTTCCCTCTGCACATTGGATGTGGCAGGTAAATAACCAGCTTTATCAACCAGCTTTATCAAATTTACATGCCATACAATTCATTTGCATAAAATGTGGGCTTCAGGGGTTTTTCGTTGTGTAGCTATCACCATGATCGATTTTAGAACATTTTCATCACCCCCGAATAAAGCCCCATTCTTTTTAGCAATCTCCTTTCATTTCCCCACTTTCTTCCACCCCAGCCTTAGAATTTCTGTCTGTGGAGATTGTCTGCTGTGGACATTTCATATGACTAGATTCATACCATGTATGTTCCTTTCTCACTAGCTTCTCTTGCTTCAAATATTTCCAAAGTCCACCCATGTTGCAGCGTGTAGCAGCACTCAGAGCTTTTTAAAGCCAAATAATATTTTATTGTGTGGCTATACCACACTTTCTTTATTCATCAGTTGTTAGACTTTTGGGTCGTTTCTACTTTGGTTATTATGAATATACTCTTGTGACCATTTGTGGATACATTTTTGTATGAACATATGTTTTCAATTCTGTTGTGTATATAAGAAGGGGTGCAATTGCTGGGTCAGATGGTAACCCCATGTTTGACATTTTTAGGAACAGCTAGAATGCTTCCCAAAGTGGTTGCATCAGCAGCAGTGAGAGTTCCAATTTTTCCACATCCTCGCCGATACTTGCTGTGAATCTGCTTTTTGACATAGTATCCTAGTGGTTGTGAAGTGGTTACTCATTGCAATCAGTTTGCATTTTCCTGATGGCTAAGGAATGACATTGAACATCACTTCATGGGCTCATTGGCCATTTGTTTCTCTTTTATGAAGACACATCTATTTAAAATCCTTTGTCTATTTTTTGTGTTGTCATTTTATCTTTGAGTTGAAAGAGATTTTATGTAACTAGATACAAATTCCATATCAGACATAGGATTTGCAAATATTTTCTCCCATTTTGTGGGTTGTCTTTTAACGTTTTTGAAGCTATCCTTTGAAACACAAACATTCCTAAATCTGGAAAATATATTTTATCTACTTTTTCTATTTTGTCAATTATATTTTTGGTCCTGTAGCTAAGAAACCTTTTCCAAATCCAAACTCACTAAAATTTACTCTTTGCAGAAAATCAGTTGACCATAAGTGTAAATATTTACTTCTGATCTCCTGTCCCCTTCCCCCCCACCCCACATACCAAATCCATTGACCTGTGGGTCTGTCTTTATGCCAGAATCATACTGTCTTATTTACTGTAGCTCTGTAATAGGTTTTAAAATCAGGAGATTAGAGCACTTTGACTGTTTTCTCTTATTCATGATTAGGTTGGTTATTTGGGTTGCATGCATTTTAGAGGATCAACTTGTCAATTTCTTTTAAATAGTGACTTGGACTTTGGTAGGGATGATGTTAAAGTTGTAAATCAATTTGGGAAATGATGCCGTTTTAACAATTAGGCTTTGGTCTGGGAACATGGATGTCTTCCCGTGTATCTCGCCCTCCTTTCTTTCTGTAGCATTCATAGTTTTTAGGACAAAAGTCTCATTTTTTTGTTACATTTATTATTGTTGATGTTATAAATAGAATGTATTTCTTAATCTCATTACCAAAATTTCCTAGTGTATAGAAAAATTAATTTTTGTATTATTAATTTTGTAAAATTAATTTTGTAAAATTAATTTTTGTATTGACCTTATATCCTGCAACCTTGCCAAACTTGTTTCATAGTTTGAGTATTTTTTTTAAAGATTTATTTATTTATTTATACAAGAACCAGGGTACAGGCCAGATGCGCGGGAGGGTGAGAGAATTCACCAGAGACAGAGCAGGCTACAGAACAGGCAGACTGACGAAATACACTCCTGAGGGGAGCAGCGGGCACGACAGGAAAGGTCTGCCGGGCCATGGGGACTCCCGCCAGCCAGCCAGGATCGAACCAGCTCTGCAGAGGCTGCGGACAGCCTCACAGCATTGTGCTCAACCACCTGCGACACCAGGGGAGGCCCTCGAGTAGTTTTTTAATGGAATTTTTAGAGTTTTATATATGCACAATCATGTCATCTGGAAATGGAGATAGTTTCTTTTCTTCTTTCCAGTTTCTTTCCAGTCTGGGTGATTTTTACTTCTTTTTCTTGTCTAATTGTCATGGCTAGAACTTCAGTGCAATACAAATTGTGAGTGTACATTGTTCTCTTGTTTCTGGTGCTGGGAGGAAAGCCTTTGCCATATCACCATTAAGTATAATGTTAGCTGTGAGTGTTCACAGCTGCTCTTTATTAAGTGAGCATGTTGGTTTCTGTCTCTAGAATGTGGCGTGTTCTTGTTGTGAAGGCGTGTTGTCAAATGCTCTTTTGCATCTATCGAGATGATCATAGGAGGTTCCTTTGGTGTGTGTGTTCTTTTATCTCTGTTGATATGGTGTATTAATTACAGTAATTGCTTTTCAGATTTCAGATCAACCTTGTATTTATAGACTAAGTTCTACTTGGTTATTATGTATAATCATTTTTATATATTGCTGAATTTGGTTTGCTAGTGTATTACTAAAGATTCTTATAGCTATAGTTATAAGTATCCAAGAAGTTTTGCCTCTGTAAGATCTAAGCTCTAAAGAGCCATTTAAAATGAGCTCTCAGAGATTTCAAAGCTAGATGATTGCCTGAAGAATGAGTTTTACTTTGACAATTTGGTTCTGTTTGAGAGTATTCTAAATTCTAAACCAGTAAAGTAAATTTTTCAATACATCTTGAGATGGAATCATCCAAGATAATCCCATAAATCAACATTTCTTGGGATAGTTAAAGAAGACTGAAATAATTTTCCCCGATAATATACCATTCTAGGCTTGTCTTACATAGTCTAGAATTTTTTTTTTTTTTTTGCTATGATGAGATAATTGTGACTTATGCCCATATGGGGCTTTCTTTTTATTACTATTATTTAATGTATTTTATTTTATATAATTCTTCCATCATTTTTCATTTTTGGGCAATGTATGCATTTTTATTTTGGTTATAGTCCCCGTACAATTCCACCCCCCCCTTATTTTGGCCCTAATCCCACCTCTCCTCCCTGTCTCCCCTCCCCCATAGTGTGTCTCTGGTTTATAGTTGCTTGTTGATTTTTATTTTTTCTTTATTATTATTAGTCTTTTTTCTGGTCCCTTATTTAGGTTTTCTAAATTACTGCTATGAGTGAGACCATCCGGTATTTTTCTTTTCCTTTCTCACTTATTTTGCTGAGCATGATCCCTTCCAGCTCCATCCATGTTGCTGCAAATTGCATGAGTTTATCTTTTTTGATTGCTGAGTAATATTCCATTGTGTCTATAAACTGCATCTTCTTGATCCAGTCATTTGTTTTTGGGAATTTGGGTTTTTTTCATAGCTTAGATCTCATAAATAGTGCTGCTATAAACATAAGGATGCAGGTGCCCTTTTCAGTTAATGTTTCTGTGCCCTTAGGGTAAATACCTAGGAGTGGAATTGCTGAATCTATGGAAGCTCTATCTTTACTAGGTTGAGGAATCTCCACACAGCTTTCCATAGTGGTTGGACCAGTTTGCACTCCCACCAGCAGTGCAGGAGAGTTCCTTTTTCTCCACATCCTTGCCAACATTTGATGTTGCTAGTTTTTTTAAATATGTGCCATTCTCACTGGTGTAAGATGGTATCTCATTGTAGTTTTGACTTGCATTTCCCTGATTACAAGTGCATTTCCCTGATTACAAATGGCCTGTTGGCCATTTTCATTTCCTCTTTGGAGACACATCACCCAAAGCAGTGATAGTGAAGGCAAAGATAAACAGCTGGACTACATCAAATTAAAGAGCTTCTGCACAGCAAAAGAAACAATAACCAAAACAAAGAGAAACCCCACTGACTGGGAGATAATTTTTACACACAACACTAATGATAAAGGACTGATCACAAAAATCTACAAAGAGCTGATGAGACTCAACAAAAACAAAGAGAATAATCCAGCCAAAAAATGGGCAGAAGAGCTAAAAAGAAACTTCTCCAAAGAGGAAATGCTTATGGGGCTTTCATTTGACATAATGAATAGAAATGTTTACTTGTCAATGCTATAAACTGAATATGCTCATCATGATATATCATGAAATACAATATATGTCAGTTGATGTAATACATTCAATTTACTCATTTGACACTCAACAATATATTTGTGGTATAGTCAGTACAGTGATGATATTTTCATGAATACTTACATGAGATATTATATTTCACGTAATGAAATATTCCTTGAGGGACAGCATTTTTCTATTTCATGAAATTTATTGGCCACTGTATTACACATTTGTAGAGGCGAACCTACAACTTTAATCATGCTGTAACTGCATGTTCATATATGTGAGCACACTGAGTTTGAGATGATGATGATACATTCTCTACATACAAATATTCACAAGGAAGGTGAGAAGGTGAAAACTTAACTTGAGGATAGAGGTCAGGATTGCAACTAGATATTTAATGTCAACATTTTAGGGGGAAAAATGGGGTATCATCAGAGGAGTGAGGACTAAGCTTGATGGATATCTACATTGGCACGAGGAAAGAAGCATCATAGGTGATAAAATAGTGATCAGAGAGGTAGGAGAACCAGGAAGGTAGAGAAAGGCCTGGGTGTTCAACAGAATGGGACAATGGAAGGGACCAAATGGCTCAGAACTGTCCTTCAGATTTGCTAGAAAATCATTTGGTAACACTAAAGAGGACATTTTCAATTATATCTCAAGTGGGGAACTTATTATGTACCAGCTTCCATACTCCACATATACTGTCTCACTAATACTCATGACTCCTTTCTGAGATATTATTTCCATCTCATAGATGAGAAGACAGTGACTCAGAAATGTTATGTAACTTGCCCCAAGGTCAAAAAGTAAGTAGATTATAAGCTGAAATTCTAACCCAATCTCATTTCTGAATGAGGGAGCCAGGTGATAAAGAGAATCAAAGCAGTGTGGGTAGGCAAGAGAGATTCGGAATTTATCAAGGAAGATGTGAGTGGATTCGCAGAAGAGAGCCCAAGGCTGTCAGTGGACACCCTTTCCTCTGAGAGCCCTGGATGGGGGCAGCAGAGGATACTCACTGCTGCATCTTACCTGGTGCTCAGGGGCTTCGTGCCCCATCATTCACTCTGCTTCTCTTTCATGAACTGATTTGACCTAGAAAGAAAGATCCATGGGGACATATAAAGCCAAAACACAGAGCTAACTTCTGAGAATAAACAGAATTTTTTCAGACTGGAAAGCTAATTGGTGATCCATAACAGGATATAAAATTCTATTTTATTTGCAGAATATAGTGGCTCTGTAAAGCATAATAGCACCATAAGAAATGTGTCCAAGCTGAATTAACCAGCCTTCTTTCCTCTACATGTTGAGAATGCATATGGTGAAACAGCATTTAATTGGGTCCTATTGCTTTGACATTTGTGAAGGTCTGGGCAGAAACTAGGCTGAAGCTTAGCTTTGCACTATTTGGGGGGCCGAAAGAGTTTGTAAGTTTTTTTTTTATATAAACAATGATGGGAGGGGGTGTTATATCTCCTTAAGAGATCAGAAACAGTTCCCAAAAACTTAATAATAACCAAGCACCTACAAGATCAGGGAATTAGAACAATGTTTTCCTAATATTAAAGCAGGACATAAAGACCTTCTTGACAATTTTTTGGTTAATGACACTTACCACCCTCTGTGTTAAAAGTAATCAATTATTTAATACAATTATTTTATTAAATAATTATATAATCATATAACTTCTTTGAAAATTTTCTGTGGTCCCTAAGGGCCTTCTTGCTGTTGGTCTGAATTAGTGAGTAAAGGTTGATGCTTTTGTTGTGTTGGATCTCAGCAATGTTTGACCTAGCTTTTTTTTTTTTCCTTCTATTTTTTTTCCTTTTGAAGAAATGGTTCCTTTGAACCTAACTTTTTAGTCATCTTCTCAATCTGTATATTTTAACACCTGAGAATCTAAGTAGTAAAATGGTATATATATTTCATGTCTCTATCAAGATTGCTTATTTCCAAACCTCATAATTATCCTGTGAGGAACTTATTCTTCACACTGATGAAGAGTTGCACAAATAGAAACACATATCAAAATTGAAATTATGAGATGTGGCCATCTTTTTGCTCCTCTTAACTCATCTGGCGCTCCTTTCACTGTGGGGGGGGGTAGGGGCAAGCATACTTAGGTGCACACACAGGTACTTAAGCCAAAGTACCCCCTGCAGGCTTTGTGGTGTCATGGATAAAGACGTTCTACAGTGTGTTGCAAAACAGCTGAAGGTCATGTATGGCCTGGTATCCTTTGATGTTATGCCTCCGGGGAAGTACTCTGTCAGCTAGATGCATTTGTTTGTGGCATACAAAGAAGTATAAAATCTTTGTGGGTCATGATGATTTTGCTAAAGGTAACATCCAGAAATTTACCATTTGATTCCCCCATCATGTCTTTGTGTCATGCTTCATCAATAGAATCATTCCTTATCTGATCATCAGTCTATATTATTTTGCTCGTATTAATTTGTGACTTAGAGTCATCAACTTGTGACTCACAGTTGTGGCCTCTCAGATTATCACCACTCCAATTTCTTGAGTTCAAAGTTGGTCTCAGAATAAGTCCACCAGTACATGGTGGTTTGCATTGTGTTTTGTGCTTGGCTGGCACATAGTAGGGCTGTTGTCGCCCTTTGAGTAGGGCTGTTGTCGCCCCCCTGCATGTAACAATAGAGTTATTTCAGCATGGATTTTATGGGTCAACACTTGGGAAGAAAACTATTAATGCCAGTGACTGTGTGCTCCCTGGACTTGAGCCGGGTAGCCTCGCAGGCATGACCAGGTCTTAGTGCCAAAGGCAACTACTTCATTTATAAAGATCCAGTGATTTATGAATGCCTATGATGGCCTCGGCAGTGTTCTAGCTGTCAGGCAGCTTCGACTATCGGCAAAGTCTGATGATTGATAGGAGAAAAAAAAAAAGGCTTGGAATAAAGTTAGAAGAGGGAGAGAGAGAGAGGAAAGATTATTCAAATTAAGTTTCATATAAATAGATTTGAAGCAGGAGGCAACGATGAAGCATGTAGATAGTCAAAAGGAGTGAGAACGGCAGATGTTAAGGTCCATTGCATTAGACCTTCTCTTTCACAGATATTACTGGAGTCCTATAAGACCCAGGAGGCACCAAAAGGAAAATATCAAAACATGCTTTGCTTACCTAACTGAATGTTTCTCTGCAATTTCCTTTGCTCCCCAATGTGGTAATGAATGACTTACTGAAGCTATAGAAAATGATGTCCTTTCTTTGTAACTATTATTCGCCGACAGCTGAAAAGCTCTCTGTGGCTCTGGTTGCCACATGTCAAGAAGGAAGAACATGAAAATATTGGCAGAATGGAGGTTGGGGGCTGTCATGGAAGTTGAAACATAGGGTTAGTACCCTTCAGTTTGGCAATGACAAAGGTTAGGGCAAAACATCATCAGGATTTGAAAACTATGAGCAGTATGGCAAGTGGATAAGAACCCTTTAGTTATCCAGTTGTCAATATTTATCAAAAGACAGAAACATAACATCACATACAAATAGTCACAGGCATTTGGAATTCATTGTCGAGATAATTAGTTGGTAGTAGTTGGGAGAGGAAAAACAATGAGAATTGCTTTTTAGAAAGATCATTATGTTTGCAATAGAGGAAGTAGCTGCAGGAGCCACTGTTCAGACTTGTCCCAACCCACCTTGTTCTTCTGAACCTCCCTTCGGTACATGTACCAACTCTCTCAGTCAATTCAGCCCAGGAAGATAGCTCTTCTTTTGCTCCATATTTGGAACATCAGTGCTCTGGTTTGTTGGTCACTTAATCTCTCCATCTTCAGCAGTGACCCTGCTCCTAGAAGCTCAAAGGGAGATGTCTACACCCATCAGCCCCACCCCCACCACTTTCCTCTTTCTGCAGTCCTCTGTCCTCTCATGTAATATTTCTGTCCCTGAAACTACCCAGCTTTTGAGGACTAGTGGCCACCTAGCTACTAATCCTACTGCCTTTTCCTCAGTGATGAGTTGATTAGTTCCTTTGTATTTGAAGCTATGAACCCTCTTCACATTGGAGAGATCACCCCCCTTTGATTTCCCAGCATGAACACTATCTCCATTTTTTGGCCTGTCTTTTCTACAGATGCTGGGATTCCTTTTTGTCCCATCATCTAAAATTACATATTTACACAAAGTTGGTTTTTTTTTTTTAATATTTCCCAGCTCTTCTTATCTCCTCTTTCCCTTATTAATATATTCTATTCTCATGGGTCTCACCTTCACTTCAAGCAGGTCCTTCTCAAATTTCCTTCTTGAGCTCTGACTTCTTGCCTCTGCTCTGTCCCGAGATTTCTAACCTTCAGATGACTATTTTCCTATAAAATATTCCATTAAAAGCTTAAAGGCATCTTTCACCATTAACCTATGTGTCTTCCTGGATTTCTGTTTCTACCCCCTACCCCCAATTAGTACCACCATCCCAGGTTCAAAAACTTGAGGGTCATTATTGATTTCCTGGACTACAAAGGTCTTTGACAAAGCTTTGTTCTGTTAAGTACAGAATACACTTCTTTAGTGCCCCTCTTCCATATTGACATTGACGATTCCATCTACCTAAAATGCTTTCTTCTTTCAACAAGTATCCCTTGAGGTCATAGTATACATTAGGACCTGTATGAAGAAAAGGAGATGCAAAGGATAATGAACATGGTTCTTGTTCTCACATAGCTCAGGAGCTAATGGAAATAGAGATATGCAAACAAAATGACTATAATAAAATGTGGTCACTGCTTTAATAAAGACATGATTAAGAAATGATAAAAGAGAACTGTATTTGTTGGAAGGAGCAAGGTAGGTTTTACAGAGGAGGTAATGCTTGAGTTGGAACTTGAAGGATAACTAGAAATTTCTAAGTAGGTAGTTTAAGAGCTAGATATTCAAGAAAAAGAAAAAGCATTTAACAATATGTAGAGCTACCCAAGGTAATTGTTTTTAAAAAGGATTTTGGCAGTTGGATATTTAAAAATAAGCATGACAGAGATGAAAACAGGTTACTATTTTATGCAATACTAAGGAGCTTAGTATTTATCCTTCTGTTAGTGGGGAACTATTAAGTCTCCTGGGGGCCTCTCTGGTCGCCTCGTCTCAGTGCTGTCACTGCTATAGCCTGAGTTCAATCCCTGGCCAGGGAGCTAACCTACATGGTGCAGCAGACCTCTTCTGTCTCACCCTCTGCTCCCCTCAGCAGTGTATTTCAGTAGATCTGTCTGTTCTGCTTCCAAATCTGTCTCTGGTGAATCCTCTTACCCCGCCCCACATAACTCTGGAATACACCACAGTTCTTCTATGAAATAAATAAATCTTTTTTTTTTTTTTTAAGACTTGGGCAAGGGAATGACATGACCAGAGTCAAGTGCTAGAAAGATACCTTAGTCACTCTATGTTGCTTGAATAAGGAGAGCATGAGACTAAAGGAGCAAAGCAGCAGGCATTTTTTTTTTTTTTTATAATTGCCTCTTGTTTTTTTTTTTGGTTTTTTTTTTAAAGATTTATTTATTTATTTATACAAGCACTGGGTACAGTTAGAAGCGTAGGAGGGTGAGAGAATTCACCAGAGCCAGAGCAGGGAGCAGAACAGACAGACTGACGAAACACACTGCTGAGGGGAGCAGCAGGCAGCAAGAGAGGTTTGTACACCATGTGGGACCCTCACCTGGTGGCTGAGGATAGAACCAGTGCTGCAGAGTCTGCGGGCAGCTTCGCAACCCAGCACTCAACCGCTGCGCCAGCGGGGAGGCATGCAGCAGGCATATTTTAATGGTCAATAAATCCAGTGAATTTAGGGAGGAGGAGATAGGATTGAAATATAAGAAGGGAGAATCAATGAGACTTGATCACTGATCAGACATCTAATGCGAATTTTGGGTGATTCCTCCAGAATCTGACCTTGGAAAGGGTCATTACTTGTGGAAGAAAACTGGCTTCAAGACTTAAGATCCTTTGGGTCATTTGAGCCAACAAGTAAGGCAAGTAGGGCCAGTTTGAGAGATTGAGACACTGTATAAACTGAGTTCAAGACAGTCTAGGAAAAAACACGCAACGGGTCTGCCCACAGCCACAGGGATCCTGGCATAGTCACAGGCGTACTCAAGGGCACTGTAATCAATACCAGGAAAAGATAAACATCTTGAGGAATGGAAGGAATATAACTTTTCTCTTCATAATTTTTATTTTAATGTTGCATTGAAATGGAAGATATCCTTCCTGCCTTCTGGGACCAAATACTAGAAGGAGACATCTGTTTTTTAAGAGTTGTCCATGTTGTATAAATTCTGTTTGAATAATGATTTCAGGTAAACTATGAGGAAGACAGGGAAAGGGACAAATTTCCATGTAGCTTTGCCTCTACTGCAGAGAGATGGCTTTATTCAGCACCATTGACAGTGGGGACTGGATAATTCTTTGTTGCTGGGAGACTGCTCTTGTGCATTGTCAGATATGTATCAACATTGCTGGCTTCTTCCCAGGGCATTCTCCCTTCCAAGTTTATATGGCTAAAAATAACAAATTTGTTCAGTGTCATCACAAATGACATTGACAAATATCTCTATAAGTGAACAAGCATCACCTATAAGGGCAAAATCTCACCTGGTCTAACCACTGCTCTACACTAGTGCTTCTCAAAGTTTAAGGTACATAAGAATCACCTGGGAACTTTCTCCAAGGCAGATTCTGATTCTGCTGCCAACAGACTCATAGGTGATGCAGATGCTGCTGCTTTAAGGACTGCATTTGTATCTGGGTCTCCACTCTGCCTGGCCTTCCTGCTTCTGCACACACTCCTACCACGTAGGGGAGAGCCTGGGTAGCAGCACAGGTCCTACCAGAACCCCTCCTTCTCATCTCAGAAATGACATTCACAACGCAGGAACCCCTTTTCAGTGTCCCATTCTCTCCATTTTTGGTTGGTGGGGGGCCATAAGGCAGACAGGAGTAAATAAACAAGATGTACCTCAATTGTATTGGTAATGCCTACGATGTCACACCAGAAACCTTGGGCATGGGGAGATTAGAGAGGCCTGGAGCTGCTCACATCAGCCAAGGCAGCTGTGTCTCAGTCCGCGGGTGCGGTTCAGAGGGCACTGCAGCTAATGGGACCAGATGGTCTGAGCCTTGTTTGTGAGCACGTGCCTCCCCCCTACTCACACAGTGATTTCCTCATTTGTTTCTTCCCTCCGGAAACAGAATAGGCATTTTTTAAATGAAATGTGGCTGAAGGCTCTCTTTCTTCCAAGTCTGCGTCTCTGAGCCTTTCAGATGCGACTATGTTTAATCATGAACTTTCTTTAGAAGACCAAACAGCCAGCTTTATTTGAAAGCCAACTAGGGTTGTGATCTGGAGCAAAATGAAAAGATGTTTACCCCTATGCACACTCCCTAAATAGGGACTCGTAGCCAGGGTTTTACCCCCTATGAAATGCAAATAATTACAGGAGGGATATGGAAAGCCCTAAACTATGGACCTAAACCTCCCCCGGGAGGCAATTGAGACTTCTTTATTCTAGGTCTCTGTACCCCAAAATGTAGTGAGAAGACAGAGACCAAAGGCTGTTGTCAAACACGAAAGGACTGAGATGGGCTTGTTTGTTATCCTGAGAAGGTATTCCTCCAAGTCAAAGTCCTTCCAACCTGCAAATGCAGATATGTGCTTCTCTTAGCTGACCTATGCTATTTTTATTTCAAAATGGACCCTTTTTTTTAACATGGAAAATGAGGTGGGTAACACCCCTGCCCCATACCGCTCTCCCTTGCTAGTCGTCCGAAGCTATGGGGAGCCCCTGAGCACTATGACTTCAAACCCCTGCTTTGCCTCAATCCTGGGCGGGCACACTGGACACAGCTTCAGACCTACCTCTCTGCCTGAAACGGGAAGAAAGCTACACGTGTACATGCACTTTCATCGTGCATTGCATTTTAATTCTTGAGCAAACTCATGACCACACCATGACCGATATCTCAGTTAATTTAGGGTAATGCATTTGAAGCACCTCTATTCAATAGCTGGGTGACCTTGGGTATCTGCTTAACCTCTCTGAAACTAATCCCTTCCCGGTCAAATGGGTATAATGATATTCATCCCTTTCAAGGTGGTTGTAGGTACAACGGAAGGGGTGGGGTGAGTGGGGAATTCCTATTTGCTAGCCTGAGCCTCACCTTCCAGGATTTCAGTCTAGATGATTAGGGAACTAAATTGGTCTCCTTTACACCCCCAATCCTAAGTCTAACCATTCCCAGCCCTATCTTTTCCTGACTTTGTCTTAGGGAGAATGTCTCTCACCAAAGCACACCAGGAGAGGCCCCCAGCACCTCTAAATAGGAGCTCTGCTGTCCAAAGCAGTTTCTCAGTGCTCTAGCTATTCCTGGGAAGGGCTGGGAGTGCAGATGCTGTGTCACTCTCTGGGGCTGTGACTGGCCATGGGGCCAGACACCAGCTGGCTCAGACCAGCAGGGGCCACACATTGCAAAGGCTGGCTTCATGAACAGACCCTCAATGATTCCCCATGTTTGCTCTTGGAGCAAATTCCACCTACTGAGCTCTCAGAGCCTCAAGTGCCTATCTGGCAATCCATATCATCTGGCAATCCGTGTCATGTAAGTTAGAAGTAGTGCTGCCAGGCAACTCAAACCCCAACCCCATTACCCTGTGTGCAGGCAGCTGTTTCCAGCCCATCTCCTCCAGGCTCTCCTCCTTGGTATGTCTCACAAGCATGAAGCTGGCTCCCAGAGCTGCCATTTAACAGAGGCAAACATCCTACACAATTATTCTCTTCCCAGTCACAGCAAAATAGCTTTCTCTACCCACTTTTGCTGGAACATCTTATTTAAAGTTCACACCCGAGGAGACGAGGGTGTTGATGGCTAATTTTCCCTAAATGAAGAGAATCTCAGGAGGCCTCTTTCCTCTGGCTGACAGCTGTGGGGTCTGTGTCCATCTGTTGGGCCCCTGCTGACTCTAATACCTCTGGGTGGAGACCCCGTTGGAGAGCTGCCAATAGCAACACATTCCTCCTGTACATTGAAGGAGTGTAGCAGGGCAGCTGTTGACTCCTGGCTCCAAGCTCCCGAGGTGTCCCCTTGATGTTGCACAGCCAAGTCTCTGCTGGGCAAGTTGGGGGCTGATATCAACAGTTTTCCTTTCCTCTGAGAGTTACTCAAGAGAAACAATCTGCATGTTAGCTAAAGAAGGGCCTTCCTGGCTTCTTCAGGCTTCAGAAGTTGAGGACTGGAAAGAAACCTGCTTGGTGAGGGATCCCTCTGTGTCTCTGCTGTGATCTGAAAAGGGAGGCAGGAAGAATCTGGAGACTCATGGGTAAGAAGAGACTGTGCAATGATTTGCATTATGAGTTTTGGGTTGTTTTTTTTTTTTTTTTCCCTCAATTTCTTAGTAACTTTCTCCCATCAAAATGTCCCCTATTTCTACTACAGACTGTTTCTTGTTATAAAAGAAAGATCAGCCCATTGTAGAAAGTTTAGAAAATGCAGAAGAATATAGCAAATCACTCATAATCCCCACAAAACCCTTCCTTGAGAGCAACTGATGTATCCTCTGCCCAATTCTCCTCTTTCTTTGTATAAAGATGTAATTAAATTATATATTAATTATATGTTATTATTCAGTTAATAGCATTTCATGAGAATTTTCCATGGTATTAAAATATTCTTTAAAAGATAGCCCAGAATGACTGCATGGCAGTCAGCCTTTGGAGGTAACATAATTTATTCAGCCTTTCCCCTGCTGATCACATTTAGCTTGATTCTAGTTTTACACTATTATAAATAATACTGTGATGATAATCATTGTACATAAATCTCTGCTATGTCTGTAATTATTTCCCCTAGATAGATTGCTCTAAGTGGAATTACTAAGTCAAAAGGTGTGCGTGTTTAAGACTCTTATTATACATCATTATCTTGCCCTAAAGAACTACTGTCCCATTTTATTGCTTCTTCTCTGAATTGCCTATTCAAAAAGCTGCTCATGTCTATGGCCTATTTTTTCCCCAAGTAAGTTTGCCTCTTTATTTGTAAGGACTTTTTATATACATTAAAAATGTCAACTGTTTTTAAATTTTTAAAATTGTGGTTAGATTCACTAACATAAAATTTACCTTTTTAATCATTTTTATGTGTACAGTGCAGTAGTATATTCAAAATTCTGTGCAACCATTACTACCACTCATCTCCAAAACTTATTCATATTGCAAAACTGAAATTCTATCCCCATTAAACAGCAACTCTCCATTCGCATCTCTTCCTAGCCTCTGGCCACCACTACTCTACTTTCTGTCTCCAGGAATTTGACCATTCTATCTACTTCATAGATGTGAAACCATACAGTATCTCCCCTGTTGTGACTGGCTTATTGCATTCAGCATAATGTTCTCAGGGTTCATCCCTATTAGTGGTATGTGTCAGAATTTCATCCTTTTTAAGGCTGAATAATATTCCACTGTCTGGAATAACTACATGTGTTTTTTCCTTTCATCCACCACTGGGCTCTTGTGTTGTTTCTGTTTTTGTGAATGATGCTGCTATGAGGATAAGTGTACATTCACGGTGATTTTTGACATACAAAATTCTAAACTTTTTGTTGTGCTTCCTCTTTGCTCTTATGTTTAGACATGCTTTGTTCAACCAAAATTTGGAAAAGATTCACAGATGTCATCTACGTTTATGATCTCATTTTTCATATTAAATACCTAGACTGTAACTTGAATATTTTTTTCAAGCGTTTTTATTTATTTACTTATTTTTTAAGATGTATTTATTTATTCATACTAGCACTGGGCACAGTCAGAAGTGCGGGAGGGTGAGAGAATTCACCAGAGCCAGAGTGGGGAGCAGAGCAGGCAGAAGGACCAAAGTACACTGCTGAGGGGAGCAGTGGGTGGCAGGAGAGGTCTGCCCGCCATGTGGGACCCTCCTTCAGGGGCCGGGGAGCAGCCAGGGATCGAACTGGCGCTGCAGAGGCTGCGGGCAGCTTCACAACCCAGCGCTCAACTGCTGCACCACCGGGAAGGCCCCATAACTTGAATATGTTTTGATGATTGGTGTGTTCTTCTCAGAATATATTTGTTTACAGGAAACATAAACTCATTCAAAATGCCTCAAATAAATGGGAGCTTACTCAGCAATACAGGATCTCTTATGGTCCAGAAGCTGTTGGTTTCCCAGGCACTGGACAAAGAGTCTTTGCAGCATCTGTCTGGACCAATTCCCTGTGCCTGCACTTGGTTTGTGAGGGAACAGGATGTCAAGCTGCATGTGGCTTTGAGGTGTCATGATGGGGATTCCATCTCCAATTCTATATGACTTTTCAGTCCAACACTGATGAGAGTATCTCAGCCTCGTAGCTTGTATCTTTGAGAACAAACCTTTGACTGGCTCAACGTAGTTCATGGGTTAGTTTATCCTGTGTCAGTTTTTGTTTTTTTCTGGCTCAGTCAGTTCTGGCCAGGAAATGAGAGAGGGCCTCATGGTATAACAAAACTGGTCCAACCACTATGGAGAGCTGTGTGGAGATTTCTGGACCGACTAAACATAGAACTTCCATATGATCCAGCAATTCCACTCCTAGGTATTTACCCAAAGGACACAGAAACATCAATCCCAAAGAGCACCTGCACCAGTTATCAGCTGGCACACTATTGAATGAATGAGTAAGTGAATGTTGTATTTAAGTTCATGTCTATGGACTTGGACTCCAAGGGAGTTAAAAAGATGTCATAATTGTGTGGGTACACAAGGAAGGCATCTACTTGGAGGAAAAGCAGTTGGGGGTTTTGCTCACCCTGTCATTGGGCCCCTGCAATTATTAATAACCACTCAGTCCTTGTCTATATGTAAAGAAATCATGACATTCCACGGCTTAGTTTGTCAAATGATTAGAATGTGGGTTCACAAACAGGCATTTGTTTATTAGTTAATCCAAGAAACAGTTAATATGCACTCACCAGGTGCCAGGTGCTGAGCTGGCTGCAGGGTGGTGATGAAGGCCCCTGCTCCTTGTTGTGCTGTAAGGGAAACTGGCCCTGATCTGCAATAATGGAGGTGAGATGGCAGCAGACCATGGGAACAGAGAAGCCATCAAGTCCTAGCCCATGGGATTCAGGGGATCTATTAATGAATAGAGCAGACTACAAGCTAAACCTCATGGTCACCAAGGGGTTTGCTAAGAGTTTTGTTGAGCCCAGGCTTAGGAGCTCTTGAACACAATATTCTTTCCACTTCTCACCGTGGAGCTTAAATCCTTGATCCCTGAGTCCATAGTCCCTGGGCCAGGTTCTTTTAAGCATGGCCTCAATGCCCTTCTCTGGTATTCCTGCTGATTTCACGTTCTTGCAATATATCTTTATTTCTCATGGCACCCGATACTGCTAAAAGAAAACACAGGCTTTGGAGTTAAAACAATGTTTTGCTCAAATCTTACCTACTAGCTGTATGGTTTGAGACAAATTATTTCAAATGAGGAAGATTTTATGTGTCTTATGTGCCATATGAGGATAATGAATGCATCCTTTGTGAGGTGGTTTCAAAGATTCCATTAACTGGGATTTTTATATAGAGTGTATAATCAAGTGCCACATTAGAAGTGGTTACCATTTTATTAATATTTGGCCTTCCCCTGGACCAGAGGTCTTCTAAATCTAGAGATTTATCACACGTCTTCTGGGGTTAGCCTGACTTCACCTTTCAGTGAAAACAATTCTTTTTACTTAAATCACTTTTTTAGAAGGAGTTCTGAGCCTTAAACCCCTTGTCAACTGTTGCACTGAGTTTATTAGTGCGATAAATGTCTTGGGCCAGCTGCTGAGATGAATACTCTCTGCATCCTGGCGTGTACACCCCACTTTCTTTTGGAATATCTTTCCCTCTTTGTTCACTTGTTTGGAGTGAGCAGGTGCAGATGCCTTGACTTTATTAGAAGCCAGTCTTAAGTCTCTACTCCAAGACTTTGTAAGTCTGCTCTGAACATCCCTTCTTCACTCCTTCCTGACCAGCCCCAGGAGGTATTCTGCTGGGCTGTTCATTACCAGAAGGTCAGCTCTCCCAGAGCCACATCCTAAATTTATTTGAATAGTTTTTCTTGGAGAAGAATGGCAAAGAGGATATCTCTGAACTGTGCTGTGTAAAGGAAAACATTAACTAGACTTGGCAGTAGGATGTTGATTTAGACTAATCCTGTTCTTTATGAGCCCTATGAGTGCTACAACTCTCTTCTCTTTCAAAGTCATTTTTCTAATGTGGGAGTACATATTGATGATCTCTAAGTTCTCTTGCAGCTCTGATGACGGTCTTTAGATTGTAAACCTAATTAAATATGAGCAGTTAGGGGACCAGAATACTGATTAAGAATAGTTTCCCTCCTTGCAAATATTTGGGATTAGAGTGTGCCAAGCTGAGAGAACTGCACGTTCAAAGGTTATGAGAGAGTCATGAGCTGGCATGTTGGAAGAGCAGAAAGAATCCCCTGGGACTGTAGTGAGCCAAGGAAAAGTGATATAGAGGAAGGAAGCAGGTAGGGTCGTGGCGTGTAGCATCTTGTAGATTATTTTGTATTTTCACTTTAAGCACATAATTAAGCCTTACAAGATTTTAAGAAGAGGCATAGCATGATCTGATGTCTATATTTAGGAGAGGAGTTAATGCTACATAGAGAATAGACAGTAGTAGGTGAAGAGTTCAGTGATAAGACAGGTGCTGTCATGGGGTGTGATGATGGCTTTGAGGAGGAAGTGGGAAGAGATGGAGAAGAGTGGGTGGTTATGCTGCCTCCCTCTGGCCAGACTCACTGGAGGTCATGAGCCTTATGACACAGTTCATAGAGGTCAAAAGGAAGCCTTGCCACCCCCACCTTCAAAATCCAGTCTTGGACTGCAGGGAAGGTGCTCAGGCCATTTGAAGAGGGTCCTCTCTGCCGCACTTCCCACTGAAAGAAGATGACAATGTCCCAGAGTAGCAGGAAGGGAAGGGACAAGACCGGCCCTCACAGGGGTGCAACACTCAATAGGAGAGGGTGGGGAAGCAGAGTGTACTATCCTGTGAAGGGACCAGAGGCTGGGGCATGTATATACTATAAAATCATCAGAGCAGAGCAAAAAGCATGGACAGATAGAGAGGTGCACAATGCTTCCTCTGTCACATGTGTCGATCCTCCAACCCTGGGAATGGGTATGAGACTAAAAATGGCTGGAGCTCCTCCCCAAGATGGTGGAATGTGGGGGAAATTCCTCTGGATGATTTCTGACATATGGTCCTTCCCTCTCCATCTCTCTGTCCTTTTAAAAACGGTGTGCTGCCCTCACCCCCAATCAGACAAGAGGAGACAGACGCTGATGAAGTTTATCATGTTCCCAGTGAGGCAGTCACCCCCTCTCTTCATCACACCTGAAACAGTCAAGACCCCCTTTGCCTTTTCTTGGAACACAGGCTGGGAAATCTTGTTTTGTTCCCAGGAAGAAACATCTGAACAGAGTTCCCTTGTGACATTAACTCCTTAAACGCGAAGGCCACACTACACCATATGCCTAATATTCACTCATTTTGGTTTCTCATCACACATTTTTCCAAGCAGCATTATTCAACATAATGCCAAAATTTAACCCAAGCCAAGGTAAAAATGCCCTAAATTTGAATATGGATAGCTTCTCAGAGACTGGCATAGTTCACAAATTAAATCACCTTTCCCTGGGGGAGATAAAATCTGCAAAAAATTCTCCATTCTCCAATTTGTTAGGTGACTCCATCTTAATCAGAAAGGTCTTTCATGGGTATTTTGGAAGAGGTGAGGTGCCTGACCCTGCTAGCCAGGCAGCATCCCCCTGGAGTGCTTGTAGTTCCATTAACTCCTGAGCTTTGATTAATGTCAAGTCTCTAATGTGAACCAGCATCAGAAGGTGACATAAAATACAACCAGAAGGCTGTATGAGCCAGACCATTTGGGACAACACAGTACAAGACTTTTGGGTACTTCCAAGCCAAATTCTGTTTCCAGAACCAAGTACGTGGTACAACCGACACAAGCATCAAATTCCTCAGTGTCTCTGGAGTCCAAAGGGGCACAAGAATCAAGAGAGGACACCATACAGGCTGGTGTGAAGCTCAGTGCCTTCCTTTTGAACAAGAGGAGCTGGATTTAGTGTTTCTCCCACTAGATGTTAAGGAGTCTGTCTTGTCCAAGTACATAGGCAAGAAGTGCAGAGAGTACTCTAAACGATCTCAAGACAATGATATTACCAGTAGGAGTCTCAGGGCTCTCTTAAAAATATTGAGGTGACGAGAGAGTATGGGATAACTTCCTGGACCTTGGAATAATTTTGAACCTAACACTCTTCCTTTTCTTTCTCCCTGGAGTATTTTGAAATATCCAGTACACTAGAGGAAGTTTGTTTCTCTTATAGTAATTATTATTACTCTCCTCATTTAGTGCTGTGTGCTTTATATGTGCGATTGCATTTAATTTCACATTCATTGTATCCGCATAAAGTAAACACTAATCCCATTTTGCAGGTGAGGACAGTTGAGGCTTCAAAAGGGTAATTGGTTTTTCCAGAGCCACACAGCTGGTGTCAGAGCCAGAATGATTTATGGCTTTGGAAGCTTACCACCTGTTTATTACTAAAACACATCTGTGTCATTTGATGCATCAGATTTGGTTTTCCCAGAAGCATTGCAGGATGGAAGGAACCCCTAGGACACAGGGACAGAGGATTTAGGTCTTTTCCTCAATCAAAAGTTAATTACTCTGTGACTTTTTTTAATTATTTAACCTCTCTGAGAGTGTTTACTCATCTGGAGAATGAAGATAGTATTAATATTTTCCTCTAGAGAATAAAAGACACTACCATTATCTCCTTTTAAAGGCACGTGATGAAATAATATAAGATGATAGAGTTTTTCAGCATCATTCTGTGGACCCCACTCATTCAGATATACTCACAGAAAGCTTGATTCTTTTGCAGAGTATGAGAAGAAGTCAAGAATGAACAAAACAAAAAAACACCAAATTCTTAGATTTTAAGAACAAAGTGGTGATTACCCAGGGGGAAATTTGGGGGAACTTTGTCAGTTGGGTAAAGGGGATCCATTGTATGGTGATGGATGGAAACTAGACTTTTGGTGGCCGTCATCCTGTAGTATATACAGAGTCAAATTATAATGCAGCACAGCTGAAACCTATACAATGTTTTAAACCAATGTTATTTCAATTAAAAAAAAAAAAAGAGGAAAGCAGGCTTCAATTGCTGCCCCCACCCTACCTCCAGGGCCTAAGGAGTTAAACCCCTCACTGCATCTGCACAGGGATAACAAGAGGGCAGACACCTGACCAATTCATAGATTTCTTAATTAACCATGAGACCTACCCCAATTTAAGATGTTTGGGTCAGGGAAGAGCCTGCCCTCCTGCTGAGAGAGCCTGCCTCCTTTGCCTCTTCTACCCAGGCCTCTGGGGCAGGGTCCTGCTCTCCACAATGACAGAAATGAAATGATGGTCACAGTGAGGATCAGGTATTTGGTTAGACTCTGACATCTTGCCAAGCGGATTACAGCTGACACATCTGAGTAGCAAATAAATGGTGTGCTGGGGTCCCCTGAAATAGAAATAACCTCTGCACCACTTCCTCACACACAGAGGAGGCTGTGGGCTGCCTGGGGCATGGAGTTCTGATCTGGGAGGATGGGATTTTAGCCCCAGCAGCAGTCAACACCTCCTTGACCTTCTAATCTACATTCTCCTTCCACATCTGTAAATATTGGAAAGGTGACCTTGAATGTTCGTTCAGTTCTGTTTCAATGGCAGGGGTGTAGAGTTTAGCCCCCCCTAAAATCTCTGAAGAGAAATACCATCACCAAGCAAACCTCTCTCATTCCCTTGGTGAATAATTAGGATGCACCAAAGGTGTGGTTTTCAAACTTTTATTTATGAGCCATGTAATGCTTTCTTACAACAAAACAAAACAAAACAATAACAGAGCTTTCCCAACAGCCTATATAATATACAAGAGACCACAGTGGAGCTCCAATTGCAGTGGATGAGATTGACCTAGAGCGTGCCCTTGGCCACAGCTGGAGACCTCCATAGAGTGCATATTTACGCTTTTGTTTGTCTGCTTTGGTTTCAAACACAGTACCAGTTTATTGAAATCCAAACCAAAAAACTAGTGAATGAGGAGAGATTAATTTAAATTGAAAGTGGTTGGTTTACAAATTACTTTCTGGAGGACTTGTCCCCTAGTGCTATCCTATCAACGGTCTTTTTATGTTCTGTCTCTCACCCCACCCTGCTTGTGACCCTCATTCTTCTGTATCTGATGAGATTTCCCACTTTCTCTGTATAAAATGAGACGCTGGAAATCACCATCTTGAAAGTGAAGGGCCGAGGATTCAGTTTTCCAAACTCCACCTATGTACCCTGAGAATACCTTTACTCACCTGCTCTGAGTTACCTGCTCTTTGTCAATGACAATGTGGATTGCTTACCTGAGCCTCCCAGCTGTGGACACATGGCTGTGTCCAGGTGGGCTGTGCATCTGCTGCCTATCCCCTGGTCTCCCAGCTATCGAGTCAGCAGAGGGGTGACTGAGATGGGCCTGGGGATGCCCAGAGTATTTGCCAACAGCTCTGCAAACTCTGCAGACTCTGGAAGCAACAGCCCCCATGCACTCATGTGCACAAACTCTAGAATTGTCACATAAAACAAAGCACTGCCAGTATCTGCTCTCTAGAGATTTGTAAAGTAGTAAATAGTCATTGTCAGTGCAATCTGCAATTAGACCTGTCTTGCTCCTGTGACAGCATGGAGGAGCACAGCTTTCTGGCTCCCAGCTCCTTCCCCATCATGGAGCCATGGGTCTAAGCCCTTGGGAACTGAAGGGAGCCTTGGGGATGGGGGCTGATGGAGGAGGAGGGAAAAGCCCTCTGGCCCATAGCAAATCCCAAGTTCCCTCTAGGTCCTTCTGCTCTTGATTCTTTCTGAGATTAGGTCAGCTCAGGACACACACAGAAGCAGAGGACACTGGGGAGTTCCCTGCATAGGAAAGAGGAAAGACTAGTCTTAATGTGAATAGCAGCTCCCATTTACTGAGGTTTCTTGGTGTGGAAACACTTTATACACCGGCTCTCATTTAATCCTTGCCAGCCTCCTACAAGGTTGGTATTAGTATCTGCGTTTGATAAATGCTTTGTCATTTACACAAGGAAAAGTGGACCCTCTCACTTACTAGCCCTTGTACTTCTTTTTATAAAATGACATTTATTAGAGTTTTGTTCATATATAGAAGTACAAAGAAGAATGCTAAAAATGGCCCAAGATCCCATCTCTTAATCCCAGATAAATTCTGCCAAAAGTACAAAAATAAAAACATACATAGTTAGAAAATTCAAACAGTAAAAAATATAATAAAATTCAAAGGTAGACACTTACCTCCTTCATCCCAGATCCTCTCCCTTAAAGAAAGGAGGTTTTAGTAGCTTGTGTGCATATTTATTTCCAGAAAAAAATTGTATGTATAAATTATGTTAGCTGAAATGGGTCTTTATATATTATCTCTGTGTGTTGTTATTTATATAAATGAATCACAGTGAAACTTTGTTCTCTCCATGCCTTGTTTCTTTTTTAATTTGAGTTTCTATATCTTAGATATCTACCCACATCAGCACACACAGTTCTCCCTTATCTTTTTAATAGTTGCATAGTATTCCACCTTATAGCTGGATTTCAGTTCAGTCAGTCACCCGTTGACAGAGACTATTGCAATCAATGCCTTACTGTCTAATCTGGCTCATGTATTATGGAAAAAAATTGAGAGCATGTATGCAGGGTAAATTTCTAGCATTCAAATACTTACTCAAAGGCACATTCTTCAGCAGGCCCTATTAATTAATGTTCATTCACAACAGCAACAGTGAGAGAACCACTGCCCTAGAACTACGTATCACAGACTTTGTTTGTTTGTTTTTTAAAGGCACTTCATATTTTGATTTGCATTCGCTTAATTCTCTCTTTCTTTTTTTTTTTTTTGTTGGAGGGGGTAATAGCCTATTCATATTTCTTGTGCATTTTCAAGTAGTTTTTAAATTATCATTGATATGATTGAGCTTTTTGTAAGCATAGAGAAAAGTCCTTCATCACATGTTTGATAATATTTCCGCAGGTTTAACATGTGCTTTGACCTTTGTCCATGGTCTCTCCCTTCGAGAGAAGTTCAGCAGGGACATGGTTTCTAAGAGGGCCCGAGCACCATTTGAGCTCTCTGTCAGGTTTCAGAGCTCAGCTCCCAGTCTGTTCCAAGGGCATGCTGTGCATTTCAAGTAGGCTGTAAAGATGGAGAATTGTTCCTCCTATCACAGAAGCTACTTTTGGTTTTATTTCTTCACAATAATGTATTTTATTGCCCTATTTGCATACCAGATTTTCCAGGGCAACCCAATATCACTTAACTTTATTTCTGACAATAAAGACAATTTGTTAAATGTTAAAAATGCGTAATCTTATTTACCAGTCTGTTAATGAATTTTTGGATTTGTGTACCACTTGAAGATTACAAGTAAATACATTCAGGGATTTAGAGAGTCTGTAGTTTGACTTTTTGACAGTGTTTATCATCAAGTAGCTTTTTTTCCCTCCCATTGATGACTTGTGGGCATTTTGGTCTCTGACTCCGTAAAAATTGGAGACTCCTTTATTATTGGTGGATAACTTGGCAGTGAATAAAATCCTGAGGTAACAGTTTCTTAACCCCAAACTAACCTATCTGCCTGTCTGTCTGTCTGTCTTCCTGTCTGTCATTTATCAGCTT
Organism: Talpa occidentalis; assembly: GCF_014898055.3. Lineage (NCBI taxonomy): Eukaryota > Metazoa > Chordata > Mammalia > Eulipotyphla > Talpidae > Talpa > Talpa occidentalis. The sequence continues at coordinate 94,621,237 of NW_023605083.1, forward strand.
AGCTATCTATAGCTAGCTATAAAAACAATTTTTAATAGTCAATCATGTCCCCAACTACTCAGCCTAGGAAATAATATCCAGAAGTATCTCGTATACCCTTTTTAATTATATTCCCCTCCCTACTTTCAGAAACAGCTGTTATCCTGAAGTCACTGTCTATCTACCATTTCTCTACATTGCCTTGTACTAGTATATTACTACATATAAACTATCCTTAAACAGTATAGAGTGTTGAGTTGTGTGTTTTAAAATTCTCTCTCTATGATGTGATGCTGTTTTTCTTCAGCTGGCTTAGTCCTCTCTACATTTTAACTGGGAATCATCCATGTGGATACTCAGAACTCTGGCTGATTTCCCTCGCACTGTTGTAATGGGTTGCCTTGAATGGGGTTATCACTATCACTTTTCTTTTTGTAAGAATCAGCTCCTCCCCTCCACATGCCCCAGTCTGGCTCATGACAAACAAGATTTCATGGAACATGCTCATGTAACCCCCATGTCCCCGTGTAAAGATTTGTCTCGGTTCAACACCTAAAAGTGGAATTACCAGTTCTGTAGTGTATCCATCTTCAACTTTATTAGTCATTGCCAAAATTCTTTCCAAAACAATTGTATCAATTTACACTCCCATCAGAAGCATTCAAGATTTCTTGTTTAGGGTTATCCAGTTGATAGTCTTGGGCATTTTCATTTTTTGCCATTCTGCTGGGTGTGGAATGATATCTCATTATGGTTTTAATTTGCATTTCCCTGATTACTAGTGAGACTGAACAACACTGTGTATATTGGCCCTTTGGGTTTTTTCTTCTGTGACTTGCCTATTCATCTCTTTTGTCTGTTTTTTTTTTTTTTTTCTGGTGAGTTGTTTTGCTTTCTTATTAATTTGAAGTTATTTATGTGTTCTAGATATTAATGTAAATGCATATTTCTAGTCTTTGACTTGTAGTTTCATGATTACTGTTGATGTATCACAGTTTAAAACTTTTAATTATTTCTTCTTTATTTATTTTATTTTTTTTTAAAGAAATTTTTTTTGTTTTGTTTTGTTTAAGATTTATTTATTCATACAAGCACTGGGTACAGTCAGAAGCGCGGGAGGGTGAGAGAATTCACCAGAGCCAGAGCAGGGAGCAGAACAGGCAGACTGACGAAATACACTGCTAAGGGGAGCAGCGGGCGGCAGGAGAGGTCTGCGCGCCATGTGGGACCCTCGCCCCGTGGCTGGGGATCGAACCGGCGCTGCTGAGGCTGCGCGCAGCTTCGCAGCCCAGTGCTCAACCGCTGCGCCACCAGAGGAGGCCCAATTATTTCTTCTTTAGTCTGTGCCTTTGCTTCTTGTTTAAAAATCTTTTTCTATTCTGAGATCATTAACATATTCTCCTATAATTCTTTTTTTTATAATAAATTTTATTTTTATATTCCCCATACAATTTCAACCCCCCCATTTTGACCCCAATCCCTCCCCTCCCTCCACCCACCCCCCCAAAAGTGTCTCTGGTTCATAGATTTTTGTTGATTTTGATTTTCATTTTCTTATAGTTATTCATCCTATAATTCTTTTCTAACAAGTTTATGGTCTTTAGTCTCCTTTGAATTAATTTTTGGGTGTGTGTGTGTGTGCGTGTGTGTTCCCCAATTCTACTACCTCTATTTAGTGAAAAGCTTGGCTTTTTTTACCCAGAAGGAAGTTTTTGTTCTGTTTCTCCTTTTCATTATTTTCAATGAAAAGGAATGGAATGGAATGAAAACATTTCTTCTGAAAAATGCCAGCAAACTCTTAAATTGCATTCTGTAGTATTGTTCTGATGCCATAGATATTTGTCTATGTATGTATGTATGTATATAAACTCATTTAATCATCTCAACAACCTGGGAGATGGGAGTTATCTCTACTTTCATGTTTAAGGAAACAGATATATAGAGAGGTTTGAATCTTGTTGGGAGGTTCCAGAGTGTATATTCTTCAGCCAGCACACTGTCCTATCTCTACAGAAACAAAATTCTCAAAATTCTTGAAGGTTGCTTCATTTTCTCTAGGCTTAGTGTTTTAGAAAGACAGCTTGAGCTATTTCTTTTATTTTTTTTTAAATGGCAATTCTCTGTTTTATCTAGATGTCGGTCCCATCTAATAGTTAGTCTGGTGCTTGATTATTTCTTTTGATCTAAACTCTTCCATTTACTCAGACAAAAAAACGATTAACTTTTAACTATTGCTTCTGAATTATCCCTTTTGTTTCTCTTCTGGGAATATTATTTTAAATCAATAGTAACTGCTAGAGTGCTCCTCTCTGTCTTCTTTTCTCTCATTTTCATCCCTTTGTCTTTCCCTAACTCAGCTTTCTCATTGGAATTTACTTCACTGATTTATTCAATATCGCCTTGTTGTCTCTATTTGCAGCTCAGGCAGACTTTCCTAATAATTTTGTTTCTCTCCCCTGGCTATTGACCAAATTTCACAGATGCAAAATTCTCTTAAATCTTATTGAGATCACCATTCAGATATTACCTCATTTTTTACTCCTGATCCTTCTAGAGAATCTCGTTTACAAGAGAAATTTTCCCTCTAGTTCCTCAGGGGCACTTCCTTATCGAGCTGACAGTGGGGCACAACTCAAGGAACTCAGAGACTTACTCTGCATCCTGCCCAGGGACAGTTTTGCCTCTGTGCTGTCCCTATGACTTCTGACTTTTGGCCCATGGTGACAATGAGAGGGTAGCAGCAGACTGGAGGGGAGAAGTCATCCAGATGCTGTTCTGCATAGCTTGCTCAGTAGGTAGTGACAGGGTCAGGGGCTGTGTGTTTGTCTATCTTACGACATGGGCATGCTAATGCTGCTTAACAGGAATGCTCTCAGAGCTCCTGCTAATTACCTCTGCTGAGCAGTTCTGCTGGATATATGGCTATTTCTCTGGAATTATAATTTGGGCAAAGTTTGTATACAACTTTTGGCCTCCTTCCTTGATGGCTAGAAGAAGGATATTGCGTTGAAGTCATAGCTGCAGAACGGAGTAGGGAATGCTGCTTGCGTAATGGTTCAAGAATTCTATAATACCCATTCATATTATCCATGCATCAACTCTGCATCACCAAAGCAAAAAAGAGGCATTGACCTTCTTCTTTATGTTCCTCCAGCTGCTTAGAACTGTGCTTTACCAAGCATTCTTCTCTTCATTTTGGCCTTGTTCATTCTAGACTATTCCTTTTGAAGATACAGAGAATTACATCACTCTAGACCTTAAATGCCTAGGATTGGCCTTGGACTCAACTGAAAACTGACCCATCTGTAGTTCTGTCTTACTCAGTGGTTCATAAAGTGTGATCCTTGGACTTGTGATCAGCATCAGCATCCTCTGGAAACTTGTTAGAAATGGAAAGTATCAGGTCTCACCTTCAGCCTACTAAATCAGCTGGAGCATGGCAATCTGTGTGTCATCCAGGTGCCTAAAGGACTCAAATTTGAGGGTCACAGCTCCAATTTAAAGTAGGAACAGCCATTGTGCCTTTTCCAATACCACTTTATGGGCAACTTTCCCAAAAAGTGTCCCAAAGCGAAATATGAATTGGCCCAATGGCCCGAAACTTAGGCTTGGTTTTCATGTTACTTTTCATTTCATTTAGCTCAACATTCCAGACATGAGTTGATCATGTAATTCTATATTCCTGTTAAATGCTCTTGATCCTGACTCCACCGCATTTCCTTTTCCCAACTGAAAACCTCAGTAGTTGAAGCTCTCTACAGTTGAGCCATCTTGTCTATCACTTTAGACATCACCAATGACTTCATATTCCCTGGAACCCAGCTAAAGTTTCAAAGAACAGTCACAACTACAAATGCTTAGACCATCGGGTGAGAGGCTAGGGTGGGGGTTGTAGAAAAACTGTGGATTTGGAGACTGGTAGACCTGTCAGGAGACAGGAGACATCCTGTCACTTCTCTGTTCTGTAGCTGTAACTCCAAACTATTCCCTTCTTCCAGCCCTCGAGGCAGGAGGCCAAAGACCCGTTTGGGACCCACACTACCACTACTAGCTCCATGGCCTTGGAGAAGTGGCTATTTACATAGCTTTCTTAAGAGTAGTAAATGAAACTGGGTGTGCATGACAGAATGCACCTGGGTTTTGGAGTTGGATATCTAGATGTCAACCCTGACTCAAGCATCTAATCAGCTTCAGACCTTTTGGCCTTAGATTGTTCATCAATAAACTGGGGAAATAGAAATTATAGACAACTTATGTAGTAGTGATTAAAATTTGAAATAAATGATATATGTTGAAGATCTTAGTAAACTGTGTAATGCTACAAAATATTCAATATTATGATTTCAAAAAATTAAATTCTGTCCCTCTGGTACCTATAGGTACCAGGTACCAGGTGACAGGAATGTGAAATCTTGTCCCATCCTAATCACTCTGTGAGTAATTAGGAAAGTTCTTTTCCAAACAAATTCTTTTCCAAACAAGCATAACCCAAAGCACTAAGGCAACACTTAGTCCTGAGGGACCTTGTTCCAGCTGACAGGCAAGAATGATTTCTAAGTAGCACAGGCACTGTTTAATGTTCCACCTCCCTCTATATTGATTTATCAAAAATTTTATTTATAAGGAGCATAAAAATAAACCAAATTCTGCAGGATGTATCACAGATTCTGAATTAATGAGGCCCAAATTTATGAGACTCCTGAATTATTGCTTCCTTTGCTTATTCTTCTATTGTTGAGAAGGGGGGGTTGGGTAAAGTGACCTTGTTGTAGGACTAGGGTCCCGACTCACCCTGGGACTTGTAGTGCACATCTCCATGCACCCCTTGACATATCCCCCTCCCTTTCTCCTGATGAAGATATATTTATCTAGGAACTGAAGTCCAGTTTCTGGAGCTGTGACATGGTTTGAGATATGGGTAAAAGTCACTTAGTTCAGCTCCAATAATTTGATTCTATAAAATACCAGGTTATGATAAAGTATTTTATAGCAAAAGAGTTCTTTGTGGAAAGCTAAGTACCCTATGGTAGGAGGTGTTTTATTCCACAGTGGAGGGTATAAGGACCACAGTGGTGGAATTCTCCTGTGTTGCAGAGCTGCCAGGAAAATGGTTGTGAGTGGGATCCTTGGATCCAGCATTGTCAGCATCACCAGGTGACAGGAATGTGAAATCTTGTCCCATTCCTAGATCTACTGAATCAGAACCTCTAGGAGTGGAACCCAGCAGTCTGTTTTAACATGCTCTCCGGGTTTTTCTGATGCACACTCAGGTTTGAGAACCATTGATCTGAGTGAAGAAGGAAGGAGCTGGGACAGCTAGACCCAGAACTGCAAACTCAGAACTTAAGTAGTAGGTGGTACCAAATATCTGCAGGTTCCATGGGACACACCTAAATAAAACAAATGTAGGTTGTTTCTCCACTTACTCTAGGATAATAGTTCTCATTCTTGGTGGCATATCAGAATCACCTAGAGAGCTTTTAAAAAGTACCCTTGCTTTGGTGGCCTCCCTGGTGGCGTAGGGGTTAAGTCTCAGCACTGTCATGCTACCACCACTGAGGCCTGAGTTTGATCCCTGGCCAGGGAGCTAACCCACATGGCACAGCAGACCTCTCCTGCCTCTCCGGTTGCTCCCCTCAGCAGTGTATTTCAGTAGATCCACCTGTTCTGCTCTCCACTGTCTCTGGTGAATCATCGCAGCAAACCCCACCACCACCACCACACCTCTGGCCTATTCCCCAGTTCTTTTCTGCATAAATAAATAAATCTTAAAAATATATATCTATATATAGGGCCTCCCCTGGTAGCGCGGGTGGTTGAGCACAGCGCTGTGAAGCTGTCCGCAGCCTCTGCAGCGCCAGTTTGATCCCGGCCGGCGAGGGTCCCACATGGCATGGCAGACCTCTCCTGTCTCGCCTGATGCTCCCCTCAGCAGTGCATTTCGTCAGTCTGCCTGTTCTGGTCCCGCTCTGTCTCTGGTGAATCCTCTCACCGTCCCGCGTATCTGGACTGTACCCCAGTTCTTGTATAAATAAATAAATAAATAAATCTTTAAAATATATATATATATACCCTTGCCTCTGCCCACACCCTGGCCACCAACAGTATCACAATCCCTGGAGTTATATCTTACATCTGTATTTTGAAAAACTTCTGGATCATTTCAGTATGCACTCAAGTTTGAGGTCTACTCATACAGAAGGTGCCCCATTGAGAAAAAAAGGTGATTTAGGTTGTTTTTGCCTTTACCATAAATTTGTCTTTAGAAATTTATTTCAGGGCCTCCCCAGTGGCGCAGCGGTTGAGCGCTGGTTTGCGAAGCTGCCCGCAGCCTCTGCAGCACCGGTTCGATCCCCGGCTGCTCCCTGGCCACCGGAGGAGGGTCCACATAGCGCGCAGAGCTCTCCTGCCGCCCGCTGCTCCCCTCCGCAGTGTACTTCGGTCCTTCTGCCTGCTGTGCTCCCCGCTCTGGCTCTGGTGAATTCTCTCACCCTCCTGCGCTTCTGACTGTACCCAGTGCTTGTATAAATAAATAAAAATAAATCTTAAAAAAAAAGAAATTTATTTCACCAATTTATTGATACATTACCAAAATTACATACTTGTTATAGAAAACAAAAGTCTTGAAAATTATAGAAAAGTGAGAGAAAAAGTAAGACTTGGTGATCTTATTTCAACTATCCAAAGGCAGTGATTCTGTCTGTTTTGTTTCGTATATGGGTATTGGTTTGCTTTTTCCCAGCAGAGCATTGTGATCATTGTTAATGTAGCATTTTTCTGTCTACTTTTAAACTTAATATTACATCCTCAGGTGGTTTTGCACATTGTTATAATTATAAGTATAGTTTTTAATATGCTCTTGGCAACATGACAAAAATGGTTTTTCTCCATTTTCACATGTACTTACCTTAGGATGGCATTTAGAGAGTCCTTTCTTTCTTGCCTGTATTTCAAGTGCATTGTGAAATTCTATCTCAAATGTCAGGAGCAGGACATTAAATCTCTTTCTCTTTGAATTTCTTCTCTTCAAAGTCCTAACCTGCCCTCAGTCTTTTCCTGAGGATGTATTAGGCTGATGAGGACTAAGATCTTCTTGCACAGTCAAGAGAGAAAAGCACATAAATATCTTTACAGTGTTTTACAACCTCCATTCTTCTTGTCAGCTTCAGCTGATGTGGGGTTTTTCAGCCACAAGGCTACAGGTCCATTGGATGTGATGATTCATAAACTTACACACACAGCATAGCCTCAAGCAGACCCACGCCTGCATACTTTGGAAAGAAAGAAAACAAATGAGCAAGGCAAGAAGAAGGAGGGAGTTGGACAAAAGAAAAAAGGATGGGCCAAATAGACTGATGTTCTTGTCAGAAATGCCAAAATCAAACCGTGTGTCTCCTTTTTCTTCTCTCTGCTTTCAACAGAACCTTCTCATATTCTTCCTTCTTGCAGTTTTACATATACATGTATATGTGTGTGTCTACTTATGTACACACATATGTGTGTCTGAAATATGTGTTTGCACATATATACAGATATATTTATATATTATATTTATTTATTATATATACTGGTGCACAGCAATTGTATATATAATATATATAATGTTTAATATATAAAATAATGTATATTTTCTCTTGACTGCTTCTACCATCCAACTTAGCTGCTAATTTGAGATTGAGTTCATCATCATGGGTGGTGAGCCGGAGCAGATCCATTTTGTCTTCCTGTTGGTGTCATAGATGCACCAGGTAATTCTGCCCCATCTTCTTGCAGGACATTATGGGAAGGATGCTTACCGAAGTGGAGGACCAGATCTCCATAACTTCATCTCATCTGGATTTGTCACATTAGGAAGAGGACACACGAAGGGTACAGTGGAAACCATTTTTTACTAAAATACAGAGGTTGCCTAGGGCCCCCCGATCTGAAGTGTGAAGATGGTGTGGAGGCCAGAGACTTATCCTGGACAGGAATAAGTGGGGTGGTTCCAGTGCATCGTGTCCTGGTGACATGTGTGGCTTCTGACAGGTGTGACCAGGAGGTCACAGGTGTGATTTTAGAGGGCAATAATAGACTTCCAAGAGACATCCACCCAGCTCCATCCACAGCAGGGAGAGAGCACAGATGCCAATGGTCCCCGTGGGCGGGGCCCTGGGCATGTGGCGGGAAACACAGCCGTGGATATGGCAGCACATGCGAAGTGTTTATTCTCCTCTTGGCTATTATTCCTTTTTCTTTTTAAAGCCACGTTTTAAAAACTGATGTCAATGTTCTGTACTGTGGATTTCTAAGCCAGCGTGCATGTCGAGATTTCCACGTCCTCAGTGCGTCTATCTAAACTCTCTGTGATTTGGACACAAAGGTAGAGGTTACGCAGACCTTCAGACCACAAGATGAAAGTAACGTGGCATTACTGCTGAGCTGCTTTATGCCCTAGCTGACAGCTTGCAGAGCATCTGTGCAGGGGGATTGGAATCCTCGATTCTGTCTTTTGTTTAAACAGAGTCCTACTAGTGTTGTGAGTATTCTGTCATATCAAGAGTAACTGGAGCCCTAACTCTTCTGATTACCTTCCTAACACCTGTGTACTGTTATAGACCAACTGTGAATTCTGTTGTGGGATGGTATATCCCTGCCTTCCTCTGAAATATGTGTCTGTTTTAAGTGTGAGTGAACAAGGAACTTTGCGATCTTTTCTTACATTCCATGCACTAACTTTTTAAATCCCCTATGTGATGTCTGTTCATCCTATAGAGAAAAAAATAATCTGTATCTGTGTATGTATTTTCTGTCGTGTCTGTTTGTGTCTAAATAAAGTTTATTGAGGATACAGGTGGCATTTGTGGCTACTAAGAATTACAGAATCAAATTTGGGCCAGCTGACTCCAGAAGGGCAAATAGACTGCACAGTTAACCACTAAAAGACACAGTCCTTGTTACACCCGTATCAGACTCAGACGTGGGATGGTTTGCCCCCACATCATCTGCTTTGTGGTAATTACCTATCATGGTAAAACAAAAATCATCTAAGTTATAGTAGTAATGTAAAACAATAACAGACATTTATTATCTCACATAGATTCTGGAGGTCAGGAATTCAGGGGCAGCTGAGCTGGGTGCTTCTGACTTGGGGTCTCTCAGCAGGTTCTAGTAAGGATGTTGGCAGGGTCTGCATCATATGAAGGCTCAACTGGGGCTGCTTCCAAGATGATTCTACACACGTTCCTCTCAGTTCTTCCTGCTGACCTCTCTCCTTGGGTTATTTAAATCTCCTCACAGCATGGTGACTTGGTTTCATCACAGTGGATAATTCCAGAAGGAGAAAGACAGAAATCACAGTGTCTATAATAACCAATCCTATGGTTTATATATCATCACCACCGTCACACTGATAAGTTAGTTACACAAGCCAGTTCTTTCCAGCATGGGAGGGGATGATACAGGGTGTGAGGATCAGGTGCTGGGGAGCACTGGGCTCATTTTGGAGGCTGGCTGCTACAGCTCTGCCGCACTTGGAATGGAGATACAAGTTGCATCTTTCTAGAAAAGGGCATGACAACTCTTACCAAGGCTTCTCAACTGCAATGGTCCCACCATTTACTCCTGTCCCTGTGTGATGGCCCAACCTAAACCAGTAAACAGTTCAATCCACAGAAATATATACATGCATACACACACACACACACACACACACACATACACAGAGTTATGATTTTTGGTTCACACATTCATTCAACAGATATTTCATGAGCCCTGCTATGTTCTAAGCAATGTTCAGAAGTAAACAAAGTAATATTTGTGTCTTTGTAAAACTCGCATTCCATGGGGGGATGCAGACAGAATAAATTCTTGAGATAAGTGCAGGAAGAAAACATAAAGCAGGTAAATGCTCAGGGAGTGTTCTGGCAGGAAGCTACTCTTGGCAGAGAAGTCCTCTCGGAAAAGGTGATAATTGAGTGGAGATCTGCATCCCTGACAGAGGCAATAGGAACACCCTGAGGTAGGCGCTTTCTGTGGTGTCAAGAAATAGCGAGGGGGCCAGTGTGAGTGGGAAGCAGAATAGGAGAGAACAAGAGCAGAAGGAGATAGGATCAGAGTCATAGGGAAGCCAGATCATGAATTTATCAAGCTGTGGACATAAGGCTGCTTTCAAATGAATAAAACCTCTGCCAGAGAAACAGAAAGGTGATTCTCTATTGCTCTCTGTCCTTTCAGTTCTGTCACCTGGGGCATCCAGGAGACTCTACCCTGCCCAGGCATGCGGGGCTTTGCTGTGGCTGCTGCTTCCTACCCTCCCATCAGAGGTAGCCCTCTGTACATGCATGGCCTGCTCTCCCCACCCATCATCCTTTCCACATCCTCTTCTCCATGCCCTTCCACCCAGGGCTTCTGAAGCTTCCTCTTCCAGGAAGGTACCTGGCACATATATTCCTTTTTTAGATAATAGAGTTTCATGAGCGGAGACTGGAAAGGGGAGAGGTGGAAATGGTGACCCCCTTCTAATATTCTGGATCTCTGGAAAAGGGCCAAGCTCCATAGTCCCTTCCCTCAAATCAAACAAGTTCAATTCTGAGTGTTGCCTATAAGCAGACCAGCCCCACGTAAACACCCCGCGGGGAGGGAACCACTGGAGACATGTCACAAGGGGGCCTTTTCCCTTCATGTGGCTTTAGTTTTCTTCCTTTGCATTTTCTTTTTTTTTTTTTTTTTTTAAAGATTTATTTATTTATTTATACATTTATACAAGCACTTGGTACAGTCAGAAGCGCGGGAGGGCGAGAGAATTCACCAGAGCTGGAGAGGGGAACAGAACAGGCAGAGTGACGAAGTACACTGCTGAGGGGAGCAGCGGGCGGCAGGAGAGGTCTGCGCACCATATGGGACCCTCGCCCGGTGGCCGGGAATCGAACCGGTGCTGCAGAGGCTGCAGGCAGCCTCGCAACCCAGCGCTCAACCACTGCGCCACGGGGGAGGCCCTTCCTTTGCATTTTCTAATTCTGTTTGTTTCAGCTCCAGTTAGGCCTTTCTGGTCTTCTCCCTTTATCCCTCTTTTTCTTTCTTCCCACGTAAGCTAAGGCCTGCTGGTGGCACCGGGCCATGGTGTAGCCATACCACGACTCCTGGGAACTAATGGAAGAGATGATATCTGCTTGAAAGGAAATGGGGGTGTCCTGGCAGCCAGTGTCACTGTATTCAGCACTATTTCTTATCAGACTATGAATCTCTAGCATCGATGGGCCCTGTTCTGAATGGCACTGGGAGCCTTTGCTGGAAATGTGGCTGCCACCAGGGCGGTGTCCAGTTTCACAGGCCCCAGAGGCGTCATGGACAGAGAAGTGCACCCCAGTTGCAGGGGGGCTTCTCCAATTTCAGAGAAGTTGATAGTGATGCTTCAGGTAGATTGACCTGCTTTATAACAAGATCCATAGATGATGCATACGTAATTAAATCTTCTCAGAGGAAGCTTAAATAAATGGGTATTTTTTTTATAATGGGATTGAGTTGAGACATTAGAAGAAATAGAATTCAGACCATCAGCACCCTTACCATCCTATTCCAACTCTGTCCTATTGGGAGTCCTCACAGTTTTGCCTAGGAGGTGACAGTCAGCGGCTCACCTCCGAGGTGGCACATCGCTGCCCTAGGCTATAATATGGGCACCAGGATTGTACTGGTACCCTTTTCAGGGCTTTCTAACTGAATGAGGTGCTCTTGTTATCTCCCATAATTCTTGCTTTCCCTCATTTTCTCCTAAGGATCTGCATTTGTCCCTCGCTCTGATTTCTTCTTTAACCTGTTTGCTCATCCCTTTGGGTCAGTGGAAACCAAGGGTAAGGAAGATACTGACCAGAGTGACTTGAGTCTAGACCAAGTTCTCCCTAAACCTTTTCTCCCCCTAAACCACAGGGGCTGCCACAATCGAAATGCAGATGCTGTACTCACCAAGCCCTGGCTACATACACTCTTATTTTCACCCTTGCAATAACCCTGCTGCAGAACTCTTGTTGTCCTCATTTTACTGATGAGAAATGAAAACTGTAGCCACTGAGTTACTTACCCAAACAGGACTGTTGCCATTACAAAGCCAGCCTGCTTTCAAAGACTGTGTGTGGACAATGGCTCACAGGGACCACAAAGGCCAACACTCAATATTCAGTGACAGTTCTCATTAGAGGAACACATTGTGTGAGACAGGAAGTCACAGAAAGAAGACAGAACAAGAGTCAGAGCATTAACGCCAGATTAGTGGGATCTGTCCTTCCAGAGAGGAAGCTTAGTTCTTTACAATGATTTTGTAAAGTCTGTCTAAATGAAAACACTTTACAGAGGCTCTGTTTTATTTAGGCAGTCTGATTAACATCTCTATCAGGCAGGTTTTTTTTTTTTTTTAAATCTGGTCAAAAGAACCAAAAGGTCCCTAAGTGTCAATATTGTTAATTTTGGTGGCCTCCACGAGCATATCCCAGCCCCACCACACCTGAGTCCTCATGGGTGGCAGTGGCAGCCAGTGTGTGTGTGTGCTCCCTGCAGTGGCCATTCCACACTGGCCATGTGCATAGTGCATGTGCTGACTACTGCCTGCCCCTCCTCTGAAGTGTCTCCTTGTTCCTCGAGACCTTTCTACCATGCCAGAAGCTAGAGGGATACGGTTGGGCATGCACACACAGGTAAGACAGACAGACTTCCTGACGTCCTTGCTAAATAAAAGGTAGGCGCTCCACTGTGATCGCTCTTATTGGAGACGCTATTGCCCATCTAATCATTCATTCCTCAACTTAAATATACCTGCTGAGCCCCTGCTCTGTGCCAGACTCTGTTCTAGATACTGAGGATGCAACAGACAAATATGCCGGTGAGAGATGAAAAAAAGGAAGGGAGGTAGAGAGGAATGGAGGAAAATTGAAAGAAGAAAAATAAATGAATACATGAAATATATCAGATGGAGCTAAGAGCTATGAAGCAAGGAAAGGGAGAGAAGAGTTGTAATTTTTAAAAGAACTTCCAGAAGCCCCCTTAAAAAGTAACATTTTAGCAGACTGAGGAGGTCAAGGATCAAGCCATTCAGACTCTTGGAGAAGAGTCTACCAGACTAGACTGAAGGAGACAGCCCCACTTGTCCCACCACCTGGCTTTTTGGGGATGGATGAGAGGTTGGAGCAGAAAGGAGCTGAGCAGTAGGGAGTGAGGTTAGAGAGGCAGGGGCTGGACCACCAAGAATTGTGTGCCATTTAAGGATCTGCCTGGCACTCTGGATGAGATGAAAAGCAGAATATTTTGGCTTGAGGCTTTAGGAAGATGGAAGTCTGTGGGCGGGATGGGGCTTGGGCAGAGGTTGCGGGTGATGAGAATTCAGTCTGGCTTCATATTAAGTTTTAGATGTGTATTAATCATCCATGTGGAAATGTCATGTTCAGGGGTGATGTTCTGGCTGGGTTATAAACGTGGGAGTCTCTGGTACAGAGATGGCTCTTGAAGCCGGGAGACCAGATGAGATCAGCAAGGGAGGAAGTGCTGCCCCCTCCAGAATGCAGCCATGGGGCACCCTAACATGGCAAATCTGGTGAGATGAGAGGGCCTTACAGAGGGGACTAATCAGGAGTGGGCAGCCCAGAAACAAAGACTAGGGGAGTGTGGTGTCCTGGAAATCATTGAAAAGAAACAAGTGTCCCAAGGAAGTAAACCATCAACTGTTAAAAGCTGTCAAGAGAGCCAATGATATAAGGCCTGAGAAGTAATCGTAGGTGTGACCTGTCACCATGAAGGCCACTGGTGAGTTTGGCAATAGCTTGGTGGGTGGTGGGTCAATGTGTCTGTCTGATGGAGGCAAGAGCAAATGCATGATGTCTGGGGTGTGCATCTACATAATCAGGCAAACTGGGGATGGGAAAAGGAGGTTCACTGAGCTAGATCTCTTTGCAGATATGTTTGAAATATCCCACAGTAAGACATTATAAAATATTTTTAAAATGAGAGGATGAGAAAAGAGTGGGATGCAGGTACCTCTTCAGAGCTTTAATGTGAAGGAGAGCAGAGAATGAGGGCAATAACTGGAGGGAGGATGATGTTAGCCAAGAGGGGAGAAAGTGCAGTGTATTTGATTACTGATTGGAATGATGCAATAAAGCAGAAAATGATTATACAGGAGTGGGAGGGGGTGGTTTCATAAGTGACATCCTTGATAGGTAAGAGCAAATGGGATCTACCAGCTGGGGGGTGGTGAGGAGTGAAATCCACCCAAAATCCCAGGCAAGGGCAGAGTATATGGGCCCATGTGCTCCAGGTGAACATATGTAAAGGTTGCTCAGTGATTTGGGAAGCAAGGTCATCGACTATGAGTGGGGGTTAAGGTGACTAACCATCTGATTTTCCCAGGACTATTCCAATTTTAGCACAAAAAGACCTCTGTCCTGAGAACCCCTCAATTCTGGGCTGGTAGGAACAACTGCATATTCTTGAGGATGCATGAGCAGGCTCACCTTGTCTGGCTGCAAAGCATCTTTCACACCAACTTCTAGAGCCCAGAGAAGTGGATTGAAAATGCTGCTACCTGGGGCCTCCCCGGTGGTGCAGCGGTTGAGCGCTGGGTTGCGAAGCTGCCCGCAGCCTCTGCAGCGACGGTTCGATCCGCGGCTGCTCCCCGGCCACCGGAGGAGGGTCCCACATGGCGCGCAGACCTCTCCTGCCGCCCGCTGCTCCCCTCAGCAGTGTCCTTCGGTCCTTCTGCCTGCTCTGCTCCCCGCTCTGGCTCTGGTGAATTCTCTCACCCTCCCGCGCTTCTGACTGTACCCAGTGCTTGTATAAACAAAACAAACAAACAAACAAATAAATAAATAAAGCATGCCTCTATAAAAAAAAAAAAAAGTATTTAAAAAAAAAAAAAAGAAAATGCTGCTACCTGGAGCTGGTACCCACATAATCTCAGAAATCTTGGGATGTCCCTGAGATTGCCTGGGAGATAGGGACAAGAGCAAAATGCATGAAACTGCTGACATGTGGAACCATTCTGGACCCCGCAAAAGATCCTGAACATATATCTTCACTCTCTCAATGACAGTCCCTGAACACCAGACTGGTGTGGTCAGTCCCGCAGCTAGACTCTCCATGGATTTTCTTTTTTTTTTCCTTTAAAAATTTATTTATTTATGCATACAAGAACTGGGGTACAGGCCAGAGGTGTGGGGGAATGAGAGGATTAACCAGAGACGGAGTAAGGAATAGAACAGGCGGATTGACTGAAATACACTGCTGAGGGGAACAGCGGGTAAGACAGGAGAGGTCTGCTGCACCATGTGGGTCACTTCCCTGGCCGGGTATCGAATTTGTGCTGCAGTGGCTGTGGAAAGCTTCATACACTGTGTCTTAACCCCTTACACCACCAGGGAGGCAGAAAATAAGGGAGAGGCACAAAAGCTACAAAAGGGGAGGGACATCAGTGCATGATCTGAGGTCCAAGCCAGAAAAGTGACCCATGACCATCCTGCTGCCACGTTGGGAGCCTCAATGTTGAGAGGGGTTGCAGAGGTGGCACCCCAGCTGCCCAAATCTAGGAGGAAAAACAGTGGTCAGAGGTAGGGGCTAGAGAGTTCCTAGACTGGGTCAATTACCCTGCTCCCTGAGACAGGAATAAAGCCAGAGATGGGGTTCTAACTTTCAGTAAGCATTCATGTCAGCCTGTGGAGAGTGTAGGTAGGTGTGTGGGTAGTGTATAGGTAGTGTAGGTAGAGTGCAGGTAGTCTTACCAGGAGTAAGACTCCAGGGCAAGGGAAAGCAAAAACAAGAGGCTTTGTAGGTATGATGGGTGCTGATGAGAAAGCCTAAGGAGAGGGAGTGGGTGGCTCAGTGAAGCAGAGAAGTCAGTTGAGCCTGAGGCCAGGGACCTCCTTCAGCTTCTCTGGGTTCCAGGTAGATTATGGATATCCCAGCCAACACTCTCCTTCTTGGTTGTCTTTTCTCAGCTTTTACCCAAAACCCACTGCTCGTCTGAACCTCACGCAAACCTGGCCTAAACCCACCTCTTCTGCCAGTCCATTTGTCTGGGTGCTGCTATGGCCTTGTGTTCCCAGGATCAGAAATTAGGTCTCTCCTAGAAAAGAAAGAATGTGTGTGAAGGCTTCTGTAGAAACTTCAGGCTGCCCCCCACACTAGGATTTGAGCAAGCACCTTCAGAATGCCCTCTGAAGGGCAACTCTGAGCCATTTGGCTAAAGAAATCAAATTTAGATATTTTCATACACTGGGGAACCAGGAGTGAGTGGGCTTAACTAAATAAAGGTGTTTGATGACTGGACTCCAGATGAAGCACAGAGCTCAGAAGGCGTCTGGGCTCTATGGCAACAGTGAGTCAGGGAGGACAACAGGAGAGAGGAAGCCTGGGACTGACTCTCCTGAAGTTGGCCTCTGCGAAGCTGGTACCACCCAGGAGCATTCTTTTTTGTGCCTCCAGAGGGCAAGGGTAGGCAGTAAGGAGTGGGAGCAAAACAGAGAGAATAGAATTCTTGGGTTCTAGGCTGAGGGCGCCAAAGGTCTAAGTTTTCTATTGATGATTCTGATCTACACATGTGAAACAGCCCTCTGTTTACTCGAAGCCTTTTCATCCCTTCTTAATTAATTCCAAGAATCAGGCTTGGACTTAGTGTGCTTTGCTTTATTCAGTGGTGGTTTGCAGCATCCAGGTCAACACACACAGGCTGTCCCTAATCTTACACTTGAGGAAATTCATGGCATTTAATTCCATATTTTGTTAGAATAGAGTAAACATCACATGGTAGTTAATTGCTTGTAACCAACTGCTTCAAAGACAAATCTACAGAAATGGTGAATTCCATGCACACCCTGTGAATCTGTTTTTCAACATGGCTGCTCTTCAAACAAAATAAGGCAAAAATAAAACGCATTGCAATGCCTCTGAGACTCTTTCCATTGCACCTTCCATTTGTGAGCTTAGTTTCATCCCTTTCCTTTGTCAGTCCTTCTAGCAAGAATACCCATGATCCTCCAGGAAGCAGAAAGGGTTCGGTGTGGGTAGTTCTTAAAGGGCAAGAAGCTGACTTTTGAAAGGGGCAGGATTAATAGGAGACACCTGCATAGACACAGTTGGGCAGGACTAGGGTAAAGTTTGCATTTTGGCAGAGCAACGGGCATACTTGTTTAGTGTATTAGGTGAAATTTTTTATTCTTGGTGGAATTTCTCCCTTTGGAGTTAAGCTGATTTCCTGAAAAGATTGTTAACTTTCTGGTTCCTGGCTTTGCCTGCATATCTTCCAATGGCTATGTTAATCACCCCTATCACCCCAGGAGACTAGTAGTCTAGAGACTGGATTCCAGGTGTTTGACTTTCCCAGCGTGGTTTCCAGGAATGCAGCTGGAACCATTTAATGGTTGATCATGAAGACAGGGTTTAAGGCAAGAATTTAGTGAGTTTTAACAGTTAATTCTGAAGAGGGAATATGATTCAGTGGTCAGAGTTTAATTTTGCTTATTTCTACATTTTCTGCTCTAAACCTCCATCAGCTACCATCAAATAGGAGCTTTCCCTGGCCACAATCCATGGCTAAAGTTGTTCCCTGGGCCAGGTTTGTGGCCGATGCAGTCTACTTGGCACTGCTTCTGGTGTTGACAAGTCATCCAGCTTGGAATCTCCTGTCCCTTCCCCAGGACCCAGCCCTTGGCATTAACTTTCCTCCTTCTCTATCACTCACTGCTTAGAGTATCGCAAACCCTAACAGCTAAACTAGTTCTTGGGAGGTGGTGGGTATGCCATCTCTATGCCAGCGGGAGTCCCAGGCCAGGAGAAGTTTGCCCCTTCAACAGCTGCCAGGATTTCATGGTGACCTAGAAGAGGGGTAGGGTACTAGGCTTCTGAGAATACCACACTCTGGAATAGAATCCTATAGTTCTGTGACTCTGCTTCTAAGTAGATTATATATGTGACACAAGAAAGAAATTCTAGTCTTCCCTGCCTGGAGTCATGGCCTCAATCTGTCTTACTCCCTTCCAAATAGTGATATGGATTTTTCTCATTAGATGGTTGTAAGAGAAGAAAAAATGGTGAGGAGGGGTTATTGGAGTCTGATGTTTGTTTATGGTGGACTTTATTTGCTAGCTGTGTGACCTTGATGTCTGTGACATTCATTTCTAAAATAAGGTAATAGTGCCATCTACCTCACAGGCTGATGTGTGGGTTGTCTGAGATCATGTATGCACCAGAGCCCTTAGTACTAGAACAATGGTAGTTCAAGAGTGCTATAGATAACCACTTAAAGGAAAATGCCAGAAGCTAGTTAAAAATGTAGACGCTTCTTCCCCACCCTGAATCTTCTGAATCAGAATCTGTATTTTAACAAGATTCTCTAGGTGATTCACATGTACATTAAAGTTTGAGAAACACTGCTATAGAAGATTGTTTGCTTTACATGAGGTCCCCTAAATAGTCTTCAAGGTCACATGCATTTCTGAGACTTCTGACGCCCTGCATACTGGAAGGCGGGGTTTCCCTCAGCTGGGGAGGGAAATAACTTGAGGAGGAATACCTGAGCACCCCAGGGTGATACAGAGACCTCTTAAGACTCTAGGTACCTGTTCCTGATGACAGGGGATTTGTCCATTTACATGAATTCTATATTAGTTAGCAAAGATGAGTAATAGTCCTTGCCTTTACAAAGCCAGATGGCACAATTCCTGCCAAGCAAGGGGGGAATCCATGAAATACATCCTGAAAAATGTAGAGGAGGACTTAAGAAGGAAAACATTGCCCCTGAATGGAGGTGTCCTAATGGTCTCCTTAAGAGAGTCAGGCTGGGCATGTAAGTAGGGGTGCTTCCAAACAAAGGCGTGTAAGTGGACAGCCAGTGTGAATGGGAGCGTGGAACACCTGTCGGATGTGCAGGAAATTGAGGGGCAATAGGATATCTGCTGCAAGAAATAGAATAAGACAAAGGGTTGGAGGCAGTGCCCAGAATCCTCCCAGGTGCATATATGACTGTGTTTCAATTTCTAGTTGATCATTAGTACCCACACCTCTTCCTTCTTTCTACTGTCTTCCTTTAAGAACCAAATCAAGAGCAAAACAAGCACATAGAAAGCAGGTCTCTACCTGAAGCTGACTCCAGTGGGCAGAGGTAGATGTAGCAAACATATGGTCAACTCCATGTTCTCTATTTCCCCTGGAAGGAATGTTCTCTATTGCATGAATCATATGTATCTCAGGCTGGAGCTGAAAGGATTCCAGTGCCTCATGGATTCGGTGGGCCATGGAGACTAGGCTAGGGCCCCACCATGGGATTTCTGACTCATGGTGTTAATGGTTGCTCTGGGTCATGCCTCTTTTCTCATACAAATCAGAGCATTGAGGATTAATGAGGCCCTCTGTTTTCTGATATTCTGGATAGTTTCAGGGTAAGGCGTTGCCTAAATGTAGAACTACTGCAGAGAATAAGGCAGGGAGTTGTTCTCTCCCAAGCCTTTGAGTGTGTGTCCGCTTGTGTGTGTTCTCAGTGGCCAGAGAGGTAAACAGCAGCCTGCTCATAGTCATTCTGTAAGGCCCTTCCACCAGCGATAGCTCAGTGTGCAACTTAGGTTCACAGGGGCCAGAGCTTATAAAGTATTCATTCCTTGAATAGGATCGATGTCAGATCCTTGTTCTCTTCATCTGCTTCCCAGTGAATCATTTTGCTTTTGCCCTGGAGAGTGATTCTGGGGAGCATAATAGTTTTCTGGATTTTGTTTTTTACTAAATGCAATTGATACAGATGCCTAAACTCTGAATCCATTTAACTGAAATGGATGAGATCATGGCATGGATGCCAGTAATGCCCAGATGGGACAGTGGCATATTTGACAGAAGATTTTGCTTGTACAGATGCAGATGTGACCCCTTAATAAATGGCACCCCTAGATTAGGTGCTCTAGTAGAATCCTGTGTGCTAGACTTGACATCTTTCTCTCCCTCACCATCCTCATCTAAATCCATTGCCATGCCATTCTTTTGACCTCACCCACTGCTTGCTTTCTTACCCAGCATCCTAGTCCACAACTCTCTCACCTCCCAACTAGAAAACTCACAAAGGTGTACACAGAGTTCCATTCTCCCAAACCACATTCTGTCCTCTATTGAGCAGCCGGAGTGATCTAACTTATTCTTACATGATTTAACCTGACTTAACCCAATTTACCTATCTATTGTCTTCTGCTTTATAAAACCTCAGTGGCTCTCTATTGGAACCAGAGTTTAACTGTAAAGAACTGTGTTTGCCCATCATGCAAATACTGATTGAGTTCAAAACTCTTAAATGGCAGCATATACAATCTCTCCCTCTTCCTCTACCTCTCCATTGACAGTATGACTTAGGGGGCATGTGGCTTGCAAGGTCTACAGAGTCTGACCCCTGCTCACTTCTGGAGCCTCTTAAGGTGCTATTATCCTTGTTCATCGCCCTTTAGCTAAAACCAGCTTTCCTGTCCTTCCCTCCTTAGGACCTTTGCTCAAGCTGTTTCTTAGATCTGGAATGTTCTTTCCCTTTAGTCTTCATCAGGGGCGTGCCTGAATGTCCCTTCTTCAAGGAAATCTTCCTTGGCCTTCAAATGGAAATTAGATCTTTTACTGTATTTTCTAATTTTACCCTTAATTTTTCCTTTCCCATATTCCCCAAAATATTATTTTTTAACTTGTATGATTTCTTGCCAGATGTCTGCCTTCACCACCAATTACATGATTAGGAGCCATTCTGCATGTGTTTGCTGTGTCCTGTGGCTAGTACGGTGCTTGGCACATAGTTGGTGCTCAGTGAATATTTGTAAATGAGGAGTGAACGGGTGAGTGGTGTGGATAAATTGACACACTAAACCTGAGAAGTTGTCCCAGGTGAATGTGGTCTTGGGAAAATCACTTCATCTCTATGGGTGTGAATCTCCCTACCTGTAAACTTGACACAGTGCCTTTTAGTCCTGTGCTCCTGGACTTGTGCAGTCAGGGTCCATGCCCACTCTTAAGCTGTGTCCCAAGCAGTTTTCTATCACCTGTGAGCATTGTTATACCGTTATTTTAGCCATCACTGTACCCTTTATGTATCCTTTACAATTCCAACCACATGCATTTTAAACAAAAAACACTATATATTCACCATTCTGTGTCTTGCTCTTTTTTATTTATCTAGTATACTTTTATTTCACACTGAAGGACTCCCTTTAGCATATTTTGTGGGGGGCAGGTGTGGTGGTAATGGAAGTTCCTCAACCTTTGCTTATCTGAGATTTTTTTTTTCTTTTACTTTTGAAGGATAGTTTGCAGGAATTGGAATTCTTTGTTTTTATCTTTCAGAGTGTGAAAGATGCTATCTCACTACCCTCTGAACACCAAGGTTGTCACTGAGAAATTAGTTGATAATTTGTTTGAGGGGCCCTTGTACAGAAATTATAGCTTCCTTTGTGATTTTGTTGTTGTTGTTGGAAATGGGGTATCTTTCCTTTTAAACATAATAAAACATGGGGATCATTCAACATCTGCATGCACAGATCTACTTTAATTATTTTTTTAACCAATGACTGCTTAGTAGTCCATTCTATTATACTGTTATTTACATAACCAATAGTAAGCCCATCAATTATTTTTACTGATATTTTATTTTTCAAATATTTTTATTAAAATTATTTCAGATATACAAATATAAAAATAATGTAAAGAGTTCCTCTATATGTTTCAAATTCTCCAAGATTTAATGTCTTATCAATTTGTTTTATCATTCTCTCTCTGTTTCTTATCTGTCTCTCTCCTTATGTACACAGATACAAACATACACATATCCAATTACATAAGATATGTAAGTATAAATACATATACATATACATTGCATGTTCTCTAAAAGTATAAATGCATGCATATTTGTGTGTAAATATAAATAATTAAAAAATGAATTTGAGAATAAGTTGCAGTTATGATGATCCATTTCCCCTGAATACATAAATGTGTATTTCCTAAAATCAAAGACATTCTCTTATATATCCACAGTGTGATTATCAAAATCAGAAAATTAACACTGATAAAATGTCGTTACTTAATCTGCAGCTATTATTCAAATGTACCACTAATGTTCTTTAGAGCAAAAGAAAATTGTTTTTCCTGGTTCAGGATCATATGTTGTTAGGTTTATTTCTAAGCATTCGATCAACTTGGTTGCTACTCGTAAATGGAATTTTTCTATCATTAAGCCCTATTACTGGTTATGTTTGTGTATACAAAGGGTATTGATTTGTTATATATCCTGCTGACTTAATGATTTATTTCATTTTTTGAGTTATTTTTGTCATTAACATTTCAGGCATACTATCATATAAGATAAAAATACTTTTGCTTCTTCTTTGTTTTTATGCCTCTAATTGATTTCTCTCATCTCACTGTATTATCTTAATTTCACTGGTACAACATTTGGACATGTAGGGTATCCTTGTCTTATTTCATCTGTTAGTGAAAATGCTGTAATCCATTCTCATGCCATTAGGAAGAAGGTAGATGATAGAAAGATAGCTCAATAGATAAGATAGATTAGATAGATAGATAGATAGATGAATATATATATATATATATATTTAGATATTTTAAAACATTATTTATTTTTTATGTAAGAATTGGGGTGTAGGCCAGAACAGGAAGATTTACTGAAATACAATACTAAGGGGAAACAGCAGGCGAGACAGGAATGGTCTGCTGCACCATGTGGTTTAGCTCCTGGGCGAGGGATTGAACTCATGCCCTAGAGGTGATAGGGCTGAGATTTAACCCCCAGGCCACCAGGAAGGCCCCTGTTTAGATTTATTCACATTGAAAAGATATCTGTCATTTGCTATCCTTTAAATCAAGAAGGAGTATTGAATTTTGTCTAAAGTGTTTTCATTTATGAAAAGTTGAGCTATGATTTTCTTTTAATACTATTAATATAGTACATAATAGTAATTAACTTATTAACCCTGACTTCATCTTGCATTCTTGAAATAAATCCCATCTGCCATGTTATATTAATATAGCATTGGATTCTGTTTAATATTCTGTTTACTTTTTGAATCAGTACTCATGAATGATACTGGCCCAAAGTTGTCTTTCTTGTACTACCCTTTTCATGTTTATCTCAATGTTATATTTGCTTTATTGAAAGAATTGGGAATTTTCTTTCGTCTTCAAAGCTTTATGATCATATGTACAATTTTACTATCTAGTGTTTGAGGATTTGAAATAATTCTATAAAATCATCAGGGCCTCATACTTTGGGGGATAGTTAATAATATTGTTTACAAAGTAGGTATATTTTGCTATTCATTTAAAAATTTTAGTATTTAAGTAAGTTTTTGTGGTTTGTTTTTAATATTTTCCTTTGTACTTAATGTTTAATACTCATTAATTCCAAGTGTTTACAGTTAGTCTTTTTTCATTTGGTTTATCGTTTTTTTATTGAGATCTTTTAGTAACATTTTTTTTTTGCCTATACATCAGTAAATTTATTCTGCTTTACTCTTTCTGACTCCTTTCTCTCCTCCCTTTTTTTATTTGCATTATTTCTACTTTGTCACATATTACCTGTGTACACTAGTTATCTACTCATTTACCCACCTGTATTTTAGTATGTATGCATATGTATATCTACTCATTGTCTTTATTTTTCCTCTCACAGTTGCCCAGTCATTACTTGATCAGATAAAGTTCACCTCCCAATAGATTGCTCATGACGGACACATAGATGCAGAATTCTCTAAGTTCTTGTGCCGTAAAACTGTCATTCTATAGCATTAATATTGTAGGAATGTTTTCCTGGTTATGAAATACTTGGTTCACATTTTCTTTCCTGGACCATTTTGTTTTTTAATAATAATTTCTGATTTCCTATGTTTTTTTTTTTTTTTTTGAGAAGTCTGACAATAGAGTGATTCTTCAGATCTTTTGTTTTGACACTTTTGCTTAAAAGTCTTCACTACTTTTTTCTTTATTTTGAAATTTGTTAGTTTTATTAAGACATCAGAGTTGTGCAAAATCACAAAACAAAAATTCAAATTCAAATTTAAAAATTCAAATTCAAATTTATGAGTTTATTCTGACTACATATTGAGATCTCTTGATATGTACCTTTAGATCTTTTAGATTAAAGAACATTTCATTAAATCCTATTTTTATGTATTAGTTTATTTCATGTTTTTATTTTACTTTTTGAAGGACTCCAATTATAGGTAAGTTGTTTTTCTTCCTGTCTTCCAATACAACCATTTCCTTTTCAATTATTTTGTTTTTGTTAGCTCTTTTTTGTTCTCTTGGTCACTTTCTTGCCTTTCACCAATGTCATAGCAAGTTTTTCTTTGAGTCTAATTCTCCCTCAGGTAGCTTATAACTTAGTCTTCATATCTCCATCTCTTCCATATCTTTCTTGAGTTTAATGAATCTTTTTTAATTTCTATTGTTTATTGTTTCTAAATTTTGAATTTATTTTCCAAAGTTTTCCTTTTAATATAACTATAAATGTATCTTTAAATCAATTTAATTTATTTTTGAGTGTTATATTCCATTTTCTTCTTCTCCCTGGATATTTTCTATAGGAGTACAAGAAAGTTTTCATCAGTAAAGATGTTTGGATTTTCATTTTATTTTTTAATAGTATATTTGTATATATCCAAATTTTTTATTCTTTTTTAAAATTTGGAACAGTATATAAGATTCATATTTTAATGCTGGTCTTTTCTATTAGTTAGAAAACAAAGTTTCTTTAAATATTATTACTATTTTTTTTAACCAGGTAGGAGATAGGTGTCCTCTGATATTTTGGTTCTCTTTTACTTACAGGAGGCCACTCCTCACTTATTTTTCTTTTCCTTTTTACCAACAACTCTCTGAGAAGCTTTTCTCTCTTCCTTTTTACTTTTTCATCCAGAAACAAATGTTGAAAGGCTTTACACTGATTTGCGTTTAGTTAGTACTGTGAACACCCATGATAGTTTTTCAGCATTTTCACATTTAGGGTGAACTTTCTTATTCTAACAGCAGTTTTACATCATATTTATGCCTGCTGCTACCTCCCCTTTCATGACTTCCACCTAGCTCTTCCCCCCTCCCCTGGTAACTGTCCCAATTCACCAAGGCTTGTAATAAAAGTGGAAAGATAACTTTCTAGGATTTGATATTTTCCCTTTTTTGTATAAAAAATAATTTAAAATCTGGGCATTTTTTGTTTTTTGGTTATGCTGAGCACACAATTAGAAATAAGACCAGGAATTAAGACCAGGATCAAGGCTGTCTTCTTATAAATCTATTGATTATGAGTAAGGTCTATGTACAAGTATATGGATAAAGCTACACATCTGAAATAAAATTTAACTTGATCAGCCAGAGTGGAAGGCAGTAGTTACTTTCTGCCTTTGCCAGTAGCTATGGAATATCCTAGCCAGTATTATTAATTCTATGAATTGGATGTAAGACAAAATATTAAGTCTTAACATTATGGAGTTATATAATCACCCCATTCCTCATTTTTTCTAGGCTGGCAGATATAAGAGGTCATGAATCAAAACAACTTTTAGGGCCTCCCCGGTGGCGCAGCGCTTGAGCACTGGGTTGTGAAGCTGCCTGCAGCCTCTGAAGTGCCAGTTTGATCCCCGGCCGCCTGGTGAGGGTCCCACATGGTGGGCAGACCTCTCCTGCCGCCCGCTGCTCCCTCAGCAGTGTACTTCATCAGTCTGCTTGCTCTGCTCTCCCATCTGGCTCTGGTGAATTCTCTCACCCTCCCACACTTCTGGCTGTACCCAGTGCTTGTATAAATAAATAAATAAATCTTTTTTTAAAAAAAAAAAAAAAAAAACTTTTATGGCCATATTGGGTCACGCAGAAGGTAAGGGATTTTAGCAAATGATGGTGATGGCATTGGTCAGGCAAACAACTAGACTAAAATCTACTGTTACAGGTCCCTGGTAGAAATTAAATCTCTGGATACAAGTCTTCATTCTCCTTGTTTTTTTCTTCTGAATTTTACTCTACAGACTTCCCATTCTTACTTAAAAACCATTTCTCATAATGCTAAACTCTAGTTTCTCCTTATCCATGCCTCATTTGTCTCCTTTTCTGGGTAGAGTTTTCTTTAACATTCCAAAAAATTTATACATTTTCCAAGCTCTGTATAATGCTCTGTTCTTCTCTCTCTTCAGACTGCCTTAAAGGACATGCTTATATGCCTGACTCCTGTATCATTTCTAGGCCAAATATCCCAAAGTCCATCTCTTTTAACTCATATTTTTGATGAACTTCACTGATAAAAATCATATAGTGGAGAAGCAGCATTGAGAGTAGGAAAGGGAGAGACTCACTTTCATTTTCTGCCATCACCTCAGATCAGCTTGTTCTCAGGTGAGCTGCATCTTTTTTTTACAAGACCAACTACTTTTTACAAGAACTTATTGATGTTATTTTCCTTTAGTAGCCTAAACTGGAAGCACAAGCCTCTCTTTTGCTTCATTCTTTTGATAATATTCCCCATTGCCAACCTTGTTCTACTGATTCATCTTCTTCAAACTTTTTAATCTTTCACATTTGTCTACTTTGCCAATGCAAACTTTTGTCAGTTGATTTTCAATTAAATGGCTGCCTAACTGAACTCTCTCTCTTGACCCCTTCTGTTCTGCCCCTTCTGTCAGTCCATGTCTAGCTTAAGCCTTCTTCAGTGTCATTTGAGCAAACCATACTCCTGTTCTTGTATTGCCTCCATTACCCAGCCTTGAAGTTCCTCCTCTTTCTCAGCTATTCTGACTGTCCTTCCACACAGTTCATACCTCACATGGGTAGCCTGCCTGCTGTACTTAACCTTTGTCTGAACGTAGAATATTCTTTTTGCCCCCATGAAGCCTAAATGTTTGTTTTTCTACCTTTTAATTTACTTTAAATCCTACTCATACTATATGTTGAGTTTTCCCCAAATCTAATTCTTGAGCAATTGATTGCTTGTGGTCCACCACTTTTTAAACTAGGTGTTACCTATAGTGGTGTTTAATTATATTTGTGCATCTGCATCGAAGAACCAACAATGTGGGATTGTCAGCTCTTTGACTTATGAAATGATATGAAGCAAAGAGATTAGACCTTACCTGAGAAGCTTTATGTCTAACTCCTTATGCCCTGATACTTGCTCCTGTCCCAGATACTTACATATTTAACTCCAGCTCTATAGGGAGCTTTTGAAAATTTCATGAGAGAGCAGACAATAAATTATTTTAGATCCGAGTTTATGTTGGGGTCTAAAATGGGGTTCTATAGTCATCAAGATAATAGATACTTGGGCTTACCTGGTGGTGTGGGCAGTTGAGCGCAGCTCTGTGACGCTGTCCGCAGCCTCTGCAGTGCCGGTTTGATCCCTGCTGGCCTCGGAGAAACCCACATGGTGAGCAGACCTCTCTTGTCTCGCCTGCTGCTCCCCTCAGCAGTGTGTTTCATCAGTCTGCCTGTTCTGTTCCCTGCTCTGTCTCTGGTGAATCCTCTCACTCTCCTGTGCATCTGGCCTGTACCCTGGCTCTTGTATAAATAAAAATAAATCTTTAAAAAATAAAAGATAATAGGCTAATAGGCTGGGATAACAACAGTAACAACATTTGGGAACCAAACACAGCAAAGGTGTGAGTTTTTCAACAAAATGTTTACTATAGATTTGAAAAACCCTTTAAAGTTAATTTCCTCTATGTAATTCCACAGTAATGTAGGCTAATAGAAGTTCCACCATCCTATCACTGCATCCTATGCAAAGACTGTGGTGTTAGACCTAGAAGCTTCTGGATTGGTTGTCTCAAAACCTCTTGTCCTTTGACCTTGGTGCCCTAAAGCAACACCCATGTGGAGAAGGAAAGTTGAGAGAGAACTCATCCTATGTGGACTGGGATCCCAGAGAGTAAATGTCCTTGAGAAAGCACACGTTCAATTTAAAATTCACTCTTGGTGGAATCACTCAGTTTCTTGGACAGCAATAACTGCCAAGACTCAGATTTGATTGGCGGAAGTTCCACTACCATCAGGGAGCAGGATGGAGTGTGAGTAGGTCTTTGTACCTCTTCTCATGGATACAAATACTTCCTAGGAGCCATTACGATGCAAGAAGTGCCAAGAACCTGATTGTTTAACTATTTTTTACAGTTGGTAGGTTCAGGGTCTCATTTGGAATTTTTGCTAGGGGAGCTACCAAGCAGTTATTGATGAGTAGCATTATCAGGTGAGAGGTCAAAAACTGGGTGACCACATGTCAACTTAAGGTAGGCTTTGGAAATGCACCTGCAGAGTGGGGCTTGCTTGACAAGTCGAGGCTGTCACCTGGGTGGGTGTAGGTGTGTAGTGGCTGAGGCAGGTGCTGAGGCTCAGCCAGCCTCTTCTTCAATTTGATTAATTGGTTTCTCTTTTGTTTTATGGAACTTGACAGCACTGGTTGTGGCTTTTCGTGGTTGACTACCCCCGTAGTACCTAATTACAGAGGAGATTTTTAAAAGCAACAATGAACACATTTTCTAAATATGTTCTCAATCCACTCCTTCCCTGGGTAATTGGAGGCAGAGAGAAAGGAGAGTTGGGTGGTATTCCCAGAGGCCTCTTGTCAATCAGTCCCAGCAGATCCCACTGGGATCACTCAGGAGCACAGTCGCCTAGAAACCCCAAGATAGGGACAGCTGGGGGAGTGCCCCAAGGCCCTGAGGCCACATCCCAGGTGCAGGGAGCTCTCACACATGCTTTCTTAC
Source organism: Talpa occidentalis (assembly GCF_014898055.3). Taxonomy (NCBI): domain Eukaryota; kingdom Metazoa; phylum Chordata; class Mammalia; order Eulipotyphla; family Talpidae; genus Talpa; species Talpa occidentalis. Next base: position 94,649,946 of record NW_023605083.1, read on the forward strand.
TCCTGAACATGGGGGCTGAAGCACCGCTGAAAAGCTAGTCGGGAAATTATACACTTCAGCCAAAGAAGTGAGGTGTTCTGTCAAAAGAAAAATAAAAATAACAAGCAGCTTCTTGGGAGATCGAAGCCAAACTCAGGAAAAGCTCCTGGCACAGGTGATTCTGAGCCTTTTTTTTTTGTTGTTGTTCTTTTGCAAAAGGATTAAAGTACTTTTTATCCATTCATCTATTCATCTACCCATTCATTCATTTATTCATTCTGTGCATTTGACCCTATCCTAGACACTGGAAGATTCTATTGGGCAGGGAATGGCATCAAATAACCTGGAGTGGGCTCTTCATCTCACCCACTGGAGACCAGAATGAGGTGGACATAGTGCAGAGACTGTGCATCTCTATCCCACACCCTGATTCCTGTTGGCCCAGATACCAAAATGCTTCCAGGTCCCTCTCAGAGGAGGAAGAGGAAAGAAAATGGATGTGGGTAATTCACATGGCCATTTTTTCTTTTTTTTCTTTTATTTATTTTTACATCATTTTTCATTTTTGCACAATGTATGCATTTTCATTTTGGTTATAGTCCCCATACAATTCCCACCCCCCTTGTTTTGATCCTACATCAATCTCCCCCCACCCCCACCCCATAGCGTGTCTCTGGTATATAGACTGGATCAAGAAGATGTGGTACATACACAATGGAATATTACCCAACCATCAAGAAAGATAAGCTCATGCAATTTGCAGCAACATGGATGGAGCTGAAAGGGATCATGCTCAGCAAAATAAGCCAGAAAAAAAAAGAAAAAATACAGGATGGTCTCACTCATAGCAGGCATTTAGAAAACCTAAATAAGGGACAAGAAAAAAAGACTAATCATTTCTTTCTTTTTTTAAAATATTTTACTCTTTTAATTGTGGTAACATTAGGATTCTCTCTACCAGTTTTCAACATGACTATTTCTTTATGTTTGCCTGGCTATCTCCATTTGCCCTCTCACTACTTGTAAAAGCCTAGAATTCTCTACCAATTGGAAGCTGCAAGGTAAACATGTTGAAGGAGGTCAGTGTGAAACACTAATCCCAGGGACTCCAACTGGAGAGACTTTCTTATGAAAACTGAAGGCTGCCCAAGGAACACAATAGTGTCCTATCACCCATTTACACACACATATGCACCCCTTCCCCATCACCACCATTACTCACAGATGAGCACAAGGAGATGTAAACTCTTTGCCCCTCAACTTACCTTTCTGAAGAATCACATTGAAGTTGTGATTATTGCATAGCACCAGGATGACCTCACTTTTGGTCCTCATTATCTTCACCTGTTCCCTCTGCAACTAGAAGGGGTTGTGAGACCTCTAACAAAATCCTTGCATTACTTAACCCTCTCAAGGGGCACTCGCTTTATGTTAGAAGGGGGAGTATCTGGGTCTCCCTCCTTTCAACATAAGAACAATCTTACCTAAATCCCGACATCATAGACCCTCTGCCCAACATTGTCTACACAGTAAGATGGTACCATGTAGACATGGTTCCACTTCTTTATCAGACTCACTAAAACTTTAAACAGACATGCAGATGAAAGGCTCCATCCAGGACCTCCTGAGTCCTAATCTATAGATGTGCAGGTCCATAACTTTGATAAATGTCTAAGATAAATGTGACACAGCTATGACCAGTGCTTCTCAAACTTCCATGTACATTTAGATCACCTGGAGATAATGTTAAAATGCAGGTTCTGACCCAGTAGGTCTGGGGTGAGCTTGAGAGGCAGCATCTCTGACAAGTCCCTGGGGCTAATGCTGGCTAAGGAGCAAACTTTAGCTAACAAAGGTATAGCATTATGGTTCTCAACCTTGGCTGTACATTAGTCATTTTGGGAACTTTGAAAAATCCTGTTGCCCAAGTGCACCTCTGACTATGTCATAGTTTCCGGGATGGAGCCCAGATGTCAGTAATTTCTAAAGTTCCCCAGGTGATAAGCATGCAGCCCTGTTAGAGAACCACTGGTCCAGGGGCTTTTTCCCAGCCCAAGTGGGTTGGTGATTTGTTTGTTTAGTTCCCATCCCATCACAGACCTGATACCTACTCTCCCAGATCCATTTTCCAACCAGCTGGTCACTGCTGATTTTTCCAGAGAGATAGACAATATATACTATCATCACAGAAGAGCTCATTGAAACATATTCTTTTGTACAAATAACCAATGGCAGTATTATCCAAGCCTGTACATCCAGTATATTACCTCTGCACAGAAAATTAATTCTGAATTGTTAGTTAATGGCTTCTTGGCTTTCTTCTCCTGGAGCACTCTGTGTTACAAATTTATACAAATATGTAGGCATGTGATACAAAGACACACTGGTTGCATGGGATTAATCTCTTACCCAGTCCCTCCATTATTTGCTTCCTATAATTTTATACTCCTTGGTCTTTTCTTGAGAACCCTAAAGAATTAGTATATTGTTACCCTACCTCTTCCACCTTACTCAATGTCATTTATACTTCTGAACTCTTGCCCATGGTGTTCAGAATTCCTCTGCTCACCTTGTTGACATGGCTGATTCCTACTCATCTTTCAGCTTGCTTTCTCTTGCCTTTGGAAGGCAAAGAGAAGGCAGGCATCACAATTCTAGGCATTCCTCTGTGTTCCTCTAGCATCCCATGGCAGTATCTATTGTTATCCTATGCAGCACTGGTTGATTTTCTAATTGCTAGTTGTCTAATCTGTATTTCCTACAAGGTGGTGAGTTCCTCAAGAGTGGAAGTGGCTTGTCCACCTCTTGATACGTTATCTTGAACAATGCTCAAGCATAGCAGAAGCTCAAACAGCATCTACTGAGTGGTGGTTCCTCTCCTCTTTCTTTTTTCTGGCTTCTCTATTGCATTGTACAAAATCTACAGAAGCTGATGTGATTTAGCATGATTCTGATTGGCATATTTGCTTAAGCCAGTCCATACCCAGTGAAAGTATAATTGGAATACCAAGTCCTTCCAAAACCCTGCCAATCACTCTGCTGTGTAAATAGGCACAGGTGATTGGTTCTAATCAAAGTCATTAGGGAGGTCCTGGAATGATCCTGCTGCCATATGTAGATAATTATGGCAGAAGTCTAAAGTTTGGATGTTAGCCAATCTAAATAGCATTAACATGAGGCATTTGCATAGAACAAAAGGGGAGGGATGACACAGTATTTGGGCACCCATCTTCATACTTTACATATATTAACTCACTCATTCACTATAACAGCCCTTTGAGAGAACTACCATTAGTTTCTCAATTTAATAGGTGAAGAAACTAAGACACAGCTAGCTTGATCAAGATTATACAGCCAGTAAAGTGTGGAGTCTCTAGTAGAAAAAGGTAGATTAACTGCAGATGTGTGTTTTCATTGCCCTGCAGCACCAGAGAGTGAACTTTTTATCAGAAACAACATTAATTGAGCTTCTCAATGGAATGCCCCCTGCCATTCGTGTGTTAGTAAATAAGAAACCCAGCTTGAACCCTGGGAGTAGAATGGACCATGAGGGTGTTCCACTAGAGTGGCACTCCTCAAACTTGAGATCCAACCAGTTCATGTTTTTCTCTCTCAAATATATACACACACACGTTCAGACATACCCATTTGTCAGGACCATCAAGGGAGCTCTAATCCAATACCTATAATACCTACTAACAAATAAAATGACTCAGAATAGGAACAGTGGAGGTTTTCCTAGGGTTGTATTTGCTTTTGGTGATAAGACTGGAATGCTAGAACTAGCACTTTCGTGGATGGTTTCTCAGTCTAATTTCCTCTTGTTACTATGACACTTTGTCCTTGCTTGATGCCTATTTTGGGGTCAACCAGTAACCTAAGTCTTACCCTTCCTGGGCTCTCTGGTGTGCCCAATATCTTTCTTTTTTTTTTTTTTTTAAAGATTTTATTTATTTATTTATACATACAAGCACTGGGTACAGTCAGAAGCGCGGGAGGGTGAGAGAATTCACCAGAGCCAGAGCGGGGAGCAGAGCAGGCAGAAGGACCAAAGTACACTGCTGAGGGGAGCAGCGGGCGGCAGGAGAGGTCTGCGCGCCATGTGGGACCCTCCTCCGGTGGCCGGGGAGCAGCCGGGGATCGAACTGGCGCTGCAGAGGATGCGGGCAGCTTCGCAACCCAGTGCTCAACCGCTGCACCACCAGGGAGGCCCCCAATATCTTTCCTTCAGGAAAAGAATCAGGGTGAGGGGGTCTTGTTGCATATTCAAGGGCCTGATTGGAACATGTATCCTCCCTCATTTCTGGAATTTTTCAGTTTTTGTGTGAACTATTTTATTGGTGGTCCCACATTTGAAAAAGTAAGATTTGGACTCAACTTCTCATGGACGAGATGTGGTCCAAGATGTGGTTTATAGACGTCAAGGTGACCAAGATGTGGCCAAGATTACAAATGTAATCTGATGTGCCCACACCTGGTAAACATTCTACTTCTTCCCATTTCTGAGGCTGGGGAGACAATTGAGAAGCTAATATTTTTAATGACGTTTTCTATAAAAGATTCTTCTGTGAAAGAAAAATATCCAAAAAGGTAAGGACTTCACAAGACTATAGTTTGTGTAGTCTTACTCCTTGTTATGCCACAATAGAAACCATTAGAACTTCATTTACAAAGTGAAAGTAGTATCAGTATCTCTAGAGTAATGTTTCTCAAAGGGTGGCCCCCATGCCAGCAGCATCAATATCGCTTGGAAACTTGCTAGAAATGCAGATCCTTGGGCACTACTCTGGACCCCACCCTGGGGATGGAAATTGACAGTGTGTTTTCCAGATGGTTCTGAGGCTTGCTTACTTTTGAGAATCTGACATCTATAAAAAATGCCATAAAAAATGCTGCCATAAAAAATGAAGCTATATAATTAAAACATGCTTCTTAATATATGCCCTCACTCAAGTAGATAGACACAAAGGATGTATCTATCAAGTATCCTTTCCTCAAAGAGTATCTCAACTGATGTTTCCTGTTACCTAGAAACAGAGATCTGTCCCAGGCATGAAGCTTCAGTCAATTGTAAGTAGCTAGACATAAACTGCTGGGAAATTGAAGCCATCCATTTATTACTGACCCTAGAAAAATACCTCCCTAGTGTACAAACCATGATTTGCTCATTGATCAAGGCAGGTGGAATGTGGTTGGTGGCTGATGATTAATTCAGAAGGGTCTTCCATGGAATTCAGCTCACTTCCTTGCTCACAGCTGCCTTTTGAGCCTATGATATTAAAGCTGTGAAAATTCTGAAAGCTAATTCAACCAACTGACTTTAATCAACCAGGGATGCTAGGGCACACTGAGAGACCATAAAGATTGGGGCTTTGGTCAAATTCAAATATTACTGCTTCTGACTGGGGCTATTGCCAAGATTCACAGAACAAATGGAACAGGCATCTTTACATCTTTAAAATTAGTTACAAAGATCAAAACATAAAAAAGCTAGAGTGGTTTTTCTGAGCATAAAAATGTATCCTTTCAGAAATAATTAATTTGATAAAATTACTCATTAGACCCATGTATCATTGTGTTATTATAGCTGCAATATCTAAAATAACTTTAGCTTTCTTTTTGAAGAAACCAGCACTAATTCTAAAAGTTACATACCTAATTAGGTCAGACAGTCGCTAACTTGTCTTTCAGTACTATTCTATGGAGAATACCAGTTCTAATTACCCTCTCAAAAAAAAAAAAAAATGGACATGGATTCACATGCAAGATTGAAGATAAAATAGAAGGTCAGCAAACTTAATAGGATCCATAGTCCAGGTCCATAGATCTATTGTCCAGCTTTGTCTTTGTTAGTAACTTATATTGTCTTGTGTCTGAGGAAGGATTTCCTGGGATATCATTCTAACTACATATGAGTAACATCTCAAATGATCACAATCCTTGTGCTCCCTTGAGTGACATCACCATAATTCCCCAGGGTAGAACACTGGCATAACCTAGTGTTGTTCCTGATATACATATCTTGGTCATTTTCCTTCTCTTGAGCCAAGGGCCACCAAGATGAAAGGTTTATATAATGCTGGAATCAAAGTTATAAGAGGTCATCAGGCTGATAGAGTGCTTTGTGTTGATGTAACAACTCTACTCATCCTTTTTTGTTGGCAGAAGCCACAAGTTCCAGTTGCCTTTCAGTCTTCCAAGAGTCTCAGAGTTAGCTCTGATTCTTAGGCCCCTCTTGAAACCAGCATAGACATGCGTCAGCTTTAGTCTATAGGGTCAGGCTCCAACAAAAAGTAGTAATTCACATTGATTCTGACCCCACCTTTTCAGTATTACAACTCCAATCAACAACCCTCAAAGGAAGATGGCTGAATTTACCCAATTCCCTGAAGCTGTATCAATTCTTGAACATCACAGTTTGCCAGCAGGTCCTTTGCCCATGTCTCCTTTAATTCTCATAACAATCCCACAATTTAGGTACTGCAAGCTCCCTGTTGGAGGTAAGAAAAAGGAAGCTTAGAGAAATAAGTACTCTGCCCAGCGAATGAGTGAAAGAGCTAGTAGTTGAACTCAAATCCAATTAGAATTAGGGCAAGGTAAGCTTACCTCTCAAATCCAACTTCTTTCCTTGTTAGGAAAGTGAGTCCTTCCAAAAACAGTATTGAAAGGCAAGTTAGTGACTGTCTGACAAAAAACTGGGTTACTGATAATAATGAATATTTTTTAGGTGGATACTAACCAGTCTCCTTAGGTCCATCTGTTAGTCAAGGACATCCAGGTGTCCATTGCTCTAGTCTGGTTGATTCCAGGACTCATTTAGAAGGCAGTAGTTGTCAAAGTGTGGCCCTTGGACTTGCAGGTCCTATGTCACTATGTCCTATGTCACTATGTACAGGCTGGAGATGTAAGTTATCAGGTCCCACCCCAAACCTACAGAATCAGAAACTCTAGAAATCTGGGTTTTAACTAGTCCAACAGGTAATTCTCATGCATAAGCAACATCTGTGGAGCACTGGCCTAATCTGCTCCTTGGCGTAGACTGAAACAATGAAACAAAGACTAAATTTGGTCTTTTTAGACTTTCCCATTGTCTCACTAACATTCTGTCGTGTGTGTATGTGTGTGTGTGTGTGTTTAAATCCTGGATTGACTTTGAAGCCCTTCATTTTCGTTTCTGGTTTGCCAAAAATCAAATTCATTTCTAACTCACTGAGGATACCAGAGCTCAGCTCCTCACAGAGAATCTCTGCATCTTGGGAGAAAATTGTTTCCTTACATCACCTTGCTTCTTTGACCTTGCCAGGTGATTAGGATTTTCTTCTAGGTCCCTGGAGTTTTATTGCCCATGCACATGTGCACAGGATCCCCAAGGGTTGTTCAGATAGTTTCCAGGCTTTCTGGGATGTAGTGGCTTTAAAAAAAAAATGATTTTTTTTGCCTCTGCTTTCCATTTTCTCTAATTAATGAGTACCTACTACTTTATGATTCCCTTTTGAAAGGGAATGTGATTTTCTTTTAGTTTCCTTCCCCCCCAAGGATATTTGGAGAAGTTAAGAAAAAGGTTGTTTCTCAATTATGTGAGGCTATTGCTTATTAACAGCAAGTTGTAATGGAAAAGGCAAGCTGTGGAGCTCTGCAGAGGGGGTTTCAATATCATTTCTGCTTTATCAACTTTGAAGCCTTGGGGAAAAAAACAGTTAAAATCTCTGAACTTTATTTTTTTTTCATTTTTAATATGAAAAAAATAATACACCCCATAGGGCTGTTGTGAGAATTATATGACACCTAGCACTGTGCTTGGCATATTGCAGGTATTAACTAAATAACTATTATTATTGTAAAGAATGAAATGGCCTTATTTCCTCAGAGCAAAAGTATGGAAGCCACTGGAAAAATGTAACATATGTTTCTAAAGAACCGAATTGATTTCTTGATAAGAAATAGAAATATGATTTCTATATTAAAATAAGCCAGGACTCTGTTTAATCTCTCTTACATGTTTCTGAATTTTTAGAAGAATGCATGATTATGAAGAAAATTTAAACTTTTTTGAACTCCATTGCTTTTTACTCTGCATACCCCGCCAGTCCCACCCCTGTGCATTGCATTCATCCTCTTTACTCTCAGGTATACTTTACGGGAACAATCTAGAATGCACTAGAAAGGGTGGATGAGTGAGAGCAATAAGCAGGTAGGTAAGGTTTAACTGGAAGTCACTTTCTAACAATTAGCAGGGGCTGTACAATAATGAAGAACCTGCCTGAGATAGCATAAGGGGTATTATTGGGGGCAGGTAGGACTTGGTTACTCCTCATATATTTTGCAGCCTTGAGAGCCCATGTGGTACGATTCCCACCCACTGGGTTCCCTCCACTCACAAACGACTAACTTGATGGATGAACAAACGAATGAATGAATGAATGTGCTTTGAATCTACACCCTTCAGGCTACCACCTCCATCCAGTGTCCCTATTCCTGCCATCATTCATCACCCCAACCCCAGTGAGACTTTCAGTAACACCCCCTTTTCAGTTGGGATTGTGTTGAACTACAAATAGCAGAAAACCTGTCATAAACTAAGGGGGGTTATGTATCTCAAAAAACAAGACATTTGTGATTTACTTCATGGTTGCATGATGGCTGCAAAACTCACACTGTCACATCGTTCTGTATTCAAGGATGAAAGAGCAAGGACAGAGGGAGAGTAATATCCCAGACACCACTTCTGCCTCTATGCCTCCTCTCCACTGCTGCTTAACAAACCACCTAAACTAGGGCATCAACAACAAGCATTTGTTCAACTAACATCTATGTGGGGAGCCAGTTTGGACTGACCCAGGTGTTCAGTTCTATTGTCTGCCGAATATTTCTCTTGTGCTGTGCTAGCTCAGGTCTGCAGGGCGGATCAGCTTCTGTGCATAAGGTGCTGGTTGCTTGTCTGTTGTCATCCAGGGCACTTCTGGGAATGTTCTGGGAGGCTACCCAGCAGCATTTCCAGGAGAGGGCAGAAGCTTGCGAGATCTCTTGAGGCCTAGTCTCAGAACCTGTCCAACATCATTTTGTCTCATTCTTTTAGCTAGAAAAATACCCTGTCTTGTGATGGGAGTTGCTGCAATGCCACATTGCAAATCTGTTCAGACAGCCCTGGCTGGAGAGCAGAGTCTTCTATGTACACCATGGACTCATTAGCCAAAACTGAAATTGGCAAAGTGAGGGCTTTGCCTTTCTTTTCTTCTTTCCTCCCCTGTCTCCCTCCCTTCCATCCCTCCTTCCTCCCTTTCTTTCTTCTATCCATCCTTCTCTCTGTCCTTTTCCCACACCCTTATTTCCTCCCCCTTCCTCCTTTTCTCTCTTCTCAACCTACTTCTCTCTTTTTTGTAAACTTTACCAGACCCGGGCCTCCCCGGTGGCACAGCGGTTGAGCACTGGGTTGCAAAGCTGCCCGCAGCCTCTGCAGTGCTGGTTCGATCCCCTGCTGCTCCCCGGCCACCGGAGGAGGGTCCCACATGGCGCGCAGACCTCTCCTGCCGCCCGCTGCTCCCCTCAGCAGTGTACTTCGGTCCTTCTGCCTGCTCTGCTCCCCGCTCTGGTGAATTCTCTCACCCTCCCACGCTTCTGACTGTACCCAGTGCTTGTATAAATAAATAAACAAATAAATAAATAAATCTTTAAACTTTACCAGACCCTGTAATAAAGACAGGCCAAAGAAAAGGGTGCTGGAGAAGGGTATTGGTATGAGCCACTTTGTAGTGCCCACCATATGATTTAACCATCATTCCAGACTTTTCTAATGAAGTTCTTGGACAAGCATCCTGATTAGACCACCAGAAACCTCAGCTCCAGCATTCTCCTATGGGCATATCCCAGGAGGCACTCATTTTGACCCAGCAGTCCTCAAAATGGCATCAGGTTCCTGTTGAGGTCTTCATTGAGGGCAAGTGATGCAGAAAATATGCCTCTTTTCCTTGCCATGCCCATCCCCAAATGTCAGTCAGTTGGACTTGTGCAAAGTCTCTGTGAGACAGCCGGCCACCTGCTTCCTGCTGTATTCCTAGTTCTCCTCAGAAACAGTCTTTGAGTATGAAAGGCCGCCTTCAAAATCCTGCATATCAATCACTCTAAGGATTTTTACTTGAAAACCAAATAATTTGTAAATGGCATATAGGTAAATATCAGTCTGGATGCATAAATTTGCAGGCTACATGGGCGTTTCAATGATTACATAGGCCTCAAAAATAAAGAAGATTATTATTCACAAAAAAAAAATACTCTCATGATCTGGAGTTCATATAGTAGTAGTGGGCAGGTATTGGGCACTTCTGTGTGCCTAGAGGAGTGCTAAACCTTTCATATACTCTCATTTCATCCTTGATTTAAGGAAACAGGAAATATCCCCATATGATGAAATTGAGGCACAGATAAGTCAGTGTCTTCTCCAAGAAAATGCTTGGAGAATTGGTATTCAAGTTCATCTCTACCTGACCATGAAGACACACACTGCTCTCTACTATTTATAATCCATGGTACGAACATAATTTTGACTAACCCTAGAAATAAGGTACACAGACTTGACTGAGCCCATGTTATGAGTGAGACCCAAAAGAATTAAAACCCAGGTGCACATAGAGTTTCTCATGGGTTCTAAGGACCATGGTCCAGCTTTGTAGAGTAGAATCTAGTGTTTAAGCTGAATGATTATTGATAACTTAAAAAGGTGTAAACAAGATCTTAGTAGGTAAATTTCATTAGTGATGTCATTGATGTCTACTGAACTACATTTGTAGATCTGGAGTTTGTTGTGGGTTTTGCTAATTTTTTTGTTTTTGTGCTGTAGGATCTTGGTATTATCCCACACATGAGTGTTTCCCTAACTATATTCTGCAGAATAGTTGCTCTGGAATGTGCTTGTAAGAGTCCCATGTACAGAAACCATCCCACAGTCAAACAAATTTATAAAATGTCAGGTCCATTAACATTGAAGTTTGTTTACTGAAAGTCTTATTGGAGTCTTTTAGACATTGTCATCTGCATCCATGTGCTGGATGTATAAGGTGACAGTGGATTCTGCTTAGTGGGCATACTTGGATGATGAGACGTACTGACTACTGTCCTGTCACAGCATTTCAGGCCAGGGCAGATCACAGATACAACAGTGTCCATATAGAGCCTGGGTGTGTCTTAAAAGTAGTCCTGGCCATGGACTATGTAAGTGTATGTAAGTACACTCTAGGCCACTTGAAAGGCCACAGAATCACCTAAGGACACATCTTTATGCGACACATGACTGGATTTCATTGTGGATCAATCTGATCTCTTTATGTTTGGTCAGAATTCAGAAATTCCACTCATAAATATCATGTTTCCCAAGGCTTTTAAATTCTTTTCTTCCCATTAGAATTTCTAAGAATTCTTATTTTGATTGAAAATTACTTTGCTTCTAAAGATTTAGGACTTGTTATGTTTATTTTCCTCAGACAAAACCATTTGTTTGGCTTTTCAATACCAAACAAAGAACATCCATTGTTTCTTCATGTGTGTCAATTATGTATAAAAGTGTGATGTAGCCTCACTTGGGTATTGCTTTACATTTCTGATGCCAAATTCAAAAAGACATAAGAAAACTCAATTGGGCAAGGAAACTAACATTTTTGTAGTGTTAACTTTAGATAGCTCTTTAGATAGCTCTTTATATATAGTCTGACCTAGTCTGTTCACAATCTTTGAGGTATTTGTGTCGTCACTTTACATATATAAAATCTGCTTCTTACATAAATCAGATTATTTAAGTTTACACAGAAAATAAAAGAGTCAGGGTTTGAACTGTCTGACTGTAAAACTTTTTTTTTCTATTATGATAAAGCAAGCCAAACAAGAAATTAAAACAAAATGATAGAAAATTATCATTTGAAAACAAATTTGATGGAAAATTATTACTATTTGTAACAATAATCATATTACCCCTATAGGACAGAAAAGTGTAAAAGGTGGTATATAATCAATATCTATTAAACCATGAAGAATGACTGAGAAACTAATATAGTCTTTTCACTAGATTTAAAATTTAGCAACTAGTTCTTAAAGCTTAAAGTGTGGTTATTTTGAGAAAGAGCAAACTATGCATTAAAAAAATGGGCAGTAAAATTATTAACTACATTACCACCAGCAGGTGATTTATTTTAAAAAAACAACATAGATTGAAGAAGTAAACTGACACATTATTGAGTAATTTTTGTCTGGAATTTTTGATCCCAAGATTATGTAAGATAACAATACTGGCTCACAATCTGCCCTTTGGTACCAGCTGATGACCAACTAGACAGTCTGTTCTGTGAAAATGTATTATCGATTGACCTTAGGATGTTGATGAGCGTAGCTGAGACTTCTGGGACAGATTTGACCTTTTATAGACTGTGGGCCTGTTTGGAGATGTAACTTTCATTCACCTTAAGATTTTAGCTAAAATGCTTTAGATCATTTTCTAAGCAGTCACTGTTGGCATTTTGGGTTTTGTAATATGGGCCTGGTTCTTGTGAAGCAAAATGATTAACAGATCAGAGATCAGGATGTATGTTCCATCTGAATATACTCAGCCTCTGTTATGATCAAGGAAGATATGTAGGAATAGCCTAGTTAGTTTTAAGGGAAAGACAAAGGATGTGCTAAGGAATAGCACGCTAGTGCCGCTCATGAGCAGGTGGATGTGTGCATGCTAGATACGTGTGCTCCTCTTTCCTCTCCTCCTCAAACTTCAAAACCAGAAAATGTCTTCCAGTTGTGGGAAAGAAGACCAAATATGTCCAAAGTATCACCCAAAGAATGTGCATGTCATGTCTCTTTGTGTTCTGTGACTGTATTTTTTTTCTTTAAATCATTGTGATAGAGAACTTTTTAAAAAAAATCTGTGAATATCTTGATATTCAACTAATGTGCTACATCATTCATACCATCTCTGCTTGGTTGGGATCTTATGTCTCAGTTCGTGCAGAGACATTTATCATTATGGGTATTTTATTAGTATCATTCTGCTTTATTCCATTTTGTATTCCACATTTTCTTCCACTTGTCCTTTCTCAACTATCTCTTATTTTGTTCTTTTTTCCTCTCTTCTCACCCAACACACACACATGCACACACACACACACACACACACATGTACATGCACACACCCTTTGACTTGATTTCTGGTCTTACAATGTAATGGTTATATAACCCTTGGCCAATCTCTTAACACCTTGGAAGCTATTTCCCATACATAAAAAAAGTAATAACTGCTCTGCCCATCTTGCTTTGCAAACTGTAAAATGCAACCCCAATATAAGTCTGTCATCATGATTATTTTTGGCCTATCCCCTCTTATCCACTATAACCTAAGCATGTCCCTGATTGAGGCTGTTGGTCATTTTGATTGTTGGTGAGGCTATAGGGGTGGAAGAGCCTCACCCTGCACCACTAGTCACTATTCCATTCTTGAGTTTATAGTGGATTTGTTCTTTTTCCTTTTTAGCTACTTGAGTTTTGTTTATCTGGTCAGTGAAGATCATTTCATTTCTAGTTCATTTTTATCTGCTCAGCAATTAGTAATTGTGGTGCTTACTGTCTTTCCCATTATTCTGCTCACCTGGCTTTTTTCCTCTCTCAGGAGGATGGAGACTCTTGAGAATATTAAGGGATGTGATTAAGGCACAAGGTTTAATAAGGAGAGAGGGCAGACAGGAACTGAGAAAGAAATACTGTTTGGACAATTTGAGAGTGTCACAATAATTCCAGAGCAGTTTCTCCAGTGTTATCATAAATTCACTTACGAGGCATGATAAAACTCACTGTTATGGTTATAGGTCTTAGTGAACCATTAGGAATTTGGGATGGGGTGCAGACTTTTTTGAATGGCTGTTGAAAACAGCATGCAAAGTTTTCTTGACTTCTTTAAATATCGTCAAGATATTTATTTATATGCCAAAGCCAACTATAAAAATAAATATCCAGGGCCTCCCTGGTGGCACAAGCAGTTGAGTGCAGTGCTGTGAGGCAGTGTGGGTTCGATCCCGGCCAACTGTGGAGATACCCACATGGCAGAGCAGACCTCTCCTGTGTCGCCCGCTGCTCCCCTCAGCAGTGTATTTCAGTCAGCCTGTTCTGTTCCCTGCTCTGTCTCTGGTGAATCCTCTCATCCTCCACACATCTGGCTTTTACCCTGGTTCTTGTATGCATGAATAAATAAAATAAAAAAAAATCCAAAAGAGTGATTTATAAACTTAATTAAACAAAAGCATTCCTTTGGGAGAAGGGAATAGGGAGTAACAGAAAGAGCAGTGGGCTAGAATTCAGATATGCCTTTTCATTCCATTTCTGCCACCTTGCTCTTGGGCAACCTTAAAGAGTAATAACAACTCTACAGTGCTCTTCAGATTAGAATATACCCTCATGTTCATCATCTCATGTGTACCTGGTCATGGTTCCACTGGTGACATAGGAAAGACATGTAGAATCCACTGGGCACAGGCCCTCATCCATCAAAATTAGTTGTGTGACTTTGAGCAAACAGTTCACCCTCATGTTCTTCATTTGTACATAAGGTATGAATAATAATGCATCCTCATTTGGTTATTTTGTGGACAAAGTAAAACCATGTGTATAAGAGTGCATTGCAAAATGCAATGAATTACACAGTAGTTTGTGAGATTTTAGGAACAAGGGAGAAATTCTACACCTTCCACTTGTAGAGTTTTGCTTGGAAGCAATAGAAACTAAGTATAAGCTAAGCAAAAAAAGAGCATATTTGGACAATATCACATGATTCACAGAACGTGATAGCAAAGATGAAGATTCAAGCTCAGAAACTATCCAGGAATCAGTGGAAGTTTAAGGGCCAGAACTTCAGCAATAAAATGCCACAGAAGAGTGTGGGTTGAACACTGCTATTGCCACAACTGGCCCCATTATTACTACCACTGACCCCAAAGGAATTGATACCTTTACCACCCAAATGAATGCTCACTTGCCCTATAACATTGTTTTCTCCAGATTCAAAGTCTTATGGGGGACCAGTAAGTCAGCTGAGATTATCTGCTTACTTTCTTGGTTGCCAAAGTGCTAAAAGGGAACAGCTAACTTTCCTCAACTTCCATATTAGGAAACAACATTCTATCTCTTACTGCTCCTGGGATTTCTCCCCACATAGGAATGGCATTGGGAAATCAATTTCAGGCCCATTTGGAGTAAATGATCTACTCAGCAGCCACAATTATTGTTGGCAGGACTAAATTCGGGTCTCCTCATCCCCAATCTCCTAGACCTTTTTCACTATTTTGTGTCCCTTACATAAATATATTTAGTCTTTTAATGAACATGGAATCTCTCCAATATACTAGCCACTGTGGTGGGGTTCCTCTAGCTCTGATATGTTGAGATTTTATGATTAAATGTTTCCATGTAGAATATTCCTGATGATAAATCACTACATTAAAACCATTGTTTGCATGATGAAACTTTAAAGAACCTTAAATTTAAAACAAGGATTACTATCAGAAGCACCCTTCAGAGTCAGCAGAAAGACATAACTGAAAAAAAATAATTTGCTCAACCTGAAGAAAAAGGAAATAGCAGCACCAGGCAGATTTCTCAGGCCCCATCAATGTCCACTGTTAAAATTTATTCTGTAAGTCAAAGAAAATGTTGCACAGGTCAAAGACTTATAACCCATAACATGAATCTAAAAGTTGGCTTGCCTGACCACTGCCTCGATCTTATACTGCAAGGGGTCTCCACACACCATCTCCACTTTGCCTATAACATGCCAAGATACAATATGGACATGAGGTAAAAAGAATGCATGCTTTGAGTCTTTTCAAGACTTTAATCCATATTTTTTAATTGGTAAGAATGTGCCTTTTTCTCACAGAGGCTTTCTAACTTTATCCAGTTGTTGCCTGATTAGAAGCAAAGTGGGTACAGAATCTAGTAAGAAGGAAAGTAAGTGTCATAGCCTGAGTTCATTAGAAAATGATGCTTTGAGGGCCTCCCCTGTTGGCACAGTGGTTGAGCACTGGGCTGCGAAGCTGCCTGCAACTTCTGCAGCGCCGGTTCAATCCCCGGCCGCTGGTGAGGGTCCCACATGGCGCCAGACCTCTCCTGCCGTGCCCACTGCTCCCCTCAGCAGTGTATTTCATCAGTCTGCCTGTTCTGTTCCCCGCTCTGGCTCTGGTGAATTCTCTCACCCTCCAGCGCTTCTGACTGTACCCAGTGCTTGTATAAATAAATAAATCTTTAAAAAAAATGGTGCTTGAGGCAATTTCTTAGATGTTAAAGGTATATTAGGAAGTACAACTCTAGGGAAGCTGGAGTGTGGAAAAAACCAGGAATGACTCAGGAAAGACAGGAGAGCATATTTTTAAGGAATATATCACGGCGTTTATAACAAGCACAGTTGATTACTCAGTCTCTCAGGAAGTCTTCAGAGAAGCTGCCTGAAACCACTGCATGTTTTAATAGTCTGTCCTGGAGGAAGAAGGAAGAATAATTTTTATGCTAGCTCTTGTATCTCCTTGGTCACAGTTGTCCCATGTGAGCTCAGCTCTCTTTCACCTACACCCTCTAGTTAGTCACCTTGGAAGCCATATCTCTGGCATCTAGGAAGGCAGCAGCATCCATGGCACAAGCCAAAGTACTCAGAGTGAGCCCATGACAGGAGTGAGTCAGTGGCACTCCCCATCTGTCAGCCTGCAACTGGGCCACCTGGGCAAGAAATTGCAAAGAGCTCCATGGTGCCTCATGCCTCGATAAGAACAGGAAAGTTCAGGAATGAGAGCTAAGAGACATGTACAAGAAGGCACAAAATATGCCTGTGAATGACACAAAGAACCAGGAGCAGCCACTGCAGAGATTCTATCAACTAATCAAGTAGAACTCCGTGAAGGAGGATAGAGTTGAAAACATTCCTCCGAACCTACAAGAATTCATTTGGTCCAGGAGATCTTCATAAGGGCTAACCAGTACCATTCAGAGGAAAGCATGAACAAGGGTATCCAGGAAAGTATATAAACTGGGTTGTGTATCTGAGAGCCCTGCTGCAAATTTCTTGGTAGATATAAATTCATTAAAATGCAGGGCTGGACTTAAAAAAAAAAAAAAGTGAAGTCCCTTTTTTAGAGGAAATGAAAACTATACAGTAAATGTATGAACTGATTTTGTAGCTACTCCTGGAGGGTGGAAAGTAATAGATTTATTTTTAATTCCAATAATAATGGGTTTGGGTGTTTTTCCCTCCTGCAGAGAAAGGACTTAGACTTGAGCAAGGTGGGAGACATAGAATCAGGACCCTCAAAAGGCTGCATCCCCAGTACAGCTAGTATACATACATAGATGCACATACACACCCACAGTAGGCAGTGACAAGGATGCTTTTCCCTCACTATTTGCATCTTGTTGGGCAAAAAAAGTTTCATCTGAAAAATAAAAATCAGGACTGCATTCCTTAGGGATCTGAGATCTGATTTTATAATGCTAAAGAGATACAGGGAAGCATCAAGGTGAAAATATAAAACATATCATAAAAATTGACCCCGCAACAGTGATATTCCTAGGATACTCAGTAGAAGTAAAAACAGGATATAGTGGGAAGGCTAGCCATAGGATTTGTTAAGGAAGAATTAATATTTCCAGGAAAACCAGCTACATAAACTCAATGATTCACTTACAGAGCAATCTGAAAAGACTATAAAAGGAATACCTTAAGTTGTTGAAAAATGTAAAAAAAAAATTATCCCACTAATAAAAGATTAAGATCTTATAAAAATAGGTACCTTAGAAAAACAAATACAGCTTCTAGAAATGAAATTTTTTTGTAATGTTAACTTTAGATAGCTTTTTTTATAGTTCTTTATATAGTCTGACCTAGTCTGTTCACAAATCTTTGAGGTATTTGTGTCTCCACTTTACATATAAAACCTGCTTCTTACATAAATCAGATTATTTAAGTTTACACAGATAATAAAGGAGTTAGGATTTGAACTGTTTGACTGTAAAACTCATATTCTTTCCATTATGAAAAAGCAAACCAAACAAAAATTAAAAATTATCATTTGAAAGCAAATTTTCTGGAAAATTAATAATAATTGTAACAGCAATCATGTTACTCCTGTAGGACAGAAAAGTGTAAAAAGTGGTATGTAATCAATATCTATTAAAACATGAGCCATTTGAAAGCGTTAAATAATAAAAACACTACAAAAGAGAGTATTGGTAGTTGAAAAATAATTTTGAGAAAATTATACAGAATTGTACGGAGAAAGTATAAAAAGGAAGAATTGTTTATTCCATATATAACTAATATGTTTATCCCATATATAACATATATAACATATGTTATATATAACATAAAACATATGTTTATATGTTATAACTAATCTGCTTATCCCATATATAACTAAAATGTTATAGATTCCAGAAGGAAAATATATAGAGAGAATACAGAATAAACAATTTGAAAGTATTTTCCAACATTAATAAATGACCTGAATGCATGGATTCAAGAAACACAGTGACCTTTATGCAGGTGAAATAATCAAAATCCAAAATCAAAGGTAACATTTTTAAAGCAAATAGAAGCTGATGACAGGTTCCTTATACAGGAACAAATTTGCACAACCAGAAGACATATCAATATACACAATTATGCCTGATAATGCTGTGTTGAAATAAAATTACCATTCATTTAGGAGCCTATAACCACCTAAACTATCATTCAGAAGATCAAACAAAATAAATACATTTTTTGCACCAAAAAATAAGGATTCTTCCTCTACCAATATGAATAAATCTCAAAATACAAAACTGAGAAAAGCAAGTTCCACCAGGATATGTACAATATTATTGACATAAAATTTAAAGTCCAACACTGAAGTATCCACTGCTATATATCTAATATCCAAAGCAATATTGTATATTGAGAAATATGTACTATTGAGAAAATTGCAACCGCACTTAAGATAGTGGTTACTGCTGGGTAGGATAGAAGGAAAGCAGAAGGGATGTGAACGACTGTTATAACTCTATTTATTTTTATGCATACAAGAACTGGGGTACAGGCCAGAGTTGTGGAGGGTGACAGGGTTCACCAGAGGCAGGGTGGGGAACAGAACAGGCAGATTGACTGAAATACACTGCTGAGGGGAGCAGCGGGCTAGTCAGGAGAGGTCTGCTGCACCATGTGGGTAGCTCCCTGGCTGGGGATTGAACTCATGCTGCAGAGGCTGCAGAAGCTTCATAGGTTGCATCTTAACCCGTTGCACCACCAGAGAGGCCCTGCATTATCTTTTTTTTTTTTTTTTTTTTAAAGACAACCTTTTTTTTTTTTTTTTTTTTTTTTTTTAATAGAGGCATGCTTTTTATTTATTTGTTTGCTGGTTTGTTTGTTTGTTTTGTTTATACATGCACTGGGTACAGTCAGAAGCGCGGGAGGGTGAGAGAATTCACCAGAGCCAGAGCGGGGAGCAGAGCAGGCAGAAGGACCGAAGTACACTGCTGAGGGGAGCAGCGGGTGGCAGGAGAGGTCTGCGCGCCATGCGGGACCCTCCTCCGGTGTCCGGGGAGCAGCTGGGGATCGAACCGGCGCCACAGAGGCCGCGCGCAGCTTCGCAACCCAGCGCTCAACCGCTGTGCCACCGGGGAGGCCCTGCATTATCTTTTTTAATAAAAGAAAAATCTGGAGGAAGATGGCATACTCTGAATCTCTGTTAAGTCTAGATGGAGGTGCATGATGTCTGTTATTTTACTTCTGTACTTTCTGTGTGCTTGAAATATTTCAAAATTATTTGTTAAAGAAATAAATCTATATCGAATAAGAAAGATAAGGATGGAAAGGAGAAATAGGAAAAAGGAAGCAAAAGGTGGCTTATCATGGTATGCCCTTGAGGGTGATTAGAAACAAATAACAAAGGACACTCACCCTTGTAGAAAATGCAAGTCCTTTCCAATATGACTGGGAAGAGGTGGCAGAGGGAACTGGGTATCCATTTAGGATCCGCTCCCACTTCTGCTGAGCAACTGTGTGAACACAGGCACGGACTTCCTCTCCCTGACCCTCTGTTTCCTCATCTCTTAATTAATGGGATTGGAGCTTGTTAACTAACATGATCACTTCCATTTCCAACATTCTCTTCTATATCCTTTGATTTTTTTCAGGTGGTCACATTTTCAGGCATAGCAATAACTTTCATTAATACAGCTTTATTAGTGAGACTCCTTTGGCTTCAAGTGGTAGGAATTCGGTGCAAACTGGGTTAACTAAAATGAAAAATAGCTGGTTTCTATAAGATAAATACCAAGGGATAGGTCTAGCTTTAGGCACAGTTAGATTTGAGGTTCAAATATACTACCATATTTCCTAGGTCATTTTAAAAATCTTCTATAGGGCAATTTTAGTTACGTTGGCTTCCTTCTCAGCCACCATGTAATAGACCAGATGGTGTTTTTAGATGGTGAGGGCAGAGCCAACCTTTAAATCCTCTTAAGTTTTCTGTACTGCAAGGAAAGCAAAATCTCTGTCCCTGAAGCCCCAGTGATACACTCATTGTGTCTTGTTAGCTTTGATGGAGTTCTAAGCCCACGCCAAGCCAGCCATGCTGTAGACCGGGCAGGCCATGTGCTGATTAAGGAGAGCCATGTTCATACTCCCACTCGGCCCAGTGGACTGAGAGTGGAGGAGGTATCACGTCCTAGATGAAACCAAGATGTGGTTACCAGAAAAAGGAAGAATGCATATTGGATGGCAATAACCAATGTCTGCTACGTATAATCAACAAAACCACAGTCGTGATTTCCCAGTAAGGACAGTCTAAGGAGTCAGTCTTTTTAAAATAGGGAATGACAAAGTTGAGAGGGGAATCTCCCCAGTGAGGAACATTCTAAGCATAAAATGGGGCTACCCAAGGACAATAACTTTTTGGCTTACAAAACCCAGTATTTCGGAAATGAGGCTTACGTGGCTTGAAAGATGTTGTTTTAAAATCAGTTAAGTGAGGGCCTCCCCTGGTGTTGCAGGCAGTTGAGCGCAGCGCTCCCAGCTGGCTGGCGAGGGCCCCACATGGCGCAGCAGACCTCTTCTGCCTCGCCCGCTGCTTCTCTCAGCAGTGTATCTCGTCAGTCTGCCTGTTCTGTTCCCCACTCTGTCTCTGGTGAATCTTCTCACCCTCCTGCATATCTGGCCTCTGCCCCAGTTCTTGTATAAATAAATAAATAAAATCTAAAAAAAAAAAAAAACATTAAAAATGCATTTTAAAAAAATCAGTCAAATGAGCTCTAATTAGAATGACAGGTAATAATAATGGAATGTATGGTCCATGAGCTGTTCCCCAACGTAAAATGAAAAGAAATGGTTTAAGAGGGGGCCATGTGAAGCTGAAACTTGACCTCTTACCCAGAGAATGGGGGTGTGTACAGAATGCAGTGACTTGTCCATAGTGTCTTAGTCAGAAATAGGATATGAGATTCTGTAAATCATTTATCTCACAGCACTGCATGAAAAAAATTATATTTTTGAACCACTCTCAAAACAGTAAGTCTAAATAGATAAATCTTAAAAATTTTAAATTAATATAGGAATGGTTACACATAATAGGTGCACTGTACCTATTCATTGGATGTGATTCCCAGAGAGTTTAAGAGTTCTAGAAACAGGTGAGAGTAATATATGAGGAAGTAGGGGAGGCTTGGGGAAGAATTTCTCTATCCTTCCATCCTTATCTGCTGACCCAGATTCTAGATCTTCCACCTTCAACTTTCATCTACTCCATCTTCCTTTCTCCTTCTGTCCAGAAAACAACAAAAACTACATTACAGTTCTGTATGAACCCCTGCAAGGGCTACAAAGATCTTACCATAAGCAATCTAGTGTTATGTGTCATGGATTAGGAATGTTCTCAGAAGCCCTAAGGATAGTGAACATGTTTTCTATGGTTGCTCTGCTTGTCTTTCAGACAGCACACTCAGAAGAACCCACCTCTCTTCTCTCCTCATTCTTTTTCCATTCTGCCTGCCCTCCAGGCTCAAATGTGTTCTGCCAATTCCCATCCCAACCTAAACCAGTAGCCATGGCATTTCTCAATGCTGTGTTGGCAAGTGCATCCCCCCCGCCAGACACTCAATGTTCAGAGTGAAACATTTCAAATTCATTAACTCACTAGTTAATCAATTAGTTTAAAATATTTTCTGTATAACTTCCCTGACATGGATTGTGTTCGTGACATAATTCACATGATTTATTATGCGAACAGATGCCCTTCCTACCTGAGTAAGTCATATAGAGGCCAATAGGAGGTAAATGAAGCAAAATAAAACCCCCAATGTGAAGAATCCCCAATTCTTGGAACCCTGTTCTTGAGTGGTAGAGCAGGAGCAGCATGTAGATATAACTGAATTGAATTGAATCGTGCCCATTTGTGACCTGGCTGTCCCTGGTTTGCTGATATTAATTGAATGTAATTGCTGGACTAGAGTAGCGCTGTGAGGGTGTGGCTGCTCACCAGACACAGACATGCTACCTAGAAAGTGAAGCATGAAGTCTGTGATTAATGATAATGAATATCAAGCACTTATCCATTTCCCAACCACTCGTCTATGCACTTTATATGTAATACTTCATTTTACCCTCAGACAACCCTGAGCATTAAAAAAAAAAAAAAAAAAAAACAAAAAAACTTTTTTATCCCTGTTTACACATAAGAAACCGAAACACAGAGGTGGAATGACATTCCCAAAGGCGCACATTTAATAAGTAGTGGGACCAAGTTTGACTCCTAGGTAATCTGGCTCCAAAATCTGATTTTACCTACCCCTCCTAACTGTCTCCTGATGAAAGAACAGGAATAGGCATTGCAATAGCAGGAATGTGCTTAGCCTTTTCAAACAGCTGTGGTAGAGCTCGTCAAACCTGGGTTTTGATGAGATTGAGGTGAAGGGAGCCACGTGTGTTCTAAAGCAGCCCATTCCAGGCATGGCTGTGCTGGGTACAGTGCGAGTGTTGCCTTTGCTTGAAGGGGTGAAGCTAAGTGTGGGGACTCTGGTGGAGGCATAAGATTGTCTCTTTAAGGAAGGACTTTGTTCTACCCATCTGTGGCTTCCACACCTGGCATAGGACTTGGCAAAAAGCAAGTGTTTGTGTTGGTTATCTATTGCTGTGTAACACACTGTCCCATGGTGACTTAAAACAGTACACATTTATTATCTCAGTTTCTGTGGTCAGGAGCCCAGCTTGCTTGTGTGCCTTCAGTGAAAGGCTTTCCCACCAGACTGATCACAGGATCAGTCAAAGATACATACACTTCCAGCCTCATTTGGGGAGGGACCCACTTCCACGTTGGCTCAGTGATGGCTGGCAGGATGCAGTTCCTTCTGGCTAAGCATCCCAGTTCCTTGCTGACTATTGTCAGGGTGCCATATGGGCCTCCCCAACATGGCAGCCTGGTTCATCAAGGAAGTTGAGAGAGAGGGTCAGGGAGAGAGATGCCAGCAAAGCAGGAAGACACATTCTTTCATAACCTAAACTCAAAAGAGACATCTATCACTTTCGCAAGTCACTGAGCCCAGGCATATTCAAACAGAGGGGACTCCACAAGGGTGTTAATATTAGGGAGTGAGAATCATAGGACATTACAGAGGTCTTCACCCCCACAGTGTTCAAAATCTATCTGACCAATTTAATTTTGCCCATGAAAACACAAATACCTCTCATAGGATTTGGAAAAAGAAAAACAATAAATTTACCTTATTATCCATTTTTACCCTTCAAGTTGAAAGTATTAAATCATGTCCAATAAAAGTGCTGCCTGTCATCAAGTGTTTGAATAGGAAAAGAAAACAAAAAAGCTAAAGTTTGCCTGTGCCCTGTTTTATGAACTAAATAACAGCAGATTTGCCAAGAATGGTATTATTTCCCCACTTTCCAGATGAAGAAATGGAAGCTCATAGAACTAAATAATCCCCCCCCCCATTTACCCAGAAAGGAATGGAGTTAAGACTGCAGCTCAAATCTTCCTGACCCTAAAAGTGCATCCTTTCCACTTATCTTAATCGCTAGTGCTGTTTGTCAAGCAGTTTCAGTTCTGCCCAACGTAGATCCATTGGAAGACTCTACTCTCTGTTGTTCTCGTAATTGGGTGGGACTCGGAGACTAGTTCTAGCCTCGGTGCTGCAAGTAGAAGTGGCTTTCACTTCCAAGCTCAAGTGTTTCATTGCAAGACCCTTCAAAGGCCTCTTTTCCCCCTGCCGTGGCACCAGCCAAGTTGGAGTCCCTGAGCAACCATGGGGAGCAAACCCTTTCAGCCCCACCCCCACCCCCACCTCAGTGGGCATGTCACATGAGCGTGAAACAAACTTTTGTAGTTTGAAGCCACTGAGGCTTGCAAGGGGAAATTCACCCTCTTGACTAATATGCCACTGAAGAGAAGCTGAAGGAACATAGGTCAGGGGGTGTAGATGCAGCCCTAAGAGTTGCTGTTTCTGTCTCAAGGCCAGCCTGAGACATGTCAGGCAGCCATCTTCACCTTGGCTGACCTGGGCTCCATGGCCATGGTGTCTGCGCACGGACAAGCTTCTATTTCTGGACATAGCTATATAAAATAAGGACCAGAGGGACTGACGGCATTACTCAGAGGCAGGGTGTGAACCCCGCTGCCTCATTCACTCTGAAATCTCCTTGCTTTGGAATAGCAAAGAACTCAAACAGCGAGGGAGAAGTGTTATCCCTCCCTGAGCCTGTTTCGACACACACAGCACAGCAAGAGGCTTTTGAAAAAGGCTTAAGTGGAGCAGCATCCGCACATCACAGCAGCTTGTCACTGAGTAGCCCTGGTGGCTGCAATAGTCCCCCCTCTGCTGGGCTGGGGACTGGTTCACACATGTAGGTGTCAAGATTGGGACGATTTGGAGAAGGATAGAAGCAGAGATTATGTAACTTCAGCATCAGTGTCCCATACATCCTGCTCTTGGAAAGGTGGGTCTTCTCTTTCCTGCCTGGGTTGTGAGCCCCGGGGCTTGTTTGTCTGGTGTTTGGTCCATGTGGCTGTCTTCCACACTCCAGAGGAATTCCACTGTTGTGCAGCTGCTCCCCACCACTCCAAGGTAGATGTGGTTCCCTTGGTAGGCGCTTGCATCTTCCACACGGGCAACAGCAGAGATGCACCCCCTTTATGACTCTGTCCACATCCACCTTCTTACAAGGTGCCATGGCTGCACCAGGTCTTGTCAGAGAGTGACGATAGCAGCTGAGTCAATGAAGTAACAGCTTCAATTCCATATTTTATCTAGTTCTCTCCTTGACCTAAGGAAAAAGCACTCTTCCTTGGGAGTGACCTGCTGACTAGCCCCATCACCTCATATTGCTTCCTTTTCCTCAAGTCCCAAGATTTTTGGAGGGGATGAGTCCTTCTTCAGCTTCTACCATGGGAATTTGTACCCACCCTTTAGGAAACCCCACTGTAGGAGTTGATTTCACCTAAGAGTTACCTTTTTCCTCTTGCCCTCCTCACCTCATCAGGCTTCCTTAAGTCTAATTTATTCAGTTTGCAAACACACAAACAGGGTTAGGGACACTGATGCCACATTCTGAGCTAGATTTAAGTAGTTTAAAGTCAGAACAACAACAACAAAAACCAGAGTTTTTGGCCTCATCTTTTAGGTTTCCATCTATGAGGGTATTTGAAGAATTGCTTCTAACTTACAACTAAATAAAGTTGAAACTGATTGATCTGTCCAACCCCTGCCTCTCCCTCCTTTACAGATATAAACAAACTGATTTTAAATGCTTTGCCACTAATAGTGCACTTCAGTTACTCTAGAATCCTAAGAAGATGGAAGCATTGGGTGCTATCTAAACCATGGAGTCACTGCTTCTGAAATATGTATTATACACAGGCAGTTATAGAGAGAAATGTATCTGTCACAGTTGTTTAATTTCAAGCAATGAAAACCGACCTTGCCTAACTTAAATAGAGAAGGAATGTATTGGAAGGACACTGGGTAACTCATAAAAATAAAAGGGAGAAACAAACCAAATGTCCATCAAGTGATGAGTGAGTAAATAAAATGTAGTATGTCCATACAATGTAGGAATGAGGGACGGGCAAATGCAGCAACAAGAGCAAAGCTTGAAAAAATTTGCAAAATAAAAGAAGCTAGTATAACAGACCATACACTGTATTATTCCATTCACATAAAATATCTAGAATAGGCTAATCTACAGAGACAGAATGTAGGTTAGTGGTTGTCTAGGCCTAGAGAACCGGAGGTTAGTAAATGGACAGTGGCTGCTAGTGGGTACTGAGTTACTTTTGGGGGTGATGAAAAATGTTCAAAAATTGATCATGGTGATGATTGCACAGCTCTCAGAATATATTAAAAACCATTGAATTGTATACTTCAAGTGGGTAAATTGTATAGTGTGTGAATTATCTCAATGAAGCGATAATGTATTTTTTAAAAGATCATATCCAGAAAATCTTCAAAAAACTAAAGAGGAGGCTGGAAACCCCTGCTTCAAAATATTCAAGACTCAGGGCCCTCTGGAGGGCACCTTCCATGGACTGAATGACCTTCAGTCACTCTTGGCTTGATGTTTGCTTACTCCACTCAAAATACAGAATCCCAGGAGTGTATCTTACTGACTTGCTTGGGGATTTGCAGTCTAAACAAGACTTAGTCAAATTGAAAACAGTAATTTGCCAAAAGGAAATGAAGGGGCTGTTACCAGAGAAGGAAAAATGGATGAGAGAAGCCAAAGTCAGGGCACACTCACTCCCAGTATGTGCATGGTCCAGAATTGTGTAGCACAAGAGACTCCTTAGTTTGGAATTCCTGGGCCGAGATTTAATGCCTCCTCAATAGTTTTCATTTTCATTTTCTCTCACAAGTATTCAACATGGTGCCTAATAGCTGAGCACACTGACCTTGACTTGACCTTGCAGATTTATAAGGATGGAATTCCTGTGCTTCTTAGCATAAAGCAGGAAGTGAAATGAGGCTCAGACAAATCTACCTTCAGTTTCTTCAGTTGTCCTTTGTGTCACATCTAGCTTTCTCTATGTACAAGGGAAATTTGAATAAAGTATAATTTTAATATTTTGTTTAACTGGTACCTAGTACCATTTTCTCACATATTTAATTTTTTTTATTTTTACTTTATAATTTTTATTGTTGTAATATTGGTTAACAACATTGTATATAATTTAGGGGTAGACCACACCTCTTCAGATTTATGCTATTATACCCATCCAGCACCACGGGTAGAACTGGAGGAGATCATGCTAAGTGACATAAATCAGAAGGAGAAATGCAAATACTGGATGAATTCATTCCATACTTAAATTTTTTTAGTGTAATACATTACTCTTGTTGTCTAGTACATATGGAGCCTTAACTTGAAATACAAAGAGACACCCAGACAGAGAAGAGGAAGTGAAAATTTATCACCACCTTTCCAAATCTTCCTCTCATATCCTCTTCAAAAATTTGAAAGATTGAAATCATGTAAAGGTTGTTGAAAGAGATACTATTATGAACTGAATGTTTCTCTACCCCAAATTCATACATTTAGATCTTAATTTTTAATGTGATGGTATTTAGAGTTGAGGCTTTGGAGAGATAATTAGGGTTAGATGAGAATATGGGGGTAGCCCCATGGTCTGATGGGATTAATGCTTTTACGGGAAGAAACCCCAGAAAACTATTTTTCTATTTTCTTCGTGCACATGAGAGCACATGGCAAGATGGTAGCCACCGACAAGCCAAGAGAAGGGCCTTGGAGTGATATCCCCCTTGCCAAAACCTTAATCTCCAGAATTGTGAGGAATTAATTCCTGTTGTTTAAGCTACTCAGGCTATGGTGTTTTGTTATGGCAACCTGAGCAGACTAGTACAGGCACTGAATTATACCTACCTGTTTATATATATGTATCTATCTGTATGGTTTCCTATAAGCTGTACAGCTATACCATTCTTTTGTAGATGTTAACTGATGACTATAGGTTTTGATTCTAACACCAACCCATCCTTCATCAAATCCCTGGGATTCACTTTCATAGCATGTGTTTCTTCTTGGTTATACTGATACGGACCTATTTGACTGTATATTTAATGTCTGTTTCTCCAGGTAGACTATAAACTCCATGAAGGCAGGACCTCTGTTCTGCACTCAACTATTTTACCTTCAGGGACTACAACAGACACTGAGAAATAGTTCTTGAATGTATAAATGAATGAATGAATCCTAATGACTGCTGAATGTAACTGATAAATAACTTGTTTTGTTGTTATAGTACAAGATTCTGTTTTCAGATTTCTGAAACACTTATTGGAAATATGACTTTTCCAACCATAAAACCAAACTGTAAATGGCCTATCCACATTATGACTACCACCCAAAAACAGTTTAAAAGCTTGTGGGCAGGGAGGTTGGAGGGGAATCACTAGTCTTACGTATAACACATGTGTTGATAAATATTGACTATCTTAATTAGTTTACTTGAGAGGGGAGACTGAAAGAAGAACCTGGGTACAGTTGTTCCAAGAAAGCAATAGTGAGGGACAAGGAGATGAAAGATGGAAGGAGAAAAAGCCAGGATGGGGTTACATTGTCAAAGTTGGTGTTTTATACAACTGGCACTTACTTAAACTGTGACTTCTAGAAATTACACAGACATGTCAGCTTAAAGGATGTGAGGCTGGGTTCGTTTATCCACGTGCTACTAGCTCCTGCTTCTTGTTGGCTAAGGATTGCCCTAGGACCATTTCCTCCCCATACTTCCAGGCTTATGATGAAGACTAAGAGGATTCCCAGGAATTTGGAGAAGGTTCTAAGGACAAAGGGGAAAGAAACAGTGCTGTGTTGATTTTTTTTTTTTTTAAGATTTATTTATTTATCCACACAAGCACTGGGGTTCAGTCAGAATCACGGGAGGGTGAGAGAATTCACCAGAGACAGAGCGGGGAGCAGACAGGCAGACTGATGAAATACACTGCTGAGGGGAGCAGCAGGCCTGGCAGGAGAGGTCTGCGCACCATGTGGGACTCTCGCCCAGTGGCCGGGGATCGAACTGGCGCTGCAGAGGCTGCGGGCATTCTCACAACCCAGCGCTCAACCGCTGCACCACAGGGGAGGCCCCACAGTGCTGTGTTGAAGTGGAACACTGATCTGCAGTTGTGGGAAACATTTCCCCATAACTGTACCTGAAACCAGTGGTAGGATATCACAGGGGCTTTTACCAGGTCAAGGCTCAGCTTAGCAGTTTTCTTTTGCAGTAACATTTCCATTGTTCTTCATCTTAACCTCAAGTCAACATTAAACTTGATCTCTATTCCATGAACACACTTGGCATGGAGGGATAGAGCAGTGAGTGAGGCACTTGATTTCACCAGATTGGAGGATTCCCCAGAGGAATAGCAAAACAATCGGCCATTCTCCTTGAACAGTTCCCAAAGCATGTTCTATTCCACGTGCTTGCATGTTTCTGTTTCTGCAAGTGTGTCCCTAAACCTGACAGGTCCTGTGAACAAGTGTGGTGATTGCTTTGGTTCAAAGAGCAACCCACACAGCCTAGATCTGGGGAAATTTAACAGCGACTCCTTGCTACAGGGGCTGCAGCTACTCTTGCTGTTGATGAAAATGGGGCTGGTAATAATGTTGGAAATGGACACATGGTTCTGGCCTGTCACTCATGATGGTGTTTTGAACCCTGGCAGGTTGGGTGATGGTGGGTGAAGACTTAGGCCAGAATTGTATTCCACTCTTTCAACAAGTTTCTCCCACACTACATAGCTCCCCGAGGGCTATGTCTGCATTACCCATCCCCATGCTTGGTGCAAGGCAGATGCTTAGTACATGTTTTTTGTTTAACTTATGAATGAGTGAATTAGTAATTTGTTTTGACCTAAGCATTGTTTTCACAAACTCTTTTGTCCTGTTTTCATCCTCACCATTCCCCTGAATATTAGGCTATGTTTAAAAACCTAAGGCGTGTATATACCACATCTACTTGATCTAGTCATCTATTTTTGGGCATTTGGGTTGTTTCCATAGCTTAGCTATTGTAAATAGTGCTGATATAAACATAGGGCTGCAGATGTCCTTTGGAATTAAAGTATCTGTGTTCTTTGGATAAATACCTAGGAGTGGAATTGCTGGATCATATGGAAGCTCCATCTTTAGAAGGTTGGGGAATCTCCATACAGCTTTCCGTAGTGGTTGGACCATTTTGCACTCCCACCAGCAGTGCAGGAGAGTTCCTTTTTCTTCACATCCTCGCCAACATTTGTTGTTGCTAGTTTTTTTTAATATGTGTCATTCTCACTGGTATAAGATGGTATCTCATTGTAGTTTTTTTTTTTTTTTTTTTTGCATTTCCCTGATTACAAGTGATGTTGAACATTTTTTCAGATGTTCAACCTGTTGGCCATTTGCAATATTACTCAGCAATTAAAAAAGATAAACTCATGCAATTTGCAGCGACATAGATGGAGCTGGAAGGGATCATGCTCAGCGAAATAAGCCAGAAAGAAAAAGAAAAATACCGGATGGTCCCACTCATAGCAGGAATCTAGAAAACCTAAATAAGGGACCAGGAAAAAGACAATTATAATAAAGAAAAAAATCAACAAGCAACTATAAACCAGAGACACATTACAGGGGATGGGGGGGTGGGGAGGAGAGGAGGGATTAGGGTCAAAATTAGGGGGGTGGGAATTGTATGGGGAATATAACCAAAATGAAAATACATACATTATGCAAAAATGAAAACTGATGTAAGAATTATATAAAATAAGATATATTTTAAAAAAGAAAACAAGATTATTATAATCTCCTTTACAGATGTGAAAATTGAGATAATAAAAGTTTCAATATCTCAAAAAATAATAAAAACCTGCGGTGTGCCACTGGAATTTTTTTTAGCCTACTCAGACTTCCATAACAAAATAAAACTGGCTGCTTGTTTAAATAATAGAAAATTTATCACAAGTCTAGAGACAGAAAATCCAAGATCAAGTTGCCAGCAGGATGGGTGTCTGGTTAGAGTTCTCTTCCTGGCTTGCAGTCAGAAGTCATCCCTCTGTCCTTCTATGGCCTTTCCTCTCTGAGCATGCCTGGCAAGAGAAAGACTTCTGGTGTCTCTTTCCTTCTTGTAAGGACATAGGGTCCTTAGGATTAGTGTCCCACCACTATGACCTTACCTTTTATTACCTTCTCAAAAGCCCTAGCTCCAGATATGGACACATTAGGGGTTAGAGCTTCAACATGTAAATTTTGCAAAAACGTATTCAGTCGAAAACAATAAGCATATGTAATAAGCCCATTCCATTTTAAAGATACCGTTAATTAATCCTGTTGGAAAATAACAGGCAAGATTATGACTCACTATCAGGGACCTAAAACATAGCTGATGAAACAGTAATTATGGAAAGGTTGGGTTCCCCAGAAACCAACACTGAGATCAGAGTTCATGTGCAAGTGGTTTATTAAACAAGTCTCAGGAACAACTGGTAAGGGGGTGAGAGAAGCAGGGCAAAGAGGGAAGAGAAGGAAAGCAAATATGCAAATACAGACAGTGCCCCAAAGGCTGATCTCTCAGGGGGCTCTGGAGTGGTAATTAAACCCAGAGTTATGCTGACCTCGGGGCTGACCTTCCCTACTTTTCAGTCTGTCATCAGCTAAGGACTTGCTTGAGGGACACAGATTTCCAGGCAGTTACAGTTTAATGCAGTTCTTCTGCAAAGATGATGGGCAAGCATGTTCATTGGAAGCAAAAACACATGTAAACTAGAGGAAGTGCACACACGTTTATGTGAGGGATTTGAGGAGTCTAGGTGGACCATAATAGTGTTTTCTACAGAAATTCTGGAAGAAAAAAATACATCTAAGGGCAAGAAAGCTGGAACCAACATCCTCATCCCTATCAGCCCCACTTCTCAGACTGAAGGCACAAAGTCATTTGCCAACCACTTCTTCCCCAAAAGAACTAGGGAAAACCCTAGTGCTTCCCAATGGAGAGTGACATCCTTTATGAGTGGAACTTCAATAACTAGTGAATTTTTGGATTCCTGGGAAGAAAAAAAAAATGAAGTGGGTGGATTAGAGTCTAGCACATCCTCATTGAATCCTGGATCTTCAATTTCTAATTGTGTGACTTTAAATAAGTGATGCCATCACTCAAGTTAAGCGACTAAAACCCACTAATCCTAGATGTCATCTATGAAACATGGACATTGTGTAAATAAAGCTGCTAGGAAATTACCCTGCACACAGCAGCACCTAGGAAACATTAGTTCCTCCCTCTACTCTAATCTTTCCTTCCTTCTGAGTGTTGCACGCCTGCTTCTGGAAACATCTGAGAGCAACCTGCCCCTCCTGTCTCTTTTGGTCTATTGTCTTTGACCCTTTGAGGAGAGAGGGAAGACAGGATATGGATTCTCTTTCGTGATTCAAAACATACTAAGGAGTTGAGCCCTAATTGTTCTTTGGTGGAGAAAGGGAGAACAACCCAGGTGAGTGTGTTGATGTGGTGTGTTCCATCATTTATTCATTCCATATTTATTAACTAATGTGAAATACCATATTAGGTCCCCAGGAAACAATGAAGACCAAAACTCCTTTCATCTTACACCTCTACATGCCTTCCTGCAATATCTGGATTTATTCCATGAATGAATGAAGAAGGAGGTAGCATGGCAGAGGGAACACAGGACATTACTCTCCATTAAGAACCTTAGAAAAGATGGAAAAGGAGTAGAAATCAGAGATTGGTGGGAACCAAAAGCAAATATTAGCTATGTCATAATTTGTATTAACCTCTAATCAATAGCTACCCATGTTCAGTGACTTGTGTAGGTTTCTTTGAGGGATGGTTATGGAAGAAGGATGGGGGATAATCCAATTTTTAACAAGAAAATATACCAGTTCTTTATCGCTATTTTCTCCTTTCACCTTACTCCTCCACACTGT
Source organism: Talpa occidentalis (assembly GCF_014898055.3). Classification (NCBI taxonomy): domain Eukaryota; kingdom Metazoa; phylum Chordata; class Mammalia; order Eulipotyphla; family Talpidae; genus Talpa; species Talpa occidentalis. The sequence continues at coordinate 94,682,905 of NW_023605083.1, forward strand.
TCCTGCAGAACCTGGATTTACTCTATGAGTGAATGAAGAAGCAGGTAGCATGGCAGAGGGAACACAGACTCTGGATTTGGACAAGCCATAGTTTCTGTATTGGTTTGCTCGTCCACCTTGGGTGTAAGAATCAGGGATAATACAAAGCAAGTGCCTGAAATATAGAGTCATTATTCTTACTGCCACTACCCCTGCTGCTGCTTCTGCTATGCCTGGCCTGCTTCTAGTACGCAACGGTGCTCATAACTGGAGGCTTGTATTTGACCTCTTCCCACCGAAGGTACTATCAGGCTTGCTCATCTTACAGATCCACTGAGAGATGGGAGCAAGGAGGTGGGATAAAGACAGCCTGGGTACAAAGAGAAGTGAACCATCAGTAGAAAGGGAGAAAAGAAATAAAATGACTTTTTAGAAGTAGGGGATCACAATGGAACATGAGAAAATAGAGGGAGGAATGAAGGAGAAAAAGTTGAGTTCCTCACTGCCATCATTCCACAAAGCTTCAGCCTCTTCTGATGAATGAATGATATTCCCCCTGTCCGAGTTCAGCTCCAGACCCAGCAGTGACCCTTCCTAGCTCCTCTGCTGTTAGGAACTCAGACTGAAGGCACCATAGGAGCTCCCAAAGATTGCCTTCCCTGAAAATAGCCAACTTAAGATAAAATCAGGGGAGCAGTCAGAAAAGATTTCAAACTACAGCTATGAAACAGAAGGCGATGGGGAGAGACATGTGAGGATCTTTCATTTGGATGAGGGATTGGACAGTCTTAAAAATGGCCCATCTAGAACCTTCAGGGACAAGACCATATTTGGATCCTTTAGCATAAGGAAGGTATGAAACCATCTAAGTCATCCTCAGGTGGAGTGGGCCACCTCCACCAGGAGTGACACACTCATCAGTAACCATAAGAATGGTGAGAATCTAGTGAGGGATGGCACTAGAAGATTTAAGAGTCACTTCTTAAATCCATAAGTATCCATGAGCATCCATGAGCAATAAAAAAAAAAAAAGACTGAAGTTACTCTCAAAACTATTCTCCACAGTGAGTGTGTAAATGGTGGGGAGTGGAGAAGAAGGTGTTGTTATAGATTTGAGATTCAAACCCCAAATATTCATACTTACTGTGAGTCTCATAATGTTAGACGTTTTCACCTTCATTATGTTGGCATATATCTAGAGTCGTGCCACTTTTTACACTAACTTCTTTTCGGTGGACTGTGAGCTTGAGCAGGTGAATGTCATTGATACAGACTGGTAAACCAGATGTCAGAGGCCTCCAAAGGAGCCTTCTGTGAAAGCAAGCAGCTCTGTGGACATATCACCTTTTCTCAGTGAGAGAATGCTGGAGCTGTATTCCTGACAAGTACCATGCCTAGAACAACTCAGAGGTAGACCAGGGACAAAGCCAAGAGCAGAAAACTGTAACATGGCCTCATCCCCCTCTGTGGAGCCCTGAGTCCTCCATAATGTCTTTCTGGGTGTACAGCTTTCTTCACCATCCTCACCCCATAGCCCTGGTACTGTTCTCCGGGGTCCCTTACCAACATGTTGGCATCTGAAGCTTGGAAAACCATGATGTCTCAGTATTGTTATCCTTATTTTGTAGCTGAAGGGAGAGTCTCAGACTCAAGGTCATTTGGCTGGAACATGAAAAGCTGTCCTGGCTGAGGTCAGCCTGGCCCTGACCCACTTGGATCTGTCCACCAGTAGAGCCTCTCAAGTTTCTGGCCTTTTCCTCTCCCCCGTGCCCTTCAAAATGTACCTATTCTTTCTGTGACTCTATAAGAGTTCTCCTCTTGAGAAACTAGCAGAGAGAACACTGCCATGAAGAGCATCGTCTCTGGATCCACCTGGGCCTGAGCCCCACTGTCAGTTCTGCCTCACTAGCTTTGCAGCCTGAGACAGGATGCCTAACCTCTCTACATCTCGGTGCCCTCCCCTGCAGAAGGGATAAATAAAATAACCTCTACTTCAGAAGACCGTTGTGAGGATTAAATAAAATATTGCACATAAAATATTTAAGCGAGCACCTGACTCCCACTATGGCTCAGTACTCGTCACCAGTACTATCTATGCTAGTTGAGTCCAGGGAGTTTGCCTTTGGACAGGGCCCTCCTACAGACAAACATCTTACACGTGTGGGCATGACAGCTGGGAACCTGGGAGCCAGAGGGTGCAGGGCTCTGGGTGCACAGTAAGGGAGTGCAGGATTGCAGGCAGCAGTCACGGTGGACCTGGCTGGTCTTGACCATCCAGTCTAATGATGTTTCACCCGTTATCCGCAGCCTGCCTTTTAGCTGAGCTGTTGCTCATTAGAACTTCCACGTAAGCTCAGGCACAGGGAAGAGATAAATCTCACTAGCAAAGAAAGAAAGCCAAAAACTAGATAAAAGATCGGATGAAGTTAAAGAGCAAGCAACTACACTGAGGTCTGCCATGTTCTCCCCCACAGCCCTGGCTCTTTGAGTGGAGGTTGCATTTGACAGCTCTGACATACGTGCTTGACCCAGCCTGCCAAGCCTTGTCTCCTAGATTCTTGAAGGATGTCCTGGGAGATGAAGAGCTTCTTCTCTCTTACAGCGGCTTTACCCTTCTGACAAAGGCTGCACATTTTGACATAAAGCACATGGACATGGGTTTGCACACCTGGATTCTACCCTTTTGTTATGCCTTCCCTTCGGTCCCCATCTCAGAAATGGGTAGCATGTGCCTCTGACAGAAAGAGAAGGAGGGCATATTCATATCTATTCATGAGCTCAGCATTTGTTCTGCTAACACTTGATTCTGCAAATAATTGTTCTGTTAAAGTGCTGGAATAGAACTAACAGTGCAGCTAATGACGGCAACATTGAGAGTAAATGTGAACTAGCATTCACTGAGTGGTTACTCCATGGGCCAGGCCTTTTTCATCTTTTCTCTTTTAATCCTCACAACTATCCTGGAAGGTATATTACATCAAGTTTTCAGATAAACTAAAGCACAATAAGTGTTTGTAATTTACCTCCATATGTACCTCTACGAAGGGCAGACTGATGGAACAGAAAGATAATGGGCACATCGTTTGCTTTCAAGAAGCTCATAGTCTGGAGCTACTCTCAGCCCTAACAGCTGCAATATAAAATTGTTTGTGCTATCACAGAGTCCATAGGATAAAATGGTACCAAGAACAAAGAGAAGGGAAGTGTCCATTTTTCTGTTGAGCTTAGTGAGGAGAATAAGCTCAGAGAAGATTCACAGGTTGGACACATTTGAACAGGACATGGAGGCTCTCTTTGCTTCTGTAAAGGATCTGTGACATCTTACTATTAATGAGTATAAGAGAGCAACGGAAAAATCAAGATCAAGAAGAGAAAAAGAAAATTAAGTTTTTATCTGTTTCTTTATTATCATATTTCATGGAAACAGCCATAGGAATTTTGCAGTGATTGTATCGTAGGCATGAAATGCCTTTTTGAGAGGCTATAGGAAAACCATTAGTGTGAGACTCATGGTCCTCTAGAGACCACTCACTACCTGGGAGTGAGAAGGGATGGGCTAGGTAGATGCAGGTACTCTGGACCAAAACAAAGCAGGACAAAAATAACGATAACCAAAAAATCTGAGCATCAAATCTAAAGCACTGAAGGAAAAATTTCTAGCTGCAGGTGTGGCTCTGGATGGATTTCTTCTCATAAAGGCAACTGCACATATCTTGCAACAAGGAAAGAAGCAATAGAGATTCATTTAACCATGGTTTATAAATCTCCCCCAAAATACCAGAAAGTCAGATGCTAGGTTAACTTGAGGATTGAGAATTATGTCTCTGAGCTTCCTGGCAGCCATGTCAAAAAGGAAAAGATGATCAGTTTATATACATCTGGTTATTAGAAAGATAGAGACTAACCATTCCCCTGGAAATGTCCATGATTTTTCTCAGTATCAAATACTAAAATAACTTTTTTGCACAGTGCAAATAAATTATGTAGATGGCAGTGAATGACAGACTTATAGAAAATGCAGGTGTAGAAAGGCAATGTTAATACAACTTTTAAAAAAATGGCCTTTGATGGAGCTTCAGTTGTAATACTAAAGCAACACTCAGTGGAAGTATCTGCCTAATACTTAGTCCTGCTGAAAAAAAGAGGCATAATTGCATGCAAAGCATCACTGTACATATTCACACAGATACCTTGCAAAATAACTCAGATTAATTTAATATTAATGTGTTTTACCAATGCAAGTGTACTGGTATTAGTCAAGTATATTAAATTCTAATTACACGATAGCTTTTGCTTGTATATGGTTTTGCCCTCATCCATGGGACATTTATTCTTTGTAAAATTCAATTATATTCAGCAAACAACAATTGAGCCCCTATTATTTATCAGGCGCTATGCTAAGTATTGGTAATGCAAGGATCTTAAGAGACACTGTCCTTGACCTCAGGAGCTCAACAACTAGGGAAAATGATAACAATTGAAGACAAGGAAAGCTGTAATGATAAGCAGTGGATGCCCAGAGGAAGCAAACAAGATCTCTTATCCACAAGTAGACAAGAGAGGAAAGCTTTTTAAAGGAGGTGATCTGTTCACTGAGTCTTAAAAGATGCACAAGAATTGTGGGGAAAGGAAATGAGGGAGGAGGCAGCAGAGGGAACAGCATGGACCAAAGCAGTGTACTAGGATGGAATTGTTTGACTTGTGCCTGGCAGGGTCCCATGACTCTACATGTGATAAAAATGCAAAGACCTAAATACACACACACGCACGACTTTCATCTATGGTGGGCTTGTTGTCAAAGACAAAGACTGAGAGCCTTAGGAACAATGGAGACTAAAGAGCTCTCTGTCCTTGCTGCTCATGGCTACAGTATTCAACCATATTTGTGCTAATTATGGTGGCTCTGACCTTTAGAATATAACATCCCTAATACAATTCCCCAATACTCCTCCCTAGAAAGGCTACTGTCAGCAAAACACTCTTAGGCAAATATTGAGTGGAAAGAAATAGTGGTAGACAGGCACAGATGAAATCCACACATGAGAAGATGTGAATAGGGGTGGGTGGGTTCAGCCTAGGAAGCCAGTCACTATTCTTATATCTGCACATCTTTCACCAGCACCCCATCCCCACCCCTACCCCCAACCCCCATTGAGCTTTTCCTGACCTAGCTTTTTTGGTGTGGAGTCTAGGAAATTTTTATCTTGTGTTTGCTTTTGTGATCTTGTGGAAGTCACTTAAATTCTGAGCTGCAGGTGCCTTGTCTGAAAATGGGAGTGCTATATACCTGCTCATCTTCCTCAGATGTGGGAGAAACCTGAGAGACATGGCTTATGGAAGCTTCTACTTCTTTCACCCTGCTCTGCTGCTTTCAGCCTGACCGCCAGCGGAAGCAGGTCTCATCCCGTGTTTATCTAGCTAAAAAGCTTCCTCTCAGGACCTTGTTCCTATGGAGATTCTCCGAGTCCCATCTGAGCTGTTTTCTATCAGACCAGGCACCATCTTGCTTCTTCCAAAGGAAGCAGGAAGCCACACTTTGGCACTTATCTCCAGATGTAAAGAAAGGCATAGGAATGTTAAACAAATAACATACATTTAACCACAAGAAGTGGTGTTGAGGTGACATTCAGAACCAAGTAATGAACATAAAATATTCACGTTTTCTGAGGAGCGAATGTAAGAATATAAGGAGAAAGATGGACCCATGATTAAAGATGTTATCTTCTAAAATTTCGGGCTGGACTAATTCGCTCAATGTGGGGGCTGTTGTCTTGTTCCCAAAATACTCTGGGAAAAGCGGTATAATCTGTGAGAATAATGAGCAGTTGCATATTTTAGCTTAACGGCTGCTGACCTCAGAGAAGACCCCCCAAAGCTCCCTAGAAAGGGCTGAATCAAACCTGGGAATAGAGCCACCTCCCTTGAGTTAACACAAATCTCTTAATGCCAGACTCATTAACAGCTCACCCCACTCCAGCCTCCGCAGGTTTTATTTTTTTTCTTTTTTTACTAAACCTTTTCAGAGAAGAGGCAGGCATTTCATTTTTCCCCAGATATAATACCCTTGCTGATTTGACAGATTCCTCCTCAGGCCTCTATGATGGATTCATAGGAGAGCTATCTCGTTAAAAACCTCATCACAAGCTTTGTCATTATCTTCTCAATGAATGTTTCTTCCTCCCATTTTCTTCCACTCTAAACCCAAGTGTTTTATGGCTGGCATTTTCTGTTACTGTATTGATGGAAAATACCCACATCATATGTGATGGGGCATGTGATAGAGATTAAGGATTGATAAGGTAGTTGAAGGACTATCAGACCTAAAAACAGTAGTGGGCAGAGCAAGAGGGGCAGTGGGCATGACAGCTCCCTGAGAACAGTGCCTTCTACTTTCTGTGATATTTCAGACTTGCTGATGTTACCACCTATTTTATATCCCCCAGAATACGATGTGTTAGGACACAGAATGGAAATATAATAACTGCCTCGTTTCTAATAACTGTCTCATTTCTAATCTCCTTAAGAGTAGATGGGGGAAAGATCAGCAAAGGAAGAACCAACATTATGGAGTATCTCCTAAGCTCTGGTAACTCTGCTTATTGATTTCATTTTGCCAAAGTACTCAATTGTCCTATTAAAAAGATAAGGACAAAAAAAAAAAAAAAAGATTCCTAAGAGCCAAGCCAGTATACTCACGCCTCATTGAGGTGTATTCAACATAAATTGTGTCATCAGTGTTTTTTTTTTTTTTTTTTTTTTTGACAGTCAAGCACTGTGATTTGGGTATCATTTTTGTGTTCCATGAGGCTTATCACTTTGGGGGACACCATGCACATTTAAAATAAAAACAATTCCATCTACTAAGGTGTTGACAAGCACTTTGGAAAGAGGAAGAAGAGTTAAGATTTATTGCCTGCTTCTTGAACATCAGGCACTCCTTCTGTATTATTTTGTTCAAATTGCCCAGTAGACATTGCATTTCGACTTTATTGATGAAGAAACTGAAGTTCAGAGGACTAAGGAATTTTCCAAATTTTGTGTAGTATCAACTGGTTGAATTGGAGCTGGGGTTCTTATTAAACTGTGATGCCCTAGAATGGTAGGTTAAATTTAACCAAGTGCTAAAGCCCCGTTGGGCCAAGTTTAGTTAAAATCAGTAGGACAGAAAACAGCAGTTGAGACTTCTTAGATGGGTGGAATTTGAATCCTTTGTAGATATTGGATGTGGGGTGGGTGATAGAAACAGACTGGGCATTTTATGTGTCAGGAAAGCATGAGTAAAGGCCTGTGTTAATCACACACTAATCACCTGAAGTGTACAACCTCTAAAAATACTCACAAGCTCTAAACAACACAATGGTTTTAGTTTAGGATCTATCACAGCAGTAGCAGGAGCAGTGTATAGATTCAAAGGAGCCTGGAGCTCTCAAGTGCAGGCTAACACACAGGACATACTCTGTCCTCAGGTCTTGAACTATCATCAGCATACATGCAAAAGTATCTTTTAAAAAAAATATATTTATTTATGCATACAAGAGCTGGGGTACAGCCCAGAGATGCGGAGAGTGAGAGGATTCACCAGAGACAGAGTGGGAGAACAGAACAGGCAGACTGACTGAAATACACTGCTGAGGGGAGCAGTGGGTGAGACAGAAGAGGTCTGCTGCACCATGTGGGTTGCTTCCTGGCAGGCCAGGGATCGAACTCGTGCTGCAGAGGCTGTGGATTGCTTCATAGTGCAGTGCTTAACCCCTTGCGCCACCAGGGAGGTCCCAAAAGTATCTTGATACCAGGAAGCACCAAGTCTACTCATGATGAACATCTCTTAACCATTGTAACCACTCTTCTACTTCAGCCTCCACTAAAACCAGTTGCAAATAAATCCAATTATTATTATCAAAAAATGCTGCAAGCTGATACATCCTGCTCCACAGTATCTCATGGGCCCATGTTGAAAGAACATCATTTATTCTTAGTTATCACATCCCTATAGTGTTGGCTTGTGTCAGTAGCTCTGGAGTTAAGCAAGTGTTTGAAATGGAGCAGTAAGATTAACACATTAGGTATTTTGGAGGGGGCCAGTGAGGATATGAGACAGAGGCAAGGCTTATCCTTATCCAAGAATGAACTTCTTGCTGCTATAAAGATCTCAAGTCCCTGAGTGCAGTGAAAGCTAAGTTTCACAGAACTGATGGCCCCCAGGTGAGACGAGACTGGAGACCAGGATGAGTACGTGAGCTCTTGCAGTAATCCAAACCATATGGTCTTGAATTACATTGGTAAAAGGTAGAAAACAAAGGGGGAGTGGCTAATGTAAAAGTTTCATTTAGAGATTAGAACAGAGGAGTCAAAAATTTCAGGTCTGCATGTTTGGAAAACAGATCTGTTCTAAAGAGAAAAGAGTATTCTAGTGTGACACACACTGAGTCTGAGTATACATGGAGACTGAGATTAAAGATCAGTGGAAGTTGAGGGGAAAGTTAGAAATTGGGACCTGGAAGACTTTGGTGGAGAGGCCAGAGAGGGTAAAGATGCTGGATCATGTTGAAAGAGGCACTGGGGAAAATCTCAGATGTGGGAGACAGAAAATGGAAGGAAGAAGAGAAATAAACCAAGCAAAGAAAGAGTGTCTTATTTTCCTAGGATTGCTGAAACAAAGTATGTGAACTAGGTGACTTAGGCACAGTGAAAAGTTTAACAATTACTAATGATAATACAAATCAATTATAACAATGTATTGTAATGAAATTTGTGTGAATATGCTCTGTCTCAAGATATCTTACTATACATAATATCATTGGATTATGGTGGATCATGGAATCAAAACCATGGATAAGGGGACACGGCTGTTCAGGGAGACAAGGAGACCCCACTAAAAAAGGAGGAATTTCAGGAGAGGACATGTTCTCAGTGGTTCTGGGCGCCAATAGCATACACAGTCTCTTCCGGGTAGATTGTGAGCTCACATCTCCAGGGGCCTTCAAGCTTTATATAGAGAGATGACCATCCATAAGGAAGACTGTGGAAAGAATTTCTAGATTCTGTGGCAGGTTGGAGACACTGAAAAGACACTCAAACTCTAAAAGTCTACAATTTGCCATCAGGGTCCTGCTCACCTAACTGTGCAACTGGCCAATATGGGCAGGAGGGAGCAATGATGATTATCTCGGGGCAGGGGCAGGACCACACTAAGTGGAGAATGAACTCTGCCTACTGGGATAGCCTGGGGTCCCTCAGGCACACCCCTTTCCACCAGTCCATTTCCTGAGTGGCTATTACTTATTCAGTTTTTAAAGTCAAAACCTAGAAATCATTCTTCTTCAGTCCTTTCCATAATTGTTCATATTCAATCCATCTGCAAGTCTTCATGGTTCTACCTCCAAACTGTAGCTTCAAAGGGTCCATTTCCCTCCATCTTCACTTGCCATTTGCCTCTGTCTTCCAAGAGCCACTATTATCCCTTGCCTGGGCTATTGCAGAGCTGCCTACTCATCTCCCACATCCTCTCTAACCTCTCCCCTGCAGCCAAAGTGATCCTTTGAAAATAATAATCTGATGAGCTAATTCCCTACTTCAATTCCCCCACCATTTGGCATTCAGAGCGCTTGGTGATCTGGCTCCTGCCCACATCCCAGCCCTCTTGTTCCTCCCCTCTGCACTTTCCTGCTGCCATCCCCTGGCCTTCTCTGAGTTCCAGATGAGCCAATTCCTCGCCCACCTCAGGCCTGCAGGCATGCTGCCCCTCAGTGTACTGCTCTTCTCTGGGTGTTGTGTGTGTTACAGCGTTCCTTCACACTCCAGTTTAAATCTCTCCTTCTCAAGGGCATTTATCCAAATGGTTATTATTTTTATATTAATTTGTCCACCCATTTTTCTCTCTACCTTTCCATCTAGAACAGGAGTCCCTTTAGACAGGAACCTCATCTAGGTTATCACGAGCACCTGGGACATTTCCTGACACACTGTAGGTATTTCCTGACACACTGTAGTCATTCAGTGAATGAATGAATGAATGAATCAATCAATCAATCAGTCCATCAATGCAACGATAACAGACTATATTACTTATCAAAAAGGAAAGGGAGTTTGTGAGGGTTTGATGTGGGATACCTTGTACAGCTAAGATCAAATGAGTCAGTGCATGTAAACCACTTCCCTCACACATATACACACCACACACACACACACACACACACACACACACACACAATGCCTGGCATATAATGAACACTGTAAAATATGAGCGTAAGCCAGAGTTGTGGCACAACAAATTTGGTAGAAAGGAGGAATTTTAACCTTTTTAGGAGAAGGAATCTCTGCATTCCTCAATACATAGGTATTGGGTCTGCATGAAAGGAAGTGTGTGCACAATTGTAACCATCACACCAAATGGCATCACTAAGAACAAAACAGACTCTTCACAGTTTGCTTCACAAACAGCCCAGAAGTGATAGTTCTCACCCCTCCCAAGGATTCCCTCTCTCTGACCTCTCCAACCTCTATAGAAACCACAGAGAGCATTTGCCTCCTGAGTTAAAGGGTCTACCCCAAACCTGGGAACTGCACCTGCTGCTGCTAATGTGTGCAATGCTGGACCACTTCCAGACCCTTCTTGTCGTTAAAAAGCCCTTAGGAGTCTTTTGCACTGAGAACAATAAACATCATTTTAAGACATTCTCCAAATCTCCTTGTATTGAAGCTAACCTATTTTATCCTATTGAGCAAGAAGTACTGCAATTGATCAGTGGAGATCTAAATCTAGAAGTCTGTATTGTCTCCAAAGCACCCTCGCCTTCGCTCACCATCCAAGTATCCCAGTCTCTTGCTCTCATTCTAGACATTTAAAATGATATAGTCAGAAAATCCCTGAAACTTAAACACATCACTTTACCTATTGAGTGGAATAGAGTATATGCCACCAAGTAAGTCAGGAATATATCATTGTGTGTGCAGTAGGTATTTCCTAAATGCATCTGTTTGAAAAGTGAGGGGGTGGGAGATAGACTGGAAGGAGGGTACATCAATGACACTCTGAACGGTGCCAGAGCCACATCTGATTTCTCATCACACAGTCATCCAAGTTACACACTGCACAGAAGCACCTGGCTGAGGGGGCCGTTTTGCTCCCTACAGCCATGGCCATAGAGGAGTCTCCGTGTTTCTAATCTCCCAATAGCAGCAAGTGAGCTGGCAGTGCCACAACTCTGAACACCATCCTTTGCAGACAGAAATGAACAGGAACTGAACTCGTGAAGAGAACTGACTCCCAGCCTGCATTCTGCCACTAACAGACAAGGCTCTTCGCCGGCTCTTGGCATCCACATCCACAAAATGAGTGTGAAGGAGAGAATTGTTTTTCACACATTGTATTTTGTAGCTGCAGAGCCACATCCTCTGATGAAAAGTTCTCACAAGCCAGTAAGTAGAGTGAATAACCTGGAGGGTGTATTGGTGGAAGTGGGTGGGGGCACTTGACATGGGTCCCCAACTTGACCGCTTCATTCCCAGCCACACAGAGAAGAACTGCAGGCATTGGTGCCAATCTTAAACTTTCTTTTTAGTGCTGTATTTCTGTGATTTTATAAGAACATGCCAAGCAGGAAAATATCCCCTAGAGGTTGTAGTGAGTTCACACAAATGGAAATAGTAATACCCATAATTCTACTGGGCGGCCTGGCTGCTCAACTGAGCAATTCTCTTCAAGTCCTCGTAGCAGACCCTCTGCTCTTGCCGGCTGTCACTCACCTACTTGTCTTCTTGAAGTTTCTAACACTTTGCTGCCACCTACGATCCTATCCAGATTTCTGCTGTGGTACATTTTCCCTCGATATTGGGGGTTGCTTAAAAACAGTCAGTCCCCTGTCAGTTCCAGGTCCCTCATGTGCCTGTGAATCTCTAATTGAATATTCATGGTGGCCAGCTGAATATTCATTATGCCAAAAAAGCTCACAGGGTCCCATCTCCTCCCCTATCTACACACTGTCTTTCTAATGCTTGCAGCCTTTCCTAGGCTGTGACCAGGCTGTCGTCCCCCAGCACTGTCCCTGCCACTACTCTCTCTGCCCTGTGCTCTTCCTCCATCATTGCTGATCCTGACCCATCAGTCCTTTAAGCCTTAGGATGCCTCAGTCTATTGCCTCAGTCTTCCAGAGCAGGCTTTTCTGAACACCTTTCATCCACATGGGCTGGGGTTATAACACGGGTTAAAGCCTTTCTTGCAGGATAGAAGCTTTCTATAAGCTTCCTAAGGCAAATTTCTATACCAAGAAATCCCAGTTCTCTGTTGGCTTCCATAAAGATAGATGAGCTATTAATGCTTAACAAAAAACAACATCATCAACAACACTAGGATTTACTGAACATTTTCTCTGTGTTAAAAATCATCATAAATTCTTTATACATTTTATCTTATTTAAGTCAAACCAATGAATATCTTCTGGGTAATCATGTAACTTTCTTAGGCTTCAGTTTTCTCATCTGTAAGAAGGAGAAAATATCTGTCTGTAGTGTTGTTAAGTGGGTGAAATGATGGAGTAAGCTTTTTTTTTAAAGATTTATTTATTTATTTATACAAGAACCGGGGTACAGGCCAGATGCGTGGATTCACCAGAGACAGAGTGGGGAACAGAACAGGCAGACTGATGAAATACACTGCTGAGGGGAGCAGCCGGCATGACAGGAGAGGTCTGCCACACCAGGCGGGACCCTCGCTGGCCAGCTGGGATGGAACTGGCATTGCAGAGGCTGCGGACAGCTTCACAGTGCAGCGCTCAACCGCCTGCGCCACCAGGGGAGGCCCATGATGGAGTAAGCTTTGCAAAGCTAGTCAATGGGCATCAGCAGTAGTTCTTCCTCCTCTCCCGAGCACACCCATTCTTCTCGCTCCCTTCTCTCGGTTTGTCATCAGGGAATAGAGAAGGGAAAATGACCCAAGGAGCATGCTCTGGACCCCACAGAAGCAGACACTGGAGGAGGAGCAGTTATTTCCATAGCTGCTCTGTTGAGTGTGGCCGAGCATGTGCTAATGAGGATGGATGAGGCTGTGTGCCGGAAAAGATCTGTATTCCCAGAGGAGACAGCAGTGTATGCAGACAGTCATGGTGCCAGGATGAGGTGCCCCTCTCTAAACTGTCAGGCTGGATCAGGGTTCCTTGTTTAAAGCTATAACCACCTCTGTGACCTTGACCAACTGAGCATCTACTGGAGAGCCAGTCCCAGATACAGTGCTTTTTCCCGGTCCACCCTACTGGCTTGAGAAACAGGATGACACAACTCTGCTCCTAAATTTAGACAGACTCTGTGTGGATCTGCCACCTACGCTCTGGGTGACCTTTCATTGGCCAGCCAATCTCTCTAAGCCCTGCTGTCCTCCTTGACAAATGGGCACAATCCCTGCTCATGTCATTGGTTTGTTGGGGGAATTAAATGAAGTTATGGTGTAAAAGACAATGTGAATACAAGCATAATTCCAAGTGTTTCATCCTTCATGAAGCCATCCCCTACCCTCCTAAACAGAATTAGTTCTGTATGGCTCTGAACTGCCTCCTGACTAGTAATAATGTACCCCTGTTTTAGCATTTCTCACAGCCTACCCTGGATAGCACGGAGTTATCCCCACGTATATGTTTGTCTGCTAGACTAACATCTAGGGGCAGGCAGGCAGGCTATAGATCTCTACATTCACCTTGTGTAGCACAGTGCCTGGCACCTGGCAAGTGCTCAATAAATATTTAATGAGTGAAAGCTTGGGACACCCCTCTCTGCCTGGACTCACCTGCATGTTACATTTTATTCAGTATCTGGAGGTAGGAGATGAAAATTTCTGTTAAGTTCTGCACTCCCTAGCCTGGGGCACAGCTGAAGCCAGCTGGTGGTGTAAGTGGGAAATAATGGCAACAGTGGAGAGTCTAAATAAGAAACACAGAACCAGCTCCTTCCCTCCATCATTTCCCATGTTCAGCCACAGAATACTTCCAGGGAACTAGATGGAGTCTTTGAAACAATTGCTTCTGGTCTCTGAAATTGCTTCCTTGTTTTCTGGGCAAGTCCCTGAAATGGTTGCACAGAGCCCCAGCTGTTTAATATCCAGCCCACTGATAGGAGCAATTGCTCATCAAACCCCAGAACCCAAACGAGTTCAAGAGGGACCGTGGATGGTAGAGGCCGTAGTGGTCTCAGACAAATGGCTGCCCAGTGGATTGGCCAATATTAAGCAACAAACATGATTAAAGGCCAGAAAATAGGACCTGTGAGAAAAGGATGAAGCTATCTGTTTGATTTATTGTGGAGGAGAACAAATAACAACGTGCGAGTCTATGGGAATTTTCCACAAGAACGATGGTGATGCCTAGCTCAAGGAGGCAGGAACAGGAAGATAAGGGCATGAACTACAGAATAAGGGATTTGGTAAGGGCACAGTGAGAAAGAACTTTTCCATAGCCTGACAGCTGGCACTGCTAAGCATGGAATGGTCTTTCAGAAGCAGCTTTGTTCAAGGGACACATCCTTCTACATGCATCCTGCCATTGGCCCTGGAGCATGGGTGAGCCAGTAGAGAGATAACAGGTCCTTGATTGTATTTTGATCAGCAAAAGACTGACAGAAAGTCAGAATTAATGTATGGCAACTGGGATAACATGCACTTGCAAATAGAGGGATTTTTTCAGCATAAAGTTTTATTAATTAGTTCATGAATAAATATGAAATGGTTTGTCTTCATCAAGAACTATTAGTATATCCAAGAGTGTGTGTTGAATCTGTTAAAAAAAAAGAATCTGTTAAAAATAAAAATATTTATAAATATAAAATCTCTTGATATGCAATTCAATAGAAAACACTCGTGTTTCAAAATGTCCTTAGGATTTGTCTGAATCAAATGTAATAAGGCACACAAATATGGAAATGACTGTTGTGAAGGAAGATTTTGTATTTACAGAATTAGAAGGCACGCATGCCCTAAGTATGAGGGTGGGTCTGGAGGCAGGGAGAGTGAAGGAGAGTCATGGGTAAGAGACTTTATCGTGGTTTCCACAAGAAAGGCAAGTCAGGCTTAGAGGACTTACATTGAATAATTTTATCGGCCCTTGAAGCATAGGGCTGACTGTAGTTGTCTGTTACTGGAGTGATTAGGGCTGGGTCGGTGAAGGTGAAGAGTACCAGAGACACATCAGAAGACAGGGAATTGGGGATGGGGGCTCTGAATTATTCAGTTTGCATACAAAAGACACACTTACAGATAGTCATTCACCATCTGCAGAAATTAGCTAACTCTGGCAGGGGTGGTACCTCCCTCTGGTCAACAGGCCCAGATGCCAGAGAATTAGGGATTCTGAAAATAAGGAAATATAGTTAATTCTTCTATCTGTAGGTGTAAATAAGCACACAGTTTACAGCTGTATTGATGTTGATGGACAATTGGAAATTACTGAACCTTAGAGAAATGCAAAAAAAATTTCAGGCAGAGCCATACAATGGGGAAAAAGAAGAGACCAGTAAGTTTAGAGAAATGGAGCAAAGGGACAAAGAGCAGAGATTAAAGCTTGCCTATTAGTCCCCTCCCCATTGGGTCGAAAGGACAAAACTGGTGTGAACCTATTATATGCCTGGGAGGTTGAATGACATCCAATTAGGATGCATGCCAAGGATGCCAGCAACAAGGAGTTCTCTCCACAAGGGGCCAAGGGGTTCCTCTGTGTTCCAAGAGCACAGATTCTAGTCTTAATCCAGTTGTCTACCAGTGTACACAGCCATTTAAAATGGACCAGACAACCGCTGAACTTACCCCACCACTGAACCCAGGATGGAGTGTGATGTGCTTGCATGTGTGATATTATTAGCAAGGTCTGCTGTATGGCCACCATGCATCAATGTCAATAGTTAGACAATCCTCAATGTCTTTTATTTACCAGAGGAAATAAATAAGGCTGACAGTATTTTGTCAGCGACAATACCCTATGCAATTTGAAGAGCCAATTCATTCATTTGCCAGTGAATTTGTTGAATACCTGTTAAATCTAGACATTGTGATATAGTATATGCAACATTGAACATGAGAAACATGGGTCATGCCCTTGTTTAGTAGAGGGAGATAGATGATAAGTAAAGAAAATAATTAATTTAGTTGATTACACATTGTGTAAATGCAGTGATAGAAATAAACAGGGATGTGTGGAGGAGAATAATAAGGTAGGCCATTGTGGAGAGATCAGCTTTGGCCTCTTCTAGGGGAAGTCATTTAAACAGAGATAAATGGAAGCCAGCCTGTGGCAAGGTAGAGGAAGTGCTCTCTGCACAGATGGAACAAGAAGCACAAAGGCCCCAAGGAGGGAAGAACATGACTTGTTCTAGGAACTGAGCTCCAAGAAATGTCAATGAATTTGGATTTTCTTCCAAGGGCAGTGGGTGGGTTTGAAGCAGGGGTGTGATGTGATTAATATATTTTTTAAAGATCTGTTGGCAGTTCTATGGAGAATTATAGGGAGACAAGATGAGGAGCTGAACAATCAGCTAGGAGGTTGTTGAATAGTGAAGCCAGAGGGACAAAGGTGTTTTCGACAGCAGATGGATTCAGGGTATACTTTGGACTATCAACCAGCTTTTGAGTAGGCTCTTAGAAGAGGGGAGAGGGGGAAGATACTAGGTTAACCTTCAATCCTCCAGCTTTGGGCACTGGTTGTTGATGCCATTTTAAGATGGAAATGACTAGGAAAGGAAGACACTTGGGGGCAAATTATTGTTTTGATGTTATCATTGTAATCATCAAACATAATCATTATTAATGATGATCTGTCCCAACTCAGTTCTCAGAAAGAATATTGTTACTATTAATGCTTGGTTTTGGCTTAATGTATCACATTCTCTCTACCTGGGCATTGGTGTCCTCATTCTTTTTTTTTTCTTTTTTTTTTTGCATAAAAGAACTGGGGTGTAAGCCAGATGTGGGGTGGGGGGAGAGGATTCACCAGAGACAGAGTGGGGAGCAGAAGAGGTGGGTTTACTGAAATACACTACGAGGGGAGCAGTGAGTGAGACAGGAGAGGTCTGCTGTGCCATGTGGGTCAGCTCCCTGGCCAGGGATCAACTCAGGCCATAGGGGTGATAATGCTGGGACTTAACCCCTAGGCTAACAGGGAAGC
This sequence comes from Talpa occidentalis, assembly GCF_014898055.3. Classification (NCBI taxonomy): domain Eukaryota; kingdom Metazoa; phylum Chordata; class Mammalia; order Eulipotyphla; family Talpidae; genus Talpa; species Talpa occidentalis. Next base: position 94,700,019 of record NW_023605083.1, read on the forward strand.
CCAGTGTCCTCATTCTTGGCTTGAGAATTTCTCAATCTTAGCACTATTAACATTTTGGATGTCTGAATAATTACTTGTTTTAAGGGACTGTTCAGTGCCATGTAGAACAGGATAAGCTTTTGTCTGTTGAGGAAACCACAGAATAGTATAGAGGTTTTCTTTTATTTTTGGTTTTCTTATTGATATGTTATACACTTGAAGTACGTGAAGAGCAAAGCAGATATACATGTTGTTAGCAAGTGATCATCAATACAAACCATCATACCATGTACCCTTGATTTTAAAATCTGCTTTATTAAAAAAAAATCTAATAGAACACAGAATTATACCCTTTCTCAAGGGATTGTTTGGGAACAGTTTCCCAGTCAGAAATAGGCTATGCAGCTCCCTAACCACATGGGATACTGCCCCCCATATGCTGAGAATCTCTACATGTGCCAGTTCCCTCATATACAAAGTAGAAATGATAATAGTATCTACTTCAAAAGGGACTTGAAAGCTTCAAGATAATGTTTATAAAACTTGACACAGGGTTTAGCATACAGCAAGCACTTAACAAATAATAGCTGTTATTATTCCTCACTTTATTAAGTGATTTCTTTAAACAGTGAACTTTATGAATATTTTAAAAGGTTTTTTTTTTAATACGGAAGAATGAAAAGATCATAAAAGTGCCTCCAATTCCACCATTCCTTATGATCAAAGTAAAAAGTGGAAATTACATTCTCTTCTTCAATTCTATGTTCCATTACTTAAACAGAATCTTTTTCAGCTACACTTTAGCTATATTTTATTATATGCCTATGTGTGTATGCATATAAATGTACATATTTGTATGTATAGTCAGGCCATAGGGGTGATAGTGCTGAGACTTAACCCTTAGGACACCAGGGAAGCCCAGTGTCCTCATTCTTGGCTTAAGAATTTCTTAACCTTAGCACTATTAATATTTGAACATCTGAATATATATATATATGTGTGTGTATATATGTATACATACATGAATATATATGAATACATGCATATATGTATTTCTAGGTGAAAGTGAAAGCATGCTATCCATACTGGTCTGGAACTTGAACTTATTTCACTTGACAACATGTCATAGAGAATGTCCCTGGTCTTGTTTTAATAGTTGCATAGATAGTACTTTTTGCTATACAAGTGTCATCATTTATTTAGCCTGTCCCCAATTGATGAACCTTTAGGTTGTTCTTCTCATGTTTCACATGTATGATATGAAGAATCTTTTGCTTATATATTTTGTAAATACAAGTCAAGCACCTACAGGCATTTGAGCTAATGACCAAAGGGTTTTGTTTAAATATATAATAGGCCGTAAGCCGTATGGTCAGTAGATTTGGGGTTGAAGAACTATAACTTTTAACATCATAATTCCCTTATCCACCTGGGCCCCTGCTCCATCACCCAAAGGAAAATATGTTTCTCAAAGATTTGAGGGGCTGGAGAACAGGAGACTCTACCATATTGCCTGAGTGATTTTCAAGGCTTAGCACCTGGGGAATGGTGTGGCACAAGGTAAAACTTGCCACCTCCCGCCCCCTGGTAACAGCCTTCCTTTCCATGCAGGTCTCTCCATGTGCTCACTTCCTATAATGAACACATTTGTGTTCCCTGGAGAAGGATGAAGAACATGAGTCCCATAGTGGGGGAAGGCCCTTCTGGCCCTGGACAAACAAAACAAGCCAAAAAGGCAATCCCCTATTATTAGCAGGAGGTTCAGGCTGTTTGTTGAAGGAATTAAAAACCCATATTTGATAATGTTTCTGCTTTTCCCACATACTTTCAGTTGCTCCCTGGACTCACCAAAACATCAAACTCCTTGGTCTTCAACCGCTTGTCCTCTATCAACTGTTCCACAATCATTTCCCAAAGAGTCTGGCGCAGTGACCCACTCCCCATCCTGCACTGTTTCCCCTCCCTGCTTCCCCCTTTGCTGTCTCTCCCCCTGTGCCTCCCCATCTCCACTGACTCCTATAAGGCATTTGGGGCTTAGTACAGAGGCCACCATCACCCAGGAAACCTTGGCTGTAACCGCTATGTCTGTGTTTTACATTATTTTCACATTCATTATGCTTTACAGTCAGCCTTGCATTGCTACTGTTTGCATATATATAGCTCATTTCCTATATTAGATTATCAGGTCCTGGAGGACAGGAAAAGGGCCACATAAAGCATTTTTTACTATCTACTGTCCCCTGTACATAACAAGCACTTAATGCATATTTTAAAGCATTGCCCTACATTAAGAACATGACTTATAACTACACTGTTAATTTTTCAAGGGGTGGTTTCTGGATTCCTCAAATTGGTGTCTGTTTGACAGGTTTTCTTCTTGGTGTCGAGTAGGTATTGAGGAGGTAAACACAGATAAGTGTCCTAAAACACACCACTCTATCTCCTCAGCTTCCAGAGCAAGTGGTGCTGGTGTAGCATGGAGGAAGAATAGGCCTGGTCCTCAACAAAAGAGGGCAGGTGCCTTTGGGAGAACCAGGAAGTTGACTTATAGGCCGGGACTCAGAAACAAATCTGAAATATAGTGGGGCCGGTTATTTCTTGAGATTCGCTTGTTGAAATGTCTAGGCTGCCTGTCCTCAGGACTGAAAGTTTCTCTGGAAAGACAGAGACATACCACAGCCTGGCCCACCTCTATCTGATCCCATCCTTCCCACCCACTTCTGCTCTGCTTTTCAGCCCCGCTACCCGGTCACCAAAGGAGTCCGTGTGCTCACCCTTGTTACCAGTGCTGAGCTTTGTAGAGGAAGTCCACAGATGGCATAATTCACACAGTGATGTGTGCTAGGAGCCCTCGCAAACATGCATCCACACCTTAAACCCCCACTCCAGAAGAAATGCCCTCTGAGAAGGAAGAGCTGATAAAGTCATGCTGCCTCTTTACTTTCAACACCCCCAATAGCAGAAATATTCCCTCCATGATTGCCCCATACTCAGTGCATAGAACTCTAGCCAAAGGAGGAGCTCATGAAATTGAGTCCTGGGAAGGCACTACAGGTGCAAGAGTAGCAGTGTCACGTTCCTCGATCTCGATGCCCAGAGGTGCAGCTAGGCTGTGTCCACACAGTCCCCAGCCTGGACTGGCAGCTGGGCTCCAGGGACTGAGACTGTCAGTATACAGGCCTCCTGGCCTGGGGCCTGCCCGCAGTGACCCGAAGATCTTGTTTGCTGAACACATGAATGCAAACATCCGGAGAATAGAACACACTGTCGTCTGGCCAAGAATGCTGATGCAGATAGAATTTGAAAATCCACGGGCCAGAGTGGTCCTAATCCAAGGGGGTTGGTCAGTGAAAGCTCCAAGGATGATAATCAAGCCATGCAGGATAAAGGGGCTTTAGGAAGAGGAAAATACCCCTGAAGGAGGGGAATGGCGCCCCTCCAAGGTACCCACTGAGTTGGTGGCAGCTCTCGCCATAAAGGCAATTTTGAGGAGTGGGGACCCTGATACCTACAACCCCAGGCCACCTCCTTGGAGGGTCTACTCAGACATGGGCCCAGTGATGTCTCCAAGGGTCTGACACCACAGAGGACAGAAATCTGGTGGGGGTGGAAGGAAGCCACATTGTATGACACATTCCTGAACCAGAATGTTCATATGATCAGAACCCACCCCCACCCATCTATTCATCAGAACCCAGATACTGTCTGTCTCCATTCTTTCCAGCTTTTTTCTGGTTTTCTGTGGGAAAATGTGGTATTGGAATCCTATGCCACTGTAACATTTTACCACTTACTTAGTGGTTGAAAACACACATTTAGTAGAGAGCTGTAGCTCAAAAATGGTTTCAGTGGGCTAAAACCAAGGTTTCCACAGGGGCGCATTCCTTATAGAAATTTTAGGAGAGAATCTACTTCCTGACTTTTTCCAGTTTCTAGAGGCCACCCATATTCCTTGACTCCTGGCCACACCTCTCCAAGTCTGCTTTCATCATCACACCCCTTCCTCTGACTAACCTTCCTGCTTCTTTCTTATAAGAACCCTATGAGCACATTGGGCTCACCCAGACAGTCCAGGATGAACATCCCATCCCAAGATCTTTAACTAAATCACATCTGGAAAGTTCCCTTTGCCATGCAAGTTGACATATTGACAGACTTCAGGGACATCCTCAGATGCTCATTGTTCAGCTGTCACAGGTGTGTTTACCCTGTCTACTCATACCCCAGTGTATACCTCCACGTGCTGTTCATGTCAGACATCCATGTCATGCCATCCACTCTAGAGACCACTCATCCTCCAAAGCTCCCCATTAAAACAAGATTTTATAAGTACCTTTTCTAAAAATGTGGGGTTAAGAGGGTAAAATAAGAGAGCAGGTAACAGTTTCTAAATTGATGTCAGACATCATGGATTCTAGAAATTTGATCACCACGCCTTCTATGGGGACTGTTCTTGCATGTTTCCCCCTAAGCCAGCCTCCTGTACCCTGCCTTTCCCCTCCTCTTTTCTGTTTACTTATGACTGTTTTATGAAAATTAGGATATCACCCTCTACTCTCTTTCGAGGTGTAAAGGGTCGTTATATGCCTGCTGAACAAAGGACCCTGACTTTGGGTCTTTCCTCTCATCATCCACAAGGAACTAGCAGAAGCTTTGAAATTATAGGAATATCCCTCTCCCTCGTTTTAGAGACCTTGTGGGGACCATTACTAAGATAGGTTTGCAAACTATTTAGAGGCAGTTCCTGTGGGAGTGAAGATTTATTTCCCTCCTAATCACTTTGTTCACTCACTCAATGAGTATTTATTGAGCATCTACCATGCCCAGGCACTGCTTGAAAATGATGAACAAGCTAAGAATGGACTAGCAGAGTGTGTGTGTGCGCATACACACACACACAGACACACACACACACATATCCTAGCTAGGAATTAATGTTTAGCTTCAAGTATATACCACCCCCCCACTTATGGATTTTAAAGATCACATTGACAATGTTGTGGCAATGGCCTTAAAGATTTCTCCTGCTCCTCTGTTATTTGATGTCAAAATGTCAGGGAACTTTGTCTCTATATCAAAGGAGAAAGGCTGGAGGAAAGTGGGGCAGGAAAGGCACCAAACCATGGTTGTCATAGCCAAAGTTTAAGCAACTCAGAGCTTCCTGGCCTACAGTGGGGCCAGCCCTCACAGAGAAGCCTTTCTGTGCTCTGTCTTATCTGGGTCTCCCTTCTTTTTTTTTTTTAAGATTTATTTATTTATACAAGAACCGGGGTACAGGCCAGATGTGCGGGAGGGTGAGAGGATTCACCAGAGACAGAGCGGGGAACAGAACAGGCAGACTGACAAAATACACTGCTGAGGGGAGCAGCACTGCTGAGGGGAGCGAGACAGGAGAGGTCTGCTTCGCCATGTGGGAATCTCACCGGCCGGCCAGGATCGAACCCGCACTGCAGAGGCTGTGGACAGCTTCACAGTGCGACGCTCTACAGCCTGTGCCACCAGGGTGGGTCTCCCTTCTTTGCAGCGTGGGAGTAGGGGTGGGATTCGAGGGCCTCTTCTTGCAGCTCCTGTTGCTGTAAGAGGAAAACAATATCCATGTTCAGGAAGATAGAGTGTGAGTGCCTGGAAGCAGGGTTTGCTCTGGGTAAGCCTCCATTCAGATAATGGAGAGCCAAGTGTTCACTTTTCCCTCCAGACCTTCCAGTGTGTGCAGCAAACATCCTTGTTCCTGTTAGATACAGCTTCTAAAACCTTTAAAGCTTTCAAAATCTCCTTGATATTAGTGTTTGGTTTATTCTTTTCCCCGAAAGCTTATGGAAGCATAAAATTTTAAAGCTGGAAGGGACCTTGGAGAACAGATGCGTTATTTAATTTATATTTTTAATTTTCCCAATTCAACAACTTCAGGGAGATGAGTTAGTTTAGCCCCCCTATTCTCCTCTGCTTTCTGGTCTGTTTCCATTCACTGTCCACTCACTGCCCTTTCCTTCCATCCCCCGCCCCTCCCAGGCCAGTTCACTTCTTGAAAACTGTTCTTTGGGCTGCTTGCTTTCCTGACTTATGGCTCACATGGGTATTATGGGTTCTTTTGTCCGCAGTTGGAGACTCGGTCGGCTTTAGATTTCTTAACTGGGTCACCAGGGTCAGATGGTGCACAGACAAGGCCTGGATTTCCTCAGCCAGGGATCAAATCCACAAGTGGCCTCCTCAAGGGCACATCCTTCATGCAAAGACTTGTGAGAAACAAAGTGACTGTACCTGCTTCTGTTAGTCCAGTGAGAATGGAGAAAGCCTAGAGGCGCAATTTCTTCTGCACATTAACCTTAAGAGTGGGGGAAGTCCTATTACCCCAGAATTATTCCTGCAAGATTTGTCAGACATAGGCTTGTCAAAGCCCGATTGTTTGAAAGGGAAGCTGAAAGGCCACGGTTCCTTGTAAAAGGAGAAAAGGTTGTATGATGCTATGAGCTGCAGTTACAACCCCATCCCCAGTCCTTTCCAAGCCTGGGCTCCTGTTTCCAATGCAGATCAGCTCATGGGAATAGGGTACAACTGTGCCCACCATGAAGGACCTCACTTTTCAGCATGGATCCACTGGAGTCAGAAACCACACAGTCTGGGCAGGCCCAGCATCCCATCCTGAGAGTTTTTTTAATTTCAGGGCTAAAACTACATTTGACAGCAGCAGGGAGCCAACCCTTTCAGAGTCAAGGACTGAGACTGGGGTTAGGGGGCAGCAGCTTTGTGGTACTACTCCAAGTCTGGGTTCACCTTTATCAGAAAGAACTTCCTTCCCAAGCCCAACTGAGCAGGAAAGGCTTTTCCTGAACAAGCTTCAGCCCACACCTAGTCCTGATTTAGCTGCTGTGACTTCTAACATTTTCTTTTATAATATTTTGGGCTCCAGTGCCCTCCCCAGGACAGAAGGAAGCTCTTGTCACAAGTAGAATAAGCCCTTTGTGGAAGGCAGAATAGTGGCCCCAAAGATGTCCATAGCCTAATCCCTGGAACCAGTGCACATGGCACTACATGGCAAAGGGGGGCTTAAGATCAGAAGATGAGGCCTCCCTGGTGGCACAAGGGGTTAAGATGCAACCTATGAATCTATCTGCAGCCACTGCAGCATTAATTTGATTCCCGGCCAGAGAGCTACCCACATGGCACAGCAGATCTCTCCTGTCTCACCCACTGCTCCCCTGAGCAGTATATTTCAGTTGATCTGACTGTTCTGTGCCCCACTCTGTCTCACATGAATCCTCTCACACACCCCCTACACCTCTGGCCTGTACCCCAGTCCTTGTATGCATAAATAAATAAATCTTTAAAAAAATAAGATCAGAAGATGATCCTTGATTAGCTGGGTGGGCTTAATATAATCCCAAGGGAGGCAGGGGTGGGGGTGCATCAGAAAGACTGAAAAGTGCTACACTGTTGGGTGAAGGTTGAGGAGGGGGCCAGGAGCCAAGAATGCAGGCAGCCTCTACGGTAAGGCTGCAGATTCTCCCCTGGAGCCTCTAGAAGGAACATCTTCATTTCAGCCTGCTGAGACATTTCTGACGCTTGACCTCCCAAACTGTGAGATAATAAATGTGTGTTGCTTGTAGCCACTGAGTTGGTGGTAAATATGTTACAGCAGTCAAAGAAATTAATACACTCACTAAGAAGTAGGAAAATAGAGCAGAGGATCAGGGCATTTGGGGTGTACAGCTTGGAGAGGGTGAGAGTGAATTTGGAGAGCTAACAGAAGATGCCAGCACACTTCCTCTGCTCCGACATGCCCGGCTTCTTCTCACCTTTCATGTCTCAGCTCAAATATCATCTCCTGGAGGAAGCCTTCTCTGATCTCTGGATCTAACATAACACTTACCCCGTATGCTGTCCTCTGCAGCACCTACCAGAGTCTGAAATCAACTAGCTGGTTATTTCTAGACATATGTTTCTGGATTGAGATTGGTGAGTCTGTTTGACCCACTGTTGAGGGGACCTTGTTTTTTTTGTATTCCCAGCAGCTAGCACTACCCCCTGGCATGTATTCTCAAATATTTGCTGCATGAACCAATAATCTAGCATTTATTGAGTGAAGGCAAAAGAAATGTAAAAAACTTGTAGGAGTTATCCAAGTGACTGTCACCATACCAGATAGCTGCAGAGATACAGAACAAGTCCAGGTTCACCTCAAAGTCACAGTGTGCCTGGTCTACAAAGCACTTCCCTGGTTCTGTGGGGCATTCTTCTCAATGTGGTGTTTTCTCTCACTGTGCTCACCACCAGAGTTCTATGGATAGGTCAGACTCCCGCACATTGTTACCCATGAGACAGAAACAGCTAAATCTTAGCTGGAAAGAAATAATGGGGTGAAGTTCCCACTCTGGGATTGTGCATACTTGTGTATAAACTTACATCAACTTAGGATCTGAGTGGGGTACAGCATCCAGGATAGAACAGACAGGGCCCTCAAGACTCTAACAGTACAACCTCTGGGATAATTCCAAATTGAGATTGTCATCTCATTTAAAGATAAATCAGTTGAGAGGTAAAGCATATTTAAAACTAATTAATGAAAAGATAAACATAGCATTCCAGAAAAATGATTTTTAATTTTTTAGAAATATGTAAATATTATATGGCATTTATTTTAGCTGTATTTAGTTTATAAAAATAAATACAGAGTACAGTGATGGTTGTACCACTCAAAATTTTGAGGTAAAACATGAGGTAATAAAATTCAACAAGATGAAGATTGAAAAAAAAGATTTATTTATACAAGGGTACAGGCCAGAGGTGTGGGAGGGTGAGAGGATACACCAGAGGCAGAGCGGGAGCAGAACAGACAGACAGACTGAAAGCACTGCTGGGGGGAGCAGCAGGTGAGACAGGAGAGGTCTGCCGTGCCATGTGGGTAGCTCCCTGGCTGACTGGGAATCGAACCTACACTGCAAAGGCTGCGGACAGCTTCACAGCACTGCACCACCAGGGGGGCCTCCAAGATGAAGATTTTTTTGTTTTGTTTTTTTGTTTTTTTTTTAAAGATTTATTTATTTATTTATTTATACAAGCACTGGGTACAGTCAGAAGCGCGGGAGGGTGAGAGAATTCACCAGACCCAGAGCGGGGAACAGAACAGGCAGACTGACGAAGTACACTGCTGAGGGGAGCAGCGGGCGGCAGGAGAGGTCTGCGCGCCATGTCGGACCCTTGCCCGGGGATTGAACCAGCGCTGCAGAGGCTGTGGGATGCTTTGCAACCCAGCGCTCAACTGCTACGCCACCGGGGAGACCTGAGATGAAGATGTTTTTTTTAAGAGCATTATAGCTTTTGGAAAAAAATGAAAAAAGCAGGTGATGCCATTGGAAATGGCATTGGAAGAGGCAAGAAGCAAAACTGATTCCACAAAATAATTAACAGGGACGTGATGGACAAGCTAGAGATGCTCTCCAGATACTGAAGCAAAAAGCAATAATATGTGGCAGTGGCCCTGAAAAGACCCTGTGCTTTAAGCACAGAGAGTACAAATCTACATATGAAGGGAGTTCTTGTAAGAAAGATTTTTTTTTAATGAATCAAATCAATACAGAGTAGAAGAAAACTTTTCTGAATTTAGAAAGATTAGCACGAATAGATGGAATAGTCTCCCCAGGCACAACTAATTGAAAATTAACCAACTCATAGAAGTATAAAGAATTCAAGAAATGTCAAGACAAGAAATTAAAGAAAAACAGCAATCTACAAAGGAACATGTCAGACGTGGTGCACAGATCTCAGCAACATGATGTAAATTCCAGAGGAGAGCACCTAAAAAGATGAGAGGGAGGGAGGGGAAGAGGAGGAGAGGGAAAAAGGAAAAGGAGAGGACAGAGGACAGGGAAGGGAGAGAGAGCTTCAGCTAGTGCTCTAGGGAGAACTAGTGCAGGCACTAGCAGAGAGCAGTTATACTGGGGGAGAAAGGTTTTGACCCAAGAATGAACAATGCACCAGTTCACCAAGGTGTTTTTACTTTTTCAAGCAATACAGAGGCTTCTCAGATGTGTAAAAATTTTAAAATATGTCATGTAGAGCTTTTCCTAAAAAGTAAGTATGGTGAGATGTGTATCTGACACCTTAAATGTGCAGGTCTATTTGGACTGTCAATACGATCACAAAAAAATGCAAACTATGATTCTTGAAAGAAAAAAAAAATAAAGATTAATCATTTATTAATATTAAACAGGCCCCAAGGTTTGATAGTTTGGTAGTATAACAGATAAGTCTGGGAGAGAGAGAAAACACAAATATGTAGTGATTTTCCTTCTATGGGTATTTAAGTCATTAGTTACTACTTTGCTATTGACAGATGATCATAAAAAAATATAAACTTGACAATATTATGGAGTCAAAAGTAATCACTGATAGGGGTTAAAATAACTGTATAGAGGGAAACAAAACAAAATACAGTCACATAAAGCTAACAATATGAAAAGCAAACAGCAAGGAATCAAACAAACAAAATAATAATATACATACATGAACGAACAAATCAGGTATAAATTACAAATAAATCAGTCCTATTCCTGTATTATAATACTGTTATAATACAGACTTTCAGAATGGTTCAAGAAATAAAGTTTAGGGGCCTCCCTGGTGGCGCAGGGGTTAAACACAGCGCTATCAAGCTACTGCCAACCACTACAGCATGAGTTCAATCCCCAGCCAGGGAGCAACCCACATGGTGCAGCAGACCTCTCCTGTCTTGTCTGCTGCTCCCCTCAGCAGTGTATTTCAGTACATCTGCCTGTTCTGCTCCCCACTTGTCTCTGGTGAGTCCTCTCACCCCCCACACCTCTGGTCTACACCTCAGTTGTTGTATGCATAAATAAATAAAAATCTTAAAAAAAAAAAAAAAGGTTTAGCTTTATGTTATCTACCAAAAAAATGCAACTGTGGTATAATTAACCCCAACATTTTAAAGTTAGGAGCTGGACAGAAAAATACCAAGTGATACAAATAAAAACAAAACACGTTCCATAGAACTCAAGTGATAAATAACTGATAGGACATTTGTGGTTAACCAGTGCATTCTTCATACTGCCTTTTTTTATTTATTTTTTTTATGAAGGACATTAAAACTATTTCTGGAGCAATCCAGAATTCGAAGAGTAAATAGGACCATAATTATCTGTGTGACTATTCAGTGATTCCATATCTACATGAATAACCAACAAAATAAGTCAAAATATTTTCTTTTCTAGCAACCGTGGGACATTTACAAACTTGACTATACATTGCGCTGTCAGTGAATTTACTGAACCAAAATGAATAAAAGCAAATGAATTACCCATTAATCTCAGAAAGCAGGAAAATCACAAGTAAATGAATCCTTAAAACTTTGTAGGGCATAATTTATAAAGATAAAGCAAAAATTAATAAATTAAAAACCAGAACTAATTAATTGATTTAAGAGTAGTGGCTTAAGCAAAACATAGATTAACTACAAAGGAAGTATCCATGCTAATGAGACAGAGCTAGAGAGAGATGAGAACACAAAATAAGAACCAAAATATGGTAAGAAACTATAGACATAGAGAATGTTTTTTTTTTTTAATTGACAAAAGAGCAATTTTCTGGAAAACCAAAATCATTGAAATAAACTTTTAAAGGTTTAAAGCCCTGAATAGGTAAAACATCATGGAAGAAATGGAAAAATTTGTCCATGAATTGCACTCTGAAAGCAAACTGAGCAGAGATAAATTTGCGGACAACATCAGAGCCTTCTGCCTGGTAACGTCAGCATAGTAGCTCCATTTTCATGTTACTTTTCCAAATGAAAGAAAAGGAGCTTTTTATGTTTTATGTTCCCCCTACAATATCAACCTCCTCTCCCATCAGGAGCCTGAAAATTAGCAGACCTTCGTTCGGTATCTTCAATCTCACCATTAAATATGGTCCTGATTTTGAAAAAAGACAAACCCCTCCCCCGATTGTGTTCTGTAAGTTAAATCAATGGAAGAAAATGACTCCCTCCCACTTTAAAAACAGATATAGTATTTTTTTTAAGATTTATTTATTTATTTATTTATTTATACAAGCACTGGGTACAGTCAGAAGCGCGGGAGAGTGAGAGAATTCACCAGAGCCAGAACGGGGAGCAGAGCAGGCAGAGGGACCGAGGTACACTGCTGAGGGGAGCAGCGGGCGGCAGGAGAGGTCTGCGCGCCATGTGGGACCCTCCTCTGGTGGCCGCTGAGCAGCCGGGGATCGAACCGGCGCTGCCGAGGCTGCGGGCAGCTTCGCAACCCAGCGCTCAACCGCTGCGCCACCGGGGAGGCCCCAAGTATAGTATATTTATTATCAGCAGGAAAGACAGATGTTCTGGGGGAGGAGAATGGCTTTCACAAAGAGGTGCAGGTAGGACTGGAGAAGCTGTGGTAGGAGAGGGGAAGGATCTAGAGCCCTAGCAGGTGGGGACATTTAATAGCTCACTGAATACACTTGGGGAGTCTGGAGAGGTTCTCAATGCCAAGAAATCCAAAGCAGCTCAATGGGTGGGGCACAGGGGAAACCCTATGTGTGCGTGTGCAGGGCACGCTCAGCACCAGGCCATGGGTGGATGGGCAGTGCCCTCTCTCATCAGTTACCCCCAGTTACTGACTTTGCCATATCCCAGGCAAGGGTCCCAGGAAATCCTGGCAACCTTGGGAAATACCTAGGGGTCCCGAGCTATGGCCCAAGCATCCTGCCTTGGTGCACAGGGTCCCCCTGACTTCCTCATTAAAATGAGAAGCAGAGGGAGTTTTCATGCAAAGATTATAATCATTGTAATAATGACCTGGGAGAAGGAGGGGATTTATTTGGCCCCATTCCTGGGGGAAGACCCAAAAGACAGGAAGAGGGAGAAAGGGGGAGAGAGACTGGGAGGAGAGATGCCTCAACAGCACTTTTTAAAAAGCACTCCCTTTAAATGACTCTGGATTTGTGTTTTTCATTCAGAGGAGATGTGCTGAGGCATTTTCATTTTGCTCCACTTCCCTCCCACCCTACCTTCTGAGCAAATTCTGTCCCAGCGCTGTTGATTTCTGTCTTGCGACCATTATGGAAATCTGGCTTCATTTCTCCTCCTAATTTATGATCTTGTTAACATGCCCGCATGCCAGATGGTCCTGTTCTTCAGGTTGGGAGATAATGAGATAAACAAAAACTGCTGTAAGAAGCAAATAGGGGGAGGGTTTTTTTTTCCCTTGAATGGGCTGCTCTTCTTTCTACAAATGTGCTTTGAGGCCTGTGCTGCAGCTCACTGTGATTCTAAGCAGGTGAACAGTGCTCAGTGGTACTCAAGTGGCCACCTGAGAGGTGAGTTATTTCTTCCACATGACATTCTCTGCTCTGGAATTCTGTCCCAGAAATAGACAGGATCACCCTCGCCCCAGTCTGTGACAGAACTTGAACTTCCTTGTCATTCCTTGGTACTGTTTGCTTACCACTACCACTACACTGCACACCTTGTACTGTCATTGCTTATTTTGCTTTTTGCCTACCACACTGTGGGCTCCATGGGCAAGGGACTGTGTCTTTTTCCTCTGAATACCTAGCACAAGTGAAACCCCTCCACTCTATACACACAAAGTACTGCAAAAGAGAAGAACAGGGCCTCCTCGGTGGCACAGCGGTTGAGCGCTGGGCTGCGAAGCTGCCCACAGCCTCTGCAGCGCCGGTTCGATCCCTGGCCACCGGCAAGGGTCCTACATGGCTCGCAGACCTCTCCTGCCATGCCTGCTGCTCCCCTCAGCAGTGTGTTTCGTCAGTCTGCCTGTTCTGCTCCCCGCTCTGGCTCTGGAGAATCCTCTCACCCTTCCCCGCTTCTGACTGTACCCAGTTCTTGTATAAAATAAATAAATAAATCTTAAGAAAGAGCAGAACAAGGACTTGGATGGGTAAGTACACACAACCAACTGGATCAATAAGGTGGGCTATCAGAGACCCCAGTCCTGGGTCGGGGCCATGCCACATTATTTTGAAAGATTCTTCCTGTTGTAGGAGAGACACCACCCAAGGTGAGAGCATAGCTGGACACAGGGTTCCAGGGTTCATCTACCCTGAACCCTGATATCTGTGTCCTTGGAAGAACCTCAAGGGGCCATCTCATCTATCTCACTTGTCTTCATCAACTATCCACACACCTTCCCAGGGAGACAGCTATCCTATACCCTACTGAAAGGATGTGGAGTAAATAGACAATGTCATTACTATGTTAACACTAGTAAACCAGCTCACTCGGGGCAGTTTGGGTCTAGCCCAGGAGTCAGCAGATGAGGCTTGCAGGTCACATTCAGTACCATCTACTTTTGTTAATGCAGTTTTATTAGAACATAACCCTGTCATTTGCTAATACATTGTTTATGGTTGCTTTCGAGCCATCATGGCAAAGTGGAATTGTTACCGCAGAGACCATACAGCCTATACAGCCTAGAGTGTTTACTCCCCAACCTCTTACAGAAAGTTTACTAACCACCCCCACCCCATCTAGGAAAAACATAGGTAACTCTCTTCATTCATATGCATGAATTTCATAAGCACAAGTGGACATGTCTGTCATCTCGGGAGGCACCAAGAACCATAGCAGAGAATGAATCAATGAAGCAAGCTACCAATTTTGACAAGGTTCTCCCTTCTTCTCTTGGGCACATGCCCAATCACTGTGTCAATTAAAGCCAGAAAAATAAGGTGCAAGGTAGATTTTCATTGCAGCTTTACACTGTTTGCAAAATTAACTTAACCATTAAAGATGTTCCCAAGGAATGTCCTGGGATTTGGCTGAGAGTCAGGTGAAGGCAAGAAAAGGGCCAGCAGCAGTCATGTCCTAATCCGGTCTCACACCCAGGAAATGCCATTAAAGCACAGACAGCAGAAATGAAAAGCAGCCCCCTGCAGTAATCCCCCTTACACCACCCCCCACTCCCCAGATTAGGCTTGAGCCAGAGGAATGGGCTGATAGAGTTCCAAATAATAGGATTAGCCTCAGTCAGAGTGTACTAATGCCCCTGACTCTCTCTAAGGCTGGAAACATTTCAATTTAGCAATTTGCTAATGCCAGGACCCTTTTGTAAATATCTTCTCTGGTCTGCCAGTCTCTTTTGAATTCCAGCTTGGAATGAAATTAGCTTGTATTACCTCCTCCTGAGAACCTGGAGTCTAGTCTTAAGGATGTGACCCTTGTTGATAGCAAGTCACTGGTGACAACTTGCCTTCAGGCCAGCTGCCCTGAGAACCTCTCAGCAAAGATTATTAGAAGCCTGATTAAACATTTGTCCAAGTTGTTTTTAAAGGTTAAAAAAAATCACTAGAATTTCATTTAGACTAAAGAGCAAAAGTCTATCAGCAGATCAAATTTTGTTTGGGACAGGGGAGACATTGGGACTAAGCATGACTTAACACTGGAGGAAGAGGATTATGTTTCCAGTGGAGAAAATCTTTCTTGACTTTACAGTTTTGTCGAAGGCCAACCTTGTGAGCCCTGAAGCCTACACAGTAGCTGAACAAAGTCTAGTAACTAGCCCCGAGTATCGAGTCTTATTATTTATGTCAGTAATTATTGATGATAGAGTGGTTAGAATAATTACAATTACTAGTGGAAAGTGTCCTTCAACACCATCTGGTCAATATATGGATATTACAGATGACTAAACTGAAACTCAGAGAGTTTCTAGCCAACCTTTTTGCCTACTTACGATACTGTCTCTTTATATTACTAAGGACTCTTAAAGATTGCAAAGTCTGACTCACACTGGACTATGAAAGAAAGAAGGAAAGGAATGAAGGAGGAAAGGAGGGATAGATGGAAGAAAAGATGGGAGGAAGGAAAGTAGAAAGAAAGGAAGGGAGGGAGGGGGAAAAAGAATTTATGACCTCAGTTTACTGAAAATTACTGGGATGTGGACTTCAGGCACGGTTGGATCTAGTTGTATAGATGGTGTCTGCCGCGGACCAGCACAGCAGTAGACGATGAGGCCGTCTCAGGGTTGAGAGACTGCGCAGGGTGGTCAGGGATTCGGTTAAAGAAATGACAAACAGACACACTTCAAGAGTGAAAATCTGAGTGTAATTTTATTTGAGTTGGTGACCAGTATATATATGTTTTCTAAAAGCATAGGAATGGCGAACATCAGTGAAGAAATCAGCTTGCTTATAGGTTTAGCTTATCATTGACAGGGCAGTGATTTACATCTGGACCCAGGCGCATTCCTAAGTAGTTAGGCTATTAATTTTTCTTTTTGTTTTATATGATTACTTTTTGTTTTAACTACTCACTATTACTATTAATTAACACAGGTGAATTTTACTTTTCACAATGTAATATTTTTATCATTTAGATTAATACTAACAAGGCTAAGTATACAACAGAGAAATTATTAAGCTAGCAGTTCCATTAATACACAGAGTTTAGTAACGTTTCATTTGAATCAGTCTAGTTATTAGATTTTGTATGTTCTTTTTTAATCGGCAAACCAATGACCTTTTAAACAGAGAAAGAGAAAAGATTTTAGAGAGACAGTTGTATTAGAATAAAGTTTGTGGGTCTAGAGAAGGTGAGATAAGTTTCCGAGCGGACAGCATTCCTGTAGTGGCTTCTGGTGGTCGTTATCTTTCAACAGGCTTCCGTCTTATCTATGTCTTCAGGCGGTTTTTTGCTGTTCTCCTCCTGCGCGCTGGTTGCCCAGCCGGACCTAGGGATTCCTAGAGGTCACTGCAGGAGGAGGTGCAGCAAGTATATCTTCAGGGGGTTTTGCTGTTCTCCGCCTGCGCGCTGGTTGCCCAGCCGGACCTAGGGACCGTGGCGCAAGCCATTAGCCCTAAGGGTCACTGCAGGGGGAGGTGCAGCAGGTGTCATCAGCAGTCTGTCCCATCTTTCTATTATGCTTTGTTGTGCCTTGGTTTCCTTTTCAGACAAACATCCTTCTAGGTTAGCTATCTCAGCAGAAGGAGAGCTGTGTTCTTACTGGCAATGTATGTGGGAGTTCCCAAAGTTCATGCTCCTTGGCTCTAATCAGCCTCACTCGACTATGTGCCCATTCCCTAACTCTGTCACTAGGGTTGGGGGATGTGAAACTCATGTCCACTGTACAGCCTTATGGATAGGAAGAATGGGGTGTAAGTGGCTCCCCAAAGAAAATCTGGGTATTGTTCTTAGAGAAAGGAAGGGGAGATACAAGGAAACAAAATCAGCAGATATCCATGCTGCTTCCTGACAATTGTATCTCAGAAGTTGTCTTATGGTTCCAATTTGGGGTGAGTGAATCCCTATGGTTCACATCCTCTTCACTCACTTTTTTGGCTAGTCCTGAAGTCTCTAAATTCTTTCTAGTTCATCCCCCTCACCACAGTGTAACTGTACTTCCCCTTCCACCCTGGGTTATAGAAACCTTCATTAATACCCCAAACAATCCCTACATTTATGGAACAGAGGACCTTAGACCAATGGTTAGTCTCTTAAACATGGTGCTTTGCAGGGCCCCGGTTTTTACGCAAATCTTTCTCTTCACACCTGCTTTCATGATTTTCTCCTCTCACCCTGACTGCTGAGTTCCTTCCTCCCTTTGAACTTTTTCCACAAATCTCCCAATCTAATCAAGTGAGTTTCTGGAGTATCCTTATCCATCATCATTTAAAATTAACTCTCCCCTGAGTGTATAGATTTGGTCTTACTTGCATATAATAATAATGTAGTATAGTGCTTAACTATACTTTCTGTAATTATGATATGGTACTTTATAGTTTGTATTCACTTGCTCTTTACATTAATCCTGTGATGCAGGCAATACCCCCATTTGTCAAATGAAAAGACAACTCAGAGAGCTCAAGTGGGCCTGGTGATAAGAGATGGGAAGTGGCAGATCCAGGATACAAACACCAAGGCCAGTATAGGACTATTTCAACCAAACTGATGCCTCAATAAGAAGCTAAGCTTAGACAGTGGTTCTCAAGCTGGACAGTTTTGTACCTCAAGGGACATTTGGCAATGGCTGGAGACATTGTTGAATAACTCAGCTTCAGGGGGTGGGGAAGGGAGAGGATGTCAGTTTCCTGGTATCTATCAAGTATAATCAGAGAAGTTACTAAACATCTGCTAATGCACAGGAGCACCCCGCACATGCACCCCACACACAGAGTAAAGGATGATCTGGTGCCCGCATATCAGTCATGCTGAGGTTGAAAAACTCTTGTTTAGGAGTTTGCAGACAATGGTTTCCATCTCTTGCTCCTAAGGGCTCACCCTCTGTCCTCAGCCACATACAAACTATAATCAGCTGATCTCCTTTTTATCAGAAAGGAGTTGGAAGTGTACAGATCTGGGCACAAGAAGCCAGGTTTGAGGACAACTCCTTCCCCTGTCTATTCTAGTTTTCAATGGCCAGAACATGTCAAGGCTTTGACCTGTGCTCATAGCTACTGAGCAGAGAGACAGAGTAGATGTGGGGTACTCTAGAATGTAGAAGCCGAAAGAGGGGAAAGGATAAGAGAAGAATGGAGAGTTATCATGATAGGGGAGCAGACACTGAGAGATGATAGACAAGACAGGAAGAAGGGAAGAGCAGGAGGGGTGTTTGGATTTGGGTGAAATGAGAAGAGCATCCCAGGTCATGCTGAAGGGAGGGAAGAGGGCCTCCCTGCCGCCTCTGCAAGCTTTCAGGGAGTGTGATTTTAATGTGAGTCTAATTAAGTCAGAAGCAGTTCCCATTATTCACACTCTGCTCCAGTGGTTTCTGAGCCCACATGCTCTACTACACTCTGGAGAGGTTCAGCTGGTGGTGACTGTGGAAGGGAGGGACGGAAGCCTGGCTCCCAGACACTGGAGGTCAGACCCAGGCCAGGGACCTTTGGTGACATTTCCTCTCTTGTTTCCTCCTGATTGTACGGTGTAGGGGTGGAGTTGGGGGGAGGGTGTCATAGAGAGGTATCTGTTGATGAAGAGGTGGAGCTGTAAAGGCCAGGGAAAATTGTTCATCCACAGGAGCATTTCAAATTTGATGGCCTCATATATCCAATGAAGGGCCTTGCCAGTGACTTCTTGTAGCAAGCCTTGTCTGGTCTCCAAGGAGAAGTGGCATAAGTGCAGATCTAGGACTCAGACTCATGCTTCACAGGGCACCTTACCCCACTGACCACAGACATGGGAGAGAGCTCCTCCAGGAACCCAAGTTCCTCTGGCACCCATTCAGTGCAGTGCCCTAGCCTCAAGAGTCTCTAGAAAAGGACTAAGCTAGGGGCTGGGGCAGTGGGGATTCAAGCCCAGCTCTGTAATTTACCAATGACTTGGAAGAAGAGAGCTATTGTCAGCAGAATGAACCAGGAAAGCTTTTGTAGAAATGATGGCCTTAACTGGGGATTTTGACAGGAAAAGTTGAGCCTGCTGAGTAAATTTTTTTAATATTTATGTATTTATGCATACAAGAGCTGGGGTACAGGCCAGAGATGTGGGGGGTGAGAGGATTCACCAGAGACAGAGTGGGGAGCAGAACAGGCAGATTGACTGAAATACACTGCTGAGGGGAGCAGCAGGCCAGACAGGAAAGGTCTGCTGCGCCATGTGGGTTGCTCCCTGGCCAACCGGGGATCGAACTCCTGCTGCAGAGGCTGCAGATTGCTTCATAGTGCAGTGCTTAACCCCTTGCACCACCAGGAAGGCCCCCAAGGTGAGTAAATTTTTGAGTAAATGAAGCCTGAATAGCCAAGGAGGTCTCCCCTTTGATTGGAGTATGGAGGAGGAAGGGCCAAAAGGGCTCACATGCTGGGACTTAAATGTCAACTCAAAAATTAATGTCCACTTTTGTGCAATTGAAGGGAAACTACTGAAAATTTTTGAGAAGTGAAGAGTGATGAACATCAGAGATCAGAGGTGGGAGGAAAGGTTTTTGTATGAATCTTCATGTTCTTCTTGGCATTCTCTAAGAGTCCATCATCACTTAAAATTAACCCTCCCTTGAGTACATAGATTTTGTCTTATCTGCATAAGAATAAGAATCCCCAAAGAAGGATGAGAAGGCCTCAGGAGGGTGAGGATACAGGCTTCAAAAGTCTCAATTTCTTAGTGGGTCTGGGTTCTTCAGTTGGGCCAGTCATTGCAACAGCACTGCAGAGAAGGGACCCTCGCACGACTCATACAAACCATTGTTGTGTCGATCAACCCCCTGGCTAAGCATTGGTGATACAAGCTAGTCTAGGAATCTAAGATTTGGGTTTAAGCTTCAGCTCTCAATTTGATAACAGTGGGTATGTATGTACTGTAGGTAAATCATTGAAGCCATACATTGACCACCTATAAGATGAGGTTTGTTGTAGCAAGTAATCACATGCCAACCGCAATCACAGAAATCCAACAATTGTTGAAGGGAGGTTAGAGGTCAACTAGTCTACCTTGGCCACCTCTAACAAGCAGGGACACCTTCCCCAATATGCAAACACTAATATTTATTTCACTTTTCCCATGATGTAAAGAATGTTCAGGAAGTTTTGTCTAGTGACCATTGTGAGTTCAAGTAAACTCCCCCATCTACATAGCAAAGGTATCTTCTGCTCACTGTGGCACTTTACTGATCAGCCAAATATGATTCTTGTAAGGAAATAAACACTCTTCCCTCACCCTCTCCCTCCCCCCTCCCTCTCTAAATCCCCATGGTTTGAGAGAAGGCATGGGTTCTTCACCTCTAATCCATCAACGGGAGTCATGTGAGGGTTCCATATGAATAGGCATCAAAAAAAGAGGCATTTTAAACTTGGAGATTCCCAGGTCCACCAACCTGTGAACTCCTGGCTCCTCCCCCAATTCAGGTTGGCTGACAAGTCCAGGCATCTTTCCGAGACCCTGGCCTTTGGACTCCTGTCTGATGGATAGAATGGGAAGGAAGCAATGTTTGCTACACAAAAAATCATCTTAAAATGCTTACTGAATTCTGTTCCCCTTTGTATTTTTTTTCCTACTTGCTCTTTTTATACTAATTTCTCATTTGAATCAAAAATTATTTCACCAGAGAGGTGGTGATTAAATCTGATAATTAGGAAAAATACCAATTAAGTCAGGCTGCACAAGCATGAGGCAGGCCTCATTCACATCATTATTGGAGTCTGGGGCTCAGCCAGGGGGTTCTGTCTCTGCCCCCCACACTCTCAGTCCATATGCTGAACAGGCCTGGGGTCTTTAGCCCCCTCAGAGTCAAACAGAGGCAGGAGAGGTTTCGCTCCCCATAGGCCCTCATAATTGATCCCGCATCCATCCCTTTTCCTATTTTCATTAGAATTTGTGCCTTTAAGTCCCCCAGCAGCCCAAGAATCCACCCTAATCCCCGCCTTGCCCTTACCCATTAAGGGAGTAGAGAACTAGCTGGCTAGGGAGCTGGCCTGCAAGAGCTGGCTGCAAGCTGGCTGGCAGGGGCTGATTGTAAGATCGCAGACTGAGGGTGGGTGCTTGAGGGAGCTAGCAGGCAGAGGCTAGTAACCACAAGAAGCATATAGAAGCACATAGTAGCTTGTGGTGGCTTCATACTTCTGGGTGGCAAAGTGGGGCAATGAGGCAATGCTGGTAGTGAAAAAGTACCAGCAAGGGGAAAGCCCCCATGAGAGATTATAAAAGTAAACCACCCCCAACAACAATGGGCTCCTCCCCTGCACCCCCTCCTGCTGTCAGGAGTTTCTCTTGCAATAAACCTGAGCCTGCTGATCTTTAGTCCAGTGTGTCAGTGATTACTCTTCAATTGCTTGAACACAAGAACCCACTCAATCAGAAACACTATTCCCCCGCATGGTGGCTCACTACCAGACTTAACCTTCAATCCTCTGGCCTCTCCTTTCCTAATTACTGTTACTCATCAGCTCAGATGTCTGTAGGTATAAATGCACCATCTCTGCACGCCCACAGAACTTCCTGTTAACAGGGAACCTCAGAGGTAACAATGAAAATGGTTTTTCCAAGCCTGGACTCTAGGCTGCTTGCATAAGGAATCAGAGGTAATTACTTAAAATAATGGGGGGAGCTAAGGTGGAATAAAATGGATACACAAAAAATAAACTGTGAACAATAGCGCTAGAAAGTTAGGTGGTGGCCTTTGGAGAGAAGCTTCAAAATACCAGACTGAGGAGTCTGGACTCATTTTTTTTTTTTTTTTGGAAGGACACAGAGACTCCGGATGGCAGTAGACAAAGCTGAGCAGGACCTGGGCTAACCTGGCAGCAGTCTCAGGCTAGACTCCTCAGGCCAAGTCAGTGATTCCCCCCATGGTGATCCAGAATCACCTGGGGGTTTTTTAAAGCTCTTAGTTTTCAGGCCAAAGTCTAGACCAATTAAATCAAAATGTCTGGAGTCGAGGACCAATCAATATTGTTCAATGCATCAAATATGTAGCCAGGTTGGGCTTAGGCATGACCCACCCTCTAATTACAGTGACCAACCTCTCTGAGTTTGCCTGGGAAGAAGGGTTTCCTGGGATGCGGGAAATTCATAGATAGAACCAGGAAAGGTCTGGACAAGGAGAGTGAGTTGGTCCCTCAGCCTCTAATGGATGTCACAAAGCTCTATCAGGAAGAAATGTAATCCTCAGGGTGAAAGTATCTTGTCTGTGGTCAAATCCCTGTGGTGTATTAATCAAAAAGTATCAGCCTTGGAGTCAGAGAAAGCCCAACTCTATCACTTATCTGCAACGTGACCTTGGGCAGGCTGACCTCTCTACTGAGTACTTTCCTATCTTACCTTTCTCTCCTTCCTTCTCCCCTTCCCTGAAGGTCACAGACCAAGCTGGATTTGGTGGGCTATGCTCTTCAGCAGATGGGGCCAGATGAAAACAGATTTCACAGAAGCCAAGAGAAAAGGGAACTTTTGACAAGTTGCCAGAGAAGGCTAGAGGTGAGGGAGAAGGAGAGGAGAGGGGCCTGCCCAGGCCAGGGTAACAGCTTGCTTAGGAGTGTGTGCCCTAGCATGCAAGCACTGCTTTTTCTGGAACCTTCCAATGCGATTGGCAGAATTTAGCAGAGGAGCACTGTGCCCAGGATCTCCCCTCAGGGCCTTTCTTAGAGCAGTTGCCAACCTCTCTGGCCCATAGCTATGTCCTAGGCCTGGCCAGGTGACCTGAAGACTTGCACTACAAGGACTCAGACATCTCTCCCTGTTCCTGACGTGGGGGCCACCACCACATCACCCCTCAGGCATAAAGAGAGGATATTGGCTCATATGTTTTGGGTTCACAATCTCTCAGTCCCTTTAGTTTTGAACCATCAGGGGGTTGATTTATCTATGAAATGTGTAACAGTTGTGCTGTTTTGGCTGCAGGCCAGACTTTTAAATCACACAGTTAGAAGCCATGGGAAAGAAGTGTCAATTATTAAGGGAGGCTGCATCTGGAGAATTCCCAGAGACCTCTCCCAGGGCACCTCTTTTATGTCTGGCCATGCACCCAACTCAGCCAGAACAGGGCCTGAAGCTGTAACCAGAAGTTTCCATATGCATCCGTCCATCCATCATGTAGTTGTTTATTGATGGCCTACAGTGTACCAGAAATGATTTGATGCTTGTTGTCCTGGTGCTTACAGTTCCATTGCAACAAAACTTCAGATTCTCTGGGCATAATCTCCTGGGAACTGACAGGGCCTCCTCATGGGCCAAGCAAGGATATACAAGTGAGATTTCTAGGTTAAGGGGTTGCCCATTCTCCTACCAGTTTTTCTCCCAATCTTCTGCTACCCAAAATTCCTTTAATCACTTCAGTTGATCATAGGTGAAACTTAGAAGCAAACTATCTTGATGTGGATTCACAAAGTCTCAGACGCCTCCTCCCTCTGGACCCATGGAGCACCACATTGAGGGTTTTTGCTCACTTACAGCACAGCCATTGTGTGCCCCTGCTCCCAGTCTGGATTTTGAGGTCTGGGAGCAGGCATTGGACTTTATTTCTTTGTATATTCATCCCTTTGCAACCCATTTAGTGCTTAATAAACTGTGCTTGTAGAAAAAAAAAAAAAAAGAGAGTAGGTTGATGACTGGAGGACTCTTACTAGTTCTGGCCTGGAAGCTCATTGCTGTCCTCTTCTTTTTCTTTCTTATCTCAGTGAAATCCATAGGTAGAAAACACAAGGGAAGCTGGACTTCTCAGACTAAGCAGGGAGGTGACATCTTCCATGACTAAGGCTCAGTCCAAAGGACCCATCTTACTGGCTCATTCTTCACCACAGCTGGCATTCCTTCCCCTGTGCTCCCAAATGGCCTTAACACATCCACCTCCCATCCTCTCTCACATTCAGTTAGAATCATCTCTGTGTGTCTGCCTTCCCAAGGGCAGGGCCTGAGTGTATTTCCCAAGAAAGAGCATGAAAGAATGGAGCAATATAATAAGAATGGAGCAACGTAACCTTGTAAAAGAACAAAATAAGAAGGGGGAGGGAGGAGGCTAGAGTTGGCACCAGACAGTCCTGGATTGGAGTTCCAACTCAACCATGTTAAAAAAAAAAAATGTGCTTTCACAGGAGTTACTTTACCTCTCTGTGCCCAGATCCCTGCATTTACAAAAAGATTGCCTTGAAGATTCGATGAGGTGTTGGATCTAAAGTACTGAGCACCAAACCTGACACAGTCACTAAGTAAGATATTTATTATTGTTATTAAGAATGGAAGTGGAGGCAGGGGGATGGGAGATAGAGTGTTAATATCCTGCTGTCACAAATGCACCCCAGCCTCCATCGGTTTGACTGGCAACAGCTGTGGCTGCATCCCTTAGCAGGGACACATTAGCTGACTTTCAAAGGATGCATAATTAACATCCAGCCAACTGAAACTTCTCTTCTGGAAAGGAGGGTAAGGTTGTAAACACTAGAGCAGGAAGTTCATAGGACCCAGAATGCCTTGCATCATTGAATCCAGAGAGACAATGTAAGGCACTGAGAGGAGGTGGTGGAAGCAGCACTGCTGCCCAAAATTGCTTCAGCCATCTTCACGCAGGGCTTATACTGAACAGAAAGGGGCCCCTAGGAAGTGGACTATGGAGCACCATTGTTCCTCTTACAGGAACCTTTCATCCCCTGTAAAGCACTTCTGCAGACACTCCCACAAACACACACACACAAGCAAAAAAACTCCACGTCTTACCACATCCTACCTAACTCTAGGCAGTGATAGGCTCTAAATAGCTCACTGCCATAGCAAAACAGTTCTCATCTAGTAATATTACAGTGTTAATGGCTACTAAGACCTTACGTATACGCATCCAGTGTTTTCTTAAGGAGCAATGTCTTATATTAGTCCTTATTAAATAGTTATTACAAATATCTGCAATCTGTGCATGGAGTCTGAGACCAAGGCAGAGACTTGGGTGGTTAATCCAGGCAATATTTACAGAGGAGATCTGACCTAATATCTTATATGTGCACTCTCTCCCTCCTGCACTTGCTCCTCATTCCTCACAGATTGCATTCTGTCCTGGGAACACATCCTCACATGCAGGATGTGTCAGAGGAGGTAGTTTGTAAAAGCAAACTTGTCAAGGCCCAGAATATTTATGAATGGAAGCAATAATTTGAGGTTGCACAACTCCAGGGGGCACCCTTCAAATTGTGAACAGTTCTGCCTGTAAGCAATGGTGCAAAGTCCATATGTGCCTATATAGTAACCTGGATGGAAGGGATCTTGGGATATTCATCAAATATCTGACTTTAAGGTTAGGAAACTGAGGCACAGAGGTCAACTGGCCTGCCCCAGTTTCCATAGTAGCGTCAAGTGGAGACTCCTATTATAGGACACATTTTATATCACATTTTCCCTGATTTGTTCCCCTCGTATATAATGAAGATACATCCATAGGGATAGAAGTCTGCAATATGGTAGCCACAAGCGTATGTGACTGTTTAAATACACATTTGTTCAAGTCATATCAAATTAAAAATTAATTTCTTAAGTTGTGCCAGCCATATTTTAAGTACTCAGTAACTACATGTATCTTCTAACTACTACCATATTGGAATTTTCATCATCTCAGAAAGTTCTACTGGGTGGATATAGCTGGCCTTTGGATACTTGAGTCTAAAGGGAGCATGGAAGGCAAGGCCAAATGAGTTTTTCAATTTTAAGGTGTACAGTATGCCAAGCATTGTGGTAAGCATTTTACATGTATGATGCCCTCCTTCAATCTTCACAGATGTTGTGATATAGGTGCTCTCATGAGTTTCTTTTACAGATGAATTCAAAGTTAAATAACTTGCCATAATTGCACAGCTTGTTAAGTGGTGAACCAAGGCTCAAAGTCCAGTCTGTTTGAATTCAGAGGCCAGGTACTTAATTACTAATCTCTACTGCTTCCAATGGATAAAGGAGATAGACCCAAATGCTTCTATGAGCCAAGCAAACAGATGCTATTTTCAAGATGGTGAAGACAACTAAAGGATTCCAAACCAATTGCAGAGTGAATGAGGCAATGAGGCCTATTTGGTAATAGAAGAGAAGACCAAGGCATGATTTAATCCCTTCTCTGGAAACAGGAGACTACTATGCAGGCAGAAGCCATGCATGGGTGCTAATGGCCAGATAAAAGACTTGCAAAGTGGCTAACAGTGTCTTCTGTTTGCCAGATACTGGGTCAGGATATTGGAATTTACAAATTAAATCCAGTGTCAGCTCTGCTCTCACACTAGCTTGCTCATAACCCTGAAAAATCTGCCCTGAACAGATGGTAGCTTCTTGGGATGGCGATGGGCCCAGAGTCAGGTCTCAAGGTGCCTAATTTCTGGGATTCAGGGCCTGCTCTTTGGCAGTGCCTATGGGTAGAATGGTGGCTAGGAGGCTGGATCACCTTTGTTCAACCATTTCCTTTTGTTTTATTCTTCAGAAAAAGGTGCTATTAAAAATCACCTTAATTTCCCTTTGTAAGAGCTGGAAAGGATCTAGAAATCATCTAGCCACCATCCTCATATTACAGATGGAGAAACTGAGACCCAGAGAGGTTAAGTGACTTGACCAAGATTGCTTTGCTAGTTGATTGCAGAGTCAGGGCTAGAACCCAAGACTGACAGCATGGAGGCTTTGATGGCAATTGTCTCCATGCAGAGGTAACACTCTTGGCCTAGTATCCAGTGCTGGGAACTTAGTCACCAAATGTACCATAAACAAAGGAAAAAACAGGCTCTTATTTGGTCTTTTTCAATCTCTGAATTTTTCTAGCAGGGCTGGAATGTGGAAGTGGGGCTGAGGTGAGGTTCTAGATAGAGGGAGGAATTTTAATCTTCTTGGTATCACTGGGTTCTTGAAGAATGTGGCCCCACTCTCCTCACTGACTTCCCCTATTGTTCCCATTCCTCAGTCTTACAGTCAGTTGCCCTCCCCTTGTTTTCTATGTGGTCACCATCTGCTTTTTCCCCCTGCTTTAGAACCCAACCTCTGAGATAATTTCTAAAAGTTCATCGAGGTTCCCTAGACTTTTGCCCCCTGAAGATGTAATAAGACTCTGTATATTGATGCTATTGTTAAATGTATCACAAATGACTGGATTTTAACTGATGATGTTTGTCACCTGACATCTAATCTCTGTATCCTATGCTGTTTGATGTAGGAATGTATACCGGATGTAGCCATCTCTCCTGTGGCTGTTATTTGTATTCTATGTCTATTTGTGTGCTGTCGGTCTCTTTGTATTCCTTCTCTATGTACAAGTATGTTAATGTGTATGCTCTCTGCTGCCTTCTGATGTCTGTCTCTGTGTGTATTTAACCTTGTACCAATGTTCACAATGTAATAAAAACAGAACCAAAAGAACATAACGCCTTCTGGCGATTTTTAAACCTAGGGGAGATGTTCACGTATCTGGGATGGACACATGAGTTATTTCTGAAAGGCAAAGGGTTGGATAAAATGACTACTCAATGACCTTGGAAGGGTCCATGAACCTGGTTAGCCCTCTGCTGAAAGTAGGCAAATAAGAAGGAACTTACATATGAGGAGAAAAGAGGGAAGACTGACTTCACAGGCTTTGCACATTCCAACCCAGAGTGTTCTGCATGCAATATCAAAGTTCAGAGCAGAAAGTATATGGAGTATACATATACTTAACCTTTCTAGCCTCAGCTTCCTAATATGTGAAATGGGGAAAATAATTATACTTGCTCTACCACTTTGTGAATATCTGATAAACTAAGTCTCATGATATCAGTGGAAACTCCATGACCCCCAAACTTTGGTAGAATTTTTAAGTGACTCTACAGGATTTCACCTTGAGAAATTCTTTTCATCATATGGAGGAGCCTGTCCATCCCTCCTCCCTTAACTCTCTGTTATGATCATAGAAGTCCATGGAACTTAATCCCTTTAAGAAAGATTTGTCTCAAAGTTTTGACATGGCCCTATTGTTGAGGAATGAAGCCACAAGTATCTCTGGCCTTAGTCAGAGGTTTGATGCAAAATCAAATGGAGAAGACACAGATACATATTATAATAGCACAAGGCTGTCCATGATGAGTGCTGGAAAACAGTGCAATCTAAGGACAATGGAAAACTCAGAGGAAAGATTTATTTCCAGTACAAGGATTTGGGAGAGCTTCCTGAATGGGTTAGATTGGAGATAGGCTCCGGGAACCATAACAGTCCTCTCAACTGCTTCATGACCAAGAGTCAGTTACTTCAAATATGATTGCAGGCAAAGAAGACAGTGTGACCAAAAGTGAGAGGGTAGGGAGTATTTGGGTTTGGGGCATAGTAGAACTGGGAAGATTCTTAATCTGTAGTTATAGTATGATAATTGGTCACTACCAGTGTAGATTTCCATTAAAACAAGAGACAGAACAAAGAATATCCAAGGATTATTCTTCAAGCAAGACAGAGATATTCATAACTGATAAAAACCTATTCTTTGCATGACACCTGAGGAAGTGATCAGAGGATCAGAGTGATCTGGTTCCCTTACCCCAACACATCTTCACCTCTTTGTCTTTTCTGGCCTCCTTGCATCTCCTGTATATTTCTCTCTTCCCTTTTTCTTGACCTCTTTGCCCTCCTTACTTGATTCCTGTCTATTATCACATTGAGAAGATGATATAGAATAGCAGAAAGAGTCATTATTTAGGCATAGAGGTCTGGATGCCACCCAAAAGTAATTTAGCATTACACAAATCCTTTAGTAATGTTTTTTTTTTCTCCTTTGGAAAATAAAGACATCATCCATATTTGCCCTAATTCCTCAACACCCATCAGTTGTAATAAATTGTATGAGAATTTATATAGGATTGGGTTTTATAAAGTTAATTCTCATATTGACTCATGCTGTTATGATGATGTCTGGCTGTTGCACTCAGCTGGTTTTATTCTTGGTCCCAGTGGAGCACTAAATGGGAGTGGTATGCTTATATGAGAACTTCTACACTCGCTACTATATGAAAAAAGTACTGACCATATTGTGTTCAAAACATGGCACTGTGATTTGCTGTGAACACTTCATAAAAATAAAAGAGCATAAAAATAGAATCAGTAGTGCAGACAGACCCTTCTGCTCTCTCATTAAGATTTACAAAACAGTTCAGCACCTAGGACAGCTCATGGAATCTAAGGGTGAGGAAAGATGGATGGTCGGGAAGATGGGGTTGCCTGCTTTGGCTCTGCAGCCCTTCTTGAGGGCTTCTGCTTCTGCTCAGACCTCATCTGCATCCCTTCTGCTAGCTCCTGTCTTCAGTTCCTTTCGACTTTGGTGCTTTGGCAGGCAGCATGGTCCCACTCTCTTGAGAGCCCGTGGCAATAGCCATCTTGAACTCTTGGTGGATTCGGCATTCAGCTTGGACAGTACAGTTTGAACATTGTTCCCTCCTTTCCCATCCCTTTGGGCCCTTTGCAACCTTTTGCTCCTGTTTCCCGCTGGAAGGTTGCTTTAAATTGGTTCTCCTTCAACTCTCCTCTTAAGCTTTAGCCACCCCACTTTAGGCCCTGACTTTGACTGTTTGGCTGAACATTTGGACACAAGGGGATGGTTGATTTTGGAATTTGATCAGTAGTTCATATTTTAAACATCCTTTTCTCCCCTTCTCCTCTTCTCTCTCTCTTTCTTTTGAACCTGTCACTGATTAAAAATATTTGGGCACACTAGAGTTAGATGACTTTGCTATTATGCACTTGGGTGGGCATGAACCCTTAAAATAGGCCACTTGGGTTTTTCCCCTTAATGGTTTAGGGTCCCTGGGCATCCCTCAGTTTTGCCTGGTAGCAGTTTTGGTGACTTTGACTGGGCACAAGGTGAGAAGAGAGGTAGTGTCAAGACTTCCTGCCACTGAAGATCAAACTGAGAGCCTAGGCATGTGGAGGCCATGCAGCCTGATGGTCAGAATGGTAGTTTAAATCTTAGTTCTACCTCCTATCACCTATATATTTGGAGTGTACAATACTTAACTTTTCTAGCCTCAGCTTCCTAATATGTGAAATGGGGAAAATAATTATACTTGCTCTACCAGTTTGTGAATATTTGATAAACTAATGTATATAAAGTTCCCTGCAGTATAATTGGTTCAATTAATGTTTTTCCTATTATTACTAATTATTCTATTAGTACAACTATATACTATAATCATATAACAGTAGTAGTGATAATGACAATTATTTTTACTTAAGTAAAGTGAATCAGACAGAGAACAGAATGTCTGCCTTTTCTTTGCAAGGAGCACAAGAGGCTTATCCCAGGCAAGTCTGTGTTCTTGGCCCTGATGATCTGTGGAACAGAGCTGTGTATCAACCAGCTCTGCTGTATGCTTAAGGGTTTCTTCACCCAGCCTTCAGGCTTCTCTGTCCATCCATCTTGAACTACCCAGAAATATTTAAGTCTGTGCTGCTTCTTGCATTAAGAAATGTTGTTCTCTGTCTCCCTCCTGTTGGGGAAAGTAACCCATTCTCGTACTTCCACTTACTTTAAACAAATACAGCCTCTCCTTTCTCTGGATTTCGATAGATGATCTATCTTCCATATTTCTGATAGATGATTGGTCTTCAATGATACGGAAGAGGCTGGACCACCTCTCCAACTTTATTACTTGCAAAAGCATTTGGAGCAAATAGGACAAATGCAAGTCTCCACAGTGCCCCTCCAAATGCCTCCCACTTTTAACATTACTACATGTCTTACCATTAATTTAAAAGTACATTTCTTCTTTATAACATAAGATTTCTTAATTTCTGACCATTAGTACTCCCTCCAACCTCATAATGTTTTAATTATTTTTGTATTTTCTCTAGAAATGTCTGCTCAATTTCCACTCAGTTATGACTTGTAAGCATTGATATACACGTCACCCTCCTACACACAGGAGACATGACAACAAAGGGAATGAATTAGCCCAAGGACCTACTGTTAGCCATTTGCCTATACTTCCACCATGTAGGCACCAACTTTGGGGCATAACAGGTACGTTCTCTAAGCCTTCTGCCAAAGGAGTTTCATTCTTCTCTACCTCAAGGCTTTGGAGGCAACAAGGTCCAGTGAGAAAATGCTGGACTAGAAAATGCCAGACTACTCACAGTCACACATGTGAGTCACACGTGTGACTGTGAGTAAGTGCCTGAAGCTTTCTGAGGCTTCCTTTGCATATGTTTTAAGAAAGAGATTTATTCCTGAAGGTCTCCAAGACCCAGGGATCCATGGCAAAATCCCTAGGTCCATCTATTGTGGAGCCAGCTCCTATGGTCCTCCCTGTGTCTATCCTGCCATTGCTCCTGGGTCATTTCACTGGAGGTAGTATCCACAGGTGGGTGCTCCATACAAGATGGCGGACACAGCATCTAAAGAATCAGTTCCTTTTGCTTCCCTCCTTGGCTGTGTACTCTTGTGGCTTCCTTTATATTTATTCAGTACATATTTATTGATGTATCTACTATGTGCCAGGCACTCTTTTGAACACTAGGATGCAAGTATTGAGCAAAACAACCCTTTCCATAAAGGGTGGTGGTGATGGCCAATGACTAAGTTCATAAATAAGACAAATGAAAGCTGTGATAAAGGTCATAAGGCAATAGAACACAATAGACACAGCACACTTTAGATAGGAAGAAAAAATGTGCACTTTGATCTAAATGATAGGAAAGAATCAGCCTGGAGAATACCAGGCAGAGGAACCCCATGGAAAAGTGCTTTGAAGTGGGAATGAACAAGTTGTGCTACAAGAACAAAAACAGAACTGGTTTGGCTGCAGACATGTATGAAAGAGAAAGGAAGGATATGGCTTAGAGAGGAAGTCAGAGGCCAAAAGAGACTGGATGTTACAGGCCATGGTAAAGAGGTAGGTATTATTCTGAGCATAAGGATAAGCCCTGGGAGGATTCTGACTTCCAGAAATGGACTGTTTTACACTTAGAGCCAAAGCTTTGCTGAAAAAAATGGATGTGAGGTATGAAGGAAAGTGATGAATCAAGGATGACTCCTGAGTATTTGGCCTGATCCACTGAATGAAAATGGAAGCTGTTGAGCTCATTCATACGCTTTCCTCCTTAACTCTGAGTGTCTCCAACAAGTACCACACACTCACTCCATCCTTCCTGTTGTCCTGTTTTTCCTGCTGCCCTCTCCCAACACACACACAAACACACACATGGGAGGAGAGGGGCCACGGAGAGAAACTGCAGCCTTTCCCACATCCACATGCCTCTCAGAAGATTTCTCTCCTACATTCTGTACAATCTGGCTCCTTGCCTCTCAGGAGGGGATTTCCTTTCGAAGTAATCATATTAAGTTTCAACAAAGTGCTCATTTGTCTTAGTATTACATTAAACGAGTCTAAATCAATCATTCTCATTTATAGGAATAATGCGCACTGGGGACAAGATTTTATACCTGAACAGGATAATGGCATCATCTTAATACCCTCCCAGGAAGGTCTGACTGCATATAGCATGCCATGACTCCCAAAGGGCAGGCAGGTAGAGGGATTCAGACTCCATGTCCATCTAACCTTAGACTCAGATAATCCAGGTCAAAGTGGAGTGTGAAGACCCAATTCTCGAACTGAGTTATATAGGCCCTTTGCATGGGCAGAAGATGTTTCTCAGTCACTGTTAGGAGAGCCCCTCCTCAGACTTTAGAACCAAGCCCATTGGTAGTGCTGGAGTGGGGAACCCAATCTGAGAGAATTCACTCAGAAAGCACAGATTCACAGTCAACTCCTGCGCTATAGACAGTCCTTCATGCCTGGACATTTACAAAGCACACTCCACCTCCCTTATCTCTTTGGAGTCTGGCCAGTGGAGCTTCAGAGCTTGAGGAATGCCAGAGAATCCCTCACTTCTTAGGGGTATACGCCCCAAGTAAGGACTGGGCAGAGCTATTTACTTGACAGACAGAGAAGTCCTCACTTTCACATTGGCAGCTGCCACCTGGCCTGGAACTCCCCCTTTAGTTACCCAACTGCCTCTTTTTTTAATATATTTCAATAATTTTATTTTCATATATTTTTCACATTGTTCTTCATTTTTTTTACAATGTATGCTTTCTCATCTCAGTTATAGTCCCTGTGAAATTCCCACCACCCATTCACCCATGTCCCATCACCATAGTCCCTTGTGCTCTTCCCACCTGCCTCTTGAGAGACCGAAACAAGTGAATTAACACCTACAGCATGAGAAATACAGACTAGACTCTCCCCAGAGGGAACAATGGGGTGAGCTGGTGGGGATGTCTGACTCTGGGTAGAAGCAAGCTGAAATGGCAGTGGGCAGGAGCCAGGGAGGAGACAAGATGCACACGGGCCTGACATTCTAGGATCCGGGGTGCTTTGTGCATGTTACCCTTGGTGGAGGAATATGTGTGGTCTATTGATCAC
This sequence comes from Talpa occidentalis, assembly GCF_014898055.3. Lineage (NCBI taxonomy): Eukaryota > Metazoa > Chordata > Mammalia > Eulipotyphla > Talpidae > Talpa > Talpa occidentalis. The sequence continues at coordinate 94,733,772 of NW_023605083.1, forward strand.
TTATGCATTGGAGAAGAGAGGCTGTGGAAGCAGGGCCTCATGAAGGAAGCGGCAGACTTAAGTTGGGTGAAGGGAGACCAGGGAGAGAAGGGAAATATGCCTGGAGCAAGTCACAGAGAGGTGGAGTTGGAGAGGGAGACATGACCTTCCTGCCTGCAGCCCCGCACAGAGCTGAAGGGACCCCAGTTACCTGGCACCATACCAACCCTTTTCTTCAGTTATAGTACTTATTGTCCCCTTTCACTTCTCTGATTCTTTCTTGCTATTAGATTAGATGTCACCTCCAGGAAGCCTCCCCTGATACCTACCCTTCCAGAGTGTCCATGTACCCAGCTAGAATACTGTGGAGTAAACATGTCCTCACCTGTCCAGTCACTAAGCTGGTGGCTGGTCAATTCTGAATGTGGGGAAAGAAGCATTTGCTTCTCTTCTTGCTTCAATCATAGGCCTTCCTGGGGCTGGATAAAAATTTCCCCCAGTGTTAAAGTTCAGAAACAGCCAGTCAGTCAACCTTGCCAAGTGATGGAGTGGCCCCACAGTGAGGAAAGTGTCCCACACCCCATTATTTTCTAGGTAATATTTAGCCACAAATCCCAGGATCCACCTGAGAGGTGAGTAAAATGCTTGCCCTCTGCCTGGCTCCTATGCAGAAGTTCAGAAGGCGTCCTATTACAGGCCTCTTTTTTCCTGCATGTGACATCATAGAAATATTGATAGCACAGACGTTTAAGAGCTGTGGCTTTCACCAAGTTTCACCACTTACCAGCTATTTTGGATTGCCCCAGACCTAATTACTGACCTCCCTTAGCCAGCTCCTCTCTTGCCTCCATCACCAAATAACTACAGAAATTTGAAGGAGGGACCCCCTAGGAGGAGACTGGCTAGCTGAGCACAAGACCCCGGCATCGGTGAATTCACTCCACATTTGAGTCCAGAAGCTTAAGCTCACGCCCCAGAGCTGATCCTGGACAGACTGACTCATAGTGACTAAACTCACAGGAGACCTGAGCATATAAACCAGGGAGCCAACTTATTTATATGTGGTGAGAAATAGAACTGTCAGGCAGCCCAAACAATTGCTGGACTCTCCAGGACAATTTATCCCTCAGGCAAGCTACAGAAGCAGTCAAACATTTCCAAAGGGTGCTTCCTGAGCAGGAGCAGAGCCAGCGGGATAAGTTATAGGATTTGGAAATTTGCTCACATCAGGCTCCGATAAGCCGCTTCTCTAGCCTCTCCTTGGACAGCACCTGGGCAGGATGAACTGTGTGCTCTGTGGCTGACCTCGTAGTCAGCCCTGACCTATGCTGGGTATGACCACAGCTTCAGCCAAGGCACTGACTTTCCTTGCTGTCCTGCTGGTCACTCATCACTTTAAAGTGATTGACCATAACCACATTTTTTCCCCGTGTTCAATACACACATACTGAGAACTTAGGGTGTTTCAGGCATGATGCATAAAAGCTGGGCTTCTGATGATACCTGCAAAATAAGGTATAATGATATCAGTCTGAATGGGATTTTTTGCATTATACTTTTATTGAGGTAATGTTGGTTTACCACACTATAAATGATTCAGAGCTATTCCTCATATTTTTTAAGGGAAAGTGAGAAACCACTGCTAATGATGCTCTCCTTTTGAGAATTTCCTTTTTAGTCACTTCAAAGTGATGAGGTGGGTGACTGCAGCAGGTCCTCTGCCACCTTGCCCATCTCTGCTTTCAGCTGCCATTGCAGGAACCAATTCTCTGCCAGCTCAGACCCCCCTCACAGGGACAGCATCCCTGTTAACCCACATCTTTGTGTGTGGTTCTCAAAGGCCTCGCCTCATGCACCAGAGGCTCAGAAACCCAAGCGAGTTAATGGTACAGCCAGGGTAACTCTCAGCCAGCATGGAGTGGGCACCAGCCTGTCGCTACTCCAGCCTCTCTTCACGCAGGTGAGCAATGTCTGGAGGCACCTGCACATTTTCAGGTGGTCCCTGCACAGCAGCCTCAATCTCACACCCTTGAATATGTCCTCCTTGCTTCACTTCTAGAGGTCATCTCCCAGAGGAACAGCATGCACCCGTGTCATTGGCTTTAGCTGTGCCTTTGAGCGGGTTTGCAGAGGCCGGGAAGACTCATCTTAAAAGGAGCACAGGCTGCTGCAAAGTCAGCACACAGAGCCCTGTGGACCTCATTTAGAGAACACAGCAGGTGATGAGCCACTGCCTGGCAGGGGTTGGGGGGTAGTCTCTCCAGTAAGACCCAGAATTCCCCTTAATTTTCTACCGGCACATCCTGGGGGAATGGGGTTACATTACCTAGAGAACCCTTACAAGATGTTCCAAATTACCACTAAGACTTCCTGTATTTCTTGGATGCCCAGAATGGAAGCATTTCCCATCTTCTGTTGGTTCTGTAGAAACTGAGCCTGAGATGGGAGTCTTAGGTAAGATTTTTACTGAGCGAGCTTTCTCAGGAGAGGAAAGGAAGGTGAAGGAAGGAGGAGAGAGCAGGGGAAGAAAGCTAAGCAAGCTGGAGACTGGCTTCTGCCCGCCCCACAGAGAACCCTAGAACACACAGAGCAAGGTGTTACCTTGAGGCAAAGAACTGGCCTTGTGTACCCCTGAGCAGTCAGAGTGTGGCTGAGGCTACTTCACCCCAACACTTTCTGAGCACAATGACTCAGACCGTGACCAGGAAAACCTTCCCAAAATCTGGGGGTAGATGCATCAGCTCAACAAAAAGGCCCTGGGTGGACCACCACCACTGCTGCATTCCCCTAGCTCACAGGTGTCAGGAAGACCATGCTGCCTTCAAACCTTTCAAGATGTAAAGATTTTTGCTCTGGCTGTGTGCCTTGGAACTTCTCTCGCCCACTGAACTCTCTGCATCACTGCTTCATCTTCGTTTCTCTCTCTTCTCAATAATCTCTCTCTCTCTCTCTCTCTCTCTCTCTCTCTCTCTCTCTCTCTCTCTCTCTCTCTCTCTCTCTCTCTCCCCTCTTCTCCTTCCCTCCCACCTATATTTATCCAAAACAAGCTTACAAGTGGAAGTGTCAGGGTTCCCTCTTTAAATGGGATGACATCTCAGTCACTACCATGAAAATGCTCATAAGCCTCCATCATTCTCTCCAGGGATGCACCCTGATAATTAAAAATCTTATTATAAACTGAACACCAGAGCATCTCCTCACACTCAGAAGTAAAACCCCTAACTCTACTTTAAGGTTCTCTGAAAGAAAACTCAGGCGTTATCTATTTGGCCGGCTCAGGTGTTAGCCATAGTGGTGAAAAGAACTCCCTGTAATAATACCCCAAGGTCTAATTTCATAGCATCTTCAGATCTCCAATTTAAGATACTAGGTTCCAATTCCAGTTCCTCTACTCACCAACCAAATGACCCTCAAGAACACAGATGTGGTACATATACACAATGGTATATTACTCAGCAATCAAAAAAGGTAAACACATGCAGTTTGCAGCAACATGGATGGAGCTGGAAGGGATCATGCTCAGAGAAATAAGTCAGAAAGAAAAAGAAAAATACCGATGGTCTCACTCATAGCAGGAATTTAGAAAACCTAAATAAGGGACCAGGAAAAAGACTAATTAATACAAAGTAAAAATAAAAATCAACAAGCAACTATAAACCAGAAACACACTACAGTGGCGGGGGGAGGAGAGGAAGGATTAGGGTCAAAATAAGTGGGGGGGGGCAATTGTATGGGGAATATAACCAAAATGAAAATGCATACATTGTGCAAAAATGAAAAATGATGTAAGAATTATGTAAAATAAAATATTAAAAAAAAAGAACACAATCTTCTTAAGCCTCAGTGAGCTCATTCACAGGGGTGGAATAAGGATTAGATTTCACATGACAACCTTACAGCACTTTATTCCTACTATTCACTAAGTATGATGTGCTGGTAAAGTGGCAGGATGGGGGCACGCTGTGGGGAGACCCAGATTTGCCCTTGCCGATTTCCATGGTGTAAAGATTCTCACGAGAGCTTATTTCAGACTACCCAAGGTTTAACAACAAACTTGCAGAATTCTGAATGTTTGAGAATATGCTCAAGGGAGTGGGTGTAAGGCCACCCCAGCACTCTAGCCGTCAACATGGGGGTTACGGGTATCTGCACACACTTGGTAGAGAAGTGACTTAGGAGAGGGGCCACTGGGACTATTTCTCAGCCAAGAGATCATCTCTGCAGGGATGTTTAAAGGGAACTTGTCTGATAACTCATTCCAAACCTTCAGATATGTTGATATAAAATGTCCCAATTCCTGCTCCACTGTTGTTACAGTCAAGACCAGTCCAACTTCAATACTTTCTGATGTGGGCATCGTGTTCAAAGATGGTCATGAAACTTCCACTCTTTAAGACTGAGATTGAGGTTGGTGAATCTGATACTACTGGTGGGAGTCTGGAAGCCAGAAAGAGAAATTGGCTTGGGAGACTAGGGAGGTAATGCTGCCTTGAATGAACTTAGTGGTGTAAGTATCCAGGAGGCCATTGGAATTGTACTCTAGGGATGTAACCCACACATCATTGCCCTTCTCTTTACTGTGCTCTCTCCGTCAGCCTGTCTTGCCATAGGCCTCAGTACCTTTCCCCAAATTAACCCACTTCTACAGCCAACATTAGTGGTGGCCAATGTCACATTCACAGAAGAATGCCCACATTCCAGATGATTCCTTGGGGAGTACGTAAGGAAGCGTTTCACAGTCCATCTCTGACCTATCTGTGCCAGATTTCTCCTGACTCACACCACCTCTCTTAACTCTTCCCTGCACCCCTTTCCTCTAGTATGTCAAAAATTTAGCTCTGTTCTCAAGCTTGTATTTCCTGCTCACTCACCTCCCTGCAACCCCACCCCACCTCAGGGCAGCAATTGGATCCACTCTCCAGTGACTGTCACTTCCCTACCCTGTGGGATCCCCTCCTTGCCAGAAGGTTTATAGGAGTACTTCTTTCAATCCTATAGTGTGTCCTCCTATAAATGCATTCTGGCCAAGTCCTTTGTCTCTGTTTTGTGTCCCAGGACTAGAGAGCAAGGCTGGATGTACATATTAGAGAGCATTCACACAGAGGTGGTGTGGTGTCTGGTCAAGACACTAAATTTCCTGGTCTCACCATTATCACACATTAACTATGTGAATATTGGCAACAGCCTGATTTTATTTTTTGGTGCCTCCTCTACTCCTTTGTAAAATGTAGATGTTGGTATTTGTGAGGACTGAGGGAATTAATGGACATAAGATGTTTACAACACTGCCTGGTACATGGTGACATTAGCTGCGACATTATTGATACAAGTCAATGATGAGAAATAGATTGGGTTTTAAAGGAGTAAGTTTAAAAAGAAAAAAATCTGATTCCAGATTAGCTGGACTTTAACATGTTGGGCCAGGCAACATGGACACACATGCACACACACATATACCCCCCATGCACCCCCACACACATGCACACACACCCACAGCCTATAATCCTTATAGATTCATTTCACTTGAAATTTATAATAACGGATCTCAAATTGGACTTCAGCGCTATCAGCAATCCTGTTATTTTTCTCTAACAAGCTGTTTCCCACTCTAAGACACTCATTCACAACCCATGTACACATTAGAATCATCTAGGGACTTTAACTGTAATTATGAAGTTAGCAATAACTTTAAACTATCGTGAAAACTATGTCATTTTTAACTAAACTACAGTTAAACCTATAGAAGCCCAGGATCCACCCAACACCAATGAAATGGTTATCAGAATGGGTGGAAGGGAACAGGTATGAAAATATTCTGAAATTCTGCAGGTGATTCTCATGTGCAGCCAAGATGGAAAAATATTCTCTTAAGATGATACTTTCATAGCTTCCCTGCCTTCTAAACCTCCTACCCTCCCTTCTCTCCTACCCTCCCTTCTCCTTTCAACTCCCAGCTGAGAAACTTGGTTCATACTTCATGGGGAAAATTGACACCCGCTGAAGGAAACTTCCTTACCCTCCCACTGCCATCACGACTACAGTACCTGCATCTGACACCTTGTCTGTTCCCTCCTGTTAACATAGGAAGTGGGTGTTCCTGCCCAAGTCTGGCTCCCCAGGTGTTGTTGAAGGGCCTTCCTCTTTCCTTCTCATTCCTTCAGTTGCCTTTTTTCTCAGCATATGCCTCTCATTCTCTACAGAATCACTGCCAATGATATACAAACATGCTGTAGCTTCTTTCAACTTGGTGAACAGCAACACAAAAACAAAACAAACCCTCTCCTTGATGCCACATCCCTTCCCAGCTCTCATTTCCTGTCAGTCCACTCAAAAGAGCTGTCTATGTATAGCCATGCAGTCCAGCAATAGTCATAGTCCCCTAGAAATAGAAACAACCCAAGTGCCCATTGATGGAAGAATGGACAAATTGTGGCATATGTGTACAACGGGTAGGAATGAAATTTGACACATGCTACAACACTTGTGAACCTTATGGACATTTCACTAAGTTAAAGAAACCAGACACGAAAAGTCAAGTATTGTACAATTGCACTTAATTCATAGAGACACAAAGTATAAAATAAAGGTGATTGTCTAAGGTTGAGCAGAGAAGGAATGGGGAGTTAGCACTTAGTTGTACAGTATTTCAGTTTGGAAAGAGGAAAAGAGTTCTGTGGATGAATAATGGCCATGGTTGCACAATGTAGTGAGTGCACTTATTGCCACTGAATTGTACATTAAAAAATGGCTAAGATGGTAAATTTTACATCATATATTCCTACTATAATAATACCGGTATACGCCTGCTTTCCTCACTCTAAACTTCCATTTGCTCCCTCAACCCAGGACCATCCGGGTTCTGCTTCTCCCCACCCATCAAACTTGCTCCAGTCAAGGTCACCTTGATATGCATGTTTACAAATCCAGTAAACACTTTCCTTTCTCCCCTCATTTAATGTTGCTAAAGCACTCAGCTATCTTCCAGAGATGCTCTGCTTTCTTGGTTTTCATGACACCATCATTTCTCATTTTCTCAATTCAGTGCCCCCCCCCGCTCAATTTTTTGACCCCAGGTTTAGGTTGTAGGTTTCAGGCTTCCTCTCTCTCCTGGGTCTTCTCTCTCCTCTCTGTGTCTATACTGTTCTTTTTCTAGGGGAATTTCTACTCTCTCACTATTTTGAATACATGACTCTTCAGAGTTCTATCTCCAGCCCCGCCTTTTTCTCTGAACTCCAGACTTGTAAACTCCATTGCCTACTTGACATCACCAAATTGTGTTTCGTGGGCATCTCATACTTATGTGCTCAACCCTTGGCTTTATCTCCTTCCCACAAAGAAAATTCTGCATTCAGGGTCTCCCTGGTGGCCTAGGGGTTAAGCCTCAGTGCTGTCAACACAACAGCCTGAGTTCAATCCCCAGCCAGGGAGCTAACCCACATGTGGCCCAGCAGACCTCTCCTGTTCCGACTGCTGCCCCCCTCAGCAGTGTATTTCAGTAGATGGCCTGTTCTGCTCCCCACTCTGTCTCTGGTAAATCTTCTCACGCCCACATCTTTGGCCTACACCCTAGTTCTTCTACACATAAATAAAATCTTTTTTAAAAAAAGAAAACTGAGGCCTCCCCTGGTGGCACAGCGGTTGAGCGCTGGCCTGCGAGGCTGCCCGCAACCTCTGCAGTGCTGGTTTATTACCCAGCCACTGGCGAGGGTCCCACCAAAAAAAAAAAAAAAAAGAAAAGAAACTGAATTCATTCTTCTGTACCTCAGCAAAGGGTGAGTTGTTCCAATCTGAGTAGCATACCTAATTGCTCATTTCCTCATCCCGCATACCTAATACATTAGCAAATCCTGACAGTTCTCCTTTCAAAACACATCTTGGAACTGTCTGCTTCTCTACATACCTACCACTTCATTAGTTCCAATTTCCACCTTTTCTGTGCTAAATTATTGCAGTAACCTACTTACTGGTCCAGTCCTGATTGATACTCCTTCAACCTTACCTCAAGCCTCCCTGCTTCTTGTCCCTAGCCACAATGTTGTAGCCACACTGGTCATTTTAGTATTTCAGTTATGCTTGTGCTCCACTTAGCTTAACTCTTTCCTACCCCAGGGCCTTTGTGCACTTGAACACACACACACACACACACACACACACACACACACACACACACACTTCTCTTGCATTGCTCCTTCTCACCCCATGTCTATTTGCTTGGCTGATTCTTCCATCCTTAAGATGAAAGGGGTATAAATGTCACTTCCTTAGAGACACAGATCTTCCTCGATCACTAAAAGTCAATTGGTCCCATCTTTTATTATCATCCATTCCTTCTGTCTGGTTGTTACCTTCTTAGCCTTTGTCCCTATTAGCAATTATTTGTTTGTCAACTCATTATTGCCTATCTCTGCCAATAAATCCCAAACTCCCTGAGTATAAACCCCATGTCTGTTTGATTCACCATTTTATTTCTAGAGCCCCTATGAGAATATCTGCCTGGAACACACACAATACACTTGGTAAAGGTTTGTTTGACAGATTCTGGTACAGGACCATGATAGGACATGATGCCTTAGATTTAAAGCTTTTTGTTCAAATTAAGTCTTTTCTGATCATGTTCCAGAAATTTATAATCCTATATTTCCCCCAACTTACACACTAACAAAATTTTAACTCTTTAGTAAGATAGCCAATCACAAACAATATTATCCAATAGATTGTATTAGTTTTGAAGCGAATTTGTACAAATAGTAAATATATACCTGTACATAAAGCAAGATTTTTATAAAAAATGAATATTTGTTTTCTTTTTCAGAAACCCTGACGATCAATTTATCCTCATTCTTAGCTTAGGGAACACCTTCTTGGAACTTGATGCTTGGGATCAGTTCAAAAATATTTGCAGCTCATTTCAGAGTTGCCCAACTACAGCCTTTGAGAGATACTTTCTCACAATGGCTGCCTTTCAGAAAATAGTTATTAAGAAACTAGCCAGACTTTAGCTCTTCTTTTCCAACTTTTCTTCTTTGAATAGACAGAAGAAGAGCAATCAGCAAAAGTTTACTTACAGAGAGATGTTATTCTTACATGAGCATCTAAAACCAAACTGATCACCAAGATGTCTCATCATAGATGGTGTTGCTCATATTATTTGCACTGCCCTTCTATCTTCCATTCTAGCCAAGTATTTTTCAACAGCCACTTCTTTATATGAGTTGCATGCAATGATACTTTCCATGTGGGCTTCCAGAAGCTTCTTTGCCTTATTAAGTTCCCAGACATGCCTTGAGATCACAGATTGCTTCAGATTCACTGTTTTCAGAACCATTTTCTATAACAACTTGTGTCCTTTGCTTGAACAGAATTTTTTTAAGAACATTTTTACCACCATTTAAACACAGCCTCTCAGCAGATGTTTACACTGGTCTCATCTTAGATACTGACGCTGAGCACTCTCAGAATCTCTAAAAATATCTGATGTTAAGTTTTCCAGGAGCCACCAACTAAACCTGTTAGTTAACAAGCTGGACAATGTGTCGAGGCACATTCTCTGGCTGAATAGGGAACTCGGAGTGATTTTACAAAGGAAGAAGAAGAAAAGAGAGAAAAGCATTCTGTTTGCTCCGGCCAGATTTGCTGCCACTGCACTAGGGTTGCAACTTCCCTCTTCTCATTTCTGGCAATTTATTCCTCCTGTTGTCTGTGGGAGGATTAAGAGTCTGCAAAGGGAATCTGACAAAACACTGAAAAGTGTAGCTGAATAAAAATGCTGAAAGATCACTGCAGAAGCAGACAGATGTCGCTTTTGTGAACCAGGGAGATAGGTAAGTGTGAGAGAGGAGAGACTGAGCATTTACTCCCAGCTCGAGCAAGAAGTCAAAGTTGTACCCTGGGAGTTGGCTACCAACTAAAATTCAGGCTGACTCTCACTAGTGGCACTGAGGATGATAGTTTAATGCTGTGCGTGCACCTGCTTTAAAAATGGTCTGATTTGATATTTATTTAAAATTTGCTTCTGTTTGTCTACATTATTCCCCACACACAGACATTCACTGGGTGGGTGGCAAGCCGCAGAAGCTACCATGGTGAGCTTGTTGAACAGAATGCACATATCTTTCATTTTGGACCATATGATGAGGTCACACGTGGCCATCTGCTGACAGGCCCCCAAAATTCCTCAGTAAGACATTGAACCCTGCCTCTCCAGTTGTGAAATGACAATAGCTAAAAATCATAAGGTAGAAACTTGTAGCAAACTGGGGCAGAAAAAGAAATATTTTAGAAAGACAAATTGGGTTTTTTTCCCCTGTAGATTGATATCTTCTAGAATTATTCAAGAAAGTGTCCTGGAAGAGGTAGGCTGAACTCAAGGATAACAGAGGAGATAGATATTTTAAGAAATGTGATAACTTTCTGGGTAGTGGGCTTATAGGTAATTTTTATTTTATTTGCCTTTCTATGATTTCTGAATGTTTTGCAGCATCAGTTACTACTATGAAGTGATTTTTTTTAAATGTCCTTTTTAAAAGAGGTTAGATCTGGTTTGATTCTATTGCTTTGAGAACAGCCTGGAACAATGGGCAGAGGGTTCTCCTTGCCTAACAAATGGAAGCAACAGCAGGGGCTTGTTGTTCCTGTTTTATTTGATTTTTTGGTCATTCATGTATGTTTCACCTAGTCTCAGAGGGAATTAAAGGAGTCTTACAAAGACAAAAGAGGATTTAAAAGAGACAGAAAGTAAAACAAAGCTAGGAGACAAAGTAAAGGCATGAGTTAAACTGAATTGTAAGCTCATTCATCTCTCACCTGCATATTTGATCTGGTCATTCTTAGAGCCAGCGACAGAAATGGAATCTTCTTGGGTATACAATTCTTAATGCCCGTGAAAAGAAAAAAGTCTGTGGGCTGAGAGGTGTCTGCTATTGATTGGTATGAAGATCAGGGTTTTTTTCCCAATGGTTTTTATAAAGGGGATATTGTGATGTAAAGAATAAGGTTATCCAAAATGAGGAGCTTGAAGGATTTAATGTTCTAAACAGACTCAGTGTATCTCTCCAGAGTGCATTTCAGTGAACGCAAATGGAGGCACCCTCCCCCTGTGCTGTGAGCTCCCTGCTCTCTGCTGATTTGGTTGGCTCAGGGATGGGTTCATATATCAGGATGAGTCAATGGCCTGTATCTCCTTACCATAGTTCTCCCTGGATATTGTCTCTTTCAACCCAACTGTTGATAAATATTGCATCACAGTGAGCTGGAGACTGTACTCCTGGGCAGTATAAATACTCTGTCTTGTGTAATAGTGAATCTGAGAACACTTCACATCTGCATGTGAAAGCTAAGAAGCTTGGCAAAAATGCATGCCTACTTTTTATTCCCAGATCTGAGTCAAAGATATGCCCACACTCTGCCCCCAAACACCATTGTTTAACACCTGCTCCATGCAGGTACAGTTGAGAAACAAGAGCATCACACTTATACCCCATACAGCAGGGACAAAGCCACAAAAGCCTGCAAAGGTTTGGGAGCATATTCGACAGTGCATACACTCCAGGCAAAGTAAAACTCTCAAACCACTTTCTAGTTTGGACACTGCACATCATGGTACCTTCAGGGATAAACAGTTTGCAAAATGAATAAGGCAACTCATATGAGATTTTGTGTAAACTGGATAAAAATTAGACACTGCCTGCCAAAAAGTAGTAACTTCACTTGTCTGGAAGGTGATCTATGTCAGGCCTTGGCAAAAAAATTTTTGTAAAGGGCCAGAGAGTAAATATTTTAGGTTTTGTGATTTATATAGCCTTGCTTGCAATTACTCAACTCTATTGTTCTAGCATGAAAAAGTCATAGACAACACTTAAACGAGTAGTGTATCTCGCCCAAAAATACTTTGTTTTCAAAATGGGTGGCAGGCCAGATTTGGCCCACAGATCTTAGTTTCGCAACCTTGGATCTACATCATTCTTTCTGGCAGTAATTACCCAGAAAGACTAATTTTCTCATCAGGTTATTCCTAATTAATAATGTAATAAAATAAAAACAATTTAAAAGACCATTCAGTATAGAAAGAATGGCTATCTTTCTCATCTCTGTTTGGGTGAAATGCATGTGCACAGGCCTGCAATAGCAGACCATAGTAACAAACATGACAAACTTCAAACCAACTTACTCAGCCAGAGATTTTCACCAAATCCTATAATAATACTAGTGTGGTTTTGATATTTCCTTCCAAACCAATAATCTATGTGGGATTCCTACAGCTTAACCCTGAGCTGGCCCCACCCTATCAAATTCTGGTGCCATCTAATAGTTTGCTTTATGGACTTCCTTATTGTACAAAGGACACAGCTCATAGGTCCTTGTGAATTAGCTAGAAAACATCTACCATTCTTGATGTGAAACCTTGGCCTGGGGTAACCCCAATCTATGGACAATCAACTGAGAAGTTGGCTTATTCTTTGGGTAAAAGATTCTGGAAAGGAGCAGGTCTGTAATGGTTAGTTGCCCTTTGGTAGATGGGATTTGCTTTCTATTTGGTCCAGGCAGGTAGGATCTTACCTGGAGAGCTTGTTCAGGTCAAGAAGGTAATGAAATATGAGATAGTTTCACTTATAGGGGAAATATAGGGGAACCAAATAAGGGATTAGGGGGAAAATAATAATAAAAAACCCCAAAACCAAACAAAATTAATAGGCAACTATAAATTAGAGACATTCTGCAGGGGAGGGAAATGGAGAGGGGTCAAAACAGAGGAGGGATGAGCACAAGGGACTATGGTGATGGTGCACAGGTGAATCAGTGGTGGGAATTCTATGGGAACTACACCTTAGAGGCAAAAGCACACATTGTACAAAAATGAACAGTGATGTAAAATATATATAAATATAAATTACATTATTAAAAAAAGAGAAGGTAGTGAAGAGAAGAGTTCATGGTGCAAAAAAGATACTTAAGTAGCCCTGAAAGTAACTACCTTTCTTGAATGCTCCTTTTAGCTAGTTTCTAAACCAGGCAGAATCTGAGGGGGGAAAAAAAAAAGCCTGAGGTAAAACATCAGGGCAGTTACCTGGGTTTAGAGAGAATGGTAGGAGCCAACTGACATCATCGAGAATTAGAGCATCTACAATTACCTCACATCCCTGAACGGACACTTTATCTGCTCCAATTGCCAAATCTATCAGCAAGCCCTTCCCCTCAAGGTTCATTTGCGACTTGTGATTATGTTTTTGCTGATTTATCAGTTGTTTCTTTTAAAGGTGAAGAGCTTTAAAATGAAATAACATTTAAATACTATAGTCCCAGGGAGTTACTTGCAAATTTTGTGAGTCTCTTGGTGAATTATAACTTCTTAATAATTATAACCTCCTAAATCATTTTGACAACTTGATATGTTTATCAAAGTAGATGCTTATATCAACTGTAACAAAAAATATGAAATAATTAAAAATAAATGTTATTATTTAAAAATGCATAGGACCTATATAAAGAAGACAACAAATATATACTAAGGTATGAAATAAAGGGGCTAAATAAATGAGTCTATTCTCATGTCCCTGAATGGGAAAATTCTTAGTTACCCCTAAATTAATCTACGAGGTAATGTGATTCTGAGCAAAATCTAAATTTTTTAAATTTACAAAATAATGATAACATATCTTTGGAAGAATAAATGCATGAGACTAGTATGTATATAAACACATGTAAAAAAAAGATGGACATTTACATGTTTAGCTAGTTATCTATTTAAAGGAAAAATAAAAATTTAATGACTAACACCTTGTGAAAGTAGTGCCAAAAGACAATAAACTGTGGTAAACAGAGAAAACACTGAAATAGGGGCATTTAGTAGAGATAAATGCTTGCTAGATAAAGCACTTGTACTTATGTGTTCAGTGTAGATACCCAGGGACATCACCAGGGCTTCCAGAAGCACCAGGTCACAAAGAGGTGACTTTGAGACACACACACCCCCCCTCCCCGATATGGGATGGGGCTGCATGGGATGGGCATCAACTGATACAGCTTACCTCTCCTTTCTATGTTATTATCTTTTTAACTTGAAAATTACAATTTCAATTTGCAAAAATTCATGTTGGAATTATGTAAAGCCAAATTTGTCAGAAAGATGAAGATAAATGCTGGATACTTTCACCTATATGTGCAATATAAAGAAACTAAGTGATACATGGACAAAACAAAGTAAAAATAAACTAGTGTACATCTACCCAAAGAATACAAAAACACTAATTTCAAGGGATATATGCACTCCTGTGTTTATTGCAACAGCATTTATAATAATCAAGTTACAGAAACTACTTGTATGACCAACGATACATGAGTGGGTTAAGAAGATACTGGTCTATCAAGACAATAGAATGCATTACAGCCATAAAAAATCAAATCTTATCATCTGCAACAACTTTTGTGGAAGTTGAAGGAATTATGCTAAGTGAAATAAATTGGAAAAGGGAAGACAAATCCCAGATAATTTAACTCATAAGTAGAATATAAAGAAATAAAACAAAGGAACAGATAAAACTAAACAAAAACAGATCCTAGAAATCTGACTGTAGAATTGAGTCTTCCAGATGATGAGAGTGGGTAAGGGGAGCACAGAGAAGAGGGCCCCAATGGACTATGGTGGAGAATTATGGGTGCTTTGGTGATGAGTGTGATGTGGTAACATATGTATATAAAAAGAAGTGTGAGCTGATACTTCTAAATCACATATAGTGCTGTTAACCAACATTACCTCAATAAAAATAACACAGTTTCAAAGAAGAATAGATGAAATATAACTGAGAATTGTAATTTAGATAAAATAATTTTAAAAAAAGAAGAAAACAATCTAATTACAGTATTTAAGGGTTATGAAAAATATCATATCCATTAAACTTCACTATCCCCTTCCCAAAAGAGAGTTGCTGTGGCTTAGGAACAGCTGGACAACATGAATCTTTTTTCAAACAAAAGAAAACAAAACACCTACCACCATCCACCCTTAGTTCCATCCCCATCCTCCTGTTTCTTTTATATCCAACTGATATTTGACATTTTATGATACAGGTTTCTAGTCAGAATCTTCATTTCTACTAGTTGCTTCTCTCCTATGAGAATATTCTCAAAACTGGATGTAAGTTCATAGACAGTTCAGCATGAACACCTCTCCCAGAGCAACCTTCTCCTTTATCATTAATCTAAATAGTCTTTGTGTTTAACTGCCAAATTAAGTGGGCTTCCTCCATGGATAATTCTGTAGAGGATTAATTTGGATTTGCATAAAAGTGAAGAAAGGCTGTGTTGCATTCAATAGTTAACCACTTTTAATAAATTAAATTCTTATCTCATGATATAACACAATACATTCTATGTGTATTGAACTAAAATGCAAAAGTGAAACTATAAAGAAATAAGAAAACAGTATTTGTGCCACTTGGGGATGGGATATCTTTTTTGAGCATATGCCAATACTGGACCCAGACACTGCTAAAACATTTCTTTTTTAGTAAATTAATACATTAAAACATGAATAAATTGCCACAGAAACTCTGCATTTAGATGGGGTAGAGATCCTTTATGAATAGAATTCTTCTAAAAATTTTTAAGGATAAAAATAAGATAATTATTCCAATGAGGAAAAATGAGCAAAAGAAACTTTTGAACACATTCAAGTAATATATCAAACATGCTTCCCTTATCAAACATAAGGGAAATTTTAAAAATGACTCATCTGAGTTGTAATCCATGAAATACAAAGCAAGTTGGACAGTTGTACAAACTTGTCAACTGGCAGAATCTCACCCCCAAAAGAAAAAGTTAAGATCATTCAGAATTTTTTTAAAAAATTCTTTTTAGCTTTTCTTTTTTTCTCTCATTCAGGATTGAAAGAAGTATAATCATCACAGATTTCTTACAAAACCTTTAAAATATCATTCCCTCTAACCTAGAAATTCTGATTCTAGAAGTATCCCCTATGGAAAACAATTAAGGAAATGCATGAAGGTCTAGAAGAGGTAAAAAGTATGTTGATAATACCATTGAAATGGAAACAACCTACTAAATATCTAACAAGAGGGAACTGGTTAAAGAAGAAAAACTATAACTGTGATACATCCATATGACTGAATGCTAAGCCACCAGCTACATCACCACAGACATGTTCTTTACTGAATTGGAAAAATACTCAGTGTTTATGTGATAAAAAAAAATTATATCACAGAACAGTTTATGCAGCATTTTCTCTTTTTTGGTGGAAAAAATAAACATCTTCTTTGAGTTGACTTTTATTTTCTAGTTTTTAAACAATCACAGGTGTGAATTAAATAGTGTTTAAAAATTAAAACCAGTAGCAACTGGAGTTTTCGGAGTGGCCAGAGATACCCCCAGAGATTCCCAGGAGCTCAACAAGTGAGTGCAAAATGGATTGGTCCCTTCAGCTTCTCCCCGGCTTATGACAATTGAAGGAATGTCTCAGAATGACATAGTAGCAAGTTCCAGTCTATCATTGGCATGTCTGTTGTCAAGGCTAGTCATTTATTTAAGATGTTCTTCTTTGCAGAGTATTTTTATACTCATGAGGAAAAGAAGTGGTGTGTGAATTTTTCACAAAGCAAGGATAGATTTCCTAGCAAGGGAGCTGAACTCGACATAATGAAGTTAGATATTTTTCAGTCTAACAAGCAAACCTGCTTCATGATGGAATTTCACAGCAACTGGTGAATGTATTAATTGCCCTTTCATTCCCCCACAGTGATATCAGCTGATGTTTATTATTTTATTGCAATATTCATGTGGCCAGAATTCTCAAGAGATCAATAAAGTTTTTGCAGCAGTCTTAGTAACTGATTTAAGGAGAATGTGCCTGTGACAAGCTCAGCTGTGATGTTTGGGTCACCACGAAACAACTTAGGTCTGGTGAGTGAGCTCAATGGTGGCTCTGCGGTCGGCCGGTCTGGACCATGACCAGTAGTTCCTGTGACCTTGCAAGTTCCACTCTGTCTCAGTTTTCTCATCTATAAAATGGGGTTAATACTTCAATAGTTCCTACCTCTTAGCAGGTGCTATGAAGATCACATAGATTAATGTATGTTAAGGACTTAGAAATGCGCCTCCCTTGTGGCACAGGGGTCAAAGTCACAGCACTATCAAGTTATAGGCAGCCACTGTGGTATGAGTTCGATCCCTGGCTAGGGAGCTAACTCACATGGTGCAGCAGACCTCTCCTGTCTTGCCCCTCAGCAGTGTATTTCAGTAGATCTGCCTGTTCTGCTCCCCACTCTGTCTCTGCTGAATCATCTGACCCCACACACCTCTGACCTACACCCCAGTTCTTGTATGCATAAATAAAAATAAATCTAAAAAAAAGAACTTAGAACAACCCTAAAGTTTACTGAGTCTTTCATAATTATGACATTGATACTAATCAGTGAGTTCATGCCCTTGCCCATTCTAGCAAGGCTTATTATTATTACTATTATTGTTATTAATTTTATTCCAGCCCCTGCAGGTTTCTCCATCAATGTATACCAATTCTCAGCATAAAATGATCTCCAGGGTATCCCCTGAGGATTGGTGAAGGGGGCTCCACATCCCTCTTCATGGGTGTGGACTCTCTGAAAATGGGTGTGTTGTGTTGGTGCAGGTGAAGGTGATCTTTTTGGAAAAGGTGGGGAGAGAAAACATAGCATCTTTCCTCCCCACTCCTTCTCCACACTTCATTTAGAGTCTCAAGCAGAGACCTCTCAGGGATCCAAGAGCCAGGGTGATTGTGAATAGCAATTCGGGGTCATGGTTTTCATCATAGCTGAGCCCTCCCTATTAGCCAGGAAGCCTGCCTGAGACAAATGCTGAAACCAACAACCAGTAGGAATGAATCCCCCGATGAAAAATTGCAATCAAATATTTGTTATCAGCCCTCTTTATATCTCCCACCTGGCCCTTTGCTCATTAAACATGAAAACCATGCCTTATAGACACCGCAGTTGAGAAGAAATCTCAGAGTTGATTCAGCTCCCATTACATCCCTCTTGCCTTTCTACAGTAGCTTTCCTGTCTTAGTCCACAATCTACAACAAATTAGCATTGACTGAGTGGCTTCTAGTCAACAGAGACTTATTTCTCACAGTTCTGGGGACTATAAGTCCGAGATCAGGTGCCAACATGGTTAGTGAGAGCCCTTTTCCAGATTGCAGGCTGCTGACTTCTCCTCGCCTGGCAGCAAAAGGTGCTAGAGAATTCTCTGCAGTTTCTTTTATATGGCCACTCACCCCATTCATGAGGCTTCCACTCTTGAGACCTAATTACCTCCCAAAGACCCCACCTCTTAGTCCCATCACTTTTGGGAATAGAATTTTAGCATATGAATTTCAAGGGCATGAAAAATTTCAGTCCATAATACCTCTAAACTGATTTCTCTTCATTCTATCCCTGCCAATATCAATCCTTAGGAAACAAAGCCTTTGCCCTATGACCCTCCTATTTGGACCCTGGCAGCTTTTCCAGATAAGGTCAGAGTCTTCAACCTGCCATTAAAAACTGCCTTAATCTGCCATCCAAGTACTAACCAGGCCTGACCCTGCTTAGCTAAAAATGATGTAAGAATTATATAAAATAAAATATATAAAGAAGAAATAAAAAACTGCCATAATCTAACCTCATTCTACCCACTTTTATTGCTACGTTCCCCCTCCACACACACACTTGCCTCCTCTGTCTAATCTGACCCACTTGTCCTGCTAGTTCCATCCTTACTCTTCATTCTTCATCTTTCTTTTCATGAAGGAAATGTCTCTGATTTCCTAGTCCCCAGTCCAAAGTCAACTCTGTTATAGCTTCATTCAAGATTTACCTTCTGTATGAGTTTTTCCTATTTATTCTCTAACCAAATCTTCAAAATATTATATGTATATACTATAATTACATATGTACATATATAATATGTGTATTTATTATTTCATTCCAAAAATATTTGCTGAATACCTATTGTATACCAGTAGGATTGAGTCAGATCCACAAGTGTCTAGCATAGTGAATTCATTTATTCCTCCAATAGATGTTTACTGAGTATAAACACTGTTAGACAGCTTGAAAAATGCAAAGAAAGATGGATCCTCTGTCAACCACCATCATCAAGACACGGTAGGTTAGAAGAGACAAAGTATACATTATTTAATTATAATACAACGTAGGAAGTGTCATGTGTCCTCAAGAAATTACATACAGAAGAAAATTCACAGTGAAGAAAGCTGGTGTTTCAGCTGACCTTGAAGGATGGGTAAGAATTGAGCAAGGGACCATGGGGGAAGAGACACTCCAGGGAGAAATAATCAAGAGGACAGGAAAATAATGACTGCATGTTTATGCAACTCAGTGTAAAGGCTAACAAGGGACTATTCTGAGGTTACAGGTAAGAAAGCAGGCATGGAAGGTAGAGGACCCCCACCATTCTCCAGAGGGCAATGACTCACTGCCTGGAGGCAGTGCTCTGCATAAGAGTTCAGAACAGAGCACTCATTGCCCAAACTCCTGCTTTCCTGTGTCCCTATCAGTGCACTGACTTCTGTAAGCTGCATGCACTGGATGGATGGCCATTTTTAGGTGAAGGAACAGAAGGGCACAATAGGAATCTAGAAGAGTGCCATCAGTGAGAAAAAGTAAGGACAGGAAAGAACTGCATTTCTCTGGGTTGAATTGGGGACAGCCTTCATAGAGGTGTGTGAGGGGGATGTGGAGACAGGACATTAGAAATTGTAAGAGCCTTTCTCCAAATTTCAGCCATTCATTACCACTTTACAAATCAAAAGAGCCTAGATCCCCCTAGAAATTCAGTCTAGTTCTACAGTTGGTGGTGCAGGTGAGTCTGTTTGCACAATCTTACAAAATGGCCAAATAATATAGAATTCAAGAGCACTGTGTAAAGAGGAATTAGATGTGAGTTTGAATCCAGGTTTAGCCATTTATTATTTTCTGTACCCAACTTGGACAACTCTGTCATCTACAAAATGCACATGATATCATAACATTGTTGTGAGGTTTCAATGACATCCTACTTGTAAATTAGTTAGCCCAAAATAAATGGTGACTGTTAGAAAGAAAGATATGTTTTCTTTGTCTAAATACAACATACACCATTTATACTGGGACAGCATTGCATGGTGGTTTCTTGGGCTTGAGCCTCGTACCTGGCCCAACTAAAAATTTGGTAATGTGAAGAACAAATGTGAAGGTTAAAAGTGGACCCAGGCCACAGAAAAATATATTACTTATTAAAGAGAAATATGATAGTATGTCAGATACACTCTTAGCTCAGAGTAGTTACAGGATAGATGCAAGTCTTCTGCTGACCTAATTTTTATTTGGGATATTTTGGGGCTTCCCAAAAGACTACATGCCCTCTAAATATCAATCATCCTTCTGTTCTAGTTATTTCAACTTGAGTCACCTTTTGTGATATTGAGCCACAAGTGTCATCCAGTAGACATGTTGGGTGCTGAGATCAAGTTCAGAAAACTGTATGATGGGATTGCTTATTGATGGGGGCGAGAAGAGTCTGGAATTTACCATAGAAACTCACAACAATCCTGCTTATGAGGAAACATCACAGGCCTTAAGCCTCCTTAGGAATCCACTTGATGTAATAGCTTGGCACAGTGTCAGAGGCTGTGATCATCCCCCTTCTCATTTAGAACCTGCTCACCACACACCTGGCGCTTATACCCTACCCCATTCCAAGGTAATTCCAGGGCATCTCAAGGTTGACTTTTCATTGGTCTGATTTAAATAGCTCTCAGGGATATGCTCAGAGTCCTTATTGCTAGGAGGATGATTAGTCCCCTGGAGTTGAGGGGATGGTAAACACTCCTTTTGTGGTGATTATAATAACTGCTAGCAGAACAAACACAGCTCCAGTGCCTCTAGGCTCAGATGAGCCAAAGCAGTCCTGAAGAAGTGGATCACAGCAGGTAGCAAGCAACTCTCCCAGGGAAACCTAAAGTTTGTCTTTTTAAGTGAATCTGGCAGATGACACATTGTTTTCTTGTGTGGGCATGACAACCACGTGATGCATTGTTTTTTTTTTTTTTTCAAGCAGATTGGGAAATGAAATTCCTTGCCAGAAATGGGGAAGCAGAGCAGGCCTCCTAGGAGGCACTCACACAAAGCCAGGCTCCCAGAGGTGGCATCTAAGAGACCCTGAGTTAAAGCCTAAAAGAGAAGAAAACTGAAAAATGGAGAAGGCATTAAAGTGGACAGGAATCTAGGGATTGATGATTCCACAATGTCATTGGCAACCAGCCAGTCTTCTTGGGAGAAATCCCACCATCTGACACCATGATTCACAGACCTTGCCTCTCTACATTCACTTTTTCATGCCACCAGGGGATTAAAAAGATTATGTTGGGATGCATTCAAATGGCAACTAATCCTCAAGAAGTGCAAAGTGTGGGTTGATTTGATGTGGGGAAGAGGGTGCCGAACACCTCCACACACACTCATACTCAGACATATATAAAATATTACAACCCTCAAACTGTATACAGGCCAAGAATATCTGCCACTTTGAGCCTTAAGATGAGGGGAGAAAACAAGAAGAGTGAAAGTAGAATAGACAATCAAGTATCATCACCATGATCTCTTGCCCATTTCTTGCTGCTTCAGGAGTTAATTTATTTACTCATTCATTCATCATTCAAAATAATTGTACAAGTGCCCCCAAAGAGCCCTTCTCTGGATGTATTATGTTAAGGTAAACACAATGGGCATGTGATATTCATCTCCACCTCTAGAAGCAGTCAATATATTAATAATTGGGGAGAAGTGTTTTCCATGCACGTCTGCATTCACTCTTACATTCACTCTTTGAAAGAGTGGACAAATGAGATAGAGGTAACAAAGCAAAATAATATTTGGTTAAGTACCAAAAGCAAAATGTAGTGGTAATAATGCTCTAGTTATTAAAAAGGCAAGGAACATCATGGCTTTTTGGAGGTAAATGGAATTTTATCTTTAAAGCTATGATGCATTTAAGGGAAATGAAGAGAAGCACCATCCAGATGGATGTTCTTGAGCAAAGCACTGAGGTGGTCACAGGGGTGGGAGTCAAAGAGGGAAAACCAGTCTATATGAGCCATAGGTGTGCTGGGTGTCAGAAATCAGCCTGGACCATGGGCAGCTCTGAAAATGCAGTGACATCTGCAGCATTTCTCAAAAGATGGTCCAGATTCCAGCTATAGAAGTATCACGGAGGATGTTTTAAAAACTCTAATTCCTGGGGCCTCCCTGATGGCGCAGTGGTTGAGCGCTGGGTTGCGAAGCTGCCCGCAGCCTCTGCAGTGCCGGTTCTATCCCAGGCCACCAGGTGAGGGACCCACATGGCACGCAGACCTCTCCTGCCACCTGCTGCTCCCCTCAGCAGTGTATCATCAGTCTGCCTGTTCTGTTCCCTGCTCTGGCTCTGGTGAATTCTCTCACCCTCCCACACTTCTGACTGTACCCAGTGCTTGTATAAAAAATAAATAAATCTTCAAAAAAAAAAAAAACAACAACTCTAATTCCTGGAATCTATCTTAAATTATCTAAATCACAATCCATGGGATAGGGGAAGAGCCCAGAGTTTTATCTTAATGAGTTCCTCAGGTGATTTCTAAGTACAGTAGAGTTCAGAAGTCCTTGGTGTTAAGCATCTAAACTTTAACTTATTGATAATTTATAATATTTTTGGGCTAATGATCAGGATAAAATTAGTATGTAAGAAAGACTAATCTATAGAAGTGTAAGAGGGGGGCCCAACGGGGCAGAGATTGGAGGCAGGAAGATCAGGAGATTTATCATAACATTTCAGAGTGTGGTGATGTGGCCAAAGACTTTAGAGTTACCATTATGCATATTTTTTATGCATAAAAAATGTTTAATGCTCACAGGATCCCATTGATCAAGCTGTTGTTTATGTCTTTGGCCATTATTTGTACCCCTCAATCACCCTGTGACTCACCTAAGAGAAATTTCTTTTGCTATATCTGTCACTACATTATCATGGAATGTCTAACACCAAATCATTCTCTTTCATTCCCTCCCCACTTCAAACATACACATAAGCAGACATGGATATATAAATACATGTACACACATATATGCACACATGTTTATTTGGTTGACAGAGAAAACTAGCACATTCCTTAGCAGTGAAACAAGATATCAATGTGAAAAAAATTCACTGTCAGCTCCTGCAACTTCATGGTCCAATTCTAAGAGACATGTGAACTGCTATGAGTCTGCATGTTCTCACTGGGCAGAGGGCCCCACCTTGTTTCTCTACCTCTTTCAAGCAGCTTTGGAGCTCAAAAGGAGATTGTTTTGCCACTTTATAGTCTTGTCAGCATATTGATCAGCGACTTCTGAGCACTAATTAATTGCTATGTTACCCGGCTCAATTCATCTGGAAGGTTGAAGGCCCTGACTGGGCACTGTGCCAAGGACTAGGACTCTCTAAAGGCAGAGGGAGAAGACTGGTAATTGAGGAAATAGAGATGTGGTCCATTGATACGTCCAGGGAGAGACAGGATGTCAAATCTAACCAACAGTATGTATGTCACTGTAGAGAGGTACCCTGGGCAAAATTGTGGAATTGTTAGCCTTCCTGTTCTTTGCACATCATGAATTCTGCTTTTTTCCTTTCCTCATCAATACCAGCTGTCCAGCCACCCCAAACTTCCATTTATTACCTAGAATATCATCTGCCCAAATTCCATAGTTCATTTTCAGAATAATCTAGAGTAGCATTTGTCAGAATGTCAGAATGGGTATAATAAATAGTCCTGTTTTTTTTCATTGGACTCTTCCATATTGACTGTCCTCTCAAGTGAGTATTCCTGGGTGCTAACCTTTTTGGATTTCTTTGTGGGCTATCTTGTTCTATGGATGTTTGCTGGGTTTTGGTAAATGGGGAATCCTGCAAAGAGATTAAAGGGATGGAGGAGAGTAAAGCTGGGTTTCTCATTTCCAGGTTACATATTGGCACATTCACGGACTGGGTGTGCCCCTCAATCAAATATCAGGGGGCCCTGTCTATCTAGACCTCTCTCCTTTTGCTTCTAAAACCACTCCTTTCACCATACGGGCCCAAGTTAGATAAAACTCTCCACTCTCACTAGCCCCAGGAAATCACATTATCCATTATAGTTTCCTGTATTCTGCTCACATCTTTGAAAACAATCCCTTTATAATAGAGTCTTTCTAAGACACCCAATTGGATATGTTTCTTTTTCCTGTCTATACCCTGACTGTGCTAGGTGGGAAAAAATTTCCCAAGGTAAAATAGCTAATAAAATGAGACTATTATTTATGACTGACTACTCAACCTTTAGCATAAGTGGTGAATATCCAAGAGGAAGCATATAGTATTTCAAATCCAAAACTTATTAGACCAGGAACTACCCTCTATTCACCTCCCAACCCTAGAATTCAGAGTAAGTATTTCAGGAAAGCCATACATATACTGACAGCCAAATGCAGCTTAAGAAATGGTACAGAACCATTAGAAAATGTCAGTTCCTGGGAATGTCACTAGAGAACACAGAGAGACTTTGAAAAGTCTTTGTAAAACATGTGAACTTTCAGACAATGATGTATTATTTAAAAACAAAAATGCCACCCTGGGAAATGAGTATTAAGATCTCTTCTTTCCTCTGCAACCAAATTTTTTAGGTCACTTCACTTTGCAGAGTCTTATCATTGGTAAAATGAAGTAACTGGAATTGACCAACAGGTTATAAACTTATAAGCACTGGAACTGTTCAAATAAAATCTTAGGTAGAAGCCCAATATAGAATACAGATGGAAACCAAGCTGCTCTGAGTAAGGCAAGGGGTGGTGGGTAGTGCTATAACCCCACCCAGTGACCCTTGAGGCATTTCCCTGGAGTTAGTTTTGGAAATCCTGTCCCAGAAGTAACTTTAAGTGCCTGCTGTGATATGAGTACAAAATAGCCTTCCAAGGCTACTCAGAAAAGGTAGAAGATTCCACACTGAGCCTGCAAGGCCAGCAGAGCCCCATGTGGAATCTTTCTTTTTATCTCTGAGAGTATTTCTGTTTTGGCAACAAGTGATTCCCAAAGTTTAGGGTCTAATATGTCCTCCTTGGAGATGTCTTCAATATTGAATAACTCTACCCAGGCAATACTCTAACCATTTAAAATGTGTAAATGAATCTGAAATTTGGACATAGATCTTTTTCTCTCTGGACACAAAATATTTGGTCTTTTGAACTTGGAATTTTACTGCTACCAAGAGTTTACAAAACAACCTCCCTTTTCTTATTCACTCCTTCCAGTATCTTCTTGACTAGCACTGAGTTTTCCACATTGCTGGGGGTTCTCTACCAGCCTGACAGAGAAACAGGAAACTGTAATGTGGGCAGGGAGGGTATCCCAAGTACATAGCGAAGATGGTCATGGTCCAGTAAAAGCCCTCTGGACAATGCTGGGGAAAAATTATAAAAATGGCCATTTTTGTGTTCTGGAAACTGACCCCAAAAATATAACAACCTGAGAAACATTATTGCTTGAAAAAAACTGCTGAACTTTAGGTAGAAATAGTGAAAGTTTAAGACTTTTCCTTAGATCCCACATTCTCCTGAGATCTTTCAGCACAGAGGTCCTACCAGGATGGGACAGGCTGTGAGTACTGGCAACTGTGCCACTTTAGGTCAGCAGCAAGTACTCACAAGACTTGGAGTACTTGGATTTGGAGTTACAAGATTTGGAGTACAGGATTTGGAGTTAGCCCATTCACACGGAGAGGAGAATCAAAATGGATTTGGCAGACTTCCCATCTAAAGCAATGGAGGCCAGAATTAGTTGGAAAGACCCATCTGAAGTGTTAAAATAAAACCTGTTCACCAAGAATTCTATATCCAGCAAAACTATCTTCAAAAAAACGAAGGTAAAATACAGACATTCTCAAATAAGCAAAAACTGAGAAAAGTATTTGCTAGTAGACCTGACTTACAAGAAACACTAACAACAACAACAACAAAAAAAAACCTTTGCAGGCTGAAAGGAAACTGGGCACTAGAGAGTAATTCAAATCCACATGAAAAAATTAAGAAACAGAAGTGAAAAATATGTCACTAATGTAAAAGACCTACACACATATTTTTCGCCCATCTTCTCTTAACCTCATAAAAAAGACATAAAATGTTGTAAAGTAGTGATTATAATACTGTACTAGTGGGCATAACATGTGGGTAGATAGATTAAGGATGGATAGATAAAATATAGGACAATGATAGTACAGAGGAGGGTTCACTGGAGCAATACTGGGCAAGTTTTCTGTGTTCTAGTAAAAGAAACTTATTTCTGAAGCATATTGTATTCCCTGAAGCAATCACTAAGAAAATAGCCCTAAAAGTCTGGCAAGATGGCAGCAGAGTAAAGATGCCAGTCCCACTTCTTCCACATATCCCTAACCAACTTACAATAAAATAAAGACAATAGCCCTGAAAGAAAAACAGGCGAGTATCACATATACCAGGAACACCAGGATACAGGAGTGGAGTAGGAAGAACTGTAATGAGCGTAATGTGTTTAGAGTGATACCAGAGCAGCACAACCAATGAGAAGAGGGGTCAGCTGCTGTGCAGAGCCCCTCTGCTGTCAACTCAAGGGTACATGACCACATTGGAGACTTTTAAAACTAAGTACTCCACTGGAAAAGGGGGTGTATGGAGTTGATATGCAGGACAGAGGGTGCACCACTGGGAAAGAAATGAGCAAGGTGCAGAGTGGTTTTAATGGCTTGAGCCTGAGGCTGCCAAACTAGTTGGAGCCCAAACTAGCAAGGAGAGCCACAGGGGATCACCAGTATCTCCTTATAGGAGAGGCTATTATTTGCAACCTCAGTCTGTGATAGGTGAAAAAACTTCCTTACATCCACCCAGGGCCAAAACTAAGACAACTGAATTCTCTCACTAATATACACCCCAGGATAAAGTTCTGTACCTGAAAAGGCAAAGAGCTATTCCTGGCTTGTGGCTCTGACTCAGCTGTAGACTCCACCCACAACTACATCTATTGCTCTGCCACAGCCTACAAGTTGAAGTTGGCTGAGACTGCATGAAGTGTTTTGGCCAAAGAGTTGGCCCGAGGCAAGGGGATCACTGTGCAGCCCCAACCCACTACTTGGGAACTTGCAGTACTATAGGAAACTTGAGTCCTTGGTGTTCACTGGAGGTGACTTTGGTGCCTATGACCTCAGCTCCTCCTCATCCATTACCCCTTAGCAGCACCAGTGCCCCTGCCATCTGAAAAGGTGTAAAGGCAGCAGTCTATGAAAAACAAATAGAAGACACCTAAAGATCCTGGGTAAATAAAAAATCTAGGACTACATCCATCTTCTTGTAGGAAGGTTATAAAGCAAACGTCCCAAGATAAGATAAAGACACACCCTGTTTACTACCCATAAAAAACTAAAACTGAAATTTTTCTTTTTCCTTCTGGATTATTTCACTGAGCATAATTCCTTCTGGATCCATCCACGTTGCTGGTTTCACTTATAACAGGAATATAGGGGAACCAAATAAGACATCAGTGTAAAAAAAAAATAACAGTACAAAACACAACAAAGCAAAAACAGACAATTATAAACCAGAGACATCCTGCAGGGGAGGAGGAGGGAGAGGCATCAGAGGGAGGAAGGGAGGAGCACAGGGACTGTGGTCATGGTGCACGGGTGCCTTGGGGAAGGAAACTCTATGGGGACTCAATCTGAGGGGGTGGGGGGAAGCAAATGTCTAAAAAAATTTAAAAAATGATAAATGTTAAAAGAAAAAAAAACTAAAATTGAAGAGACAAAACAATATATCCCAAGTGTTAGACAAAAAACAAACAGATGTCTCAATCCAGCAGAACTATAGATATGCCTGCTTAGGGGTTTAAGGTAACAGTTGCAACCATGCTTGCCAAATTAAGAAGAGTGGAACACAGTAATGATAGAGAACATATGAGACTGTTACAACTAGAATTAGTGGATTTAAAAAATACAATAACCAGGTTTTAAAACACCATACAGTAAACAATTGCAAATAATGAAGAGATTTAGTGAGTGAAAACACCAAGGTAGAGAACACAAAGAACACAAAGAGAACAACAAAGAGAAAAATAATTGAAAACAGTGTAAGGGCTCTTTGGGATAACCTAAAAAGAAATACAATTCCTATCATGGGGGTCCCAGAAGAAGAGAAATAGAAGACATAGAAAGTTTATTTAAGGAAATAATTGCTGAGAACCATCTCTACCTGGGAACAAATCTGAGGTCCTGATCCAAGAGGGCTGGGACTGGAATCATCTGAAGTTTTGATCACACATGTATTTATCAGTTGATTCTGGTTATTCACTGATATCTTAGCTGGAACTGGCAGGCGTGCCCTGCAGCCTTTGCATGTGAACTTACTGACAGAATCGTGGCTGTATCCAAGGTTGAGTGTGCTGAAGGACAAACAACCAGGTGAAAGCCAAATCACTTTTGCAGCCTAGCCATGGAAGGCACGTGGTGTTAATATCTGCTGTACTATGCTTGCTCATTGAGACCATCACAAAGGCCCTTCAGTTTTGAGGAGAGGGAGAAAATACTCTTTCTACTAGGGAAATGGGAAGTTTCTGGAAGAGCATCTGGTACCAGCAATATTACTGTGGCCATTTCTGTGAAACAGAATGTGCCACAGTCTCTAAAGACTGACCTTCTCTTCTAAATCCACAAGACTGCCCGTAATTCCCCAGCTTACATGTCATATGTCCAGCCACACAGCGAGGTCAAATCTCTATCTTATAATGATTCCTAATTTCTGGAGATGGAGCTCTGATTGGCATAAGTTGAGTCAGGGATTCACAACTGGTCAAATAAATCATGACTTAGAGTTTGAACTGGAAAGAAGAGTCTCTTCATGGAGATCAGGGAGGAGAGGCACTCTTATAAAAGAGAGGACAGTTTTCTGAGCAGGCAGACTCACTTTTAGCTATCAAGAGATCCTAGAGAGTTCCAAAGCACACAAGGTAACTTTTTAAAAAATGTACACTCTTGTCCAGAGACAAGCATAAAACAACATGGTACAAAAAGGTTAGATATAAAAGGATAGACAAAGTTTATCAGGCAAATGCAAACAAAGAGAAAGCTGGGCTGGCAATATAAATATCAGATCCAAAGGACTTAAAGGCAAAAGAAGATATTAAAAAGACAGGTATTAAATGTTGATAAAGGGTACAAGTCCCAGGAAGACAGAAGTATCATGAGCCTTTTTGCACTGAAAAATGTAAATATTAAATACATAAAACCAATTCTATAGCATACAAAGAGAAAATGACAGGAACACTACAGAAGGAGACTTCAATATAGCCACCTCGGTCATGACAGATTAAGTAGGTAAAGGATGAATTAGTATAGAGAGGAATTCAATAATGTAATCCTTGAGTTTTATTTAATAAATTTGTCAGTTTTATACTCTACAAAAAGAAAATACACTTTCTCTCTAAGTACTCACAAAACATTAACAAAAATGAATATATGTTAGCACACAAAGGCGATCTCAGTAAATCCCCAAAAGCAGAAATCGTATAGGCCCTGTTCTCCGTCCACAATAAAATAAAATAGAAAATTAATAGCAAAAGGTCATATCAACAAACACAAACACTGAAATTTACCAATATTCTATTAAACAGCTCTTGGGTCAAATAGAAAATCAAAACTGCAATTACATTTCATTTTGGACATAACAACAATAAAAACATCACATATTGACACTCATGGGATAGTGCCGGGGAAAAAATCAGGGCTAAAAGCATTGTATTTTTAACAGAAAACAGTGAAAATAAAAGAACTAAACAGACCCCCAAATTAGAAAACAATAATAAATCAAACCAAATAAAATTTAGAGGCAGGAATAAACAATGTAAAGACATAGTGAGCTGAAGACAAAACAAACAAACAATATGATATGTATAAGAAGTAGATTTTTGGAAAAGAATAATAAATGAATAAATTGCCAATCCAGAAAATATTAACACAGAAAATTAAATAAGAACAAGGATCCCATTTCATATAGAAAGGTTTGCTTTTCTTTTTGAAGGAAGTAATGGCTTAGAGCTAATAAAGCTTAAAATGACTAATTAAGTTCAGAGTTAGAAAACTTGGATGACTCAATATGCAAAGAAAATATTGCCACATGTACATAATGGGTAAAAATGTGGACCTGGGTTTTTAATCCCAGATTCACCTATTGGGAAAATTATTTAACCTCGCCAAGCCTAAGTTTCTTTAACTTGAAACTGATGATAATAATACTACCTCCGGAATTTGTTGCACAGTGAGTGAAATAACAAGCCAAACACCTGGCGTGATGCTAATGGACAGACTCCCCAGAAGACACTGGGCATTTTTATTGTTTCAGCCCTTCAAACTTCCAAAGAATGGATATTTCACATGCTGTATTAATTGTTTCATGACATTCAGGAAGATGTGATGCTATCCACTTGACTTTACAAAATCATTACTTTGATATAAAAAATCTTATAATGGTAGCAGAAAAAAATACAAATTTTCTTTATGAATATATGCAAGTCAAATAATTTATTCAAATAGAATACAGTGTTAGAATGAGAGAATAAGACACCAAGATTTAATAGGTCATTTCCGAGGAATAATGAGTGGTTTGATATAAGGAAATCTATCAATCCACTTCATCATATTGCCAAGTAATTGGCATGTGTTGACCTAAAACACCACCTTTTTGTCATTAGCCTAAGGAAATGAGACAAAGATTTATGTTCAAGGTAGTTTGATGTAACATTATTGAACTTTTAAACACTCTATAAATACACTATAATAATAGGGTGGTGCTCAAATATTCACATTAAATAAACATATTAGGTTAAATTACATAGAGAAATATGCAAGACTGTTCTTTAGAAAGGATTATTATGAAACCATATACAGTATGTCAAATAATATTTCAAATCATGGAAATATAATCAAGATATGTTTTTCATTTCATATAAAATTGACATTAAAGTAGCATATGTAGCATGCTTATGGAAGGAGAAACTATATATTTATCCATGTGTATATAAGTATGAACCTTTAGATTGTTTCTTTTACTACTATTAAAATGTTGCAATGAGTAACCTCACATATTTTTCATTTGCACAAGTATGAGGATCAGATCACCATATTTCTCTCCATTTTAAGAACTGCAATAGCTTCTCACTTGTGCAAAATGAAAAAAAGCAAAAGGCTATTCATTGAAACATTGTTGGAGTGTGTGTGTGCATGTATGCACATGTAGTCATTTATAAGGGGAGAAAAACAAAAGGAGATTAATAAAATGTCAGTGTTATATTTTAGGGTAGTTTTATTTTCATCTTTATACTTTAATTTTTCCCACTTTAATGTCAAGGTAGGAAAAAAACACATGTTAGCAAGAAATTTTAAATAAGACTAAGACAATAGGAAAAGTACTGCACTTATAAGAAAAATATCCAAATTCAAGACATTTGTCATATATGCAAACTCATCAACAAAAGATTATAAGAACTCCTGAAAAGAGTGTGTTGACGAGTTTCACACTGTCTAGAGAATGAGAGTCCAATACTATGTATTCAATTGAAGATCACTGTGAAGATACATTTTTAAAAATTTTGTGTGGATGTGTTTAACACAGTTTCTGAAACACAATTAGTTGCCAGCAATTATTAACTGATGTAAAGTATCCCCCTTTCCTGATGACACCTAGACTCTGAGGAGGAAGATTAGAAGTACTATTCTCCATTCAACTAAGGTTCTCTCTTTTTTTGGAACTGCTTCTGTGATGCTGCCTTACTGCTAACTAACTGAAACTTAGCAGCAGTTAACCAATGATACTGTAGTTTACTACTTCCCTCTGAGGACAAGCAGAGAAAAAATTATTTAGCATCCTTCCTGGAGTCTCTCTTGTTTAAATCCAGGTCCAGAGTAGAACTTATTTTACAACAGGCAAATCATTTCTTCCCTGGATATAATTTAATATTCTGTCTTGGGAACTGAGAGTATTTTCATACAAGAAATTCTGGCCTACCGCCCAAATTCACACTGCAATTGGATACTATCCATGACTATTTAGAGTCTGGTCTGAATGAAAGGAATGACACAATGATTCTAATGGCATGGGATTCTTTGTCTTAGAAATGACTGGAGAGCATAAGAGAAATATGGACAAAAACATATAATGTGGGACTTAGGAGATGGCACAGGATTTGGGGATTCAGGGAGAATGAGAGAGAGAGATGGTGATGATGTTTGAAATCTCACATTCCAAGCCCATAGAACATTAGTACCATGGACAGAAGCTTGAACATTAGTAAAATGAACTCATTTTAAGACATATTGGTTTGCAAACTAAGTCAGATAAAGACAAGCTTAAAAACTACCCCTTGAATGCTGATTATAGAACTAAAGCATCCAGAGAGGGGATCCAGAGTGGGAAGGGCAATAAAAGAGGGAAGAAAGCACAATGAACTATGATGGTGGACCATGGGTGATTCAGTGTTGGGGGACATATGGTGGTGATACCTGATGGGGAGAGGTAATGGAATCATTACATCATAGCCTTCATTCAGACCAGACTCTAAATAGTCATGGACAGTATCCAACTGATGAGATATCCTAATGATACCTCAATTAAAAATAAATAAATGCTGGCCTCCCCGGTGGCATAGCGGTTGAGCGCTGGGTTGTGAAGCTGCCCGCAGCCTCTGCAGCGCCTGTTCGATCCCCGGCTGCTCCCCGGCCACCAGAGGAGGGTCCCACATGGCGCGCAGACCCCTCCTGCTACCCGCTGCTCCCCTCAGCAGTGTACTTTGGTCCTTCTGCCTGCTCTGCTCCCCGCTCTGGCTCTGGTGAATTCTCTCACCCTCCCGCGCTTCTGACTGTACCCAGTGCTTGTATAAATAAATAAATAAATCTTCAGAAAATAAATAAATAAATAAATAAATGCATTTATTAAAAAAAATACTGAAAATATCAGCTTGTCATGGAAGAGCTCTAGAACTTAGGTAGTGGATGAGGTGAGTTTTAACCATACAAAGAGGCGATGATGTACCCCCGAAATGTGTATAGTTTAGCGAGTCATGGCAAATCAATAAAATAAAAAAAAATTAAAAGACATAATAGTTTAGGTTAAACACAGAAATTTCAAGATATGCATAAGAAGTTTAAAATCTAACCCTATACACCAGATAGACCAAGCTAGAGATACAGATTTAGCTAGAAGGTAGAGCCTACATCTTCACCTCCACCTTATGGAACACTGGTATTTAGAGAATAGAATGGGGAAAAGAGATCAAGAGAAGGAACAGAGAATTAATAGCCTGTGGATATAATAACAAATATATGTAAGATATTTTCAGCAACAAAACCTAAGGAAATGGAGGCAGATCTTCTAGCCCTGGGAGAATGGTAAAACTATAGTTCACAGTTTAGATCAATAAAAGACCTCATGCCTCGCTTTGGTTGAAATGGAAAACAAAAACACACTGTTATATTGAAGCAATAGTACAGTGTTGAGGTGTGCTTTAGTGGTAAGCCAAATCTTCGTTCAGTTTGTGTAGTGCTTAGAATGCCTTGGACTCTGGGCTTTGGCAGCTATGACTTTTCTTAATTCTGTGGCTTGTTCAATGTACATGATCTTTCATATTATTTACTAAAAATAAATGCTTTTGAAATATTGGGCTGAGTCACTTAAAGGAAGGACAGAATCTAGAATCCAGACTCCCAATCTCAAGCAGAGAATTTTTCACATCACTTTGTTACAACTCCAGATGCATCCAGACACCTGAATATAAAGACCAGGGGATTAATCAGAGTACCATGAAGAGTAAGTACCTTAAATCAGGCCATCCTCTGCCTGCAACCACAGTCTGCTATTTCACCCCCCCAAAAGGATCTATTTCCTCTATCTAGTCCTCTATCCCATATGTGCATTATTGCAAATGCCCCCTTGTATCCATCTTTTTTCTCCTCTACTTACCCCATTCCAACAAAACCTCTCTTGCTGGTCAGCCAGATCCACAGATGAATGGGTCACCATGGTGACAGATGAAGTCCTGATGCAGAAGGTGAGAGACAGAAACAGCAGGAGAAGCTTCTCTGAGTCTAATACACCGACTGTTGCCCTTGATTTCCAGATTACCAAAAGGCCTGGGCTCTTTAAAAGTGATTCCTTTGTCACTGAGATATCTTGAGATTAGAGGCTAAGAGGGGTGCTGTTGTATTGGCAACACTGTAGAATGCCTGAACCATTCTTTAAAAATTTATTTTCTATGACTTTCAGGTGATCATCATCCAATTCTAAGCAGTGGTATCCAGACCCCTAAACCTGGTGAGAGATGACTGCTTTCCATCCCTACCTCAAATGGTTGCATCCTAACCTCTGCTATCTGTCAGCACAGCAAACACATCCTCATTATCTCACTCAAACTCAGGAGGTAGAAAGCTGCAGGTGCCCAGGGCCACCTTGTTTCACTCTTACTTTCAGATCATTTCCCCCTTAATGTTTCTGTCTCTGACATCAATGATCTTCTGCCATGAAAGGGAAGGGATGAGTCGCTTTCTAACCTATCTTCACTCACAACCTAGATCATTCCTGCTGTCTTACATGCCATAGGACCACAGCAAGGAGTGAACACTGTCCTGTGCCCAAGGCTACTTGTGGT
This sequence comes from Talpa occidentalis, assembly GCF_014898055.3. NCBI lineage: Eukaryota > Metazoa > Chordata > Mammalia > Eulipotyphla > Talpidae > Talpa > Talpa occidentalis. The sequence goes on from NW_023605083.1 coordinate 94,768,477, forward strand.
ACATTATTTACTAAAATAAATGCTTTGAAATATTGGGCTGAATCACTTAAAGGAAGGACATAATCTAGAATCCAGACTCCCAATCTCAAGCAGAGAATAGTTCACATCGGTTTGTTGCAACTCCAGATGCATCCAGACACCTGAATATAAAGACCAGGGGATTAACCAGAGTACCATGAGGAGTAAGTACCTTAAGACAGGCCATCCTCAGCCTGCCAAACACAGTCTACTATTTCACTCCCCCCAAAAGAATCTATTTCCTCTATCCAGTCCTCTATCCCATATGTGCATTATTGCAAATGCCCCCTTGTATCCATCCATTCATTAGAATGACCAGAGATTTTGTAGACTATCTTAACCTCCAAACCAATTAATATTTGTCAAAAGTCAAATCCAAACTTGGTGATTTGGGTACACACCTCTTTCTAAGGGAAGAATTTGGAAGTTGTAGGGCATAGAAGTGTCCCCATACTATCCAAGGATCACAGAACCATGTTCCCCTCTCAGGTTATAAAATTCTTCCATCAGATCACAACTTTGCACTTGGAACTTCAGAGAAAAACTGTTTTTGTTACCAGTTCAAAACTTGACAGAACGTAAGTCAGCCATGTAAATTGTGGATGATATATCCATCATTCTCCCTTTGCTGTGAAAGAGTGAAAGCATCGTTAAATTTTAGTGAGAGAAACCAAAACAAAGATAAATTCTACTGCTCACCTAGTAAATACCATGTCATCAGATTATGCTGTGCTTCAGCATGAAATTGAGGGATATTATAATTGGGAGGAGAGATATAGGATATTTTGATGTGCCTCTGCAGTGCTGGTATAATGAAAGCAAGTTTAATCTGATGTATCAGATGGTAGGGTCTAGAAAAAAAATGGAAGTAGGAGAAATCAGAGAGGTCAATTAAAAGAAATTAATACCAGTAGGGATGTTGAGAGGGGGAATAGGAGAGAAGTTTCCAAAATGAAACATTTTGGAGAAAGAATTGGAAAAAAAAAACGGAGTTAATAATTGCAGATAATATGGCTGATGAGAGTCAATTATGAATAAAATATCATGCCAAGATCAATTAGAAGAATGGTACTTTCATTATCACAACCTAGGAAATCAGGAAAGCAGTCAGAGTGTACAGGCAATGGGGCTGGCCGGATGAACTTGGAGCTGGACATCAAGATCTAGATAAGACCATAGGATATGCAGGAAAAATATCAATCAACAGGCAGTTAGAAATGCAGACAAGTCTGGAGGGAGATCACAGCTGAAGATGTAAGTTAGGCAGTAACAGAAGCCTTGAGAGCAGGAGCAATCTGTGCAAGAAGACTGAAAGAGAAAAGCAGAAGGCAGAATCAGAGCCTGGGGGATGCCCATGGTGAGAAACAGCAGCAGGAAGAGGAGCCAGAAAAGGCAAGCGAGGAGGGCTCCACTTGCTTAGTAACATTCTGAAAAAATAACTCTGATCTGGTTTCCTAAGGGAGAGCCAACAAAGCACAACCTCCCATAAATACAAAAGAAGGAAACACCCCTCTTGCTCCTATTTCTGTATTCTTTCTTCCACCTGGTGAAAGGAGATGAGACCTGTTCCCTGCCCTTGAGAAGAATATCATCTAGAAGAAGCAGAGATTTCCTTGGTTGTTACACTTTCCCCAGGAGCTTGCAGAGCAAATTGGGAGGAGGGGGCCTGTGTTTATTTTATTAACCAAAGAGCATTAACTGGATCCTTATTTGGGACCAAGCACTATGAAGCCATCAGAAAAAATGGAAAGCAAGATTTCTGTTCAGGAAATTGCAATCATTGGAAATCAACAAGACCAACTCAAGTGAAACAATTAGAAATCACCTACACACTAAACTGGGTAGCTTTAACTAGAAGAGCAATAAGAGCTTGAAGACCAGGTATCACTGTGGACTGAACAGATGTGGTATTGTCAGAGTAAAGATCCTTGAATGAAGGGAGAAATTGGATGAAGGGAGAATCTGAGAGGGCCTTGCAATAGCAGAGAGAGAATAAGCAAAGGAAAGAAGCAGTCATGGTAGAGGCAGAAGGAATGGAAGAGCTAGCCTTGGCTCAGCAACATGTTTAGAGAACAGTGTGGGCTAAGAGCATCCAGGAATGTTGCATTTGGATGTGGGTGAGCTGAGAGATACCCTTGATGGGAGTATGATGCCAATAGACAGAGGGAAGTTTGTTCTTCTCTATTATGGCCAAAAGTGAAGCAACAAGAGTTAAGGGGTTGGTTACTACTACCTAGCACTGAGTAGCAATGATTCCGGCTCCCTGCCCACTCCGTTTCCTGGCATCTGTCCTGATCCATGCCAGGGAGGCTCTTTCTGTACAGCATGTTCTGATCTCTCAGGGATGTAGAGTGTCCCCCACCCCCTCACATATGTACCAGGCTGGCGTGAACACCAGCTCATTGGCTGGGCTCCCTTGGCTCCATCCCCAACATTGGGGGTGCCAGTGCAAGAGGAAGGGATAAAAAAGCCAGGAGTTCCCTGTACTGAGGCTGCACTTGGACCAGCACTAGAAGATTTCCTCTTTATCCCACCATTCACAGAATTCCTGCCTTCCACAGTTCAGCACCATCATTGCCAAGAGGCACAAAGAACCATAGTCCTCTGATGCATTTGTCAGGAGTACTTCTGACTAAAGGTTAAGCCTGCCAGTTCTTGAGTATCCAAAACTCAAGAGGATGGAGGGTGAAGAGCCAGACTATAGCCATGAAACTACCTCCTCTCTTGGAATGTCACTATTCCCCTGCAGCCTGTTAACTTCTTGCTGTGCTTCCAGGCAGTCAAACACCAGGGCATGTTCATCTTCCTTCCCCAGATCTCCATCCCATTCTGTGGCCCCATCTTTACTGCTGCTCCCTTTCCCAGACCTCCATCTACTCTCTTCCCCCACTTGTGTGCTATTCTTAACCTGGTCTCTACTTCTTCCTGCATCATTCCCCCATTAGTCATTCACCTCATTTCTCTTTCATCTTTTCTTGCATCCCTTCCTGCATTCTTTTTACCAGGACTGACAGCAAACAACATTCTCTTTTCTCTCTTGATATTTTGGAATCTCAATGTTCTAGCTCAAGAAAAGAAGAGAGAAAAAGGGAATGATGTGATAAACATTTTGCTAGATTCTTTCCTCTAGCAGCTCAGATATGGCTAAGGGGACTTCAGAGGAAGGAGCTGAAATAAGAGGAAATGGCTCAGGGACTTGTCAAGGGTATGGCTTAGAGAGGCCCCAGGTGAAGTAGGCAATGTGAGAGGTAAACTGACATCATGGCTGGTGTGAGTTGAGCCTCAGTAAAGCCAGGTCCTATACCCAGTTCTTCTGTGGGTATGTAGACAGGACCCATCACTCCACCTTCAAACCCAGATTTTTCTAAACTTTAGAGCTAGGTTTGTCTAAAGCTAATAGGGAAAGACCAAAACCCTCCCATCAAAGTAAAGGTTTTTATGACACCCTCAGGCTTACATTTTCATCAGACAAGCCAGGATGTACCAGGAGAAAGAGTCAAGTCTGGCATTCAAGGAAGAGTAAACTGTCATTGTGTCCACACAATGTGTGACCACAATAAGACAATGCCTGTATCAAGGCTCATTGACATCTGGAAATAAGAGTGTGGTAAACTGAGTCATCAACCCCATCAGTGTCCTAACACCGGGGGCCAGGGAAACAAGATTCAGATGAGTCAGAAAGCAAGGGGCTATAACCTGGACCCTTCTGCCCTGCTTGCCCCAGACTTTGTCCTCACTAATGCACCCCTCTATTTTCTTGCAGAGAAACCACGGATGAACAACATCCTGACATCTGCCACCGAGCCCTATGACCTCTCCTTCTCACGCTCCTTCCAGAACTTGGCTCACCTGCCGCCATCTTATGAGTCTGCAGTGAAGACCCACCCTAGCAAGTACTCATCCCTGAAAAGGCTAAGTAAGTGGGGTTCTCCCAGGTTTGGGGTCTGCCTCTGGGACCTCTATGATTAATGCCTGTGTATCAATCACCTGAGGGGACCTGCTGGAGTCCAAGAACAAAAAGCAAGGTGGATCATGCAAGGAGACATCAACAGGTCCGGGTTCTTGTTCTTTAGAGTCCTCAGATCCGTGTTCCCCAGGAGATGGTGCTTTAATTCAATTCAACTGAAAGGAAGCCTCTCCCCAACCCTGCCCTACACTTGCCATCCTCTAAACATAAGCCTTCCTCTTGCCCTCTTATTTTGGAGTAGAGGCTAACAACCTCAGAGCTTACTCTGTGAGAACTCTCCCAGAGATCTGACACTTCGATTGAAGTGTCCATAACTGGCCTCCTACCAACACTATCTTAAGGATGAGACTCCACACCGTGCATGTGTGTGTGTGTGCGCGCGCACACACACACACACACACACACACACCCCATTTCATCGGTTAAATCCAGTTTGCCTAATAACCCCAGCTTTGCCATTTGCATCTGGGGAGGCCCTGAGGATTGATGAATTTAAGACATTACAAGGTTAAGAAGGCACACGCCATGGTGGAAGATCACTTCTCACCTGGCCTTCTGACCCTCGGGCCCACTTGCCCCTATTCCCCAGCATGTCTGTTTTGATGACCATCTGACTGCAGGGATGAGCATTTGCTTGAAGCCATGGGGCATCCTATCCTGCTGGAAGTTCAGCCCATGAATTCACATCAGCCACCTCCAAGGTGGAATGGTGATTTTCTATGGCTAGATGACAAGGGAGTGTGGCTCAGGAGGTAGGATCTACCTGTCAGAGACCCTGTGGATAAAGTGAGAAATAGTGTTCCACAATTTGCAAGAATCTAAAGGTTGGTTGTTTGTAGGAGGCTTCACTCCTGAACCTCGAGGCAAAGAAAGCTTGTATGAGTCTTCGGTAAATTCAGGGTGCAGAAGGCAGGAGGGAACATCTGATGAGGTCCACATATAGGATTGTTCCAGCCTGCTCGTGCTGTGGGCACAGGCACAGTTTGTGAAGACTTGATTCTGTGGTTGTGTGGGGGCTGGATGCCCATGTGTTGGCTTCTTATGCATTGGCTGTTACTCCAGAGAAGGTGTTACTATGTTCCTAAGTTACCAGCTAAACATTTGCACAAGTGCCTACTGGTTGGAACATCTTACTTTATTCCAATGGAGGCTGATTGTGCAAGTCAGCCTCCTCGGAGAGACTCCGGACCTTATCTGAAAGCTGCAGGTTGCTTCTCTGTGTCTGAGCAAGACCCAGGGAGCCATTCTGTTTCAAGACCACAGCGTGCAAGAAACAGGGCTGGAGGGGTCTTACTGGTGGCACAGCGGGTTGAGGGCTGCCCTGTGAAGCTGTCCGCAGCCTCTGCAGTGTGGGTTCAATTCCTGGCCAGCCAGAGAGATACCCACATGGCACGGCAGACCTCTCCTGCCTCACCCACTGCTCCCCTCAGCAGTGTCTTTGGTCCGTCTGCCTGTTCTGTTCCCCACTCTGTCTCTGGTGAATTCTCTCACCCTCCCGTGCCTCTGATCTGTACCCCGGTTCTTGTATAAATAAATCTTTTTAGAAAAAGCAAGAAATGGAGCTGAAGCACGAGTGCTGGGGCACTGACTTGCTGTCCACTGTACCATGAGCCCCCTGGGAACCTGCAGGAAGTTCTATAACCCCTGGATACTCAAGGTGGCCCAGGAACCAGTGTCATTAGCATTGCCTGGGAGCTTGTTAGGATGCAGACTCATGGCCCAGCTCTAAGCCATGGTGTCTGACTCAGAATCTGCATTTAACAAAACCTCTGGGGACTGATTTGCACATTCATGGAAGAGCCCTGTTGCCACCTATCTCGCTTAGTCCTCTTAGCTTAGTCCTGGATGCAGTGTCCCCTCAACTCTCTTCTTTCTGTGTCCCCCTTGCAGCTGACAAGGAGGCTGATGAATATTACATGAGGAGGCGACACCTACCTGACCTGGCGGCCCGAGGAACCCTCCCCCTCAATGTCATCCAGATGTCCCAGCAGAAGCCCCTGCCACGAGAGCGCCCACGCCGGCCCATCCGGGCCATGTCCCAGGACAGGGTCCTGTCCCCCGAGCGGGGCCTGCAGGATGAGTTTGGCATGCCCTATGATCGCATCCTATCTGATGAGCAGCTGCTCTCCACGGAGCGCCTGCACTCCCAGGACCCACTGCTGTCCCCGGAGCGGACGGCCTTCCCTGAGCAGTCCCTGTCGCGGGCCATCTCGCACACGGACGTCTTTGTGTCCACGCCCGTGCTGGACCGCTACCGCATGACCAAGATGCACTCCCATCCCAGTGCCTCCAATAACTCCTATGCCACCCTGGGCCAGAGCCAGACGGCAGCCAAGCGCCAGGCCTTTGCCTCGCGCAGACACAACACGGTGGAGCAGCTGCACTATATCCCGGGCCACCACACCTGCTACACAGCCAGCAAGACCGAAGTAACCGTGTGACTGACCGGGCGGGGCGGGCTCCAGGCACAATGGGGCAGGAGGCAAGATGGGCCTGGAGCAGAGCTTCTAGCTCTATACATCTCCCCACCCGTGTCCACTCCGTAGGAGGTGGGGATGGGCCTCCTTAGCCCAGAAAGCCATACTCCCGGGGACCCAACCCGGTGACCTGGCACAGCATGCTCAGACCTGGGACCTAGAGTGATTGTTCTCACTCTTCTAGAAGAGTCAAAGGGTGAGAGGAGAGGGGCTAGGCCCTGTCTCACCCCCTCCACCATCATCAACTCCCTTTCAGTCTCAAGCCCCTTCTCCCACTCCTGGGGACTCAGCGGCAGGCTCTGTCAGCCGAGACCCTATTCTGACCCTGGTCAGAAGCTGCCTGGGTTTGAAGTGGCCAGCGGGTGTGGCCCGTGGGCTGACCGAATACACTACTCGGTCTCATTCATTTACCTAGAACCGCGTCACAGAAATCTTCTAGTGCCTACAAACTGCCTGCTCGCTCTCTGAGTCAGGGAGCTGCTGTGTCCATAAGCACAATAATGATTCTCTTCTGCCTGCTGGAAATCTCTGGTCCCCACTGAGCGGCCCTCCCTGCGCTGACCCCACTCTAACCCTGCACTCCTCCCCCAAGTCCAGACTAGGAAGGGTTCCCTCCCTCCTGCTGCCTCTCCATGTGTGGGCATCCACCCCAGTTCAGCTGGCTGCCCCACCCACAGGACCCCCTGGCCCTTCCCCTAACCCTAGATGTTTCACCCTTGAGTTCTCTGGGGCTTTGCTCTAGCCTTCCTGGAGAAGAGTAGCGATGGGGTACAGGAAATTTTGGGATGCCCTCTCCACCAGCCTAATTATCTCCACACTTCTTTCAGGCCTCCAGGCCTGAATTATGACCTGCCACTCAAGCCTGACTTCCCTTCCCCTGCTCCCTAGAGGCATCTGCCCCTGGCCAGAGAGCAGAGGGTGGGGAGTGCCACTGTGATGCCCTGGGTCTCAGGGGCTCCCCATTCCCATTGTCCAGGGTTCTGTCTCCCACCATGCCCATCAGGCAGGACTGAGGCTTCTAGAAAGTGATGGCTGTCAGCCCCCAATTAATGAGGACTCAAGTGGTTATGCCACACCTTGTTTGCTCCACTGTCCCATCGTCACTGCCCACTGCTCAACTTCTCTGCTTAGCTCTCTCTCTGTCTTCTCCTCCCCACCCCCAGCTCCTATTTCTCTTTGCCCCTCCTCCTGTCCTTCTGAATCTCCATTCCTCTCTCCTGGCTGCTGCTTCTTCAGACCAGTGCCTACTCTGGATCAAAGGGACAGCGACCCATTAGCAAAATCAAATAATGGTACTCCAGGCTATTGGTCTGGGGCTTCCTGGGCAGCTCCCCAATTTCCCCTGCATAGGGCACTCTAGGACCAGGCAGATCCATGTTATCAGCTCTATTGGGGGCTACCCCAACTAACCCCATCTCAGCCCTTTCTCTGAATTTCTGGGGGGGTGGGTGGGCAGACTATGATGGCTTCCTGAAGAGCAGACTATGATGGCTTCCTGAAGAGCAGTGAATGAAGCCACATCCACTCCCCCAAGGCCAGAGCCTGGGGGAAAAGAAAGGGCTCCCCTGTTCTCAGAGCCAGAGTACCTCCCTTAGCTGAGGCTGGAGGAATCAGCTTCAGACTAGTAAATGAAACTATGATACTAAAAATGTAATTCTCATCACAGGCAGACTCCAAAAGCAATGATCTTAAACTGGGGTTTTAGATTCTGCAGATAACATGTGTGGCCTTTTAAAGGGAGGTAAGAGGCTGAGAAAACTTCCCAGTGTCAACCCTAGGAATTTTTAATCAAACAAAGTCCATGATCCACAAAGAAATCAATTGACTGATTTTTCTTATTTATTGAAGAATTCCAAACTTCTTATCTCCCCTAAGGCTGACCTCCCCAGGTAAACAGAAAAGCATCACATGAATCATGAGGGGATTAAGGCTGGATGATCAACACAGCTCTCAGCATCTACATTAGAGATGTGTCACTGGGACTGTGAGGCTGTGAGGACAGGGCTAACTCTGCTTTCCTTCCCCATAAATGCATAAACCTTCTCCAGGGCTGGTTCCCAAGGGTTTATGAGAGTTTGTTCCAGAAGGCAGGGCTAAGAAGGTTGGGAAGAAGAAATCAATTTAAATAGAGAAGTTGGACACTCCCAGAAACAAAGGTGTATCTCTCAGTTAATCCCTCACCCTGGTGCCCTCTAATCTAGCCCTAGACTAGTTCCCTTGAAGGATGCCTGCTGGTGGGGTGGGGAAAGGATATGGGTTCTTGAGAATCTCCTACCCAGGTGTATATAAACATATACATGCTGAACCAGAAGGCTGATCCCAACATGTCAGAAGCATATTCTTGGTCCCAACTTTTCCAGCCCAAGGATGACATTTCTTTCCAGTTCTATCTGTCTGTCCCAGGAGGTTGCTGGATGCATTCCAAAATGACTGTCCATTTATAATCTCAGTGTTAGATCAGAAAATTCTACCTGAACCCTGAACCCTTCTTTAAATCATTTCTTCTGCTTCACCCTTGGGTTTGGAAGGGAGGAAGAAAGGAAGGGAAGAATGGAGGGGGGAGCAAAGCTAGAATGAAGGAAGTGAATAAGGAAAAAGAGAGAGAAGCCTGCAAATCTGCTCTGGTTTAATCCCTCATTTCAAAGTCCATCAAATTGTTTCTTAACTGGTCTATTGAGGCATCTTGTTTCTATTCAGTAGTCTCGTTCCATGTGGATAAAACAAGCAAAAAATTGCATTGCTAGACAAGTTCATGTAGCAGCTAAGAGAAGGTTCTGGGGCTGGAACCCAGAGGTCATGACTTCCAGCCCCATCAGGCTGGTGGCCTCTACTATATTATAGATAGTCCATCCCTCCCCCATAAAGAAAACTCTCTTCCCCAGCAAGGGAAGGAAACCCACAATTTCCCTCTTCATGTCTTGTTCTTTGTACAATTCTCCATTGCTCTGATGGGAATGGACTGGAGTCTGCACAGGTTCTCTCTTACCCCAAAGAGACTTGCTGGTCTCCATGGCCTTGGATGGCAATTAAGCTCTAACAATCCTCATTCTCCCCACCTGTCCTGACTTGTTTCCTCTAGTTAACTCCTGGCTCTACGTGCTCTAAATCACAAAGACTTTAACTAGTTCACTTGAAGGGATTCCTTTAATCCCCTAATCGGGCTTCAGCCCTGAGGACTCCCCATTGTCCTGCTTGATGGGCGTGCCTCCTAGAAAGTTCCCTTAATTCAGATTTCTTCCCTCTTTACAGCCCTCTATGCCAGTTCAGTCTTCTATGTTGGTTCAGTATCTCCTTCATCTCTCTGACCCTGTCTTTCTCCATTTATCTCCCCCATCCCTAATTTCTTTTCTTGGTTCCTGCTATTGTCTCTAGTTCTAAAACTCAGAACTCTTGATGAAAATAAGGAGTGAGACATTCGTAGATCTTCTGTTTAACTCCTTCTGTTTATCTCCTGCTTAATCTTTCACCTCCCGCCCCTAGGAAATGATCCCCAGGGCACATAGCCAAGAACTCACTGCTCTGACCTTTGGGAGGGAAGAGAGAGAAGTTGCCTAATAGCAATGTCATGGTTAAAATATGAGGTTTGGTCCTGCTGGTGGCAAGTCCATGGAAGCCCCTGTCCCAATCTGCCGCTAGCCCAGAGGCTCCTACTCTGGCCAAAGATTCACATCCTTGAGGCGCTCAATCACTGTTCCACCTTACGCCCACCCGCTCATGTGTATTACGGGTCCCTTTTGCCTCAAAATATCTGAGAGCCTCATGACTCTCCAAACCTGGAGAAATATCCCATCCAGTATCCCTGCCACCAAACTCAATCCATTTTCTTCAGAAATACCTTGTCTGTCACCAGCCTTCTGTCCTCACATTCCTCCCGCAGGCAGCTGTGGACTTGACCCAAGTTAACCTGAAAGGGTTACCAATGAGCTGGACCCTGGAAAGCACCTGTTCTGGGAAGAGTGGATATGTTACCTCCCACAAACATGCCCCAACCATCCTCCCCAAACCTGGGAAACTTTGCTCTGGAGTATTTTCAAGGAAGTTTGTTGTGTTTTAATGAAGTATTTTTCAGGATTCAAATGTAATTTTTTATAAATGCAGCATTTTAATGACAGATTCCATATGAAAGATATGTCTTCCTGGTTCTATATTTGATTTCAGAAGGCAGCGTACTACAAGAGGAGAAAGCACAGGGCTGAAGCTCTTGGAGACACACTTCTGCTCTGCTTCTGTCTCCATCTTGCCACGTGGCCAAGGATAAGTCATGTTCTAGCTCAGTGCCTCAGTTTCCCCCTCTGTAAAATAAGGGGCTTTGACTAGATGAGCTCTGAGGTTTCACCCAGCATTTCCATGCAGGGTTGTCACTCCCCATTAGCACCCCTCCTTCTTTTACCTCCTTCCCCTTTTCAACTGAGCTGCATAGAACCCTGTATACCTGCACCACGGCAACATCCTCAGATGCTCTAGACAGCCACCAGACTCCTCACAAGAGCCCAGGGTGGGCCCAAGGTCTTGGCGACCCAGGGATGCTCTCATATCTGAAGGTGTAAGGCCTACCCATTCAACAGCTGCCCAACCGTGTGTCATGGAAGGCCTCTCCTAGAGACACACCTCCATCATCTTGGGTGTCTATGTCACTGGGAATTCCAAGTGTAAAGCTTTCATTTTGATGTGGTCCTTAAAGCTGGAGGGAGGCGGTTTGGATTTCAGAAAGGGGAGGAGCTGAAGGAGAAAATTCCAGAAGATGGCCCACAAAGGCATGAAGTCTGTACTTCGGGGCAGTTTGGAATGCATTCCAAGCCACAGAGGAGAGAAAGCACAGCAGAGGCTCTCTGTGGCAATGGATGTCATATCCCACTCCAGAATGTGTGTCCTGAAAATCAAGTCTGGATGCAAGGCTCCATTCTAACTGGAGGAGGAGGAGGTATCACCCCCCTAGGTTTCTAGGAGGTGGGCACTCACCCCATCCTGGTACCTTTCTAGCCCCTCCTCGTGACACTATGGCCCTCCCGGTGAAAGCTTGTGAAGCAGGAATTGAGAATCCAAGTCAGTATCATCAAACCCATCTTGTAAATCGGCAAACACATCAACTTTCCATCCATCAGCGAAATGACATTATATGTTTCCTTAATGCCCTCCCTCCTGAGGGAGAGGAAGACCCCTGCTCAACTTTGCTGCCCACTCCCGCTGTGACCCTTGAATGCCACTCCATGGGAGGACTCATTCATTTGCTTTGTAGTGGCAAATATTCCTCTAGTTCTATAACTCAACTAGACATTTTGTAGTCAAGAATTCTTGAAATTCTCTAATAAAAAGCAATTCTTACTGTAATATTTTTAGTTTGGGGACACAATTTCCTAAGGGGGATTAATGAACATTTTTACGCATTAGCCCAATTTATGGATTTCATGTTTATTATATGGTAGTACTGATGAAAAGTACCTTTCTATCTGTATCTTTGCACAGTTTCTTCATTACTCATAATAAGCTTCATGATGAGCAGTGCTCGTAACTGCTGCTTCTGTACAAACGTCATCGTTCTACTTACCTGTCAAAGCACATTCTATATGTACTGTAAACATATATCACTTTAGTAAGATTTAGTCTTAAGGATTTTTCCACTTTTGTCAGTAACAGATATTTATGGATTAAAAAAAAATAAAGCTGTTTCAACATAACCTGTCTTTTAAGGTAGTCAGTCACATGATTGCATTTACAAATGCGAAGACAAAACAAAAAGGAATTAAAAATCAAGAAAAGATGTAATAAATCATTGGAGATGGGGTGGGGCAGAGATTGACTGAAAATGGGAGTAAGGGGAAATCTTAGGGTGATGAAAGCATCTTGAAAATAAATTATGTAATCATCATACAACTGTATAAATTTACTAAAATCATCAAACTGTACACTTATAATGGGAGAACCATGTTGTGCAAATTACACCTCAGTAATTCTTTTAAAAGTGAAAAGAAATGTAAGAAGGTAGGCTTAGAACATGTGCCAGTAGACAAGGTAGGACAATTCAGAGCAGAATTAGAAGTTATAACTTTGTATGCCCTTATTTTCTCTAACACTATTATTCATGGACATTAGGTATTAATTTGCTTTAAGAGTCAATTTTTGTAGTTACCATGGGTGATAATTAAACAGGCTATCAAATATCCATGCCTGTTAAACCAGAGTCAAGTTGCACCATGAAAATTGATTATATTTGGAATCTTGCTCAAGATCCTATTTCTTTGGACTCATCTTTGTATTATTTTCTTTGGCATATATTCACTTTTGCTGCTAAGGTCATTTACTGTTCTGTGTTTCTGAATTTTCACCATAGCCTAGATACTGGTGGGCTCAGGTTCAGCGAACAAAGTGTTGCCAAACAGGGCATGGCCTTCAGCCAGCTTTAGCACCTCCACAGTCCCAGTCAGTTACACTTTCTTACCACCTGCTCAACTCCTTTGTAATTAGAACCTTTCTCATTGCATTCATCAAGCTGATATTTTCCAAAAAATCACTTATTGTCACATGCTAAGACTATTCATTACCTCGGACAAAGTTAGAACTTGTTTACTATTTCAATGCACATCGAATAACCACACATATTCTGAAATATATTTTGTTGACAAGCATAATCACTATTTATTACAGTGCATCACTTCTAAGTTATGTGTCTCTAACGCATGATCACTCACAATAAGCATGCACACAAATATACACACACGTCAGAAACCTTTATTAATCCATATTCATTATTGGAAGAAAACCCAGGGAAAACAAAATTCTGAATTGGAGGGTATTTTTTTTTTATAGAATTGCAATTTAATCACAATGCTTACACATACAGGTAATGACTGAATTATACTAGCAACATGTTCCCTAGTAGAAAATCTCATTAGACCTTCCTTAATAAACAGGTAAGAATAATGTATAATTAATATAAAAATGATCAAGAGGTCAGAGAGTTCTGAACACACTTAAAATGGCTAAATATCTCCCTTCAAATATCTTTAACAATTTGTTAAACATTTTTCTGTATGATTCTCAAAGATAAGACTCAAGTTAGCCCTGTCACAGTTCTCACTAATTCCAAATTGGTAAGATCTGAATAAATGAGGTCTTAGTAATATGCCATCATTAACAAGCCAAGGCCAGAGAAAACTCATGTTGGAAACACTGAGATTCCAAGAACTCAGATAGTTTTTCACCTTCTTTTCCTCTGTGGTTGAGCAAGAGAAGGAAGCATAAAACCTATGGGGGGAGTAATAAATATATTCCTTTACTGTTCTAAGAAGATCAGCTACTCAACAATTTGGGCTGCAAATGTATCAGGTATGTGAAAAATCAGAAGTTTGGAATTAGTAAACAAAATTTAACAATGAGGGAATCAGTATCCTTTACATCATGAATGTGTTGGCCAATGTCAGCTTTGAGCTTTGGTTTCCTAACTGCATCTGGGCAATTAGACTCAAAGACAATTCCCATGTCTGAGATATATAGATAGATAGATAGATAGGTAGATAGATAGATAGATAGATAGATAGATAGATAGATAGATAGATATAGATATAGATATGTATATCACTAAATTGTGAAAAAAAAGTCAAATCATGCTTGTAGTTTGCTGGATTAATTGTAACCCACCAGGCTATTTTCCTTGGTCCTGCCCATATCAGCTTTCAATCCCATGAGCATAGGATGCAGTCAAGAACATTGCAACAGCAGTTGGAGGGTGGGGGGGGATCTATGCATTGTACTTGGCTCTGCCAGCATTTTTCTGTGCAAACTGGTAAAACTTACTTTTCTTCCAATCTCACTTTTCTCGTGTTTTAAATGAGAAAACATGAGAAAAGTGGGCCAGACCACTCTAAATCTCTAATATCCTTCTCAGCTATTTAAATCTCTACTTTGATCCATTAAGGCATTGCAGAGAGTTGGTGAACTCAGATGGTGCTGGTCATCGTCAAAGGGTAGAGCAGGATGATAAGGTGATGAAAGTGAAGAAGAAAACCCTTGGCTTGACTAACCATTATGAGAGAGTATCTGCCCAGTTGTTGGCATATCCATTCTTGTGTCAATAAGATGGTTGTAAGGGAAGAAAGGGCATTAAACTAATGGAAGAACAATGCCCTTAGAGAATTGCCTCTTCTATTTAACTTTTGAGTTTTCTCCAAATCAACAATTTGTCTGTTAAAAAAAAAAAATCCCTAAAGAACACAGTCACACAGAAAGTTCGCAACAGTTTCTTGTTTTACTGTGTTTGCCCATAGAAATAGAGTTCAAACATGTTTTTCAGGACCAGGACTCTCTCCATAAAGAGAAGCACCAACAGAGGAAAGAGAAGAAAAGCCCCCCTTTTCCACTGTTCCTGGTCAGCACAATGTAAGCCTGAGCTTATGTCAGAAAAAAAAAAATAAAAGCTTTAGTTTTACATTAATTTGGGAATGTTAATATCGTAATGGCTGGACATATTATTTATTAGGATGAGAAGTAACCAGATGACAACTTATATTCTAAGAATAACTTGAAAAGTAGGAGGTAGGGGAAGGAATAAAGTAGCTTATTGATGAAACAGTAGAGTTTGCTTGCTTAACCTAATGGTCTTACAGACAGATACACCTTGTGTGGGGCCACACAAAATACCCCAGATTAAGGAAAAGGGAACATTTATGCTAAAGCAAAGGAGGATCATAAAACTGTAGGAAAGAGAAGCTATTTGACATCCTTGATAGACTACTAGAAAAAGAGGCATTTACAAACCAGGAGCAGAAAATAAGGAGAGAAAGGATAGAGGTGAAAGGGTGATACAAGAATTTCCAATTCTTCGACCTACATCATTCAGTCTACCAGTCAAATACACCCCACACTTGCTAATAGCAAACCCCAACTGGAAACCCACCACCAGTGTAGGCACATGACAGATTAGACCAGTTAAAATTCTTTCAATTTCAAAACAGACTTAACGAAAGATAATTCCTTCTCAAAGCAGGATATGACTGTGGAACCTTGTCCCACACAATACAGAGAAAGATTCCAAGTGGCAGAAAAGAATACTAATGATAACTACCCTTAATTCATGGCTTACTAGGCACTAGGCACTATTCCACGACACCTTTGCACAATTCACTCACTTAATC
This sequence comes from Talpa occidentalis, assembly GCF_014898055.3. Classification (NCBI taxonomy): domain Eukaryota; kingdom Metazoa; phylum Chordata; class Mammalia; order Eulipotyphla; family Talpidae; genus Talpa; species Talpa occidentalis. The sequence continues at coordinate 94,784,067 of NW_023605083.1, forward strand.
CTCATGCTATCTCTTCCTGGGCAAAGATTGCTGTTTATTTCATCATCATAGAGTTTGGTCTTATCTAAGGGGCTATAGGAAGCATGATAGCAAGATCAAAGTTACACCTCAAAGGGATATCTGGAGACCTGTGGTAGTGAATGGATTGGCAAAATTCAGGCTCAAGGCAGGGAGACCAAGGAGAAGGCATGACGTATTACACCTGGTGTAAGGTCCGGAATGGGCCACAGTGCAGGTTTTCTGATCCAGCAGACCAGGTAAAGGAGGAGTCAGAGTCCTCAGTGGTTTTTTGCAGTGTTTTTTTTTTTTTTATTTAGATTACCTGGTACATGGCAGGCAGGGGTCCTAGGGGGCTGGGAGGCCTGACAGCAGGTCTTCACTCTGGCCTCTCCAGCCTTCTCTCAGCTTCTGCTTCTCTTGTTTCTCTATCAGCTTTTGCTGATAGAGTGATGGCGTCCCCGTGATGCCACCCTTAAAAGCCCAGTCGAATCCCATCTACCTATGCCCACACCCTACTCCAGGTGCCCACCATCAGGCATGCATTCAGGACCACAAGGATCCACCATCCATCCTAATGGCGGGAGGGCAGAAAATCCTGATACCTTTTACCTTACCCTACACCTGGACATCCACTATATCAAAATTAATGCCCAATCCTTAAAATTTCAGTTCCATTGAGTGACATAGTGGTCACTTAGAATTGAGTCATTTTCTGATTATTAAAAATAATAATAAATAACACACATCATTAATGTTTTAAAAATGTGTTGACAAGTGAACTATTTAGCAGTGGATAGTATCTGTTACAAGTCTGTATCATCCAAAATAACTAGGGTTATTTTGAGTATACTCCACTTCAAAAAATCTGATTACATGTGTAGATAGAAGAGTAACATGTCAATTATGTTATCACTAAGTAGGACTAATATATAACTATTTCTTTATATTTATTAATTCTTTATTAACTTTTACCTATAATGAACATATAACTACCTTTATATTCAGAAGATAGTCAGTATAATCAATATTACAAATATCAAAAGATCATTTAAGGTGTAAATGTATATGTGTGTATGCATTACATAGTGTTTGTGTGGGGGGTTAGTAAAATGACTATAAGAAAGTCACCCTAAATTATTAACAGTGGTAATAAGTCTAGGTAATTTTTAAATTATCTTTTACTATAATGCTGTTTCCCAATTTTCTACAAAGAGCACACATTACCTTTTTATTGGCAAAAATAAAATGTATCCCTTTAATTTTTAAAAGATATTCCTGAGTACAGAACAGCCAGTATATGTTGTAGCCATTCTCCAGTAGGAACTCCTCTGTAAAGGAGCCTCAGTAATCATACCAGATGGCTTAAATTTGGTTGACTTGTAGGATGGAATGAGATTTACTGGGCACATACTTTAAGGAGTAGAGTTTGCCATCAGCCTGCTCTGATCTCTGCACCCCTTCTCATTCTTTTCCTGGACAGTGCTGTAATCACTCTCCCACAGCAGAATGTATTAGTTCCATCTGGTAATTAGTTCCATTGGTAAACTGAGGGTTGCATTAGGGGCCAGGTGGAATGAATGAGTGGCAGTTGTCTCCTTGGAAAAAGCACATTCTCTCTGGTTTGCCCAGTTCCCATCACTCCCTGTTGCGTCATTATGAGATAATTACTATGGTCTTTGAAGAGACACAATTTCTAGCCTATCTTAATTTATCCTAATATTATATTTGTTACTTCCATTAGGAGGTAATGGGAACAACATCTAATGGGAGAACATGAGCCTCATCTAAAGGGAACTATACTTCTCAGTCCCAGCCAATCATTATAATGTGGAAATTTCAGTGCATAATGACCTACCTTTTTTATTTTCAAGGGATAAAAATACAGTGAATTTAAAACGATGGCAATTAATTCATTAAAAAAGAAAATATTTTCTGGGCCAATGAGTTCCGGCTAACACCATACATCTGTCAGCTATGGCTAAACTGGTTGACTAAGAATAATAACCTTCAAATTAGTCAGAGGTAAATTCCTTACTTGCCTACATCTATATAAGTTCTTTTTTTTTTTTTTGAAGATTTATTTATTTATTTATACAAGATCCGGGGTACAGACCAGATGCACGGGAGGGTGAGAGGATTCACCAGAGACAGAGCGGGGAACAGAACAGGCAGACTAATGAAACACACTGCTGAGGGGAGCAGCGGGCGAGACAGGAGAGGTCTGCCTCACCATGTGGGACCCTCGCTGGCCGGCCGGGATCAAACCGTTGTTGCAGATGCTGTGGACAGCTTCACAGTGTGGCGCTCAACCACCTGCACCACCAGGGGAGGCCCTATATAAATTCTTAACCACTGATACTAAATAAATATTAAGGATGAAACCTACAAATCTGAAAAATAGTAATGACATCAAAAAATGAGTAATGTTTCAACCAAGGTGTAGGGCAAGCAAAGTATCAGGCTTTTCTGCCCTCCCGCCATAAGGATTGATGATGGAGCCCTGCAGTCCTGAATGTATGCCTGCCAGCAGGTACCTGGAGTAGGGTGTGGGCATACATAAGTGGGTACACCTGGACTGAAAGACTGAGCTGATAAGGGTGGTGTCATGGGGATGCCAGCAGAACATAGCGAGAGGGAAACAGCAGAGCAAAAAGAGCAAAAAGAGCAAAAGGAGCAGAGAAGCAGGGGCCACGAGAGAACTGGCATTGAAATATTTTGCTGATTTCCATGATCCACTTATTACAGGTCAGTAAAGCATCCAAAGATTCTGAGTTGGACTGGTCTTGGTTCTCACTGTGTAACTCAGAGGCCTCCGGGAAACTGTGTCACCAAGAGAAAATCAGTGTAGCAATAAATTGAAATCATGTCAAAATACAGCAGAAAGAGGAAGGTGAAGCACCAAATCCCAAACATTTCTCCTTTGAACTGTCACTTCTCACTGCAAAAGCTTAGAAGGAAATAGATGCAACTGTAAAGAGCAAAGTAAGAAACATTTGTGACAGTCTAGGGCCATAGAGAATTTTAGTGAACTCAGCTGGAAGTCATAGAAGACTCCTTTTCCTCTAGTTAAAAGTTGGAGAAAAAGGAAAAAACTCAAGTCTAGGGGCCTCCCCAGTGGCGCAGCGGTTGAGCGCTGGGTTGCGAAGCTGCCCGCGGCCTATGCGGCACGGGTTCGATCCCCGGCTGCTCCCAGGCCACCAGAGGAGGGTCCCACATGGCGTGCAGACCTCTCCTGCCGCCCGCTGCTCCCCTCAGCAGTGTACTTCGGTCCTTCTGCCTGCTCTGCTCCCTGCTCTGGCTCTGGTGAATTCTCTCACCCTCCCGCGCTTCTGACTGTACCCAGTGCATGTATAAACAAAACAAACAAATGAATAAATAAATAAAAACATGCCTCTATAAAAAAAAAAAAACAAAAAACTCAAGTCTAGGACACAGCGGGCTTGAGCAGAGGGCACAGGCCTTATTGGATAGGCAACTCCACTTCAAGTCATGCCTCCTGTCGGTTACATTACCCTTGGCAGGAGAAAAATCTCAAAGGGAGAAAAACCAGACACAATGGAGAAAAAAACACAGTTTGACTTTCTTAGAAAAGCTCCAGTCTAATTTATCCCATCCTGTGAATAAGCACACCTCGCAAGTATGTATGTTGAGCAGTGGAGGTGGAAGGAAGCTAGGAGAGCTCAGTGTAGAGAGCCAAGGTGAAACTGAACTAGTTCGACCCATCCCTCCACTGGGAGAAACCCCTGCCCTCTGCACTACTAATAGGCATGTGTGAAGAGTGTCCCTGTGGTTCACCCTTGGCTGGGACTGACAACTGTGTCCTGAATTTGGTCAACTGTAGGGTAAATAATTGTCAGGCTTTTCTGCCCTCTCGCCATTAGGATTGATGATGGAGCCCTGTGATGCTGAATGCATGCCCGATGGTGGGTACCTGGAGTAGGGTGTGGGCATAAGTAAATGAGTACACCTGGCCTAAGGTAGGGCTTATAAGAGCAGAAGGCAACCACCAGGAAGAGAACAATCGAGAGACCAGAAGAGAACCAGCAGAGATGCAGAGGACACGAGAGAACACCAGAGAGCCCAGAAAGAGAGACTTGCAAGGGGCTGGGAGGCCTGCCAGCTTCCCACCCCTGTCCCCAGCACTCCTCCTTTAACCATCTGCTCGGATCATAGAGCTCCTGCTCTGGGCCATCCTGCCCCTACATCAACCCACATCAGAGCTCTTCCTGTTTGGATTTAGAGTCAGGATAAAGGGAAGAAAAGTAGACTAGAAAGAAGCTGTGAATGTTCCCTTCTTTGGAGACCAGACAGTCTCTCATTTTTTCTGTTAGTATAAGGGCTAACCATAACATAAGCCTATATGCAACCCGTGGGCACTGGTGTCCTTCCTTGGGAGGAGTGAGGTAAATTGTCTCTATTTCATAGGCTGCCTTCTCATGTCTGCCAGGACTCCTCTGCCCTGCCCCCTGCCCCACCACGAGCAGCTCACCCTTCACAACCATTGTCACTGTCTCTTTGATTTTGCTCTCAGATAAAGCATATTAACCCAAGACAATGAAAATAGGTTTATCTTCAGGCCATACCAAGCTAATCATCATTCTCTCTTTTATTTCTCCACTGAAACTAAACTCACCTCTAACTCCAAATAAGCCCGTAAGACAGGGCTGATGCACCAGAAAACAAGAGAGCCCAAATAAAGGAGCACCTTCAATTCAAAATGCATAAATGTATTGCTATACTATGAAGTTTCACGTGATGAAACTTGTTCCCATTGAAAAAGACAAAATCTTGCTGTGTTTGCCTTTGCCAGAGTGCTAGTCAAACATGCAAGTTATCTGTGTAGTGTCACTTGGAAACATAAAACTCAGGAGAAATCTTCCCATGAGGTCAAGAGGCAGCATGGGAGCATAAGTGAGTGGTAAAGAGCCAGGACACTATTAGCTAGAGGAGGCTGTACTTTCAATGTTATTTTTTTTCTCTCTCTCTCCTTTTGATCTCTCTCTGTGTGTGTGTGTGTGTGTGTGTGTGTGTGTGTGTGTGTGTGTGTGTAGAGAATGTAGAGAAAAGGACTAACTGTAAATTTCCTCAGAGTGACTGACACTTAGCAATCTCTGAATAAATATCCTCTGCTTTTTTCATTTGGATGGTCTTCATTTTCTGAAACACCTGAGATGTGGGGATTTTCCTCTCAGCAGATAGCATTATTTAGTTGGAAAAATACAGTTCCCAAAGTCATTGTCACCTGTTTGATTTCTACACAAAGCAGAGACCTATGAAGATGGGAAGAGTAAGCCAGGGAACACTTCTCTGTGGAGATTGCTTCTCAAACTTCAAAATGAGCATCAGAATTACCTGAATTCTGCTAAAAACACATTTGCTGAGACCCACTTGCTGAGTTTCTGTTTCATTAGATCTGGGTTGGGAACCAAGAATTTGCATTTCCGGTATGTTCTGAGTTAACACTGATGCTGCTTGCCCAAGATCATATTTTGGGAAATTCTCTGTCCAGCCCTAGAGCAAAACAGACCAAAAACACTCTACCCTGGGACTCTTTAGGACTGAAATCAGCTTCCCACTCAAGAAATGTTGTGAGTCCTTTTACTTCAGTTATGACCTCAGCATTTGAAGGGATCATGAAGGAGCAAAGGGAGTGGCAGCCTTCTCTCAGGGCCTCTGTCCCCTTTCCACACTCACGAACAAAGGAACAAAGAAAAAGAGAAAGGCAGAGGCAGTAAAGCAAGCGAATGTAGATGAACTCAAAGAGAGAGAGAGAATTGTGCAGAGATCTGGGAAGGAGATTTAACAGGTGGAATAGTCAGCTACTGAACACCTTGGCCCTGTAGAAGGAAGTATTTCCTAAGAGCCCAGTACATCTCTACCCTGCCAGCATGTTGGATTCACTTGGAGATATTTTAATGTATTCCAAACCTTGGGCCCCCTCCTGAGATACTGCTTCATTTGTTTTGAAGTGACCTTGCTTTTGGAACTTTCAAATATCCCCAGATGGTTGTAATGTGTGGGTGCAGTTGAGAGTCACTGGAATAGGCAACAGTACACCCCAGGTACACTCATCTCTTATACCTTAAAGGTCCTCTTGATGGACAATAGTTCATTATATCCTGGAAGTAATTTGGCCCATCTGACTCTGTCATTGATAGGCAGGGGATTTGGCTGCAAGGGAGTGAAAGGGAACTAAGATCTTCCTTTTTCTTGGAGGCAAATAAGAAAAATCAGGAAAGAACTTTTAATATGAGAGAGAAAATAGTAATTAATTAGAGATCAAGGATCTGTTCTCTTCTTCTCAATTGCAGGTACTTTAAAGAACAGCATTAATTTTTTATCACATCTCTTTCTACACTTACCCTCACCCATATCATCAGTTAAGAGATGAAGATATTTTTGCATATCTTTTTTATAATATAGATGTTACCTTCATTCACTCATGCAGTTAAAACGGAATATATAGGGGCTTCCCTGGTGGTGCAAGAGGTTAAGTCACAGCACTATGAAGCTATGCACAGCCACTGCAGCACAAGTTCAATCCCCAACCAGGGAGGTGACCCACATGACGCAACAGACCTCTCCTGTCTCATCCACTGATCCCTCAGCAGTGTATTTCAGTTGAACTACCTGTTCTGTTCCCTACTTCATCTCTGGTGAATCCTCTCACCTGCTCCTCCCACCCCGCACCTCTGGCCTGTACCCCAGTTCTTGTATGCAAAAATAAATAAATCTTAAAAAAAAACCACTGAATATATGCTTTGCAAACTTAAAATACCACTCCCAGCAAAAGGGTTGGTTGGTTCCCTAAGTCTCTTAGATGATTTCCTCCCAAATCAAGAGGACCATATCTAAGAACTAAAGTTAACACCAGCCCCAAGAATTCCTACAATCTCAAAAAGAAAGAGTATAGAAGGTGTGTTTTCTGCAGCTTTCCTTGTTCTGCCCACCTATCTCCTGGGTGGAAAATGTACACTTATACTCCATAGATTATTGTAATTAAGTAGTGTGTGAATTCAGTTTTTAAAAATAGCTTCCTTGGCTCTTCACAGCATATTTTTGTAAGACACGTATATCTAAAAAGTAAGCAAGGATTTTTATTGTTTAGTGCATTTAATTAAGTAAGTATTTCTTTCATCCTTCTGGGAATTACACATTGAATAGTGAATAAACACAGGGAAATGTGCCCATATTAATTTCTGGTTTACTGCCTTAATTCAAAAACAGGGTGAAAATCAACAGCTAAGTCTACAATAAACAAAGGCATTGAAGATTCACTCTTTACATCTCCAACAGAAATTACCCCAGAAGTATCTCTTCTATGCTTTTTTCTCTCATCTGTCTCCTTGATGGATTCCTTCCCCATACCAATAAACATCTTCATTTCTCCTCTTTCTCTAAGAATTTTTTTTTGCCTGCCACTTGCATCAGTCATGACACTTGCTTAAGAGAAATGGAAAACACAACTCAAACTGACTTATGTGGAGGAAATATCTTTGCTTGTGTAAATGAAAACTCCAATGTGTAGGCTGCAGCTCAGTGTCATTAAGGGCAACTTTCTCTTCTCCATCTCTCAGCTCTGCTTTCATTATCTTGACTCCATTTTCCCTCCTGATGCCAAGGTGGCCACATTAGCCCTGCCCTACATACATCCTCCTGGGTTCAAGTCCAAGAGAAAAGAGAAAGTCTTCTTTACTCCAACAGTCAAAATCAATCGTTGTGTCTGACTCTATAGTCCTGATGGTGTCACATGGTTGTGCCCACACTGATGATTGGGAATGGGGATGAAATGATCCAGTTAGCTTAGGCCAAGTCATATACTTCAGCTCTAGGGTTGGAAATTGAGTCCCATTAGAAGTACCCAAACTGAGAGTGGAGTGGAAGGTGCTTCAGGGGGTGGAGGCATTTTCCCAAAGAAGTGGCGAACAGTTAGTTATTAAACAAGGGTGAAAGAATACCAGGATAAAACACAAACAAAACAAATGCCAAACCACATCTCTGCTGACTTTTGAATAGAGGAAAAGTGCAGTATGCAAAGTGACTAGGTTCAGATAGAATATAGACAGTCTCTAGTGTTGTCGTTTTCATTTTATTGTTGTTATTAAGAATAATAATAACATGTTTGAATTGTCACTAGATGATTCCTTCCCTCTAAAGACAAGATTATATCCTATCCATCACTGCATCCCCAAGGCATGCAGAATAAATGACTGATGAATGCATTTCTGCTCTCAGAAGTGTGAGATCACTGCTTCTGCAGCTCACAAGAACATGTTGGGTCATGAAGGAGAAAAGAAGGTAGTTAGTACCAATAATAACCATTAATGAGAAAGTACATTATGGATTTGCTATTAAAATGATATCTAGCTAGGGACTCTTAATGCAACCTTTCCCAACTTCTCATAAGAATAATTAATAAAAAAGAAAGAAAAAAGAATGTTCTTCACTTTGACAGCTATGATTGATGGGTTACCTGATCTCAGAATGTGTTGAAATATTTTTACTCTAAAGCCTATGGAAATAACGAAAACATGAATTTGGCTCATGAAATTCAGACAATTTTATACCTTTCCAACCTTGAGACTTCACCAACCAAAAATTTTGGTAGTATCTAATTTAAGCTAGAGGTTAGCAAACTTCTGTAAATAGATAAGTATTTTAGATTTGTGGGTTATCCAATCTCTGCAGAGGTGCAACTCTTCAACTCTACCTTTGTAGGGTTTTAATAATTCATAATATAATTCATAAATGAATACAAACAAATAAATAGGTATGGCTTTGGTCTAATACTATTTCATTTGCAAATATAGGTGCTGGGTTAGATTTATTCTAATTCACAAGCTGAATTTTTCTGACCTATGATTTTGACCATAAGTGCTCAATGTGAAATAACCAAAATCATATTTTACCTCCTCCTATTCTGCAGTTTAATCTTACTCCATACTCTCTATTCTCATCACCCTTCTAAAATCAGAGACAGAAACTTTTATAAAGCAAAAGTATTAGATAGGTATTAGATTCTGGGAGGTATATACTAGAGGGCAATAGATGTAGTATTTGAGATGAAGGTATATTCTCCATGGTCACAAAACTTGGATGTGCACCCCTTAAAGTTATATATAGACAGATCAAATATGCTAAGGGACAATGAATAGGCCATAAATAAAAACAGAAATCTGATTCTGCAATCAGTATTCACTAGTCCAGGAAGCCAAAAAATGAAATAAACAAAAACACCACTGTAGCAATTGGCCCCAAACCACCAAGACTTGATTAATTAACTGCTTCCTTAATGTTTGTTCCTACTTCCTACTTAGGACCAACCAGAGAAAGCTAAATGTGCACCCCCTACCCAATCATACAGGATACTTGGCATCCAGTTAGCCTACTCACAGCTTCTGCAGGCCAATACCCTCCATCAGGGCACATGTGAAGCTGCCCTTTTCCACTATATGGCTTTCCCACTCCTCTGCTGCCTTTGTGTCTCTGTCAGATTGCAAGTGATGGATGGTGGCTGGCTCCCTGGCTATGACAAGCTCATTGGGGTGCTTGTTCTCATTTGGATGGTCTTCTTTAATTTCCAATATGTTGTTGTTTTCCTATGTTAAAGTTGCCTCATGATGTCCTATTCCAGATTATTATCAATCTGTTATTTATTATCCATTCCCTATAAGAGTGGAAACTACGTTTTTCAGAATCTCCTTTACTACATGATTCTGTGTTAGAGTTTGCCACAGAGTTGAATGAATTCACATGATATTTGGAAAGGGGAGAAAAAAAGATATTATTACTTATTGGTAGAGATGCCAGATTTTACAAATAAAATATAGGACATGCAGTAAAATTTGCATTTCAGATAAACAAGTATATGTATGTCCCACCCTCACACATTCTTATATGTATTATTTGGGACATACTTACACTAAGGATTTATTTGCTAGTAATCTGAAATTCAAATTTAGCTGGCATTCTGATTGACTTATGATCTCATTTATCCTGATGAATGCATTTCTGCTCTCAGAAGTGTGAGATCTCATTTTTCCTGGAGGACATGGTAGTTGGGCTTGGTCTTTTTGCAGACTCCTCCAAGAAATCCCCCTTTGTGGTTCTGGCAGACATCTGCATTTGGAATCTCTCTGTAAGCTCTTGTTTTATTTTTCTGATATAAGAATGTGATGACTTTTTACATTTTTCCATGAACTCAGCCTGTTCCATTTACTCTGGTGTTGTAAGCCAAATTTAACGCCTGTTTCTCTGATTCTCTTGTAACAGCCTTACAGACCTTTACTTTCCAACTCTTCTGACAGTCACATAAGTGCTAATTTTGATTATTTATAGAAATAAATCCCTATTACTATACTATTTGGAGTGGCTCTGACCAAATCCGGACTAACCCACCCCTATATTCACTCAGTAGTAGAAAATTCTATCTTGCCAATTCAAGGTAACTTTGCAGTCATTTCTGATGCCTCCATAGGCTACTCTTGATTCTTTCCTTTACTTTTGTCTCTGGAAGGTTATAAGTTCTGGCCAAAGAAAAGTATCCACATCTGTCCTTTGCCTCACTGAAATATAAACTACCTGTATAATCCTTGTAACCATGAATGGTCATCCACCAAGGACTCCAGGCAAACCAGGTACCTAAACTGTGTCCTCCTCAGCATGACTCCAAGATGACCTTCTAAGCATATCTATTCTCCTCCTAACCTTCCTACAGATGCTGGAAACTGTTATCTCCTATCCCTGACATACTCGAGTCAAGGCAGCATTGAAAGGCTGCCTTCTAGTTACTCCTTTAAATCCTGTCCTCACTTACAGCTGCTCTGGTAGCATGGGTCAGGTTGGACGAGGGTTTTGCATAATCTTGCAGTTTCCTACCTCTTCCCTGGGAAGTCAGGTTCAAGAATTCCCCTTATGCTAAAACCCAGGGAAATTCTCTGTCATGTGGTCCCCTTCCCTGGATTCTTCTGAAATGGACATGTGTTCTAAAGGCACTCTGATACTCCTCTACTGTGCTTTCTCAGCATCCCTCCTCCATAAGGAAATCTGCTTATCATATGGTCAAGCATGTTTATTCATCTACAATTTAGCATATACATTCCAAACTCTCAGTCTCTCAGAATGTGGCCTGAATATTGAAAGCTGAGCCCTTAGAATTAAAAACCAACAAATAGTACAATATAAACCTGTTCTCCCTTGTAAATGCTTGACTCTTACAATAAAAGAAATAACACAGTTTTCATGACAATTGTATTGCTATGTGTTTAGAAACCATTCAGAAATTCAATGCACTGTTTTAGGCTGTATGAACACGCCCCAGAGGCATTAAATGTCAGCAGTTCACTGAGTGGAGAGCCACAGGACAACATCAAAACACAGAAGAATGAAAAACCTCATTTAGTAATTCAAAATGTATCCCCTGCTTTAATTGCTAGCACACTCTATCAATTTACATTACCAGAAAACCAGACCAAAAAGTACACATAGAAAATGAGTAGTAATCAAAGAGTCCATAGAATAATCTTTCCTGTTATAAAGAAACACATCATCATGAGAACTGAAATTTCAGGCAAAAATCAATTCAATGTGACTTAAGCTATATCCTAAAAGATTTTCTTAATCATAAAAATAAAAAGGGTTAAAAAATTCCTTAAGCAACCATATAATTTCAAAATATTATGCTGGCTTCAAAACAAAAAATCATGCTGGCTTCAGACTTCTCTTCAACACTAAGTTTCAGAAATGCAGTGAAATAATTTCTATACAGATTTGAGGGAAAATAGATTTTACCCTAAAATGCCATGCCCATCTATTTCTGGGCTGTAGATATGAATTTAAGAGCCATGGAAGAATTATTACCTTGGATGAATAAATTCATAGTAAGAAAGATTTTAAAGTGAAAAGAGCAGAAAGACTGATATAGATGCCTAAGGAATAGCAATATTTAAGAAAATAGTCAAAGAGAATGAGGAGGAGTGACCAACAGGAAGGTGTTTGTGATGGAAGTCAAGAGACTAGAATGTCTCCACACCATGAATCTGGAATCTACACTTGTGTTTAACTTAGTATTACAGATTTTGGCCAGTTTTCAGTCAAAAATAGAAAATAAAGAGAATCCAAGCTTGAAAGGAAATGAAACTATTACTATTCAAAGATGACATGATATTATATATAGAAAACCCCCCAACTCCACCAAAAAGCTATTAGAAACAGTAAATTAATCCAGTAGAGTGGGAGGTTACAAAAATCAACACACAAAAATTCTTAGTATTTTAATATACAAATAATGAGTTGGAATAAAAAGAAATTTAGAAAAGAGCTCCACTTACAGTTGATTTGTATAGATAAAGAACCTATATAACAAGAACTACAAGATGCTATTAAAGGACTTATGTAGTGAGATTAGGAGATAAAATGATATCCTGTGCTCTTGGATCAGAAGAATCAACATAATCAAAATTATTATCCTGCCTAAAGTGATATATAAACTTCACATAATCCCCAATGAAATAGCAACAACGTTTTTCAAAAAAAAATGAACAAAATTATCAATATTTACATGGATCCACTAATGGCCTTGATTAGTAAAAGCAAACGTAAGAAAAAAGGAGAGAAACAGGGCCACCAAGTTACCTGACTTCAAATTTAACTATAAGACAATAGTACTGAAAATAATATGGCTTATTTCCCATGATTTTGCTCTTATGAACAAGGTAACAATTATTCTCATACATGTCTTCTGAATGGATCTTCCCGGTAACATGAACTCTCCTTCCACACGTGTACAGGACAGCTGACCATATGTGTCTGTTGCCTCCATTTAGTGACACCCAAAGTGTTTAAAAGGAGATTATTCTAATAATACATGCACATTCTTTGGACTAAAACTTGATCATTATTTTGAAATATTTCATATGGAAAGGTTGATTTCAACTTAATATTCACTAATAGCATCATGAGAAATTTCAATCTAACATTTGTCAAGGAAAAAAAGAGAGAGCTGTTGGATTCTATAAACATAATGTCAACTGCTAATTTTTAAATGATTCTAAAAGACTTTAAATTTTATATTACTTGCTTGTGTGAACAAATTTCTTGTCAATGATGACTATTCAGAATTTGAAGAGATTATTAAAAAAGTGTTGAACAGGAATTATGCATAGCCATTTCAAGCAAGATGTCTGATATAAAAAAATGGTATGTTCATGCAAACAAATCCAAATTTCCAAGTCAAAAAATGAGAATTATTTCATCTGAATAATTACATAAATTCAGTATCTCCCTTAATATCTTTTGCAGTTGCCAGTCTCTCAGCTGGAATGCAGTGATGCTTGTTCCCTGTATTGATGTTCCCATCTTTGATATATATCAAAGGCATATATAGTTCTCTTTCCCATCAAATAGGGTGGATATCTGTAACTAAGAGGAGAAATTATTGCAGAAATGACAATGTATGGCCTCCAAGGCTGGGTCATAAGAGATCTCGTGGCTTCTGTATTGTTTTTGTTTAGATCACTTACTTTAGGGGAAGCCAGACCCATAGTGTTATGAGGACATTCAAGCACCCAGTGGTGCTCCCCATGCTGAGAAATAGAAGCCTCTTGCCAAGAGCCCACACTGACTTGACAACCATCCAGGTGCACCATATTGGAAATGGCTCTTTCAGCCCCACTCAGTCAAGACTTCCGATGATGCAACCCCTGGATGACAAGTTATCTGAAACATGAGAGATCCAGAGCCAGAACCACCCAGCTAAATGCCCAAATTCTTGACCCACCATGAACTATGTGAGATAATAAACGCCTATTGCTATTTTAAGTTGCTAATTTTTTGGAGTAATTTGTTATACAGCAAGAGATATGATACACTTTTGAATTTATTTTTCTCACCATAATTGTATAATAAAAAGATAAAACCAATTTATTTTTTGCAATAATTCCTAGATAGATGCTCACCCCATCTCCATCTAAAATGGAGATTAAAGTATACTGGGTGGAAAAAGCAAAACCTGGGATTGCCTGTGTTCAGGAGCCTTTACTGTCAGGAAGACATCTTCAAGTAACTTTCACCGGCTTCTATATTTCTAGTTTTATGTTTATTGGGCAAAGCACAAAGAAGATGAAGGGCAAAATAGACCATGGTGGGGATGGTAGAAAGTTTAATTGAGAAGTTTATATACAAGAAATTAATACACTGTATACTGTATACTGGATTTACTATATATGAAATATAAACAGCATTGCCACATTTGGAGGTTCTAAAGTTTAAAATAATGATGTCTTCGTATGTGCAGAGTAGAAAATTGTGACACATGTAAAAAGCCTCCAACATTCCTATTTTTCCCTGGTGTTTTTTTTTTAAATGTCAACTGTTAAGTTCATTCTAAAAATTGTTTTTGTACCTCTGCTTTATCCCTTTACTCATAGTTCGAAGCTAGTATTTAATCCAGCAGTGATAAAAGACTCTTTACAAACATAAAGATTCATTTTCAAATGTGAACATTTTTCATCATAGCACCTCCTGTGCCCCAGTTATTATGAAACCAATCATTTCACCTTCCAGCCACTAGCATTTCCTGAAGGGGTCTTGTTAGCTGAGCTCCCTTTGATAAGTGTTAATTCTGTTAATATTCCTTTGAAGCCCATTATAAATGTTCATTTTACCCAGAAATTCCACAGGATGTGGTTGGTGACTCATTTCAGACCTCAGTCCTTCTGTTGCTCGCACTGTGCCCTTCTTTGGCACCCATGGATTCTCACCCTACATGCATGCAAAGGGTGGAGAGATGTTTATATCCTCATCACGAAGGGCTCAGCAAATAATAAATGCTAATTTCTGAGGTCAGGAAAGGTGCTTCAGATTATCCCTTTTTGAAGACAAGAGCCACACAAAAGGGCAGGATAAGGATGTTCTGAACATCCTACAAATTAAAAAGTGCTCTACTGAATTAAGGAAGAACTGATTGGGGGCCATAATCATGGATATCAAAGTGAACTCAGAGTCTGAGACCCCATTTGTCAGATTAAGCACACCCTTAAGGAACAAAACAGCCTAGAAAAATCTTGTATTTTTTATAGTTGATATTGAAATTCTGAAGCTGAGTTATACAATATGAGAGTTACTAGCCACATGTGACTAATTTTAAATTAATTAAAATTAGATAAAATTTAAAATTCACTCCTTAGTTGCACCAGCACATTTCAAATGCTAAATAGCCACATGAGCACTATTCTCAAGTGCTGAAGTCATCGTAGAAAAGAAATTAAAACTTTGCTGAATTCCCTTACTTCTATTTCATGATGTGACTTTTTTTTTAAAGGTTGAATTACCTATTTGCGAAGGTGAAAGAACCGTAACATTTTCAATATCTGGAGACCTTTACAGAATTTAATTTGACCTTGGGCAGTAGCAACCTTAACAGCATTTATATCCTTGACCTCCCTTCTAAGCACCCATCAATAAACTATAGCCCGGGACAGTCACCCTTGAGCGCCTCCAATGCAAAAGACCAGCCACAGAGCGGGCGCCTCCGCTGGTTTCTTAGCAACAGTGACGCAACCCCGCCCCTTCCCTGGTTGTCCCTCTCCTACCTTATTAGACTGGAAGGGGCGGGACCAGGATTCGCGCAACCAATAGGAAGGGAGAGGAGGAGGGCGTCCTGGCCGCGTCCCCGTCGCTAGGGAAACAGTAGCCGCTTGAGGCCGCTTGAGGCCGCGCGATGCCGAGCGCTAAGGAGCCGGCTGCGCGGTCTGAGGAGAACGCGGAGGAGGAACGCGACGCAGACCCGCGACTGCGACTCCTGGGGGCCTACGTGGTCCAGAGCCTGCGGCCGGCCGCGGGCGCCTGGGAGCGCTGCGCGGGCACCGCCGAGGCGGAGCAGCTGCTCCACGCTTTCCTGGGGCGCGATGCTGAGGCGGGGCAGCGACCGCTGCTGGTGGTGCGGCCCGCGCCTGGGGGCCTGGCGGTGCGACCCGGGCTGGACACGGGACCCGAGTCCGGCCTGCCCCGCGCTAAGGGCCTCTTTTTCCTGCGCACCAAGCCCGAGCCACCGGGACCCAATAGCCTCCGCGGTGCAGTGCTCTGCGGGGACGTGCCCTCAGCGCCTCTGGAGCACCTGGCCGCGCTGTTCTCTGAGGTGAGGGCGGGTGAAGGCCCCGGGCTAGTGGCTGCTGTGGGGCGGCGCGGGAGCTGGAGGTTGGGGGTTCGGGGGAGTGGGAGGGTGAGGAGGAGGAGCCATGGGCGGGGGCTGGAGCAAAGGGGAGGGTCTAGAGGTGGAGGGGCGGAGTCGTAGGGGAGCAAAGGCTGGGAGCTAAGTTTGAGGAGTCTTGAGGGAAAGGAAAGGTTGGGGGCGCTGAGCATGACGGAGGCGGGGGGGGGATGCGGGTGGAGCTGGAAGGAAACTAAGACCAGAAGATGACTTTTGGGAGTTGTTGCATCGGGGCTGGGGAGGCTGTGGGATTTCTGAGTAGGAGCCAGGTAGGAGTGAGCGTGTGAAATGTGCTAAAACTTGGCTGGATCCTGTTATGGGTTCAAGTCAAAGTGAAGGGGAGGCCAAAGTCTGAAGAGGGTTCTGACCTCTTTTTAAGGTGGTATCTCTTAATCCCTCCTGTAAATTAGGGCTGGGAAGACAAGAAGTGGTGAACAAAAGGGTATTTCATTTGAGTCAGTAAGGTGAAGGAGATGAAAGGCCATAAAAACATTTGCTGATTCACTTCATTCATTCTTCACAAAACCATTTAAGGTCAGCCCTGCGCCAAAGTAAGATGTTGGGGCACCCAGTTAGAAAAGTCCAACAGGGGTTTGGAGGGGTCTGCTTGGAGCTCAAGAAAGAAGATCTCAGGAGATGGGGATTATGAAATGCTCCAGTGGCACCACAGCAGAAACCTGGAGAGTGTAGGAGATTGCAAAAAGACTCCTCAGAAAGATTCTTGGGACTTTTAGATGCTTCTGGAATGGGAATACACGTCCCTTCAAGTCTGTTGTGTGTGCTTCTGGATCCTGCAGGTTGTCAAATAAATGTGTACAGAACACTGGTTATATATATTTGGTGTGATAGGTGCCAGGGAGAAACTACCAAAGAAACAGAAAGATCCCATCTATGAAAATTAATAATATATTTAAAACTAGTATGACTAGGGTGGAAGTGGAACTTAACTAACTTTAGCCACAGCGATGGAACTAGGTCATGGAGGTAGGAGTTAGCCATTTCGTTGCTTTTTTAGGAAGCTGAGGAGATGGGCTCTCAGGGGACCCAGGGAAACTAGGTTTCTCATTAGATATGAAAATATTTCAATACTTTAACAACCAGAATGACTTGTCTACTATGCATTGTCTGAGCACCATCCCTGCAGAAGTCTAAGCTTGGGTCAAATCCCCTAGTGAATGATAGTCCCCTAATGAATGATAGCAAGAAATTTTATTGGGTTCAGATGAGAGAGAGAGATGTGTTTGGTCTGAGAGCCATGTTTAGCCTCAAATGTTAAACTGAACAAGGAGAGTTAGGATAAACATAGAGCAAGGTAACTTTCAAAATATGGGACATTGGTTGAAAGAAGATTTAGTGCGTCAAGGTCTTCTCTGTTTAAAAGAACAACCGCTGGCCTCCAACCCGGTCATACTGGGTGCCCTTCTTTATTCTTCATGAAAATAGTAATGAAATTGCTTTTTTACTGTCTGTCTCTATTGAGTTAGAAGGAAGGGAGACAATTCATTAACAGAGTAATAATATACAGAGAGGGAAAACTAGCTGATGGAGAAACAGGGTTCGGTAAAAGAATTATTTTCCACTGTGAAAGCTTTGTACTTTTAACATTTTACACCATGTAAATGTGTTCTTTACTTAAAAGTCTAAATAAAATTATGTATTTAAAAAAAAATGCCTCCAGGCCTTTCCTTGTATTTCTCAAAAACTCTGATTTAGTCCTTGGGCCATTCAGCCCTCTCTTCTACATCTTCTACACATCCTGAAAGTGATCCAGTGCTAGTTTAGAGCCTATCTGCACCTCATCCATTAAACCCACTTCTTCTCCTCCCAGCTATCCTAGCCATCTCTCTCTCAGTGCCCATGGATCAGCTTAATCCATAGCCGGAGTGTTTCCCTACGCCTCCTCTTCAGTATAGGATCCCAACTAAAGGATCCCACTTAGCTGAGAGAGATCTTCAAGTGGGGGTGGGGGGAGGGGAGAAGAAAAGAAACATGTTGAGGGAGGTGATTTTTTGGTCTCGTGATACTGGTAGCAGTTAAAAAATATATACCCCTGAAATGTTTCCAAGGAAGAACTGACAGAATTTAGTAACTAGTTCTGCACCTTTTCTTACTCCTCCCAGTCACTTTATTCACTACTGCGAGGTTAATTTTGAGTTCTGAAGCTTGGAAGCTGTTTTGAAGTTTTGTATATGGGAGAAGGAGCATGGGATTTCAGCAAGTGAAGTTCTATCATATTCATCAGTGTGATGTGAGCAAATTAGCTTATCTCTGTTGAGGTTGAACTACCTTGCAAGGTTGTCATGAAACTTAGACATGATATATTAGGATATCTGAGTTCCAGTTATTAATCTTTTAAGGACAAGAATTATTATCACTCTACATCCCACTGAAAACCTTCCTCACTTCTTTGATTCTGGTCACCGTGCTCTAACTTAGACCTATCTCTCCCTAGTAGATTCAGTTGTATTTCCGTACATCATTCTGAACCTGGAGGTGGGACAGTTGTCCTTGCTCCTCCTTTCTGCTTCTAGATACATCTTGAAAAACTTTCCCATTTTCTATCTGCTGTCAGATGAAGCCACCCTCTCTTCTCATTGCTGCATGGCACTGATGGCACTGACTGAATTTCTCTATGACTGGGCTCTCTGCTGTGATTCTCAACATTCATTCCTCCTATCTCAATTTGTGGCTATTTCAAATAGACAGATTAAGTGACCTTTCTCATAATGTGGCCTCCTTGAACTTTTCTCCGCCAGTGATCTTGTTCCCCTCCCTATCTTAACTATCTCTCCCATTGGTCACTCCAGACATTGCATGCAATAACTGCCCCTTCATGATCCATTTTTAGGCTCCTCTTTCTCATATCTTACCAGTTCACTTGCCCCACTGTCACACTACAAAAACCTGTGACCCTGCTGGGAATTCTAATCCATTGATCTTGCTGCCTCCCCACCATCCATCACCCACACCCATGTTCTTTCTCTTTCAAATTTGAATGCTGTGTTCTGCCATTATCTTCATTCCTTCCATAAACTTCTGATTCACTGACCTCGCCCTTGCTTGGCTACACTCATTTGGCAAAACCACAATCCCAGTAAAATATAACTCTTCTTCTGCTCCTACCTGCCCCCATGAAGCTGAATGGGATTGATGAAAAACCAGCTGACTCTATTTTATATCCATGACCCTAAATCTCTAGTAGGTCTTTTAGGCTTTCAAATGGGATTTCCCATATTTCCTATTCCAGATGGGAATATTTTGCTCTTCTAGATCACTATTGCACACCTTATTTTCCCCACCAAATGCCCAAGAGCTCTTTCAACCTCACTCTTGCTTCTTAATTTTAAAAAATGGAAATGGGTGGCATCATGTGCTACATAAAGATGCTGATTTGTGATTCCTGAAACCTAAATGGTGTTATAATTCAATATTACTTCAATAAAATATTTTAGAATTTTGAAAATATAAAAATGAAAACAATAAATTTCCACATAAAAGTTTATTATATCCCTATCTGCCAATATCCATATTCATATATTCTGCACCCTTCCTATTGCTGCAGATAAACTCTCTGCTATTATGTCAATCCTTAAACTAAAATGCCATATTTTCTCTGATCTCCATCCATTCTCATCTACTTGAGGAGGTTGCTCTACCAGTGCTCCCTGCTCACCTCCATTCTCATTTTCTTCTTCTCTACTAGATAATTCTGACAAACAAAATCCTCATTCCTCCCACCTGCTATCATCTTATTTCTATGACCCCTTTTATAGAAAAAAATGTCTAGAGTATATGTTTATACTTGCTGTGTTCTATTCTTTTCCCTGGTTTATCTTCTACTCACTCATCAAGCTCTTACCCCCACATTGCACAAGAAAGAAATTAACCTTTCACTGTAACCAATAACTTCCATGTGACTAAACTGAACGACCATTTGTTCATTCTCTTCTCATGAGCACCCTCTCCTCCTAGAATCATTTTCTTCACTTGGTTTTTAGAACAGTCTTCTGGTTTCCTCCTGTCATAATTGGTCATTACTTAGTTTCTACTGATGATACACCCTCTTCTTTACAACTTCTTAACATTGGAAAGCTCTAGGACTCATTCCTTAGACATCATCTCTCCTTTCTGTATACACAATTCCTTGAGAACAATCATTCAAATTCTCAGTTTTACAACCTATCTGTATCTGCCACTTCCCAAATTTATTATCTTCATTCTTTTCTTCTTCTCTCAACTCCCAACTGCCGTATCCAACTGCCTACTCAATATCCCCATTTAGAAATCAAATATATCACATTTTAACATGTCCATAGACAAACTCTTAACCTTCCCTCAAGAATTTCCTCCAACCTTATTTTTCTGCACATCAGTTAATGGCAACTCCTTTCTTCTGCTGTTCAAGTCCCAAATCTTGGAGTCAACCCAATTCCTCTTTTTTTCTCACAACCCCACAACTAATCCACTAAGAGATCATATTGGCTGAACCTTCAAAACATATATAGAATCAGACCATTTCTTATAATCTCCTCTACTCTCCCTGGTGCCAAGCCACAGTATTCTGTATTATAGCAATACATTGCTAACCAGTCTCTTTTTCCACTCTTGCCCCCTAGAGTCTATTCTCAATATAGCAGTTGGAGTGATCCTACTAAAAATAATGTCAGACCATTTCACTCCTTTGCTAAAAACCCTTCAATGATTTACATTCATTTCAGTAAAACAGTCAAAATCCTACATACCATGCTACATGTGATCTACCCTCCCTTTATTTACCTCTACTTTTATTGTTCACCCTGTTCCCGTTTCATTGGCATCCATGCTGCTCTTTGATCACACTTGGCACCCACCTCAGGAGCTTTGCATTGCTGTTTCCTCTACCAGTTAGATCTGCTTGGATTTCACATACTGGGTCCAGGTATTCTATTTCATAGCCACACAGACTTATTGATCATATACTGAATCCACCAAACATGTAAGTCTTTATTTCCTTTTCATTATCTATTTATTTCCTTATCATATTACCTCACATCTATTTTTCTTTCTAGTATTCTAGTATTCCTTTTCCTTTGATTGTGAGCTTTTGACAAGCAATGGTTCCTAGTGGGATGTATTAATTATATCTCTTTAAGTTTCTAGTGATAAAAACCCCTCAATTTAAACTAGCCTAGAAAGTTTAAGTGCAGCTTGCTCTGGGAATATGCTAGTACCTAGTCTTTTTCTAACTGTAAACTCTCTCTTCTCCATATTGATCCTATGCTAAGGTTTCATGTGGTACAGGATGGCTTCCAGTGGGTCCAGAAGACTCAATAGAAAAGAGAATGCCTCTCTTCCTCAAAAAAGTTCAGATAAAGAGATTTTGGCCTGACTCATTACTCTGATTTGTTCACTTGTCTATCTCTGGATCTGGAGATCTGGAGATGGGAACCAAAAGAGGAAGTATGTTTGGGAGCCAAAATCAACTAACGTTCACATTTACATAGATTCAAGATCTTCAACTTTGCTTTCTCTTTTAAGCTGCTCCCTTACACCACCTGTAGACTGATGGTCATCCTTACCTGTATTTGTTCTAATTTTTGTCTCTGGCCCTTGTAACTGTTCAGTCACCTCTTATTCACTGTATTGATGAGAGAAAGATTCCTGCCCTAAGGTTATGAGAATGGTTGAACACGTGACACTGGGCAGAAGATACTAACAGTTTATAGTCACATATCCTCATAGTCATACATGGTTGTACTTAGGAACAGAGTGAACAACCAGTGACTGACTGTGGGAGGCAAGTTTTGTAGTATCAAAGAGGGTGGCAGAATGGGAAAGGCTTGTTTGACTAATCCCACTGGCTGGCAGAGAACCGATGTTGGCTACTCAGGATCAGGATAAGCCTGATCCCCTTGATAAGAGAGCTGTTTGACTCAGGGACCATGCCGTCAGGAGCAGGAGGAGGAAGAAAACTTGTGGGTAGATGATTTGGGACCCTCCTCATTTTACCCAATGTCAAGGCAACAAGCACAGAATGTTGGATCTTAATAGTTAAGTCATACAGCACACAGACCTGAAAATGTTTATGTATCACTTCCTGGGCCTTTCTTTGGATAGTTTACATAAAGTCTTGGAAGTTGAATGCCCACCTTTCGTTCCTGTGCACCTCTGTTACAGGTTGTTATCCCCGTCTTGGCCAGTGAGAAGAACCATCTAGACTGGCCCCACGTGGTATGTCAAGACATTACTCGACATGCCCACAATCTCCAGTGTGACCTCCTGGTTATCCTTGAACAAGTGAAGGGGAAAACTTTGCTGCCTCTTCCAGTAGGCTCAGAAAAAATGGAGTTTGTGGATTCTGAAAGTGAGACTGTGTAAGTGCTGCCAGCCTGGCCCTATGGGTCTCAGAGATATGGGAGAAGCCAGTTTATCTGAATGTTTTCTTTACAACTTTTTTGTTCCTGACTCTGTACATCTTTTTGTTCTGCACACAAGCCCACTGTCTGCTCTGTTTGCCAACATCCTTGGACTGTATGTTTTGTGCTGATTAGTACCCTTGCCCCAGTTCCTCTGAAGTCTTTTAAGGCTATCATAGCAACCTGCCCTTTTCACCACTCAGAATTACTTCATGCCTGAGAGCAGCCACACTGGTTTCAGTATTTTCCTTATCAGGATGGTGTCTCATCATTGACCAAGACCCAGATCCAGTCTGGGAGACAGTTGCACCTCTTCCAACCATTTCCTCAGCACACAATGTCACAGAACTAACACTGGTGGCCTTGTTACAGTACCAGAGCCTTCTCCCCAGCAACCGAAGACTTTTTTTCAGGCCCTGGAGATTTTTCAAAAACAGGAAAAATTATGACTTTGGTGGGATTTCAAGTCCATGCCTCCTGTGTGTGAGTAGATATTATAACCCTGCCATCCCCCTCTTTTTGAAGTTATATTCACCATCAGCATCTATTTACCAGTCTAGCTATGAGCCATCTTTGCATCTATCCCATGAGTTTTTTTTTTCTTTCAAACCAAGCTATGTAGCTAAAGGATATATTTTATTATATTTACCCAGAATTTCTCCTTTTGAGAGGAGGGAAGGTAGGTAGGGTGTTATAATAAGATGCTTAAGGTGGAGGGAATTCCCCAAACATAGAAAAAAAAATTCTGCTAGTTTGCCAAAACAAAATGCCCATGACACTTTCCATTTTAAGCCATTGTTGGTAGTAGTAACAAAATTGTCTCCTTTATGTTTTAAATCCTGACATTAAAATGTTTTGTAGAATCAACACAGCAATAGGGGTGGATGGAGGACTATGACGGAATCCATTTTTTCTCTATCATTTCCTGAGTATCTGAATGAAATATCACTGGTTATGAGATACACAGAGCTTACTGAAAAGGCTCTGGATCTGGCTTTCAATCCAGGCTCTGCCACTTAGTGGCTAGTTGTTTTGGGAGCAATCATTTCATCTCTTCCCAGTCCCAGTTTCCTCATTTGTATTATGGAGATGATTTTAGCCCCTACCTCATTCTTCAAGTTCTTATAAGATAATATCCATCTCTTAGGACAGTGCCAAGCACTTACAACAGTAACAAGCATGTACTAGTGCATAATAAATGGCCAGGTTGGAGATACTTGAGATTGGAGATTGGCAAAGAGTAAAATGCAAGTTCAGTTGATGTCTAGGATGTACTAGACATTATCTTTAAGGATTATCTGGGGAAGGAAGTCATAATGAAAGCTGAAATGGGTGACCTCCAAGTGTGAAAATTCTAAAATACCAACTGCCACAGGTGTCTGAGACTACCCAGTCCTTTGATGTGTATCTGGCAATAGGCCATCTTCCTACATGAGCTCGGTCTGCCATAATGCCAGTAGCTTTTCAATGTGTAATTGTCATAGTTGTGTATTGAGAGTCTGTGATATGAAAAATAAGTAATGCATGGGATGATGATGTACTTTATAATGAATTTTTGCTCTTGGAAGTAATTTACTACATATCTCATTTGAAGTAATTTCCCAGTTAACTGGAAAATTTACTGTAGCTTAATAAAAATATTCAATTTTCAAAATAAATAAATTGAAATTACCCTTTTCCTGTTCCTTTTATGTTTAAACATGTTTAAGCACAGTAATATTCAGTGTGTGTGTGTGTGTGTATAATCATTGCTGAGTTTGTTCTCCCTTTGTTCAATTTAGATAATTTCCCAAAAGACTGAATCATATTTCAAGGAGATATTTTCTCCCTTCAATACCTTCCGTAATCACTTGTGCCATATCAGTGCTCAGCAAATATGAATTTAATTAAATTAAGTAGAGGTGGGTTTCTGGCATGAAAATGTGAATGATAGACTTTCTTTGTCACCTGTGACCTGGGTTCTTAGCATGAACAGTTTTCAGTTAAGACTTTGTGCAAAGGCAACAAAAAGGTATTTGTAATTTTTAATCCCTTCCAAAAATGTCCCTTGTTTGTTTTTCAAAAGCTATTTGGGATGGGGGGACATATGCTTGGAAATTTAATTCTTCACTTGAAAAGTGAAGAAAAGTAAATTCAATACTGGTGTTTACATGGCTGATGATTTGCCTTGGGGAGAAAAATAATCTACATCTTCTTGCTGGAAAGGTCAGAAATAAGACCAAAATGAGGAAATCATAGTGAGGCAGATGCAATTCAATGTAGAGACAAACTTTCTCTAAAGGAGAGCTGATCTACTGAAAAATGCATTGCTTTTTCAAGTAGGGAGCTTGCTAATTTGCTGGGATGAAAGCAAGGGCTGGATAGTTATCTGAATAGTTTCTGTATAATGTATTCCTGCTTTGACAGAAAAATCTGATAGGATTCAAAATTGTTCTAGTCTTCAGAATATTAGTGAACCCCTGAATCTTGAATAATAGTATATGAATAAGTGTATATACATGCTTAAGTATTTTGTCTTTGGAAAGGATCTATACTCTTCATTGTCTACTCATCAGAGTCTATTATCCAACAAAAGAATACCTGGACTAGATCCCACACATTTTTAAGATTTGGCAGAGATCCCAGAGTTAAGTTATTTCCAATATCCCAGTAGATTTGTCATGTCTTTCACAGGTTGGATTCCACAAATAAGTCAGTCATCTATGCCCTTGAGTCTGCAGTGATCCAATGGAGTCACCAGGTCCAGGTGGTACTCAAGAGAGAGTCTTCCCAGCCACTTACACAAGGGGAGAATCCTACCCCTAAGGCAGAGTTGGAGTTCTGGAAGAGCAGGTAGGCATTGCTTGAACCCTGAGGATTAAATGTCTCAGAAAATAACAGACTGGGTTAGTCAGCCATTGAGTCTGGTCCTCCCCTCCAATTGTTTCCCATCATCCCCTACAACAGACACAACTAAGCATTATTTGGGTCAATACAATTTTTCTGTGTACTGGGAGACACATATTTTCCCCAAGGTTCAATAGTACTTTTTTCTTGGGGTACTGTTCAGTAGATCTGACATTTCTTTACAGACTCTTCCAAATATAGGGAACATTGACTCTCTTACACAGTTTTCTTCTATTTGTCTACTTTCTTCTCCTTGGACAGTTAAAGCTATGTGTGCATACATTTTAATGATCTGGAGAAAAAGGGATTTTTGAGAGTTGACTGAAAAATAGCCTTTCCTAGGTTCCAGTCATTCATTAGCAGAGCTAGAAGTTTCATTATCCATTGTGTCCTTAGACCCACAGGGTTCCTGAAAGAACTTGCTCCTATCATCTTCCTCTTCCTTGCCATTTCCTTGCTTCTATTTGATAATTGTGCTGATTAATTCTTTACTCAAAAGGAGACATACAGATGTTTGAGGCAGATGTCCCTGTCCTTGTATTGAATGGAATGTCTGTGTCACATGATCAGACTTGCCGCTAGGGCTCCAGCCTAGTCTGTGCCACCCTGCTGAGATGCCCCATTCTCCTGCCTGGTTTCTGACCATTCCACTGACCTACTGCACAGCCATTCACTAGCAGCCTTGATCTGACAACACCTCTCTCACCCCACCCCAAACCTTACTGCAAGAGCTAATGACCTCCAGCTGCCAGGCTTCTGAGCCACCAGATGGTCACAGCAGTGTTTCCTGCTGTTACCTCCTGGAGCTGCCCCTTTGAACCTATGTTCCTGACTCAGACCTTAGCTCTTACTATTCTGGAAACAGATGCTCTGGCTCTTCTGGCTGGAGGCAAGTCTCAGTGGAAGCATCTTTAAGCAGCACTTATGTCAGTCTGAGGGTGGGTTATCAAAGTGTGACTTACATTTCCTGATTCACCCTTCTCCATGGTGTTGTAGGTCTGAAGATCTGGAATACATTTATAATCAACTAAGAACAATAAAGGTGAGGGGCATGGCTGGGCTCCTGGACAAGTTTCAGAGCAGCTACTTCCCAGCCTTCCAAGCCATGTTCAGTGATGTTGTAGCAGGTGAGGATTAGCAAGTATATTCATAAATAAGTTTGGTTCACATTTCTAATTTAGTATTGAATTGGCTTCTCTCTGTGATTTCAGAAGCTTCAAATCCTTATAATTCTCTAACCAATACAATTTAGCATGGTGGCAAGAATATCACATCTAGAAGCAGGAAAGCATCTATACTGTACTCAGTTTGCATTGCCACAGCTTTGTGACCTTAGCAAAGTCACCTAACCTCTCTGAGCTTTAGTGTATACCTGGTTCTCACATATACACATCTTGCCTCCTTCCCTGAGTCTTTGTGAGATAATTGGGGTGGAAGTTTTTTCTTGACTGTACTGAATGTACAAATACATGTAATCGCTCACCTCTGGAATTTAGGTCCCTCTGCCCCTGGCTCCTTGCTCCCTGAGGAGTCGATATTCCATTTCTGGCCCCATTTTCTATTTTTTTCTATTTCTACTGTCAGATGGTACTGAAATTTCCTGGCCATATGAGTACCAGACAACATTGGCCCTTGTCAAAATTGCAAAGCCAGCTAAGTCTATAATTAGAAGTAGGTAAATTTATTCAGGATCCCTCACCCCTCATCAGTGTACTTTGCTTTTTTTCCCTTCTAGCAAATATCCTAGCTCTTCAGCATTGTAGGTTAGAATGTGCTTTTAAAAATATTTGCAATTTCATATGATTTACGCTAAATCCAAGCAACAACTTTCCATCAGAACTTTTTTTAAATACAAACTCCTGTGTAAGTTCAAAATATGAAACTAATCACAGTATATTTGCCGTGTTGAAGGGGAGAGCATCTTATGTCCATTGGTTGCTACCTTGTCCTGCCTTCTCTTCCTCTTGTTACAGGGGTTGAAAAAAAACTCAGCTAAAGGAATAAAAGTTGCAGTGGTGGAATATCTATGCCCCTCAGTTTATAGTATATATATATTATATATCCATGGTAGAACTGGCTTAAGAGCTAGTCTTTGATGTCCTTTGGATCCTAAAGTTGTATCATAGAGGCCGTTCTGCCAACACAGAAAGCTAGCTTGGAA
Source organism: Talpa occidentalis (assembly GCF_014898055.3). Classification (NCBI taxonomy): domain Eukaryota; kingdom Metazoa; phylum Chordata; class Mammalia; order Eulipotyphla; family Talpidae; genus Talpa; species Talpa occidentalis. Next base: position 94,811,716 of record NW_023605083.1, read on the forward strand.
CATGCTCCTTCTTGAGAACCCACTTCATTTCTTCACTGAGAGATTTTGTGTCCCAGGGGAATCAACTGATATTCCCAATCTATCTTTAATTCAAATGGTAGCGTATCCACTATTGGACACTATATATACCAATATGTACCACTATTGGTATGAGAGATGATTGTGCCAGCTATATGGACAGGTATATTTAAAAATATGTTAAGAGGTAACTGTTTTTGGCAAATGGTAGTAATTTATGGTAGTAATTTGAAGTTTTCATTTTACATGATTTTATTTAGGTTAAAAAGGGAATCAATGTAGAGAAAAGTATTAGGCTTACCTCTTTTGTGATATTTGTAATGTAATAATATAAAAGGAGGTATGCAAATTGACTGACATTTTGGGCAATGAATAAAACAGCTCTCAAGAAAAGTATTTACGAGCTGGTTATTCTAGTAAAATATTCTATTTTTCACATCAATAGATTATAATCATTCACACTGGTTAATAATTATAAAATATTCAGTTCCCTACTCTGGTTTCAAAAAGTTCTTTGCAGAAGAGTATATTCTGACAATGAAAAGCCTAGAAAAAACAATAGCATTATAATAACATCAAATAAACACTCCTATAAAATTAGAAATCCTTAAAATACATAATTCAATTCAATGATGGAAGAAAAGAAATTTTTATTAGAGGAGTAAAATAGAGACTTGGTCAGAAATGGCAGCTTCTTCTGAGCATAAAGAGATTTCAGAGGCTGGCAACTGATTATCTCATTTCCAATTTAATTTCAGAGCACTTTTATTTCTAATAAGAACAATGCATGTAGTATATCTATTAAAGATAGAATAGATAACAAGCAGGTGCATTATGTGCATTATTCTTACTAGTCAAGATTAAGTGTAATTCTTTGGTTCACTGATGAAGAAAGGAGAGAGAAAGAAATATTCCCAGATCAGTGGATGTAAATTGGAAAAAAAAGAAATGAAAGAAATGAAAAGGATGTAGGAAAATGTATATGGGAAAGATTAGCTGAGGTGGAATTGATTGAGTAGTAAAGAACTTTGGAAAATAGGAAGCATCAACATGGAGGGGGTGCACAGACAACAGGCTGGCAAAGACTTCTTAAGGAGTTCTCTTCTTTGGCCACTAGGGGAAGGATTGGTAAACTGCAGCCTTGTTGCCTGTCAAAGGATACTTGTAACTGGATATCTGTAAAGAGAAGTCGAAGTCCAGTGGTGCCCTGGAGGCAAGTTAGACTAACCTGTAGTTTCTCAGGAGAGAAACTTTTCAACAACCCCTCCCCAACACTCAGTGAAGTCAAGTTGGTAGCTTGAAATACAATTGGAAATAGTTACACCACAGAAATTGGCAATGCTACAAATAAAGGCTTTTTTTCTTGGAAGAACCTGTTGAGAATTTACAAGAAAAATAACAGACATCACTGTCCACATAGGTGTTTATATTTACTTTAAAAAAAAAAAAAGGTTGTGAGCCTAACTCGTTTTCTTAATTTGTTTGGTGAATCAAGATGATTGCACCCTGACCTGTATGAACCAACCCTGTTTCCTTAAATATTGTGCTTTTAAAGTATCAAGGTAGTGCCTACTTGTATGATTAGAGGAGATTTTTCTTTTTTTGAAATAAGAAAAGTACCATAAAGAGAAATCTCTAGCACAATGATCTCAACCTCATTTCCCTCTTGGCATTTAAGAGCTGGAGCATGTGCTTATTAGAATGACTGTTGGATTCTGATATCCTCCACCCTACAAGGTAGTTTTGATACTTCCATAAGCTCCTCAATTTAAGAATTATTGCTCTAGTCAATTTACTGTGACATTGGACTTTCAAAAATTCCAGTTATATACTACTTCCCACAATTCCGTTTACACATCACAAAATCTGATGTGCTGTGAGCCTCCCAACCATTAGGCCAGTGGTTTAAACAATAAAGTTGGATAATCATACATTTGCTCAGTTGAATAGCAGTGGACGATTCACAGGGAAGGCACAAGTCAAGTTCCTTTAGGACTTAACTTCTCTTAAAAAGTGAGAGTAATAAAGCTACCTTGCAGCGTTTTCTATGAGATTATATATTTTAGCAAGCAGAACAATGCCTGGCATACTGTTTTCAGTTTCCTTAGGATGAATAAAGAGTTTCATCCATATACTGTAACAACCTAAGACCATCTGTTCTCATATGGTAGTCTGATTATCTGCCCAGGAATTAACTAGCCTTTACAAATAACCCCTTCCAGTTCAGTTTATTCAATGGAGTTTTGCATTCCCTCTAAGTTGTTAGGCAGAGTAAGTACCCAATGCTATAGGTTTTCTACTTTCCCCTCTCAGGTTACCACAGGAGGACAAGTGAAAGGCCTGATCTGTGCGATCAGAGGAAATGGTAGGATATTTTTCTGGCTTTAAAAGCTAGCAATACCTTTTCATAATTGGCCTATGCTTTATCCCGTGTCACTTCTCCATAAGAGCTCTACAAGATTATTTATTACCAAATATTTACCAGAAACATTATCATTTATGGAACACCTGCTTTGTTCCAGGTACTATGCTGTGTATGAAGATTGTTTGTGCTACCTTCACAAGAAACTTTTAAGTTAGTTATAATTTTGCCAATTTTTGAGACTCAAAGAGTAAATGAGACTCAAAGAATAAATGTGCCCAGGGTCACGCAACTGGTAAATGTTGGGGCTGGTATTTGAAGGCAGATCTTTCTGACTCTAAAACATGTCCTCTGCCATTTATTTGTATTGTCTTGGAGATATCAGTAACAAAGGACTCATCAAACATTTACCAGTTATCTTCTACACACACACATACACACACACACACACACAGAGCACTAGCCTGGGACTGAGGGGGTCAGGAAGAAGTCCAGATACAGGAATTTTGTAAGAGGGACTCTTCAGATCATTATCCTAGCTGTCCATGGCTCTCTAGATTTCAGTATATCTGCACAAGGGCTAAAAAGTTTTGGGGGTCAGTTTTCTCACCAATCCCTCAGTTCAGGAAGAATTTGCTGGCATTGCTTTGTAAATCCTTCAACTCCAGGTACCAGGTCTCTGGTATGAACCTCAAGCAGGAAAGGATGATCATGACCATCTCCAATTCCTTCTAGCTCTAACAGAGGCACAAGACATTCAGACACACCTAATGCCCCTTCATCGCCACCTGGAAATCCTCGAGGAAGTGGAGTTTCCAGAGGTGAAACCCCGGCTACAACCTCTGCTTCATGTGGTCTGTCTGATTTGGGCCATGTGTAAGTCATACCGCTCCCCAGGGCGGCTCACTGTACTGCTCCAGGAGATCAGCAACCTTCTTGTCCAGCAGGTGAGCTTCCACAGGGTTCCCACCAACCTCTCCCTGGGGGCTGATTGGAATCAAATCATGAGAAAAAGTAAAATATGCATTTTTTTAGGGCAGGAGAATAACCATGGTTTAAAGGGCAGTCACACTTGAATTATTTTACTATCAAAGTCAATAACTGACAAAGGTTTTCTCCGTAGTGCTGGAATACTTGTGTGGCTCAGTCTTTCTTTTCCTTCTGCCCAAGACCCATGGTGGGTGAAAAGCAGGGCTGGTGAATTTTTATCTCCCTATTCATACATGCAGATGGACTGTCATGTCAGCAGCAAAGTCTAACAGTTAAAAATACCACCTCTGGAAACAGGCTTCCCTTCACTAAAATCCTACTTCACTCCTTGTTAGTTGTATGTGCCTAGGCAAGTTAGTTACATGCTCTGTGTATCACTTTCCCACTCTGTGCAATGGTGCAAAGAAGAGGACCCGTGTTGATGTGCATCAGGTGCCAATGGGATCACGCAGGCAAAGGCTCACATCATGCTCTGCATGTGCTAAGAATTCGGTGCCTGTGAGCTACAAAGCAGCTTCTGGGATCACACACCATGCTTCTCCTTCAGATGGTGTCTTGTAACACTAACCAGGTCTATATGAATCTGAAGGAATGTTTTTGTGAACAGAACTCGAGTCCTTAATGAGGTTTGGGTGTTCTTTCCCCCAAACTTCCTTCTAAAGAGCTGTGACTATGAGAAAACAATGAACATGTTTAAAGAGTAGCTAATGAAAGAAACCTCTATGGAGCACATTGTGGGCTCCAAATTGCTATGGCAGTCATGAACTGGCCATTTTCAGATGAGCCCTGCAGGGTAGACAGGGCTCAGGGAAGTTAACTAAACCACTAAAGGTCATTCAATCCACATCCTGAAGCCAGGTTGTTTGAGTCCTACACCAGTGCTCTCTCATCACTCCATATTTGTGAGCTAGGACTCATTTGAATAAAAGTGAAACAAAACCCAACCAAAACTAGCATCAACAAAAAGATCATTTATTGGCTTACTTAACTCCAAGTGCTAAGTTAGGCTGGCTTTAGTCCTGGTCTACAGGAAGATCTTAGATGATGCCACAGGACCTACTTATTTCTGTCCCTCCCTACAGTGTTGGAAATGATGAAAATTTAGCTTCACAGCTTTCCAGGTTCAAGACTCTTGAAGACAGGGAGATGATAATGTTTCAAGGAATTCTTGCACTAAAATTATTTCATTATAGAAAGCCAATAAGTCACAAGAGAAGACCTGAGAAAAAACAGCTCCAGCTTACCCAACAGCTTACCCAACAGCTCCAGCTTACCCAAGTCCCATGTGAATCCTTGTCTCTGATTGGTCACGTGCCCAATCTTGAGCCAGTCACTGGCTATTTGGCTTGAACCCATGTTCCCGTCCACCTGTAAAACTGAAAATGAAGTCAGATGTTTCCTATATTATGCTTCCGGAAAATATTTCTTGGGCAATTATTCAATTCAGAGATGGTTTTGGCAAAGTTGTCAGTTGTCCTGTATCGGCAGCCAGGCTCAGTAACACTGATCTGTTTGCATTCTAGGCCTCTAATTATCTCAGCCCAGAAGACCTCCTGAGAAGTGAGGTAGAAGAAAGTCATAGAAAGATGCATGTGGTGATGGGTACCTTGAACTTCTTCAAGGAGGTTTTTCAGGACAGGAGGGAGAATCTCCATACTTACTTCAAAGAGAACCAGGAAGTCAAGGAGTGGGATTTTCAGTCTTCCTTGGTCTTTGTGCAACTGGATGGCTTCCTGGGACGACTGCACATAGTAGAGGTGAGTGTCTTCATTTGCCTCAGGCCCCCAGCTCCACACAGAAGTAAGCAATCCAGAGATCCAAAAGACAGAATATGAAAATGATTAACCCAATATGGTGAACTGATTGAAAGAACTCATAAGAAGATTCAATAAATATTTGGGTTGGTATTCATATTGACCATCACAATGTCACGGTTTTATAAGAAGTTTAGGAAATTCTAATCATAGATCCATGTAGGAAGATGTCCCAAGGACTTAAGGAATCCATCAACTAATTTAGTCGATTTTCAAATGTCCCATAATCTTCAAACCCTATTTCAGATAAACTCTTGCTTGAAAGTCTGATGTACAAAATGTGAGTGAACTGACCTGGATATAGCTGGTTATGCTCATAAAGTCACTATTCTGAATGTCTCTGCTTTCCCATCCTCAAGGGGAATCTGAAAACTATAAGACCATCGAATGTGCAAAAGAAATGGGATTTTTGCTGAAAGTTGTGTTTCCCCCTCAATTATTTAAAAGTTAATGTAAATGTTAGTGTCAGGACCAGAGTGGAAAGGCTTAAGGCTTTTTCTTTTAATTATTTCCATCTTCCAAATCTAACATGACTAACAGATCCTTAAACACTATAACTCTATATTGGCCGATTAAACTTTGGGGGGAGGGTAGTGAGCATAACAAAATGGAAATACATACTTATTCTAAAACTTACTTGAAGAAGGAATTAAAATCATGTCTTACCTTTTAGCAGTACAGATTTTCCATAAAGGGAGAGGATATTATAGGAAGAGGCTGTGAAGAGTGGGAAAAATCATGGGTTTATGAGGATAGGAGAATATGAGGTTGCAGCTGTTCATTTCAGTTCAAAAAATCCCTGCCTGCACCACCGTGCACCAAGTACTGAGCTAGGCATTGGAGATACAGTGATCACAGAAATATAGTTTTATCTGTAAGAAGCTCATGGACCAGTAGTCGCATAGCAAGAGAAGGGAGAACAGAAGAGATCCAGGGATAGAAAGATACAGAATAAGCAGTCATTAGTGAGGTATAATAAATGCCATGATAAAAGAGAAATTGGTGTGCTACTAGGAGCAAGAAAGAGGGGTCCTTAGCCTGGCAGGGCTCTGAGAAAGTAGGGAGCACAAGAAGAAATAGAATTTGAAACTATTAGGAATTTACCATGGGGAAGAAAATGAAGAAAGACATAGACAGAGAAAATATATAAGTGAGAAAGCCAAAACCAGATCTTATGAAAGGAACACTTTAAATCCGTTGTCATGATCTTGGAGAACATAAATAATTGATATCTGGCTTTATTCTAGATCCCATTTCCATCACAGCTTTTCATGGGCCACATCCTCCTCCTCCCCCTTCACTCTGTTCCTCTCAATTTCCACATCAAACCCTTCACTGTGGTTTAGGCACCAAGGTGACAAGTGACAGACACTCCTGTCATTGGCCTGGGCTGACCATGTGGAATAATTGTATTACCACCTTATAGTCCTGTAGTGCCGGGAAGGCCACTGAGTAGGTTTTTTGATCTGAGCATACCAGGTAAAGGAGAGTCCTGGCACTTTCGGTGGCTTTCTCAGGCTTTTATTGAGCTTCTACATGTATTGCAGCAACAAGGTACATGCCAGGCAGAGGTGCTGGGGGGGCCAGGAGGCCAGTAGGCCGCCAAGCCCCTGGGAAGTCTTCACTCTGGGTCTCCCCCCCCACCCCGCTCTCCCCCCCCCCCCGCTCTCCCCCCCCCTCCCCGCCCACTGCTTCTTTTGGTCACTATCAGTACTGGGCCATGGCCCACAGAAGTAAACAACACAGCTTACAACAATGTAACAGATGCAGGTGCCCTATCAGGCAGGGCAATCCTAATAGTGGGAGGGCACAAAAGCCTGAAAAACACTTACCCTACAAGACCCTTCAGCCCTGTGGCCAGCCAGAGTGGGAGCAGAGCAGCTGGGAAATGACTGTTGGCCTGGGGCCTCAGGCCCTGTGCACACATGCTAATGATGTGACTTTGCATATAGACAACTATTCTAACATTAGGGCACCTAATCTGCTGGGTATATTTGGTAAATAGAAGCGGAGATGGCTGCCAGTCTCCCTGGAGTCATTACCCTCACAATAGCCGCTCTCAGGCTGCCTTTTCTTTCTGAACCAAGGGCATAGATGCATAAAAAGCGGTTTAATTAGAGGATAACTTGAATGTCACCATGCTTTAGTTTTTCTGCTTCTTCCCCTCTTGAGTTTTCCATCCAGGCCAAACTCCACCATTTCTTTTCTCTACTGCTTTTCCCTCCTCCCTCACTTTTTCCTTCCTTCCTTTTTTTACTTGTCTTCCATCCCCACCTCTCTTTTTTTTAATTTTCCTTATCTTTGTTCACCCTGAATTCACCTATGTAATTTTCTTTTTTCTCAGGGCTGCTTCTTCCCCCATCTTCCCATTATCTCCCCCATTTTTCATTTTTCAACTCCCAAACATGTATTCACACTCATCCCCTGGCCTTTGCCTCCCACCCCGCCTCTTCCGCACTCAGCTCAAGGCCACAGGACACGAGACTATTGATCGTCCCCAGTGTATTTCATATAGCTCCTTAGTTAACATTCTGTGTATCTCTGTGATCGATGCCTGTTTGAAATGGGATTAGCCTGTGCCTCTTCAGCAAGAATTAACATAAACCTAGCCTTATTCACCTTGCCATTCTAATAAGATATGTGGCTACTGAGATGTGGCTGGCTACAATTAATAAATACAAGAAGGGAAGTTAGTAAAATGACAACAATATATTCACCCTTGTGCATGCTCACATCCAGAGTGGTTTTGTGAAGGGCTGGTTTTTAATCTACTTAATTCACTCATATTTTCTGCCCTCTGATTTGTGTTGTAGCAGGGAGCGGGGCAGCTGCTTGGAAGGAGGTATTTTGCTAAGCAATTTTCAGCTGTCTAGTGCATGGGGTGTAACTCTATTCTCAGGATACCACCATCCTCCTCACAACCAAGACACGGTACTCTCTTAGAATACTAACCCTTGGATGGGGAAAAGAAGACTAGAAAAAGAAAGAACTAAGATGTTTTCAAGAGCTTCTTTCATTCCAAAATCTGTTCCTTACAGTCATCTTAAGATCTGTGTTTCAATACAGTTCCATTAACAATTGAGCACAACTAAACATGATGCATAAATTAACCTGCCCACAGTCCTAGGGCTCAGAGAGGCTTAATGGCGGTTTGTACCTGGGCATATGGCTTGGGAGTCCAAAAGGTCTGTTTCCCTCCCTCTCTCCTTCCTTCTCCTCTATGGAAAGTCCCACACTGGTTTTGTGGTTTTTATTATGCCCTTATGCACTTTATTCTGCCTTTGCACTCTATTTTTACCACATGATTTCTAGGTCTTTTTTTCTAAGTGAGTCATTTGGGTAAAATTAACAATTCCCATTCCATGAAAGGGCCTTATTTGATTCTATGACTTAGTAAGGAAATCTCCAAGGTATATAAAATCCTTGCAATTTGAATCTATAGTCAAAAATCCAAGGGAAAGGCGTCACTCAACTGCCTCTTGATTTCTTTCCTCATGCTGCTTTTCTCCTAAGTGCTCCTGTGTGGGTACACACACACACACACACACACACACACACACACACACACACTACATATCATAGACAGTGCACATATAAGAAGGGAATATGTATGCATATTCCACACATACATATACTCCGCACATCCTATATACACATATAAGCATTTGCCACACACACACACACACACACACACACACTACATCACACACCACTGCACACACAAACATACTACACACATACCACATCACTTGCACTACATATATACAAACGTATTATATGCACATCATATAACACACATACTGCACACCCACAAAAACACCACAGACTTATACCCACACTGCTTACATACCAACACACCATACATACTACATATTTAAAACACAAACAACAAACACACACTGCTGCACTGACACACATACTACAGATACTACACATACCACAGACATCACACACATACAACATACCAAACACCACAGACACTACACACATCACACAAAATCACGTGTACTGCCTACATGTACATATAGCACAGACATGCATACTATACAAACCATACCATACATACCACACACCACTCACGCTTACACTGTATTCACACATAGTACACACACACATACCAGCTTCATTATTGTGCCATAATTTTGTCAATTCTGTAGATCCTCTGTTTATATTTCTGCCAGCAACCTCTTCCTTGCAAAGAATGCAGTAAGCAGCTTGGAGAAAACTCTTATTTCTTTCATTATAAAATTGCTGTAAAGCTGAGATTCACTTGGAGACAAAATGATTTCCTGCTGAGGTTTTATGCGAGGTGATTAGCAGGCAGGTAGGTAATAAGCTGACCTAATATACACTGCATTTCCTTTGCTCTTTTCCTCATCTCCAGCCTCTCTGCTGCCTCCTTTCATTTGGGCCTAATTGGCCTGGCTTCCCTTTCAACCAGGTCTGAGCATGTGGTCACGTAGAAGACCATTAGCTGTATAAGGTCAGTGCCTCCGAAAGGTAAAGAAAACAGTCTTTTTCCCAATGACCTTTTGAGATTTTCATCTATGAAAGTCTGCTTTGTGCTCTTCCTTAATGAATTCAGAAGACATTTCCTTTAAGATGGGCAGCATGACCTCTCCTTCAAGAGCGGGCCTGCTGTTAGTGGTGCTTGCCATTATCCATGATTTTGATTCCCTGCCTCATAGGCCATAGCACAAATGGAACTCTCCCCCATTACCCCGTTAAAGGTTACATAGTTTTTCATAAGAATAGGACCCAATCAGTCTAGTCAACTGCCTGAGACCCCACAGTCTTTGTGGTATTCATCTAGAAAGATATATATCAGCCATTTTACATCTCTTATCCACCAACCTGATCTAATGACATCAGGGTATAGAAACTACTTATAGTGGCTGTCATTTATTATGTTGTACAAAGGCATTTCCCATGTAACTTGGTAAATCCCCCAGCAAATGGGGTACTAGCATCTTCAACTACAGGTTACGAAAATGAGGTTTAGAAAAGTTGTGCCTTGCTTTAAGTCACAGTAAATGGCAGGATCAGGGTGGTGTGAACCTGAGACTTTTGGCCCTTGATCCTAGATGCTTTTCACCAGGTTCTATGTCCTACCCCTGAAATTTACATAAAGCAAAGTGAATATCATGTATAGTCTACTGCCATGTGTAAAAATGAATTTGCAGAAGTAGCATTTATGTTTTATTACCTTTTACATATTTTGTAAGGATTTCTAAACAAACAATGAAGGGAGCTTTCATTTAAATAATTTCAGAATCAAAGATTTAATTATGGTTATTACAATAAATCTGTTTCTATAATTGTAGGATAATTTCCTACCAGATTCAGGAATCTTTTCTGCAATACCTCTGACATTAAACTTCTACTAAAATCCATCCAGAGACAGAATGCTCACTAGTTTCCTTAGAATCCCATTCTGCGGCTGAGCATTTCTAGGCATTAGATGGTTCTGTTTTGTTAATTTATACATGGAATTACCATTTCCTGCAGGTTAAAATGGTCAAATATAAAAAATTTCAGATGTCCAACCTGCAAGTTGACCCAGATCTAAGTCTTTGTTCCATTCACCCCTTTGCCTGGTTCTGCCTTTGAAGTAGGATGATGCAAGGTCTGCAGGCTCTTCTAACTTTCAAAGGCACAGCTTGGCCTTGCTTTATAATTCTCTTCTCTCATCTAATTTTCCTTGGTTTTACCAATTGCTCTTGTGTTTGTAGTTCCTAGATTCTCTGTCACTCTGTCACCTTCTACTGGAAAGGCGAGAGCTAAGTCAAAGGGCAAAGATCAAAATTCTTTCTCAAAAAAATTTTAATTTGGGTTTACGTTTTTGCTCCTCCTTATATACACATGTTCTTAGCCCCCATCAAACCACCCTGCCACTAGCCCATCTGCCTACGTCCTCCATCATCTACTCCCTTTCCTCTCATTCTCTTTGTCTATGGTAACCATAAAATTCTTTCATGAAATCCAAGATTTATTCCTGCTGTACTTTGCCTATATGTATTTTTTGGTTTATTTCTATTCCACAGATGAGTAAAACCATTTGATATCTATTTTTCACTTTCTGCCATATTTATATGACAGCTGCCATTATCTCTCTTTTAAATACAGTTGTTTTTTTTTTAAAAGATTTGTTTATATATACAAGAGCTGGGGTATAAGCCAGAGGCATGGAAGGGTAAGAGGATTCACCAGAGACAGAGCAGGGAGCAGAACAGGAAGATGGACCAAAAGCACTGCTGAGGGGAGCAGTGGGTGAGACAGGAGAGGTCTACCACGCTATGTGGGTATCTCCCTGGCCAGCCGGGAATTGAACCGGCGCTACAGAGGCTGTGGACAGCTTCACGGCGCTGAGCTCTACCCACTGCACCACCAGGGAGGCCCTCTGCCATATTTAACTTAGCATCAGCACTTCAAGGTCCATTCATTTTGCCCCAAAAGCCACTATTTCACCTTTTTAATATCTGTGTAGTATCCCATTGAGTATATTCATTCATATTCTAAAGTTACTTCATTCATTTATTTGCTGGAGGTCACTTAGGTTGGTTCCATGACTTGACATTGTATACAGTGCTAGGAACATAGGCATAGATAAATCTTTTCATCTTAGAATTTTCATATTTTCAATTTTCATATCTATATTTCATATAGATACCTAATAGACATATTGCTGGATCATACAGAATTTCTACTTTTATTTTCTTAAGAAATCTTTATGCCATTTTCAAAAGAGGCTGCACCAACAGTGGATGAGTTTCTTTTTCACTACATCCTCATCACATTTCTTGTTTCTATTCTTTTTTTTTTTTTTTTTTTTTTTGATCAGGGCCATTCTGATAGAGGTGAGGTGATATCTCATTGTAGTTGTGAGTTTCATTTCCCTTACAATAAGTGATATTGAACAAGTTTTCATATGACTTCAGGCCATAGAATATCTGCTTTGAAAGCTATTTATTTAGGTTTTGCACAATTTTTGATTGTATTGTCTGGTTTTTGTTATTGAATTGTGTTAGTACTTTGTAAATTTTGGAAAATTAGCCCCTTGCTAGATGTGTGATGTGAAGGTATTTTTTTCACATTTTATAGGTTGCTTTTTTGGTTTTGTGATGGTTTTTTGATGTAGTCCCACTTGTTTATTTTTCCTGTGGTTTTCTTTGCCATTGAAGTTGAGTTCCCAAATACGTCTTTGTAGTAGATACCTATGGGTATTCACTATGTTTGCTTTCAAGTATTTTATAGTTTTTGCTCTTATGTAGAGATCTTAATTTATATATATAATCTATTCTGAGTTAATTCTTATAGATGGAGTTAAGTAGAATCTAGTTTCATTTTTTTTTGCAAGTGGCTATCCATGTTTACCAACACCCAGTGTTAGAGGCTTTGTTCCCTATGTTGTGTGACTGCAGCTCCTCTGTCATAGATTAACTGTCCATAGTTGTGTGGGCTTATCTCTGGGCTTTATGTTGTACTCCATTAGTATTAGTTTCTGTTTTTGTTCCAATACCATACTGTTTTGATTACTGTTGCAATGTAGTATAGTTTGAAGTCAGGAAATGATCATAAATTCACTCACAAACTGTTTGTTCAGTATCCAGGGCATGGCTGGGGATTGATAAAGTTGTGCCTCTGGGACCTCTATTTGGAAAGATGGACAGAAAGTAAACAATATTATATAATGCTAAATAATATAAACCAGAGCATGATAAGTGTTCTAAAGAAAGCTTATGCAGGGTTAGGAGATGGAGAGTATAGGATAAAGATGGCATGGGGCTGGTGAACTCTTCTGATAGGGGGTAAAGAAAGGTCTAAGGTCTTGAATTGAGACCCAAATAAATGTGTCTCCAATCATGTGTTAAGTTAAATAAAACAATGTAATATTCTTTGCTTTCAGTAACCAGAGTTTCTCCCAAAACAGAATAATTAAAAAAATATTTCTCTATACCTGTGATTAACCTGTTAGACTGGAAATGAAACACCTTCCAGTGAACACTCAAGACTATTCTTCAAATATTCCTGACAAACACATAGGGGAACAAAATTATCATCTAGTTCATTTACGTGATCAAACATATCAAGATATATCTGTCTTTTAAAATGATTAGAGTGTTTTCTAATATTGAAATTGACTTTGGTGGAATTATGAAGAATGATAACCCCACAGCACCAATGTGTTTCTCCTATAACGCTCATTACAACTATGCACCTTCTGAATAATTTGACTTGCTGTTCAAGTCAACTTAATCTAAATCAAATTAATTTCTGTTATCTTCCTAGTAGATAAAAGTTTTTAAAGACTGTCCCATTTCCCACTATCAGTAGCAGGATACCCTGCTTTTGATGTATGTCTTCCTTTCCTTTGCTGGTTCTTTCCTCTTCTTTATTCTCTTTAGCTGTTTGCTGACAGTCATGCCTGAACATAGCAGAACACAAAACAGTTCATCGATGACTTCCCAGGTTGTACAGGTAGCCTCCTGGCAACTGGAGGAAAGTCAGCCACTTCTCATGATGTCCCAGTGCCTCTGTCACTGCTGCTGCACTTGATGTCTCAGTGGGAGTAAGGAGTCAGGCAGCCTTCTGTTATTGTGATGAGTCAACACATAGCAGTGGCCATCGGCAGCAGCAGTTTCCTGGAGGGATACCATGTCATAGTGTGGAATAGTGGCATCATGTCGTAGTGTTCCCTATTCTTGCCTTTGACCTCCATCAGGGTAGACTATGCTCCTCCTAAGGGTCCACACTGAGTGTTTGCTAAAATGGCACAAAGTTAACCATTATCTTCCTCTTTCCAATTGAAGAGGCATGCACATCAATTGAAGCTGTAATGAGAAGAATGTCTTGTTTTGGAGGCTTTATGATTTTAGACAAAACCTCAAATTCATTATAAATAAATACAGTCTGTTGTATTGACGTGTTTTGGAGGCTCCTATCATACTGGAGTTGAAGTGGCTTTCATGAACTTGGGAGGGCTCTTCTCCAAAACTCTGGATTGTGTCATCTACCTGTCATTTAATTGCAAGCACAGCTGGAACACGGTTGTATCAACAACAGTGGCAGTGATATACATTCTGTATATTTATTATGTAAAGGACACTGGCCTAAATCCTAAGCCTGCACTGACTTATTTGTCACTGTTATTATCCTGTTACAGTTGAGAAAACCCAACATAAAGATGTCAAGTAATTGTACACTGTCACCCAACTGGCCACACACATTTGGCACCCCACAAATTTCTTTGCTTAGCAGAAATGGTTGTTGAGAATATTGCTGTCATGCTCTGGGCTTGTGCTCAGGACTATTTGGAGGGTCTGTTTTCTTTTTAGTATATCCCCTAAGATAGCTGTCATTATAAAAACAGATAACATGATCTACTTGAAATTAATTTTTTAAAAAACAGATAGTCAAGTTAACAATCATATAGATAATTTTATTATTGTATCTTATTATTTATTAGGTAATACAGAAAGGTTGAAATATATATTTGATATTTTTTGTGTGAATTTTTTATGCCTGTTTTTTTTTTTGCTTTGTTGTTGAGATTAACCAAGAGTTATTTATACCAACCCAATCTAATAATAAGGTTACAAAACTAATCAGGCTTCACATTTTCCTAAGCAACCACCACCCCCAGATCACAAAATTCTTTCCATTACTAATTTGAATGTCATCTGCTGTCGTTATCATTTTCATCATTATTATTCTAACTCTTTTGTGAATTGTCCCTATAGGATCTTCTGAAGACAGCTTTAGATTTCCACAAATTGGGAAAGCTTGAGTTTAGTGGCATCAGAGGGAATGCCCTGAGTCAGCAAGTCCAGCAAATATACGATGAATTTCTAGAGATGTACAAGGTCTTCTCAGAGTCCTCCTATGACTGCTTGGACCCCAAAATTATGGTGAGGCTTATAAAAACTATCTTGAAGTCTTTGTCTCTTTCTCAGATGCCTCCAGCCTGTGGGGTCTGTGTACTTACTTTCATTTTCCCTGTGCATTTCTTTGGACAATGCGGTCACAGTTTATCAGCAGAGACTGCCCCTAATCATTTGTTGTATCAGGAGAAAGATCTGGGAAGGACTTTCCAACTGCTGAATGCTCTGGGCTGATGATACCCAAGGTTTCAGAGATGCCAAGATGGGATGATAGTAGAGGTTATGGCCACCTGCACCATCCAAAGCATTAAGGTTTGAATAGGGTCTGCTACATGAAGGCCAGTTACCCCTGCACAGAATTTTATTAGTGTTTGGGAAGGGGTAACTGAAATAGTTGCCTAGTTTTTGTGCTATGATCCAGAGTGCCAAAGTACCAAGAGATTATTCAGGTTGAAAAAAGATGCATTGTCTGTCACTGGGACACCGCAGGAGAGCTGGGACCTATGAGTCTAACCCTGCAAGAGAACAAACAAACAAGAGACTATGAAGCAATGGGGAATGGTGTTCTCTGAGGATGGAATTAATGAATTACTGAAGAAGGAATTTGTAAGAGTATATGAGGAAAAAGAAGAAAGAGATTAGAGTGGAAATCTGCTCTGAGCACCTTCAGACATCCAGGGAGACCTCTGTTCACCAAACCCAGAGATACGTCACTTTCTAAAAAATTTCATTAGTGAAACCTGGGGTGTGGGACATGGAGGAAAGGAGTTTGCTATGTTATGATAAAATAAAACAAAATAAAACCCTAAGCCTGAGAAACAGAACAATACTATGTTTCCCTACTTTGTTTTTTCATAAGAATATACCTCACTGTTATAAGAGCAATAAGAACAAATAATAATTCCGAAAATTAGAGATTTTTATTAAAAGACTTTCTCTGAAAATTGCTACATTCCAAAAAGGATGATGCATTTTGGCTTGCCAAATATAATACAAAAAATCTATTCATTGTGATCTGAAAATTAAATTTAATCGGGAATCCTGTATTTTAGTTTGTTAAATTTGGCAACCTTAGGAACTTTGCTAACAATTGTCTTAACCAATTAAAGTGTACTTAGGGCCTCCCCGGTGGCGCAGCGGTTGAGCGCTGGGTTGCGAAGCTGCCCGCGGCCTCTGCAGCACCGGTTCGATACCCGGCTGCTCCCCGGCCACCGCAGGAGGGTCCCACATGGCGCGCAGACCTCTCCTGCCGCCCACTCCTCCCCTCAGCAGTGTACTTCGGTCCTTCTGCCTGCTCTGCTCCCCGCTCTAGTTCTGGTGAATTCTCTCACCCTCCCGCGCTTCTGACTGTACCCAGTGCATGTATAAACAAAAACAAACAAACAAACAAATAAAGAAAGAAAGAAAACATGCCTCAAAAAAAAAATAAAAAAAAAATAAATAAAGTGTACTTAGACGAAGTATTGTTTATTAATGTAATTAGCTTACTTTCCTTTTAATGGCTAGTTTGGTTGCCCAGAAAAAATAAGATTTTAACTTGGGAGTGGAAGGAAAGTAGGTGGTAATGATGGTATAGTCCCATTGCTGGGACTATTGCTACAGTGGCTCTCAAGATGGCATGAACTGGCACTGTGGATGAGAAAGAAGGAATTTTAGGAAGTAGGAAAGTGGGAACAGAAGTAGGTAAAATGGTGCCACTTGGCTCACCTTAACATTTCATCTAGAATGTTTAGGGAAAAAATATTGCAAGAATAGGGTAGCTCTCTTTGTGTATAAAAACTAAGTTATGCCAAGGTTTATTTTAGAAAATTAAAATAAATCCTTGGTATAATGAGTTCAGGTACAACAAAGGTTAGTAAGAAAGAGCATAAGTGTGTTTAGCTTTCAGAAAACCATGTTTTTCTTATATCTGTGTGTTGTCTCTTCAGGAATTTGAAAATGACATCTCTGAATTTAACCGGAGGGTAGAGGATTTTGACAGAAGACTGGGGACTATCTTTATTCAAGCTTTTGATGATGCACCTGGATTGGAGCATGCTTTTAAGGTTTGTAGGGTGGGAAGCACCTCTTTGCTTGACCTTTTGCTTCCATCCTCATCAGAGGAGGGAAGGGGAACTCTTCCAACTATTTCCTCCCTGTGGATATCAGTTCTCATTAGTCCACTAGAGGGTTATTGTGGTATTCTAGGGTAAAGGAGTGTGCAGAACTGGGTTCATCTTGTTGATTACCAATACTTTTCTTAAAACATAGCAATGTAATTATGCTTTTCAATAGAGTTTTTTCTCAAATGCTCTCTTTTGGGCCATATCAGTATGGTACCCATTAAAAGTGAGAATGACTACTGTGGTCACCATCCTCAAATCATAACTCTGCAATGCTTTGGCTATTTAATCTCTGCTGTCATGTTGATTCAAACTGGAGCAAACCATCTACCAGGCAATTGGCTATAGGATTCAGGTACAAGTAACTAGAATAAGGAGATTTCTATTTTTGCCATATGGTATATAGAGCAGATAATAAAAGGAAGATGGAAGACAAGATTTTGGATGATGAGTAGAAAAATGGAGAGACAACTGAGAGTTCTCTGAGTTTTGAGATATGAAGACTTAATAGAGTATGGTTGATCTTCTATACCTAAAGGAACTTAATTTATAAAACATTAAGGAGTTAAGACTAGACTAATCAGTGTAAGGAGGTAGATTTTGGCTTAATAGAGGGGAAAAAGTCTGTCAGCACTATTTAAAGTTTGAAGTAGTTAAGTTTCCAGTCACTGAAAATGCCCCAGTATGTACTGGAAAACATATGAGGAGCCTCAGCTTATAATGGGTGACTCCATAGTAGTCTAAATTGGTAGGCTTCATCAACCATCTTACATTGATAGATAAATGAAAAACCAGGAAACAAGAGTTATAAAACTTTGGAAAGATTGTATCTGTGACATTTTTCCTTTTCTTTTTCCACCTTCTCTGTAGTTGCTAGACATAGCAGGAAATCTCCTTGAAAGACCACTGGTAGCACAGGATGCATCTGATAAATATTTAATGCTCATCCAAATGTTCAATGAAGACCTGGACGCGGTGAGGACACTCTACAGTCAGCATGTCCAGGAGGAGGCAGAACTTGGTAGGCTTGTTTCCAGCTCATTTGGATAGGAGAATTCCATTATTGGGAAGGGTGCTACTTACTCTTGTATTTGTTAAATGCCCAGTATGGATCTATGACATTCTCTAAGAAAAGCAAGCACAACTTCAGTGCTTGAAATTCCAGACCAGCTTGGGTGATTATGAAGTTCTCTGAACTGTGTAGAGGATTTCTGAACAGTATTTTCCTAAGTCTGGGCTGAAATTGGCAGGCTGACCTAGAGCCATGAAGTCTTGACTGCGTCTGTTCAATTAAATCCTTAACATAATGTTTGCGTTGACTCCCGATCAATGTTGCCACACTGAGTAATCTTCATTCAACATACCTCAATTCTGCAATAGATTTCTACATGCTTGAGAAAATTTTCTCATCCCTTCCAATGCCATAGCAACCATGCTTCTACAGGGAGAAACCAAAAGGTGCCTGACAAAGGGAGGTACTACACCAATGTGTGATGCCTCTATTTTTTTTTTTTTTTTGGCAATTCTGCCTTATTTAAAAATCAGGCACAAGTGCATTCAGCTTACAAATATTTCT
Organism: Talpa occidentalis; assembly: GCF_014898055.3. NCBI lineage: Eukaryota > Metazoa > Chordata > Mammalia > Eulipotyphla > Talpidae > Talpa > Talpa occidentalis. Next base: position 94,830,459 of record NW_023605083.1, read on the forward strand.
TGAGTCCTTGCTATATGCAGGGAAGTTGTGTAGACACTGTATGCAGTGGCAGGCCAGGCTGAGGAATAGAACAATTAAAACTAAAAGGTTGTTCTTCAAGGAACATGTCAGGTATGTGCAGAGTTAACAGTAAAACATAGCAAAATATCCATAGTGCTTGACTTGAGTTATAAAGAATGGAGACAAAACAAGATGAATGACAACTGGAAAATTCAAGGGAGAGTTTATGGAGAAAGTGGCTTTGGACAGAGTTCCCAAAGGTGGGTGGATTGATTGACAGCAGTTAAGAAAGACAAAGATCTCCAAAGCAAAGACAAGAGAATCTGAGACAGATTGACCTGCCAATAGTCCAACAAGGTGTTAGAGGGTGATCAGACCATGGACCTTGGGGTCAAGGAGTGAAGTCTGAGTGCCACATTCAGGAATCTGAAAGTCCTTATTCAAGCAATGGGAAATTTTACCAGGTTTTAAAGTAACAGAGTGCTGGGACCAGTTTTTCTGTATGGGTTTCATAGTGAGGTCATTAAAAATTGCTTCCACTTGGGAAATCATCCCCAGAAAAGCTGTAGGCCTCATTTTTATTTGGACTAACTTCATGACTCCACACAGTCAGATGCAGGTTTAAAAGATCAAATGTCATCAAAAACCACATTCGTTTTCTATTGTTACATAACAAATTATCACAAACTTGCTTAGTGGCTTAAAGCAACATTAGCTTTCAGTTCTGTAGGTCAGGAACCTGGTGTGGTGTGCCCAGCTTTCAAACTCAGAGTGGCACCACCAGGCTAAGCTCAAATTGTCAGCTGGCCTATAGTCTCATCTGGAGTCTCTGGGGAATAATCCACTTCCAAGTTCATGTTTGTTGGTAGGATCATTTCCTTGTAGTTGCAAGATTGGGTTTTCCATTTGCTTGTTTGCCAGCCAGGATGGGGGTGGGGTGGACAGCATTCTCAGGGACTCGAAGCTGCTCCCATCCATGCCATGTAGCCACCTCCATTCAAAGCAGTAGTGGACACTGAATACTCCTCATGCTTTAAATCCTCTATTTTCCCTTCTGCCATCAGCCAATGGAAACTCTATTCTTTTAAAGGGGTCACTTTATTAAGTCAGGATCACCTATATACTGTAATATCATCACAGGAGTGATAGCTATTAATATTCAAAGCTTCCACCCATACTTAAAGAGGAGCAGAATATGCAAGTCTCACTGGGTATCATCTCAGAATTTTGCCTACCATGGAGGTCAAGCAGAAAATGATAGCAGTGGCCTGGGGCTCAGTATAAGATCAGGGAATGTTGGTGTTTATGGTAAACTAAAGGAAGCGACAACTATTCAGCTCTAGTTTTAAGTTAAAAATGATGGTTGGTTGTTGCCAAATCTTCTGGTTTTACCAGAAAAACTAGAAACTAGGATTTTTTTTATAAATGAAATCCCAAAATTAGTACATTTTGAGACCTAATTATAAGCAAACAAACCCTAAAATTTCTTTTGACTGAAGTAAAGGCTGTACTAACTCTGGACAAATGCTTTATAACCCACATGGCATGTCTCATTCATAGTCTTACTGAATTCTCACAGAAATCCTGGAGGTGTTAAGCAGGGAAGATATTCCCATTTTATCGATGAAAAAACTCAGGCCCAGAGAGATTAAGTGGTCTTTCTCAACCCTCCCTATACAATTATAATCATCTTGAAAATTTAAAAGCACAGATAACTGCCCACCACCCTCCCTAGGCTTATTAAATGAGAATGGCTAGGACGGTACCCAGCCATCAGTATTTTCTGAAGAATACAAAGTGATGCTGATCAACAGCCAGGTTGAAAGTCACGGGTGCAAAATCATAATGCCAGTGAGTGGCAGAACTGGGCTGGGAACCCACATCCTTTGACCCTGTTTATTCTCTCTAGGGTCACTCTTCCTTGCACACTAGCTGAATGCAGTGATCTTCCACAAACTCCCCATCTCAGTGCAAGCACAGGGAGATTGTAGCATGTGGAGGTAGATGAGACAAAATGTGGGTTAAGTAGCAGAGGTGGTCCTGCGGCTGAGCAGGACTGGAGGCTGGAGCTTTGCTTCAGTGTGGACATGCTGTGTCCCCAGGGTTCTCTCCAGTGCACAAGAACATGCCCACTGTGGCTGGAGGTCTTCGCTGGGCACAGGAGCTGAGGCAGCGCATCCAGGGTCCCTTCAGCAACTTCAGACGCATCACACATCCGTGAGTATCCTATTTATTCCTGAAAAACACGTTCATTTTTGCCTTCTGTTCCTTCTGTGGAATCTAAGTGTTGTAGAAATGCAACTCATTTGAGGCATGAAAGTCATTTCTTATCATTTCCAGAACTGATCAGTATCTTAGTCCTTTCAGGTTGCTAAAACAGAATCCCATAGACTGGGTAGCTTATATACATCGAAAATATATTCCTCATAGTTATGGAGGCTAGAAACCCAAAATCAAATTGCAGGCAGATTTAATGGTTGGTGAGCAAGGCCTGCTTTCTGACTTGCACATAGACCTCTTTACTGTGCCTTCATATGGCAGAAGAGAGGAGAAAGCTTCATCTGTTCTAGGCTGAGTGAACTCTTTATTTTTTTATTACTGTTTTTATTTTTTATATTTTATTTTATATATTTTTACATCATTTTTCATTTTTGTACAATGTATGCACTTTCCCCTTGGTTATATTGCCCATATAATTCCCACCCCCCCCCCTTATTTTGACCCTAATCTCCCCCCCACCCCAGTAGTGTGTCTCTGGTTTATACTTGCTTATTGATTTTGATTTTACTTTATTATACTTAGTATTTTTCCTGGTCCCTTATTTAGGTTTGCTAAATTCCTGCTATGAGTGAGACCATCCAGTATTTTTCTTTTTCTTTCTGGCTTATTTCATTGAGCATGATCCCTTCCAGCTCCATCCATGTTGCTGCAAATTGCATGAGTTTATCTTTTTTTGATTGCTGAGTAATATTCCATGGTGTATATGTACCACATCTTCTTGATCCAGTCATGTATTTTATTCTCCAGATAAAGAAACTGAGGCAAACAGAAGTGAGGTGATGTGCCTGAAATCCTAGAGAGAGTTGATGAAAGAGCTGAAACAGTGTCTGTTTCCCAGGGTTCCTAGCCTAGCGCTCTGCCTGGGGATCCTGCAGCTATGGGAAGCTGGACCAGAAACACAGCTGAGCCCTTATCTTCTCCAGCATACCCCAAAGTGGGAGAAAATATGTGAAATGGGAGAGGAGGGGAAGCAGGGCTGCTTCTAGGAACATGGGCTGCTTTAGTAGCTGCCATAGTTCTGGTTCCCTGGGTGCAGACTCAAGTGCAAGAATTTATAGGCATGCTTTGGGAACATCACTGTGAGGAGGTGGTAGTAGGAGGATGGAATGGGACAGAGGAAGAAGTTGAACTGCAATACATTTGAAGGAGACCTCAGCACATCCTATGGGGAAACTCTGGCCCATCAGGATTGTCCTGCCTTTGTACCCCCATCAGCTAGTTTATGGAAGTGAGCATTCTAGGAGAAAGGTGTGACCTTGGGGGAGCAGGTTTTCTTTGGCTGAGGCTGTTCCTGAAGGAAGAAGCAACTGCTTCACCAGCAGCCAACACTCTTCTCCCAATAGAGGTGGGGGTTGGGGGGTGGTCAGAGTGCCTGGTACCAAGAGGGGAGCTGAATAGCACCTTACAGTGTCCTCTGCAGTTCCCATGAAAAATCCTATTTGTTTTAAAAAATGAATTTGTACTGTACTCTGTAAAATATATGTATTGGTTATTAAAGGTGTTTTCTACTCCTCACCATGAAGTGAAGTAGAATCTGCAGGGAATTTCACAGCACTTATTCCCATGACTTCAGCTAGGCGACTGCCATAGGTCCCAGTGAGAAAATCTCTCTTCTCCTGTCTCATTCTTTTCCAGACACAAAACTGAGGTGGGTCCTGGGGTGATGAAATTAGCAGAACTCACAGTTTGTGAGGGGAGGGCTGGGCACAGGCCCTCCCACCTAATCTGAAGCCCTTTTCTCTGCTGGCTGCCTGGCACCTCAGCCAGGGCAGCTCATTCACCACAAAAGGAATCTAAGGGACTGGGGGAAACTCCAGCAAGCCCAGTGCTTTTCCTACAGGCATGAGGGCTTATCCTGAAAGCTCAGGGTATCTTGTGAAGAAACCCTATGTTGTTTTAAAGAACAAATGAATTTTAAAGAATTTTTGGAATAAGCTGCCTATTTTGTGGCAGAACAAACCAAAACAGACCCTCCAACACAGTTGCTGTGAGGTTTCTGATCACAGATACTTCAGCAACTTTCCCAGGAGATATACCCTTCTTTATTTTTTAAAATACTTTATTTTTTTTTATTTTTGTGTAGATGAACTGGGGTGTAGGCCAGAGGTGGGGAGGGAGGGTGAGAGGACTCACCAGAGACAGAGTGGGAAGCAGGACAGGCAGAGGTAGGGAAATACACTGCTTAGGGGAGCAGTGGAAGAGATGTGAGAGGTCTGCAACACCATGTGGTTCAGCGCCCTGGCTGGGATCGAAACTGAGGCCATCGTGGTGACAGGGCTGAAATTTAACCCCTAGCCTCCAGGGAGGCCCTATACTCTTGAATTCATATTACAAAGGAGTGTCAAAACCAGGGGAGAAGTTATGGGTACTGGGACCTCAGGCCAGACTGTGTTCATGTCCTCTGTGGTCCTCAACATTCCCATGGAAGTCTGTGTGTGTGTGTGTGTGTTTGTGTGTGAACATTACTATACACACACACATACATATATATATATATATATATATAATGTTATATTTATAGAGAGAATATTGACAGGTTTTTTTTAAATACAGAAAATACCACCTACAATTGTTTTCATGTCTCAATTTCCTTTTTATTCCCATAGTTGGAGGACTTCATTTACCTGTGCATGACTGACTCAGCCAGAGTAGGGTGGCAGGGAAAGTCTCTGCAGCCCTGTCACCTGTGGGGCTACCTGTATATCAGGAAGTTCAGACGCCCTCTAGTGGTCACCTAGAAGATGTTTCAGAAGAAAAGCACCTGCTCATTTAGGGGCTTTTGAAAACTAGTCCGGAAACTCTTCAGTCTCTTCTTCTTTATAGGTGTCAGTTTGTCACTCAGATCCTTGTTTTGGCTTCTTCTAATTTAGTGTAATTTTTCCTCTTTTTTGTATGGCTAGTTGCATGGAATCTGCTGAAGGAAAGCGAATGATACAAAAATATGAAGATACGGTCTCATTGCTGGAAAAGTAAGCAGCTCTTGGGATTGTAATGTTCTGAAAATTGCATAGCCCCCACCATGCCTTTTGCAGTTCTGAGCTTGTGCATATTCCTCAGTGACTTTGAAATGTCACTCAGTGTTTCAGGTTATAACTACAATATTTGTGAGTACAGCGTTTCTGGGCTGCAAACACTGGGTCTCTGGGGGAATGCAGCTCTATTCTAGAATCCAGACACTTTTCCAGTGTAGTTTTGTTGGGAGCATGAACTTGGCAGAGCTAAGAGAAGTGAGGTACTCCTGTGGCACTCTGAGATCAGTGTCGTGGAAAATCACACCAGCTGCTCACTAAGCAGAAAGCAACAGTTCATGCTTTGCAAAGAGAAAAGTAGTTTTAAAAATACCTCCCAATTCCTTTCATGGAGAAAGCATAAGAATAAATTTTACATGTGTTCATACTTATTTCTGCTTTAAAGCTGCAGGAATCTTTTGGGGCTAGGTTTAATGCCCACACTGTTGTCAGATCTGATGTCACCACATCCCCCCAGGTGGGAAGCCTCTCAGTGCCTCCCATCATCTCAACGTGGTATTATAGTCATTCCTGACATTGCCTTTGCCTCCTCTCCAGCCTTGATCCTTACCCCTTCCTGCCTCTGGTGCGCTGTCTAATTCTCACTCCCAGAACACAGTCTGCTCTTTCTCATCTTTACCCTTTGTCAAAGCTGTTGTTTCTGCCACAAATGCCCCCTCATACCTCATTGTCCAAACTCTACTCATCATCTGAGTCTTAGTGAAGCATCACTTTCACCCTTTTTCCATGACATATTCCCTGGCATTCTCCTTGTCACCCCCTCCCACCCCCACCAAATTGTAGCAAATAGCACATAAAATGTAAAATAACACTCAATATAATAAAAACAGGACTTATATGATAAAAACATACTCTATAGAAAGACATTCCAGGGATGGGACCCTTCTTGCTGCTCAGGGTGCAGGCTGCCTCTGGAATGATAGCTGTAAAACAAACACTGAACACTATTTTTGCTTTTTGTCTCTTGTCCTAAAAATCCTCCTCTGACTTCTTTTGACTGGCAAAAACAGGTATTAATGTAGGTCTCTCATTGAAAGTGAAGTAACATAAGGTGAACTTTCAAAAAGCAGAGGGTACTATATATAGAGATGTATGTTATATGTGCTATTATATATATTCAGTTGATATATATTTTATACTTTTATTTATATAATTATGTATCTGGTTTACATATATATCTTCAGTCTATCATTGACAGACATTGGGAGTTGGAGGGTATCTATGAGGTGGTCATTGTCTCTGATCCTTGCAGGTATGAGACAAGACTTTATGAAAACTGGTGTCAGACTGTATCAGAGAAGTCACAGTACAACCTTTCTAGGTCGCTTCTGAAACGCGACCCAGAGACAAAGCAGATCACTGTCAACTTTAACCCACAGGTAAGTCAGGTTGACATCACTTCCTTTTAAGTCCCTGAAGAATTTTATTAAACTCTTGATCACAAAAGCAAAGAGACTTTTTATAAGAATATGTAAAAGCTCCCTGGGTTTTCTTTTTAAGAAGAACCTGTACTGCTATGTTTTCTTCAGTTGTCCATGATTGTCATATTCTTCTCCAGGGTCAGGTAATATATTTGCTTTGATTTTTCAAGACAGAAAATATTGTAAAATATCACTGATCATTTATTATCAAAGAGCCAATTCAGCCTGCACTGAATACACACTGCATGTGAAGGCCATTGACTAGACATGGGAGGGCCAACCAAGTGTAATACCTGGTTCTTGCTCTCAAGGAACCCATAAGCCACTTGGGAGCCAGAACTTCAACGTGCAAAAAAAAAAATTCTATCTTCAGAATTTAGGATATAATAAATCTCAAAGGAGAAGCTTTGGAAATAAGACTTTAGAGTAGAGATTGTCAACAGACATGACTTTGTCCTTCTGGAGATATTTTTGGTTGTCAAACATGGAGGGAGTGGTAATAGCAAATAATAGACAGATACCAGGTTTGCTGAGCTCCTATATGCACTGAACAACTCACCACAACAAAGAGATTTTTTGTCCAAAAATATCAGTAGTGCTGAGATGGTAGGATATAGAAACAATTCAAATGCCCCAAAATTGATGATGGATCAAGAAGATGTGGTATATATACAGAATAGAATATTATTCAGCAGTCAAAAAAGATAAACTCATGCTATTCACAGCAACTTGGATGGAGCTGGAAGGGATTATGTTCAGTAAAAAAAGTCAGAAGGAAAAAGAAAATTATCAGATAGTTTTACTTAAAGGAGGACTATAGGAGAAACAAAGGATCAGGAAAATTATAATAATAATACATAAATAAAAAACATTAGGGCCTCCCCGGTGGCGCAGCGGTTGAGCGCTGGGTTGCGAAGCTGCCGGCGACCTCTGCGGCACCGGTTCGATCCCCAGCTGCTCCCCGGCCACCAGAGGAGGGTCCCACATGGCGCGCAGACCTCTCCTGCCGCCCGCTGCTCCCCTCAGCAGTGTCCTTTGGTCCTTCTGCCTGCTCTGCTCCCCGCTCTGGCTCTGGTGAATTCTCTCACCCTCCCGCGCTTCTGACTGTACCCAGTGCATGTATAAACAAAACAAACAAACAAACAAATAAATAAATAAAAACATGCCTCTATAAATAAAAAAAAAAAATTAAAAAAAAAAAAAAAAAAACATTAGCAGGCAACTATAAATCAGAGACATTCTGCAGGGGAGGGGAGGGAGAGGGATCAAACCAGGGGTGGGAAGACCACAGGAAACTATGGTGATGGTGTATGGGTGAATTGGTGGTGGGAATTTTATGGGACTACACCTGAGAGGAGAAAGCAAATATTGTATAAAAATGAACAATGATGTAAAATCTATATAAAATAAATTAATTTAAAAAATCTTAGTGCTGAAGAAAAGGATAACTCCAAATTAGAGCATATCAGGAAATGCATCATTAGGCTAAAAAATATATTGACCACATTGAGCTAAGAGCTCAACCTATTTCTGTCTTGATAACATGTTCTCCAGGAATGCAGCACAGAAAGAACTGAACACGAAGCTGATAACATATTATTGTCTTCTGAGAAAACTGTAGTTTGAATAGAACTTCCATTTTGACTAGAATAAAAACCAACAAAGGGAGTTAAAGAATCCATTTCTGCACTTTGGCAAGACATGAGCCTGTCATTTAGCTCATTTAGCTCCTTGGAGTAATTTTATCAGCATTTGCTGCAAGCAGTATTGAATATTAAATGTTCAAAGAGATGAGCATCTGGATTACCAACTTGGCCAGTCTAGATGTTACCATTTCAGTATTTCAGTCCTCAGTTTTAGGCAGTCTTGAAGGTGAACCTCTACACTCCAAGGGTGAGGTCTCAATTTCCCAATGTGTAGCACATAGTAGACGCTTCACCAGTGTTTGTAAGTCAAAGAAGGGGAAGGAGAGAGGAAAGGAGTGAAAATAGAAAAAGAGAGAGGAGATAGGTACCTGAATTATAATATGTGTTGAGAGGAGACAACTACAAGAGGGCAAAGAAGAGTTGCCTTCTTGACTTTCGAGCTTCAAGGTGTGTAGCAAATGTTACATGGAGCCGGAATAAGAAATGCATGGGAGGAAAAATATATATGTATATTTATGTAAATTATTTATTTATTGTAATTTATTTTAAGTGACATTATCGGGCATGTAAATTATTTTCTGGTTTTATACCTCTGCACCTCTTTAATCCTCAGGTGTACCTTTTTATTTTTAACATTTTAACAGCTCTGAAAATGGCATATTTTTATAGTTTAAAGAAACACATTTTTCCTTCTTCCTTAGTTTTTTCCCCATCTTACAACTGGATAAAATATAGCATAAACAATGCCACAGTAAAGATCTTTAGTGATTATAGTATCCATTCTTGATTATTATTTGGAATAAATGCCTAAAAATGGAATTAGTGGACTAAAGTCTTTTGTAATTTGAGACTTTGCGTGCATGTAATCTACCCATTCTTCAGAGAATGGAGCTCAGTCATTCTCCAGGAGTAAGATATCATTCAGTCCTTCAAATCCTTTTCAACTTGTTGAACTAAAAAATATTTCATTTGCATTTACTCTACTATTACTAAAGTAGAACATTTTTCACATGCTCATTGACAATTTGTATTTTTACTATGAACTGCTTGTACATTTCCTGTGCCCATTTTCTGATGGGAGTCCCCTATTTCCTGTGAACTTGCTAGAATATTTGGGAAATATTTGTCAACTATTAAGAAATAAGCTACAAATTTTTTTTACCAGATTAAGTGTGTCATTTTATTATATGTATACTTTATGTACACATTATATGCAAGATAAATTTTATCTTTTATTTGTGGTTGCTTGGAATGACCATCTCTATCTCAATATGATATAAATAGTCCCACATTTTCTTTTAAATTTTGTTGCATTTTTTACATTAATTTTTTTTAATATCTACAGTTCATTTCCCTATCAAATGGTTAGCATTTATCTTAATCCTGAGTGGGGTTGACTGGGCAACAATGAACTGGTACAAAGCCATTAGAGGAAGATGTCAGGGGAGTTTTAATCCGGAGAAGAGGCATGGGTAAAGATGGGAGGAGAAATTGTGACTTGGTATCTGTTTTCTCATCCACCCTATACACATTAGTCCTTACAGTTTCAAATATAAACATAATAAACGAGAGGGGATGAGGGGAGCACTTAGAACCCTCTTGGAGTCCTCTGTTGTTTCACTGGGCCATATCTGCTTGACTTTTCATTTCTGCGGTTGCCTCTAAACTTAGGGGCCCACAAAGTTTCGAAGAGGCTTGAGTGATTTCCATTTCCTCACTACCTAGTATGTTAAAACAAAAAGCAATACAAGCACAGGCTTACAGAGATTATGAGATATTTAAAATAATTTTGTTTGGTAATTAAAGTTGCATGATGAGCATCTCCTCTCAATCTTTCCAGTGTCTCCTTGACTATGTGAAGCCAAGTCTACTTGAATTCATTTGGAGGAAATTTGACCATACATAGAGGTCCAAAGTTGAAACTGATCATGCATGTGGGTGGCCCAGGCCAGGTCACCACCCTTCACTGGGAACTGGCTTCATCAGCCACATACTCCAAAGGATCAAGGCAGAGCCCTTCCCTGCTATCACCGGTGTTTCTTCTCTCGGTTTTCTCTCTTCCTGCTCTTTGTGATTTACAGATTCAGTAAACATTATTGTGTTCTGAGTCATATACCTTTTGCCTAACATTCAATTTCCCTTCCTGGTGAATAGATTTAAGGAACTGGTGGGAGCAGAAGTTAAGAAGGAACCCAGAAGACCCCTGGGTTCCATTCCTCCATCCACATTGCAGCTATTTACTGCCACTAGGCTATAGCCTCCTATGTTGACTCTTTTCTCCAGTTGATTTCAGTGTTGAAAGAAATGAGTTATCTTGAACCCAGGCAGATGAAGCACATCCCTGAAACAGCAGCAGCCATGTTCTCCTCCAGGGAATTCTATCGGCAGCTTGTGGCTAATTTGGAATTGATGGCAAATTGGTACAACAAGATTATGAAAACTCTGCTGGAGGTGGAATTTCCATTAGTGGAGGAAGAGCTGAAAAACATTGATTTCTGCCTGAGAGCAGCAGAGGAGACTATGAACTGGAAAACAGAAGGTAACAGGAAGACGGGGGCAAAGGGTGGTAGCTAAGAGTCTAAATAAAGTAAGTAGAACCTCAAATTACTCCCCTGTAATCTCAATTGGGTTTGAAATACAAGCCTACCTTCTCCTTAGACATATATCTAAAGTAGAGAAGCCAAGGAGGGCTGGTATTCTATCTGCATTCTCTTTGGATATAACCGGTAGATTTAGAAATATTTCTTGCCATGTACTTCAGGGGCTCAGGGACTGTATGACCTGTCACAGTCTCCAGCACATATTGGGCACTCTGCAAATGAGCCTTTTTCTATATTATCATTGTTACTTAATTTTCTCAACTAGACTGTGAACATCTTAAATGAGAGAGCTATGAGTTTCTCTGTACCAAGTTTTTTATATTTGGTAGGCAAGCCTTACCTCATTCTCTTCCCCCATAATCAGGGTTGTGGTAAGAAAATACTTTTTGCTATAATTAGGTAGGAAAATTCTCTCATGATAGTGAAGTAAACTATGCAGGAAAGACTAATAAAACCCATAATTTTAAATCCTTGTATTTTATAACAACTAGATCTTTAGTTATACCTCTATAAACTATTTCTATTATTTATATCTCTTTTGTGGAGCAGGCATTTGGGATTATGTCATTAAAATTACCAATGATATTCATGATCTCGAACAAAGAATTCAGAGAACTAAAGACAACGTGGAAGAGATTCAAAATATCATGACAACATGGGTGTCTCCAATATTTAAGAGAAAAGATGGAAAAAAGGAATGCCTTCTTTCCATGGAAGATCAGCATGATAGGATGGAAAAATACTACAATCTCATTAAAGAATCTGGTCTTAAGATCCATGCCCTTGTTCAGGTAATAACCAAACACTCAGACGCACATGCCATGAGTATAGGGAAAGCAGCAAGAAGTGTTTTTGGATACAAGAAGTGATTTGGAAATAAGAACAATCAATAGATGTTGCATCTTCTGCAATCAGGGATAGAAGTTTATACAGCTAGCAAAATAACTAAAGCTAATACCTAAGGGGAGTGAAAAGTCACATTCCAGTTTTAGTGTGTCAAAATTAATACTATCTAAATAATGACAACTCTTAGTTGTTACGTGGCTTAAGGTCTACACCACATCTTCATGGGATGGAAGGAGATGCCAAGGACAGAATCTAAATTATCTACTATATTAATGACCCCAACTTGCCCACACACACTAGTGTGTGGTTCTCCAGTATCATCCTCATAACCTAGCTTTACAGTGTCTGAAAGATAAAAGATTACCAGGGTAATCTTAACTGCATTTGATAAAGAGAATAAAAAATGAAGATCATTGCCCTTCATGCAGTAAGTCTCTCCTCTGCATCGTGATTAGGATAACCTCATGTCCTGTCATGAAAGACTGAACAATGGAGAAGAGCTATACAGACTACCAGCTCTGACCCTACTGAAGTAGTCATAGGACTCTTCTGACAGTCTGATCTCATGAACAAAGTCAATAACAAATCCCAGTTGTTATCTTTGGGTTATCTATGGGTTAAAGCACAATAAAATGATGAACCTTAAGCTCTAATGATGACCAGTAAAAGGGATAATTGCCATAATTGTGACTTTGAAAGATAGAGTCCCTCAACTTGATATATTTTTAACCTCTTCTGGCCATATGTCCAGTAATTCAGGAAACATAGTGTGGATTCCCAGACATAATTCTTTTAATCCACCTTTTGTCCAACTATCCATTTATTTACTCATCTATCCACCTAGTGTCTATCCATTAGCTATATTTCCAAAATTCTCCTAGGCACTATATTGAATATCAAGAAAATGCAAGATAGAGATCCTGCCTTTGAGTGGAAGAAAATCAAAGACAAACTCCAGAAAATACTTAAGATTTGAAAAGTTTGTATGTCTGTATGTAATATGTGCTGAATTAATTTTCATTTACTAGGCAATATAGGGTTTGAGTTTATTGCTCTACATATAAATATATGTGCACTGGACAACATGTTTTTTATTCCATTTTTTAATAATGTTCTATAAGATCAATTATTTCAAACTTGTTGATAGCATAGTTCAGATCTTCTATGACTATTTTTGGCTTTTATCTATTTGTTCTACCAATGACTGGATAAAATCTCCACCTATGATTTTGGATTTGCATATTTCTTTAGTTCTGTCAGATCATTTTTTTAATCAAATAATTGAAGCTCTGTTTGTGGGTGCAAGTACATCTATAATTATAATTTCCTGATAAATGAACAATTATATATTTATGAAAGTCCCTTTTTTTCTAATAATACTCCTTTATCTTGAAATCTGTTTTTGATGTAATATAACTTTTCTTTACAGACTCCTTCTTCCTACATTTTTGCATTATCCCTCTTTTCACACCCCTTTAGATTCAGCCTATTTCTTTGAATTCAAATTTGCTCCCTTATATATAGCATATGTAGAATCATACTTTTTAAAAATCTAGCAACTCTGCCTATTAATTGGAATGTTTAGAATATTTACATTTAGTGTAACTATTGATATCATTGGATTTAGCTTTTCTATTTTGCTGTTTGTTTTCTATTTTCCTCATATCTTTTTTGTTCTATTCCTCCCTTCCCACCTGTTTGGTGATATATTGTATATTTTTTAGTATTCTATTTAAATTTTTAATTGATATTTCACCTTTACTTTATTTGCATTACATTTTTAGTGAGTTGTTCTAGGTTTTAGATTTTTTTTTAAGATTTATTTACTTATTTATGTAAGAGCTGGGTACAGGCCAGAGGTGTCAGGGGTGAAAGGATTCACCAGAGACAGAGTGGAGAACAGAACAGGCAGATTGACTGAAGTACACTGCTGAGGGGAGCAGCGGGTGAGACAGGAGAGGTCTGCTGCACCATGTGGGGATCAAACTCTTCTGCAGTGGCTGCGGCTAGCTTCATAGGTTGCGCCTTAACCCCTTGCACCACCAAAAGGCCCTAGGTTTTAGATCTTGAACTAGTCACATTGTCCTTAATGTTATCTCATGGAATATAGGAACTCAGTAACAATATGATTCAATTCAATCACCTTTTAGCTTTCGCACTATTAGTATGTGTGTGAGCGTGTGTATGTATGTGTATAAAATAACCCCCAAAATAGAGTGTAATTTTTATTGCTGTAAAAATGTCATAAAAATACTTATAGTACATTACATCTACCCACATATTCACAAGATCCAGTGTTATTATTTCTTTCTACAGAACTGAGTTATCATCTACAGCCACTCTTCAGCCTGAAGAACTTCCTTTAGTATTTCTGTAGTTCAAGTCAGCTAATGACACATTCTCTCAGTTTTTCAATTTGTTTATATGAAAATGTCCTTATTTCACCTTAGGTTTTGAAGGATAGTTTCACTGGGTATATATTTCTGTGTAGACAGTTTTATTTTTCTTTCAGAAGTCATTTCATTGTCTTTTATTATGTTTCTGATGATTAGTCAGCCATAATTTGTGTCTTTGTTCTTCTATCTGTGATGTATTATTTATCTTAGGATGTTTTTAATAGATTCTTTCATAATCTCTGTATTTGTTTCCATTTGACTATCATGTGCCTAAGTGGGTTTTCTTTGTATTTATCCTGCTTGAAGTTTGTGACCTTCTTAATTCTGGTTTTCATGAAATTTAGGAATTTTTTAATTAAATTATGGCATTCTTGTGTCATAATTACAGTATCTGCTTTATTTTCTGAGTCTCCTTTTTAATACAACAGAAATTCCTTTTTCTCTTAGCTGAAATAGGAAAAAGGAACAGGTATTTTAATTATTATGGCAGCTCTTTTTCTGAATCTGTTCTTAGTGATTGTTTTCTCTCCTGGTAAATTTCACATTTTCTCATTTCTTTACTTGTCTAGTGATTTTTATTATGTTCTAGTCATGTGAAATGCCTCTTTATTACAATATGAGTGTTATTTTCTTTAGAGAGCTTGTGGCTTTGATTTGGCAGGCAATTAACTGAAAGCTAGGTCCGCTTGATCCTGTGGAAATTCCATTTTAAGCTTTGTTTGGGAGATTCTAAATAGGTCTTAGCTGCAATCCTAAAGCATAGTATTTCTGGAGTCTCACCTGAATTCCTAGGTTAACTGAAAGTTCCTTTCATTATTTATGATAGAAAATGACATCTTACAGCACTGTTTGACCTACATAATTTTCATTCAGTTTGGTGGCCTCCGTAAATCTTCTCTGCCAAACCTTACAGTCTTGCCATAAATATGTATGGCTTAATACTCAGTCAAAGATTCAAGAGGACTCAGTTGCCCCACACCTAAGGAAGGATGTTGTGATTAAGGTCCACTTCCCTATGCCATTATTTGAAAAGTGCCTCTAGGTAGAAAATCAACTGGATATGAATCTTTGGTTCCTTTCTCTTAAGAATCATATGCCTGCCCTTTCTTTTATCCACTTGCCCAAAACAACTGTTTCTTGCATTGTATCCAGTTCTATTATTGTCTGTATAAGAAGGGCAAAGTCAATTTCATTCCTCATTATGATAGTATCAGAAATGTAAGCTATTTCTTTATAGTTCACAGAAAATTCTAACATGTTTGCTTCTTAGACCATTAGATTTGAGGTAGATAAGTAAATGGTACAGAAAATTATATTGATGATAATGTGACAATAGAGAGGAATAAGATTATTAGACAAAGCAGTCATAAAAACTATTTTTTTTTAATTTAGAAATAGACAAACATATACTGCTTAATACCTGAGAGCAATTCTGTATTGTCATTGTATTATAATTTGCATGATGATGGGCTTTAATTAATTAATCATATCTTAAATCTACTTAGGAAGTGCTAATGCACTTAAAAGTTTTGTCACTTAAAGGTAAGATCATGTGATTTTTTTTAATCCAAGAGAAATTACAACACCGCAGTGTTTCCTAAAGGGATGTGAGCCACCTTGAAAATGTACTTCTGCAAAGTATTTATTACTTTCATCAACAAAAAGTCAACAATAGCAAGGTGACCACAGAACTGAGACATACAGCAAAGAAGGGGCTAGGAAGGGGGCCACAAAACAGGAGGAGAAGGAGAAACACAAGGGAATATGGTGATGGTTCATGGGTGATACAGTGGCAGGAGAACTATGAGTACTACAATGATACAATTATATAAGACAAAAATTTAATTAATAAAAAAGTATTTAGTGCTTTCTCTGAAGAGATAAGATAGAGGGTTACTATATTTTCCATACTATCAGATCACAACAGTATCATGTAAAAGAGAGAAGTGGGGAGACAGGGAAGGAGAGAGAAAGACAGAGAGAGAGAGAGAGAGAGAGAGAGAGAGAGAGAAGGATGAAGGATAAGAGCATGGACATTTGTTTTCTAAATCATTCAGATGAGAAAGGTTTATATTTAATATTAATAATCAATAACAAATCACTCCCACTCATTTCTAAGCATTGTCTAGGAAATGCTTCACTTGTTTGAGACCAAAATTTTTATAAGCCTTGAATCATAATGTCCTTTACCCTTAGTATTCCCTCCTCTTCTTTCCTAACTTCTGCTGAGGCAGCTTCTTCCATACTATGACTGTCAGCATTTATGAAGCATACACTATATTCATCAATAGTCCTCTTGAGAAGGTAGCCTGACCCTGTCCTCCTTTCTCACAGTCAGGATGAGACAACATATTCCCTTCATGGATTAACTTTGTAGTCTTTTAATCAGTGGTCACACCCATTTGACAGAATGGATTTGATGCATGTGTAATAGCAAGTATTTCAAATTAATGCTTATTTCCTCCATGTGTTGCTTTTATTGCCGTCAATGAGCATTTCTTTAGTTCTTCCATGTTATTAAACATATTTCATATATGTTCTTCTTTATTTTGTAGGAAAACCTGTGTCTGTTTTCAGCAGACCCAGCCTCCAATATCTGGAAGACTTATGTTAATTACATTGATGATATGTTGCTGGATGGATTCTTTCTTGCCATTGAGTGCTCCCTCAAGTACCTCCTGGAAAATACTGGTAGTTACTGGCTTAGAGATGTGGAATAAATTATTACTGGAAAGATAACAGTAATATCATCTGCTAAATTATACTGAAGTACAATTGAGTGTTCTATGACTTTGCCCAAATGTTGTGGCCATATTCAATTTGTGAATTATATACAATAAGATAGCAAAAGTACTGACTTTGTAAATTGTTCTAAGAGATGGAACTTCCATATCTTTAAAACTCATGCTCTAAGATAATGAAGCCCATAGCAAAGCAAAAACATTAAAAACTAATTCAATCTAAATCAAGCTTCAGTGAGAGGAGTGACTAAGTTGGAGCAGTGAAATAATAGTTACTAATGATGACTTCATCTGGATTGACACGTGGGAATGGGAGGGGGACAGTCTGTGCTTCAAGCTTCATGTAATTCATCTCTGCAGTCTTTTGAGAATATGGGGAGGCTGTAAATAGCCAGGTTAAGTATAAGAAATACAAGTTTTCCTGTGTGAAAGAGTCAGATAAGAAGCTGGAGATATGGTTGCTGTCAGAAGGAGAAGTAATGTTAAGAAAGTAATGGGCAGTCTTTGAAACTGTTGAAAAAGACTGTTAAAGGCTTTATCATAGATAAACTGGCCTATGGTTTTGAACAGAGTCAAAAATATAATAGGGGCTAACTTTGGTTAGTAAGTGATGACATGGAAAAAAGACAGAAGGTTCAGGGCTAAAGTTGAATTAAATCTTCACAATCTGGTTGAATCTGAGATGATTTGAGCAAGGATTATATCAAAAAATTAGTCAAACTAGGGAAGCAGAAGTAAATATTTTGAAGACGAAGAATGAAGGTGAGATCAGAGTTGAAGACAATGATTTCAACCTAAGGAAAAAAAAAAAACAAATGGAGAATTAAAATAGGTAGGCCAGCATCAGCGCCCAGATAGGCAACACATTTAAGAGAGTGCATGCAGAATACAGAGAGGAAGGGCACAATACTGGATGGTAATTCAGACAGGCAAATTTCTGACAGTCTTGGTAGGAGGAGTAAGTAACTGAGATTAGAGACATGATCTCTGCTTGCAGGCAGGAAGGGTATCCTAAGTCAAGGAGATCTAGCAACAGGATACAGGGGTTCAGCATTGTCAACAAGGTGGGAGATCATCTTCTAGAACCTGGAGACAAGTAACCAGTGAAGTATGGAGCACAGGCACTGAGACTGAATAACTGCTTCTTAGGGAGCAGGCCCTATAGCATTTACCTTAGTGAACTGACTAAACCTCCTCTGATGTCAGTGGCTGAAGGGTTCTCATCCCTAGAAGCTCCAGGAAGATACCCAGCTGCACTTGAGGAGAGGCCCATCATGAGAGAGGGATCTTGACTTCAGTGTCTCCACCCTTGGCCAGTAGCTATCCAGCTCTCCGGATGTGGATTGTCTGATGTGTCACTTGTCCTCCTCTTGTGAAAAGGAGAAGATGGGAGCAATAGGATGAAGAGAAGGCACAGTAGTGTTTCTTCAAGATTGCCAATGTTACTTTCCCTACCTGGAAATGGGAGGAAAAGGGAACATATTTTTTTCACACTGTAGCAGCTCCCTAAGCTGAAAATCTATTGGCAAAATTTAAAAGGCACTGCTTCTCTAAAAGCAGGTAAAGGAGTCTGAAAAGCATAGCCTCTGAGAAGAAAAAAATCACTCTGACCCTTTGCAATAGCTCAGTGTGTCCACTTCATGTTCTCTGATCCACCCTTACCATTTTCACTTTCTTGTGCTGTCAAGTCAGTACAATTTCCATGGCTTGGGCTGGCCCCCAGTCATCTCTCAGAGTCCAAACTCTCTCCAGTTTAAGTGCAACCCACTCTATTTCACACCTGGCTGCAAAGTAGAACTGGGAAATGCTACATGCCCATTTATCACCATTTCTGTGAAGAAGGTGGATAATGGAGATTTCAATGAGTAGACTCTACCACCCATGGTATCCAAAGTGTCCATCACCTTCTTTAAAATGATTTACTTGTACCAAGGTTGTGTCACTTGTACCAAGGTTGTGGACTATATATTAATATACAGTCTGGCTTGTATACTAATGATGTTGGCATGGCATCTTGTATTGGCATTAGTTTCTCATGTCAGCCCACGGGGCACAAATGTCATATATTAAGGTAGTCTTGATAAGTCCTCTAAACCCTGTAAATTTTATGCAACCTGATGTATTAAATTATAAATATCTAATGCATATAGTAATATAGACTATATTGTGAGTATACAAAGCATTATATTATAGTTTTTTTTTTTAATTTCGTTATGGTAGTGTAGTTACTGTTCTATTGGTAAACTCTCATTCCCTTAAGATAAATATGTATTTTATGGGATACTCTTGAATCCAATAATGCAAATTTATCTTGTCTACAGTTTTGAAAGCAAGTCCCTATTTTCAGGATCCCAGGTTTTTTGTTAAGGTGAATGGCTAAGCTGTAGTAACAAAACTATCAATAATATGGCTTAAAGGACCAAGATGTCTATCCCCCAAGTACTAGTCCAATGTGAGTGCACCAGGATAGTGGGTAGGTTCCTTCCATCCTGTGGTTCCATTCTCTAAGGCCTTATCTTCATTTCTGTGGTTGAAACTCATGCAGGCACTAGTGGGAGGGGAGGGTGGAGAAAGATTGCATAAAAAAGGCTCATCTGCTGTCTCAGGTACTCAGCCCCAAGATGGCACCCATCCCTTCTTCCTACACTCCAACAGTGAGGGAATCATGTTTTCACACTGGCTGCAAAGTAGCGCTGGGAAATGCTGCATGCCCGTTAGTAACCATTTCTGTGAAGAAGGGGGATAATGGATTTCAATGAGTAGGCCCCACCACCCATGGTATCCAGACATAATAGCATCCTAAATATTGCTACAATCATCTGTACTAGTACTCATGTTTTTTTTTTCTTTAATATGACTCACTTTTTAAATTAAAAAATAATCACCAAAATTTTTTCTCAGTCAAAAAGATATATCAAATTAAGTGGTTATTGATAAAAGTTTAAGCATTTATCTTGTATTTGAAACATCTTGCTTCATGTTTTATTTTATTTTTTTTAAATAATAAATTTTATTTTTATATTCCCCCATACAATTGCAAACGCCCCATTCTGACCCCAATCCTACCCTCCCGCCCCCCACCCCCCAAAAACTGTCTCTGGTTCATAGTTTTTTGTTGATTTTGATTTTCACTTTCTTATATTCATTTTCCTGGTCCCTTATTTAAGTTTTCTAGATTCCTGCTATGAGTGAGACCATCCGGTATTTTTCTTTTTCTTTTTGGCTTATTTCGCTGAGCATGATCCCTTCCAGCGCCATCCATGTTGCTGCAAATTGCATGTGTTTATCTTTTTTGAATGCTGAGTAATATTCCATGGTGTATATGTACCACATCTTCTTGATCCAGTCATCTACTTTTGGGCATTTGGGTTGTTTCCAAAGCTTAGCTATTGTAAACAGTGCTGCTATAAACATAGGGGTGCAGGTGTTCTTTGGAATTGATGTTTCTGTGTCCTTTGGGTAAATACCTAGGAGTGGAATTGCTGGATCATATAGAAGCTCTATGTTTAGTAGGTCCAGAAATCTCCACACAGCTCTCCATAGTGGTTGGACCAGTTTGCACTCCCACCAACAGTGCAGAAGAGTTCCTTTTTCTCCACACCCTCGCCAACATTTGTTGTTGTTAGTTTTTTTTAATATGTGCCATTCTCGCTGGTGTGAGATGGTATCTCATGGTAGTTTTGATTTGCATTTCCCTGATTACAAGTGATGTTGAACATTTTTTCATATGTCTGTTGGCCATTTGCATTTCCTCTTCAGAGAAGTTTCTTTTTAGCTCTTCTGCCCATTTTTTGACTGGATTATTTTCTTTGTTGTTGCTGAGTCTCATCAGCTCTTTGCAGATTTTTGTGATCAGTCCTTTATCATTAGTGTTGGGTGCAAAAATGTTCTCCCAGTTGGTGGGGTTTCTCTTTGTTTTTGTTATTGTCTCTTTTGCTGTGCAGAAGCTCTTTAATTTGATGTAGTCCCAGCTGTTTATCTTTGCCTTCATTATCACTGCTTTGGGTGATGTATCTGTAAAGATGTCTTTGATGTGCAAATCCCGTAGTGTTTCGCCTATATTTCCTTCTATGTATTTTATGGTTTCAGGTCTTATGTCTAGTTCTTTAATCCATTTTGAGTTGATTTTTGTGTATGGTGTGAGGTAGTGGTCAAGCTTCATTCTTTTGCATGTAGTGACCCAGTTTACCCAGCACCATTTATTGAACAAACTTTCTTTGCTCCAATGCATAGTCTTTGCTCCTTTGTCAAAGATTAGTTGACCATAAATCTGTGGGTTTATTTCTGGATTTTCTATTCGATTCCATTGGTCTGTATGTCTGTTCTTTTTCCAATACCATGCAGTTTTGATGATTATGGCTTTGTAGTATAGTTTGAAGTCTGGGAGTGTGATGCCTCCATTTCCTTCTTTTTTTTTCAGTAGAGCTTTGGCTATTCGGGTTTTTGGTGATTCCATATGAATTTCATCAATAATTGTTCTATTTCTTTGAAGAATGCCATTGAGATTTTGATTGGAATAGCATTGAATCTGTATATTGCTTTTGGTAGGATGGCCATTTTAATAATGTTTATTCTTCCAATCCGTGAGCAGGGGATGATGTCTTTCCATTTCTTTGTGTCTTCTTCTATTTCTTTTAACAGTGTTTTATAGATTTCTTTGTATAGGTCCTTTACCTCTTTTGTTAGATTTATTCCCAAATATTTGATTTTTTTTGTTTCGATAATAAAAGGGATGGTTTTTTTGATTTCTTCTTCTTCAGATTTGTTGTTTGTGTATAGGAAGGCTACTGACTTTTGCGTGTTGATTTTGTATCCTGCCACTTTACTGAATTGATTGATGAGTTGAATTAGTTTTTCTGTGGAGATTTTGGGGTTCTCTAAGTATATTATCATATCATCTGCAAATAGTGATAGTTTGACTTCTTCTTTTCCTATTTGGATTCCTTGGATGTCTTTCTCTTGTCTTATTGCTCTGGCTAGGACTTCTTTTATTATATTGAAAAGCAGTGGTGAGAGTGGACATCCTTGTCTTGTTCCAGATCTTAATGGAATTGCTTTCAGCTTTTCACCATTGAGAATGATACTGGCTGTTGGCTTGTCATAGATGGCCTTTATGATGTTGAGGTATTTTCCTTGTATCCCAAGAATTTCAAGGGCTTTTATCATGAATGGGTGTTGCACTTTGTTGAAAGCTTTCTCAGCATCTATTGATATTATCATATGGTTTTTATATTTCTTTTTGTTGATGTGTTGCATAACGTTGATTGATTTTCGGATGTTAAACCATCCTTGTGTCCCTGGAATGAATCCTACTTGGTCGTGGTGAATTATCTTATGGATACATTGTTGGATTCTGATAGCTAAAATTTTATTGAGGATTTTTGCATCAGTGTTCATTAGGGAGATTGGCCTGTATTTTTCCTTTTTTGTGTTGTCCTTATTCGGTTTTGGTATTAGTGTAATATTGGCTTCATAGAACGTGTTTGGTATTGTCCCTTCCTTCTCAATTTTTTGGAAGAGTTTGTGAAGGATAGGCACTAATTCGTCTCTGAATGTTTGGTAGAATTCATTTGTAAATCCATCAGGTCCTGGGCTTTTGTTTTTGGGGAGGTTTTTGATTACCATTTCAATTTCACTAATTGTAATTGGCCTGTTTAGGTGTTCTATTTCTTCTTTATCTAGCTTTGGGTGATTGTAGAGTTGTAGGAATTTGTCCATCTCCTCTAGATTGTTGAACTTGTTTCCATATAACTGTTCATAGTAGTTACTGATTATTCTTTTGATTTCTGCTGTGTCCGTTGTGATTTCTCCTCTTTCATTTATGATCCTGTGTATTTGTGCTTTCTCCCTTTTTTCCTTTGTGAGCCTGGCTAGGGGTTTGTCTATTTTATTTATTTTTTCAAAGAACCAACTCTTGGTTTCATTGATCTTTTGGATTGTTTTTTTAGTTTCAATTTCATTTATTTCTGCTTTGGTTTTTATTATTTCTTTTCTTCTACTGGTTTTGGGGTTTTTTGTTGTTCTTTTTCTAGATCTTTGAGCTTCGAGATTAGGTTGTTTCTTTGCGTTCTTTCTTGTTTCTTGATGTGAGCTTCTATTGCTATATATTTTCCTCTTATTACTGCTTTTGCTGCATCCCATACATTTAGGATATTGGTGTCCTCCTTGTCATTCAATTCAAAGAATTTTTTAATTTCTTCTTTGATCTCCTCGTTAGTCCAGTGGTCTTCCAGTAGTGTGGTTTTTAATCTCCATGAGGTAGGATAGTTCCTTGCCTTCTTTTTATGATTTATTTCTAGTTTGATGCCTTCGTGGTCAGAAAAGATGGTTGGTATGATTTCAATCTTGGTGTATCTGTTGATATTTGTCTTGTGCCCCAGTATGTGATCGATCCTGGAGAATGATCCGTGTGCGCTTGAGAAAAATGTGTACTCCGATTTTTTTGGGTTTAGTGTTCTATAGATGTCTGTTAAGCCCAAATGCTCTAGGTCCTTATTTAGAGCTTTAGTTTCTTTACTTATTTTTTGTCTTGTTGATCTATCCATTGTTGATAGTTGTGTGTTGAAGTCTCCCACTACGTATGTGTTTTCTCTGATGTCTGTTTTCAGAGAGGACAACAGTTGTCTGATACATTTTGGTGCTCTTTCGTTTGGTGAGTATATGTTAATGAGTGTTATTTCTTCTTGAAGTATTGTCCCCTTGATCATAATGTAGTGACCATTGGGGTCTCTTTTTATTTTTTTGAGTTTGAAGTCTGTTTTATCTGATATAAGTATAGCTGTTCCTGCTTTCTTTTTTGGCCCATTTGCTTGTAGGATTGTTTTCCATCCTTTGACTTTGAGCCTATTTTTATCTTTTGTAGCTAAATGTGTTTCCTGGAGACAGCAAAAGGTTGGGTTTTGTTTCTTAATCCAGGCTGCAACTCTGTGTCTTTTTATTGAAGAGTTTAGTCCATTTACATTTAGAGTTAATATTGATATGTTAGCATCTGTATTTGCCATTGTGTTTGTCTTTCCTTTGATTTTATTTATTTATTCTTTTAATAACTTTTTTTTTTTTTGGTCTTCTTTCGTTGTTATTTGTCCCTCTGAGGTTCTGGCTTTAGGACTCCTTCTAGTATTTTTTGGAGTGGGGGTTTATTCGTAATGAAATTCCGGAGTTTCTCTTTGTCTGGGAAGGTCCATATTCTTTCTTCATGGAGGAAAGAGAGCTTTGCGGGATAGAGTATTCTTGGTTGGCATCTGTTTTCTTGGAGTCTGTTGACTATGTCCCTCCACTCTCTCCTTGCCCGTAGTGTTTCTTCAGAGAAGTCTGATGTCAGCCTGATTGATTTTCCTTTGAATGTTATCTGTTTCTTCCCTCTTGTCAGCTTCATTATTTTTTCCTTGTCCTGGATTCTTGGGAGCTTTACTATTATGTGTCTTGCTGTGTTTTTCCTTTCGTCGTGGAAGTTTGGTGTTCTTCTTGCTTCTTGTATATCAATTTTCAGCTCCTTCTTCGCATTTGGGAAGTTCTCTTCAATTATCTCCTGGAATATTTTCTCTGTTCCTACATCTCTCTCCTCTCCTTCTGGAATTCCTATAACTCTTATATTTCCTTTCCTCATGGAGTCAGATAGTTCCCGAAGTCTTTCTTTATTCTTTTTCCTTTGTACTTCTCTTTCCTTTTCTGTTTTGGTTCTTTTTATTTCTGTGTCTTCAAGAGTACTTATTCGTTCTTCCATTTCATCTATTCTGCTTTCATTGCTTTTCCCAGAGTTCTTTAGTTCCTCCATTAATTCTTTGATCTCCTGCATTTCTTTTACTTCCCTCTTTAGGGACTCAATTTCATTCTTCTGACCATTGTTTTCCCTCTTTAGGGACTCAATTTCCTTCTTCTGATCTATCACTTTTTTAATCATGGCAATTTTAAATTCTCTTTCTGGAAGGCTCAGAAGTTCTTCCAAGTTGCTGTTGTTGCAATCTGGGGAGTGGTTTTCTTTTTGTGGTGTGCTTCTTTCCTGAGGAGTTGTTAGGTTGCGTGTGGTTCTTCTACTCCCTACTGTCTGTTTTCTAATTTGTCGTATGCATTGGGACACTGTGTTGCTCGGACTGGCTGGCATCTTGGGTGAACTTCTCCGCTCCCCTCTGGCTCCTCCAGGAGCCATCTCTGGCTTCTGGGGGAGCTTTCTGCTGGTTTTAGGCAGTTTTTACTGAAGAAATGTCCCTGTTCTCAAATGGCGAAGCGGGATGCAGTCCCTGCGCCTCCGGTTTCAGGCACACTCTTCTGCGCACCCGGTCTGCCCCGGACGTGGGTGCCTGCTCCCTCTGTGGGCTCAGACTGCTGGTCAGAAGGGGCCTGGCGTGGGCTAACTTCCCAGCTGGCCACTGGGTCCTCCAGAAGCCTTCTGCCCTTTTCAAGCAGTCTTAAGAAATTTCCTGTTCTATGGGGTGTTAGTGACTTTTTTTTTCTGGTCGCTAGGTGGAGCCAGAGATCTCTCCTATTGTCCTTGGGGGGCTGTTTTTCGCCTCCCCCCACCCCGTGGGACAGGGAACAGAGCGGGAATGGTAGGGTAAACCTCAACAGCTTTGGGGTGCTGTGTCTGCCTTGTGCCCCACCGTCGTGGAGAACCCACGCCCCGAATTTTCGTGCCCCGGGTCTCAGTTCAAAGCCCTCAGTTCCAGGACGCGGGCTGTAGCCCAGTTCAGTGGTGCGGGAATGGCGCCTTTTGCACCCCGCTCCCGTGCCTGGGAACCTGGTTCCTGCTTACTCAGTGAGGGACTTTCACCTCAGTGAGGGCCTCTGCGCGTCTCCCCGCAAGCCTAGGTCGCAGGCGCGGGGACCTGGGCAGCCGCAATCCAGGTCTGCATTTGCTTTTTTTTTTTTTTTTTTTTTTTTTTTTTTTTTTTTGCATTTGCTTTTCAAGCGCGCCAAGCGCGCCGCTTTTCCGCACAAGCTTACCGGCCGGCCGGGGCTGTGTGCGCGTCTCCCGGGGTCTTTGTTCTTCTCTAATGGCGCCCGGAGCCATTCGCTCACTGCCGCGGCGAATCCTGCAGGGTTCTCCACAGCTCCCGTTCACGGGGTGTGGTGGCTGCAATAGTTCCTTTCCACTCACAGTCCCGCTTGCTGCGTCGTTTGTTCTTGTTGATCGTTTTGGTTTGTTGTTTTCCTCCTCTCTGCCGGTCGGAGAGTGCCGCCTCTGTGGGTGGGGGAGGGGAGCAGGGTTCTAATGTTTTATTTTTATTTTAAATTTACAATGGCAAATTTAGTCTAGCAAGTAATCAGGGATTTATTAATTGTTTATACTGTTTTAAAAATGTTTATCACTACAGGACTACAGAATTAAAATAAGCTTTTTTTTGTGGGAAAGCACAAGATTGTAATCTCTTTGCTTTTCATGTCCACCCCATGGCACCATCGGACTGGAAGACGCCCATCCCCCTAGTGGCTATTAATGGAATTGCAGAATTTTATGCTTAGGAACAAATCAGCTGCTCCAGAAATTGACTTTGAAAATGAACTTCTTCTTCCCCACCCCCACACCCCCCAGGAAGCATTTGGGAATATGGAAGAGGACTGACTTCCCTGAGCACAAGAAGAGTAAATGTTCTGTCATACTCAGGACAGCCTTGCATAAGAATTGACCTATTCAAAATGTCAATGGTTTCCCAATTGATAAACACTATAGCACCATCACCCTTACCTTTTCTAGGGGATTAGCAAAATTTACATTTCCATTGTCCTAAACATGAATGGCTTATCTAATGGAAAGAGATGCTCTGGGTACTTTTAAAAAGTATTGTACTTTACCCATTTTGTTTTGTTTGTTTTCCTTGATTTTCAGAATGTAAAGCAGGAATCACCCCAATCTTTGAAGCACAGCTGAGTTTAGCAATCCCAGAATTAGTTTTCTCTCCATCTTTGGAGTCTGGAGTGAAGGGTGGCTTCTATGACATTGTTGAGGGTCTTGTCACCAGCATTTTTGGAATATCATCTTTGGTGCCACGACTTTCCTCACAAAATGGCTCTCCCCACTATCAGGTATTGGACTTACAGCCAACCTTCCTCCAACAAAATCTGGAACTTCTTGCAAAGTACTAATGTCAACTGTATGCTTTTCTCTTGCTCTCCTAGATTGACATGGAAGGTATGGCTGATTTGGTAAGCATGAGGAGTTTGCTCATGGAAAGGGTCCAGAGCATGATGACCCTCTGTTACAGCTATCGGAACACCTTCAGCCAATATTCCTACCTCTATGTGGAGGATCGAAAGGAGATTCTGAGTCAGTTTCTGTTGTATGGGCATGTCCTCACACATGAGGAGATTGAAGCCCATGCAGAAGATGGTATCCCAGAGAACCCACCGTTACTCCATCAGTTTAAAGCACAGATTGACTCCTATGAAAAGCTCTATGAAGATGTGTGCAGGTTGGAGCCCATCAAGGTATTTGACAGATGGATGAAGATTGATGTACGGCCCTTTAAAGCATCTCTGCTGAATACAATTAAGAGGTGGAGTCTCACGTTCAAACAGCATCTTGTTGACTATGTCACTAACAGGTAATATATTTGTTCTAGCTGTCTTCTCAGACTGTCTGGAACACCATGATTTATAATTTTCTTCTTTTTCCCCTTGGGCTCATTGCTTAAATTAGAAATGAAAACAACTGGTTAGAGGTTCCAGGCTTTGGACCCCAGCAGTAACTTTAGTCCTGCTCTTTGCTTTGTTCGCTAGATATGCCCTCTTTTTGTTTTATTTTCTGTTTGGTTCACAATGTGTAAGAGACACTCAGTAAGTGGTAAATAATGTTCGATACAATAATAGTATATCCAAACTCCCTTCACAATTCTGGCTGTGAAATATCTTTAAGCCTGAAAAGCAGAGGGGGTCTAATGGACCTCTTTGATTTTATTTCTGCCACTTACTCCTTGTCTCAGATTATTCCGCTGTGCAATGTGTAAGTCACTTAATCCCCACACTGTTGTTGCCTGTCTGTGTCATTCCAGCCATACAACACACTGGACCTGAAATTCTCTGTTTATCCTGGACTCAGACTACCCATCTCTGCATCTGGATATTCTAGTCCAGAATATCCACCTCAAAATAAATAACCAAATTGGTCAATAGATTCCTAATCACGTCACCTTAACCTTCTCCCTGTAAATGTACCACAGTCAGAATCTCTCCTCCCACTCCCACCCAGAAGCATGGTCCCTCCATTCAGTGATCACCTTCAATGTGTCAGCTGATAATATAAGGAGTCAACCTGATACCTCCCCTGAGTTTGGTGTTGGTTATGCTTAGTGCTGCAACTGCCTTGCTCAGTGATCTAGAAAGGAAATGGGCAAGTTGAGGATGTGTCTATCTAAAAATAAATTACAAGATTTTTTGCAAGAATGATGGCCCACCATTCTAGAAAAATCCCAGGAAAGCATTGCTGGAGATGTTTTAAATAGGACTTCTTAGGTGTTGTTTAAGGAGAAGTCATTTTTCTAATTTCAGAGAGGCAGGAAGGGGAGATGCTGGTAGGATTTGGGATGGTGATGCCCCTGAATGGAACACTGTTGGGAGTGACAGCTGCCTTGTGATCCCTCCCCATTGGTAGATCTGATAATCCAAGGACATAGGAGCATGCTTCAAGATATAGGCCTTATTATTATTATTTGGGTATGTCAAGGCCAACAGAGACAATCAATAAGAGACAACTGTCATTGCAAAAGTAATTTATTATATTTATTGGCCACAAGACAAGATACTGTAGCATGCAGGGCCCCATGGGGAAGCACCACAGTAGGTCAGGAGGCAGAGAGAGTGAAAGGAAAACATTATCAAGAGCTTCTTATTCTGGTTTGTGTAAGAAGGTATGGGTAAGACAGGGCAAACAGGCTACCTGGCTAATGAGTAATTTCTGCAGACTCTGGGGCATAGAGACTGTCCTTAGTTATCTGGTATTTGGTTCTGGTATGATTATGGCAGAGGAGGAGTGGTCAGAGTGTGAGAGTCTGATAGAGGAGATAGTGGGCCTATGAGTACTGGATTGGTTGACTGGCACATGAAACGTATGCACAAGTGAGGGTCATATGCTCTCTTTAGGAAATGGCTAGCCTGAGGGTCAACAATGTACCAAATATCAGAGAAATACAGTAATTAGAAATATAGATGACACAGGACAGAGTGACAGTAGCTATCATCTACATCTCTACCCAAGAAAGATTTTTCCAGACCCAAAAATTTATTTAACAGGATGAACACATGATAAGATAGTTAGGACGCCTGAAATCTTGTCTTCTCCCTGAAAGAGAATGGTAAGTGTGGATTCATCTCACTGCTTCCCAGCTTTATCAGTTAGTGATTCATAAATTGGTGATTTTACTATACTTCAGCATGTTTTACTCTGTTCTCAATGTTTATATAAAATAAAAATAACAAGAAAAATAAAAACTATTATTGAGTGTCTAATATGGGCCATGTAAATATGTATTTCCATCTTCCTTTAATAGGTCAGTACTAAACCCACGTTGCCTTTTTTGCATTTCATTTACTGTTAGAAGTCCAACCTTTTTGTTTTTTTATCATCTCTCTTAGTCAGCTTAGGCTGCCGTAACAAAAAGGCTTAAACAATAAATTCACTTCTCACAGTTCTGGAGGCTAGAAGTATAAGATAAAGATGCTAGTTGATTTGTTTTCCGGTGAGTGCTCTCTTCCCGGCTCGCAATGGTTGCCTTCTCAATTGTGTTGTCATATGCTTTTTCCTCATTCATGGAGGGAGGGGGGAAAGATGGGGAGTCTTCCTCTTCTGGTAAAGCCACTGATTCTATTATGAGGACTTCTTCCTCATGACCTCATCTAACCCCTAATTATCTTCCAAAGGCCCATTTCCAAATATCATCACATTGAAGAGTTAGGGCTTCAACATATATATTTGTGGGGGACACATATTCAATCTATAACATAATGTAAAGTCTCACCCCCATTTGGCTCTTAATATCCTCGTATGATTAAACCCATGCCTTTGCAAAGCCTTCCTCTGTATTATCTGCTAGACTTCAGGCTCTTTCATTAGCAAATGCTCACTGCTTCCTTCGTTTTCTCTTATTCTCATTTTTCCTTTAACTGAAAACTGACTCCCTCCTGAAGGCATTGCTTCCCTTTCAGCCCTCCCAAATAATAGCAGATTTTTCTCCTGTATCTCTCTTACCATTGACCCAGAGATAAATAAGATATTCTTGATCTTTGTGTTCCTTCCAGACCATTTCACCACTGCTCCCCCCTCAAAATTCCCAGTTCTGTGCAGCAAAGTCCACCAGGCAAGGGTCTCTTGTCCTTTCCGTGGTCATCTATCCAGCTCTTAGTCCTTCTTCCCCCATCAACACAGATCTTATCATACGGTTCAGTCTTGTTTTATACCCTTCTACTAATAATCATCCTCAGGGACCCAGCATCCATATAGAGTCTCCTTTCTACCTACTTCTAATTTTGTGACCTAACTCTGCTGCCCTTTCCTTCCACTATACCTCTATTACCTATTTCCTGTTGTGCTCTTGGTGGACAAAGGGTGAAATGTGGAAGTAATTGTTCTTCCTTCAAAATTGCAGGTTTGGGACTCCCCCGATGGCGCAGGTGATTGAGCGCAGTGCTGTGAGGCTGTCCACAGCCTCTGCAGTGCCGGTTCGATCCCGGCCAGCCGGGCGAGGGTCCCACATGGTGCGACAGACCTCTCCTGTCTTGCCCACTGCTCCCCTCAGCAGTGTATTTTGTCAGTCTGCCTGTTCTGTTCCGCACTCTGTCTCTGGTGAATCCTCTTACCCTCCCACACATCTGGCCTGTACCCCGGTTCTTCTATAAATAAATAAATAAATCTTAAAAAAAAAAATCCGCAGGTTTAAGCATTCCATTCTTTGACCATGGCCTGGTGTTCCAGTTCACTTTCTTGACAACCCTGCCACACAAAACTCCTCAAATCCATTAGCGTTTTCAGTTCATTGGCCCTGACACTATCTCAGTGTTATTCACTCTAGTTCCCTATTCGTGGTTCCACCTGGTAAAGCCCTGACTCCCTTGAAACTCAGCCTTTTGGATCTGAAACATTCATCTCTGATGAAGGAAAGATAAACCATTCTTCTGACCTGTATCATGTTAAATTCAGGACTATAAAATTCAAATAGTTTCTGCAGACTTTTGTAGATGCTTTCCAACTCTCCTGGACTCCTTTTTCCTCTCTTGCCTTAAAATCCAAACATCTTCTCTGCCCTTATTACCTTGTCCTTCACTTCACAAGAAAATTAGAACCAATCACAAGAGAAGTAACTTGCTTTTTTTTTTTTTTAACTAAGAAATCTACCAACCTATCTGCAATTGAAACCTTACATTCAACTACTCACTTGTTAAGATGGCCACATTATCCCTGTTTTTCTAAGTTCAACTTTCTTACTTTTAAATACTCAAGGACTTACCTTCTTAAATATTCCCAATTAACAAAATTTTTATTTTTTTTCCTTCACACATTCTCAACAGCATGAAATGTGTTGTCATATTTTCCATCTTTAAAAAAAAGAAACCTGACCTCAGAAGTTCTTCCAACTACACCACCAATTTGTGTGTCTTGCTTCACAGCAAAATACTACCAAAAAATAAAATTTATCCATATTGGATTCCTTTATGTATTCATATTCTATACTTTCTCTCTACAAAAGATTTTATTATGACACATAGCATGCATATAATTTAGCAAAAAAAGATTAAAACAACACTTCCATTTGCATTTTCCAATGAAGAAGCAGATCACTGGCTATATTTTTTAATTTTTGTATATACTCCTTTCTGATCAAATCCCACTCTCTCCATGCTATATGTTACCTGTACCTTAAATGTGACATAATCCTTCCCATTCTTTTCACTATGGCTTATTATATATAGATATAGCTATTTATCTCTATATAGTGTGTCTATGTATATATGGATGTATATATATTTGCTTTTAAAACTTTATGAAAATGGGGCCTCCCCTGGTGGCGCAGGCGGTTGAGCGCAGCACTGTGAGGCTGTCCACAGCCTCTGCAGCATCAGTTCGATCCCAGCCAGCCAGCAACAATCCCACATGGCGCAGCAGACCTCTCCAGTCTCTCCCGCTGCTCCCCTCAGCAGTGTATTTCGTCAGTCTGCCTGTTCTGTTCCTTGCTGTCTCTGGTGTGTCCTCTTACCCTCTCGCGCCTCTGGCCTGTACCCCAGTTCTTTTATAAATAAATAAAAATCTTGAAAAAACAACTTTATGAAAATGAAACATTTGGACATTCTATATTTTATGTCTGTTTCTTTTACTTAGCATTATATCTGATTCCATCCATGCTGCTAGAGTAGCAGTAGTTCATTCGTTTTCACTACTTTAGAATATTCCATTACCTGAATATACCACAACTTATCTGTCCATTCTGTGGTTGATGAGTTATTTCAGATGATTTTAAGTATCAATAATGTTGCTATAATTTCTGATGGTTTTGCTGCTATCAACAATGTTGCTTTGAGTACTTTCATACATGAATCATGGTGTGCCCAGGGAAGCATTTCTCTAAAGTATATGTTAACAGTGGAATTTCTGGGTCAAGATATTACATAAAATATTAACTCTCTCCAAACTAGAGCAGCCATGTGTAGAAATTCCTATAGCCCCACATTCTCAACACCTCTTGGTATTGGCAAATTCTTTACTGCTGGCCATCCTGATGGGGGTTTAGTGATATCTCATTGGGGTAAATTGTTTTGCACTGCTCTTAGTTATAAATAAAGTGACTCAATAATTTTTTATAATTTTGGTGATACATTATGTTTCTTCTTCTGTGCTTTCCCCATTTTTTTGTTGAACTTTATTTTTCCTGCTTAATACTTGGCAGTTACATATTCTATATATAATTCTTTTTAAGTTGTATATGTTACACATATAGTCTTCCATTTTGTGACCTGTATTTTCACATTTATGGTCTATTTTGATGAACTGTTCTTCATTTTAATGTGACCAAAATATAATTTCATCTTTCCTTCTTTTGTCTTGCTGAAATTCTCCCTTGTCCTTAGATACTAATGATAGTTTCTTATATCCTCTCCCCAAATTTTTAGTTTTATCTTTCACATTCAGTAGTCCCTTATCTGCTGTTTCATTAATATAACCCAACCCTAATTACTATAGCTTTGTAATAAATCTTGATCTCTGACAGGGAAAGTCCCCTCCTTATTCATTTTCATTCAGAATGTCTTAACAATTCTTTGTCCTTACTAATCACTTTGTACAAGAAAGAATTCTGTTGAGATGTTGATTATATTTGCAGTAACTATAGATCAATTTGAGGAGAATTGTCATCTTATAGTATTGAGTATTCTTGTCCTAGCGTTATGTTCTCTCTGCATTTATCTACATCTTCTTTAATATCTTTCAATAAAATTTTGTAGTTACCTTTAAAATAATTTTCATATCTTTGTTAGGATTTATTCCTTTGTATATATTTGGTTCCTAATATAAATGATATGTTAAAATCATATTTTCTGTAGAAATGGAATTGATTTTTGTACATTGATTTTTTTTATCAAGCAACTCTGCTAAATTAACTCATTACTTCTAATAATTTATCTGAATACACTGAGGGGTTCATTACATGCATTAATCATCACGTACACATCTATAAAAGTTTTTTTTCTAGTTTTTTAAAAATGCATTTTATCACTTCTTATCTTCCCACACTGACTTGCAGTGCGGTGTTGAATAAAGTGATGATGACAAGTACCCTTGTCTCGTTCCTGATCTTAAAGGGAACACTTTCAATGTTTCACAACTAAGTATAATATTTTCTGTGAGTTTCTTGTGTGCTCTCTTTATCTGATTAAAGAATTGGCCTTCTGTTGCTTAATTTAGTAAGAGGATTTAGCATAAATGGATATAAAATTTTATCAATTGTTTTTTTAAACTCCATTAAGATAATTCTGTTTTCTTCCTCAATATTAAAGTGGTGAATATATTATTTTATTTCTGATATTAGAACAGCCTAGCATTACTGAGAGAAGTCCAAACCAAAGTGTTATCCTTTTCAATGTATGCATTTGTTGATTTTTTTTGCCTTTTTTTTTTAATACTGGTGCATCTATGCTTCTGATTGAGATTGGCTTTCAATTTTTGTTATACTGCCTTTGTCTGATTTTTGCTCTGTGGTTTCACTAGCTCCATAAAATGAGTTAGGAAGTAATCCAATTTCTTGTTTATTCCCTGGAAGACTTGATGTAAGATTGAAATTTTCTGATCCTTAAAGGTTTGATTTAAATCTCCTATTGAACCATCAGGGCTTAGTGTTTTCTTTGTGGGAAGATTTGTGTATATGTGTGTGTGTGTGTGTGTGTGTGTGTGTGCGTGTGTGGCCCTCGCCGGCGGCTGTGGAACGAACCAGCGCTGCAGAGGCTGCGGGCAGCCTCACAGCCCAGTGCTCAAATGCTGCACCTTTGTGGAAGATTTTTACCTATAATTTCTCTAATGGTTGTAGGGATATTAAAGTTTTCTATTCCTTTGTAAGTCATACCTGTCTAGGAATATATCCATTTCATGTAAACCTTCAAATTATTGTCATACAACTTATAATATGCCCTTAATTTTTAATTTTTCCAAAATCTATGGTTATGTCTCTCTTCTCATTCTTGTTCATTTTTTTTTAATGCTTTCTGACTTCTTTAATTGATTAATCTTGTCAGAGGTTTTTTGTTTGTTTGTTTTTTTTTCCCCCAAAGATTTATTTATTTATTTATACAAGCACTGGGTACAGTCAGAAGCGCAGTAGGGCGAGAGAATTCACCAGAGTCAGAGCGGAGAGCAGAGCAGGCAGACTGATGAAGTACACTGCTGAGGGGAGCAGCGGGCAGCAGGAGAGTTCTGCGTCCCATGTGGGACCCTCACCTGGTGGCCAGGGATCGAACCAGCGGGCAGAGTCTGTGGGCAGCTTCTCAACCCTGCGCTCAACCCCTGTGCCACCATGGAGGCCCTTGTCAGAGATTTGTAAAGAACAATCTTATGAACTCAGTTGATCCTGTATTATAATTTTATTTCTATTTGAATAATTTATTCTTTCATGTTTATTTTTTCCTTCTACTTTCTTTGGCTAACTTAAGATGGATGCTTTGGTTATTCATTTTCAGTCCTCTGTCCTTGTGAATATAACATTGAAAGTTATAAATGACCCTTTAAGTACAACTTTTCCTATACTCAAAGCCTCCATTGACAATATTTTCATTATGGTTAGTTCTAACTATGTTTAATATTCATTTTGTGTGTGTGTGTGTGTGTGTGTGTGTGTGTATAAAATATTTATACAGGGCCTACCTGGTGATGCAAGGGTTAAAGTCAATGCTATTGAGCTATTGGCAGCCACTGTGGCATGAGTTCAGTCCCCAGCCAGGGAGCTACCCACATGGTACAGCAGATCTCCCCTGTCTCCTCTGCTGCTCCCCTCAGCTTCAGTAGATTTGTCTGTTCTGCTCTCCACTCTGTCTCTGCTTAATACTGTTAACCTGCCGCACCTCTGGCCTACACCCCACTTCTTGTATGCATAAATAAAAATAAATTAGAAAAATAAAATATTCACACATAGGATTCTTCTAGTTATATTTCTGTTTTTAATTTCTTTTTTTAAAAGATTTATTTATTTATGCATATAAAAACTGGGGTACAGGCCAGAGTTGTGGGGGATGAGAGGATTCACCAGAGACAGAGTGGGAAACAGAACAGGCTGATTGACCCAAGTACACTGCTGAGGGGAGCAGTGGACGAGTCAGGAGAGGTCTGCTGTGCCATGTAGATATCTCCCTGGCTGGCCAGGAATCAAACTTGCACTGCGGAGACTGCACACAGCTTCACAGTGCTGCACTCAACCCGTTGTGCCACCGGAGAGAGGCCCACTTTTTTCATATATTTTAAGGTTATGTTATATGAGTTTCTTCCTGTGGCTTACAGGATACCTCACATTTTTTATTTTCCTTCTGTCTTGCTGGCTATGCCTCCTTGTTCTCCTTGACTGGGTTCATCTCCTCATCTAGACCTCAAAATATTAGAATTCCTGAAACCCTAGTCGTGGGCTTTCTCCTCCATCTAAATGTATATTCTGAGTGGTAAGTAGCCCACCATTTCAAACATATCTGTGTGCTGATCACTACCAAATTTATATTTTCTGCCCCATCTCTCAGGACCTCTAGACTTACACTAAATTCCCTCACATATACCTCCCTTCATGTTCAGTGTCTGTGTGGAATCTCAAACCTAAACATTTTAAAAGTTTTATAACTTTTCCTCTCCCTCTACTGCCCCCACCCTGACAAAGATTAGTCTTTGCTAATTTCTCCCCATCTTTTTAAGTGGCACCATCACTTACCTCTTATTAGGAGTCATTATTGACTTCTCATTCCCTCACATCTCTCTTCAGTGGGTCCTATTGACCCCCTATAGGACCTTCTTCAGTGGGTCCTATTGACTCCATATGCAAAGTTATCTTCAATCTAACCCCTCTTCATGTGAACCATCCAGGTTAAAGCCAACATCTTCTGTCACCTGGACAATCACTGTAGTTCCTAATGTCCTCCTGGCTCCTGTTCTTATCTCCCCTTCACCAATGCCACTATCACCAACATCATCACCACCACCTCCAGCTAAAACCTATTCTAGATACAGGTCTTGTTGAGAATATGTCAAACATGCCACTCGCTGACTTACAATTTTCATGCTTAGAATAAATTTGTACTTCTTACCATGGCCTATAAGAACCTATAGTGTCTGGCCCCTCATTAATTCTCTGACCTCTTCTCTCTGCATACTACCTCCTATCCCCCTTATGCTTCTGCCCTTACTTTCTCCCTTTTCCTCAAACATATCAAACTTAATCCAGTCTTATTTCCTTTACTCATGCGGCTCTTTTTACTTGGAAAGCGCTTTTCCCATATCTTTCTATTACTCCATCCACATCATTCTAGTTATCACCTCCAACAATAGAAAGGCCTTCACTGACCACTCCATAGAAAATAGTCCTATCCTAACTTTCTATTCCCTTATCTCATAATGCTGATCACTATGTGAAACTATGCAATTTATTTTATTGATTTTTTTTCCCTTTTTATTTTTCCCACTAGAATATAAGCTTCATAAAGGCTTATTTTTCATTCTATCCTCAGAACCTGGAAACATACAAGGGCTCATTTATTAGCTATATCATAGGCTGTGTATGTTTTCTAACATTCCTGTTTTTTACTAGATGTTAGTGCTACTTTCAATTTTATCTGTTACTTGATATGATGTGATAGGTTTTAACAGATGGTTAATAAATATTTTTAAATACTGATTCTCACTTACCCTCACAATAAGCAGCAATAATTTTTCTAATCTTATAGCTGAAGAAATTGAAACAGAGATATGAAATGACTTGGCCATTGTTACACACATAAAACATGACAATATTAGGATGAAATGTGTATGAGTTTAGAGGACAGTGTTGTTTCTTATTTTCAGTATTTTTAACTTTCACTTTGAAATAATTTCTGATACACAAAACAAAAATGAGTTGCAAATGTACTACAAAAAGTTCAACTTTACCTTCCCTCAACTTTCCTGAATAATAATATCTTACATAACTATCATAATTATCAAAACACTAGTACAATTATCAAGATGTTAATAATGATATAGGACTAGTAACTAATCTCCAGACCTTTTGCAAGTTTACCTGTTATCTCACTAGTGTGTCATGTCTCCTGAGTCTCCTCATCTTAGAGGTATCAGTATGTCCTTCAAGATTTTGACATTCCTGAAGAGGACCATATCCTTAACATCAGGATATAGTCTATATAGACTGCAGAGTACATGAAAATTTACCACAATGCAAGTATCCTCTGCTTCCTAAAAGTTTGCCCTATAACACTTCATTTTTATAAATGACCTACATTAGTACCTGTTTTCATTAACTGAAAGAAATCCAAAGAGGATTTTCACTTTTACCACAAAAGGCAAAAAGCATAAATAGTGTACAGCATTTGTTTTGCAGCAGCCATTCTAGAGACAGCATATATTCTCATGGCACTGCCAAACCCTTTCCCTGGAACTACTTTCTATATAGGCTGTGTTTTTTCTAGCATTCTTGTTTGCACTAGATGTTAGTGCTACTTTTGGTTTTATCTGTTACTTGATATCATATGATAGGTTATTTCTTGGGTCTGAGAATACATGAATATTTTTTGCATGTAAATTAATGGTAATTGCTTCCTGAGTTTATGCCCTTTAGGAAGATTTCATAGGAGTGCTCTACTTCTAGATAGTGGGGAAAACTCGTAGCAGCTTTTATTGTTGGGTAATTAAATAAATGTTCTTCTTGAGGAGTAGAAAGAGAGTGGTTCCTCACATTGTGTTTGTTTTGCTTAGCTTGGCTGACCTTGAAGTGTGTATAAAAAATAGTGAGAGCGGTTTGCTCAAGAAAGTTGAAAAAGGAGATTTCAAAGGATTGGTTGAGATCATGGGACACCTTATGGCTCTTAAAGAGCGACAGAGCAGCACTGATGAGATGTTTGAGCCTTTAAAGCAAACTATTGAATTGCTGAAGACCTATGAACAAGAATTACCAGAAACAGTGTTTAAGCAGCTGGAGGTCAGTACAAAGTTTGTGTTTTCTTTATAAAAGAAATAGAATGTTTTCAGATTTCAGAGTGGAGTTAAGTGGATTGAAGTAATTGAAAAACAGAATGTGGTGATGGCCCAGGCCCATGTTTTAGTACTGTATGTGTTGTATTTAATAATATCCACCACATTCTGGAAACTCAATAAATACAAGACAAGATAATACTGGAGATAATATGGGAGAACTGATATGGATTAAATGTTTAGATTTTTTTCAAGCAAAATTAAAAGGAGTCTACTTTTTTGAGAGAAAATAATCAGGACTGAAGAATATCAAAATGGTCTATGAGGAAATGTGTGATATAAAAGAAATAACCAGGCACTCTTGGAAAATAAAGAGTAATGTTACCAACCTAGAGACTGAGGATAATAAAGGGTTGTGTTGAGTCAGTATGTGATAGTTGGGAGAAGGGGTGAGCAGGGAGATAAGTCAAGGAAAGCGTGTTGTAGAGAATTGGCAAAGGATACCACCACTCATAGCATGACAGTGTATGGAGATGAAGACACCTGGGTATGTCCAGGTGACTGTGGGGAAGGGGAGCACAATATGCGTCTCATCACTTGGAGGTCTTCTTTGCAGGAGCTGCCTGAAAAATGGAACAACATAAAAAAGATGGCCATAACCGTGAGGCAGCAGGTGGCCCCACTGCAGGCAAATGAAGTTACCATCCTCCGCCAGAGGTGCACAGCCTTTGATACTGAACAGCAACAGTTCTGGGAGCGATTCCACAAAGAGGCTCCCTTCAGGTATGGACCCAGTCACCACTTCTGCTTCCTTTCCTTTAAACATGGCAATCTTTGAGTTACTGATGATGATCTATCCATTGAGTTTGTCTATTCTTTCAGCAGATGGAGACAAGACAATACTCTTCCCTACTAATGGTTAGAATGTGGTACTAGTGTGGGCTGTCTTATCAGGATGAGATGATGAGTATTGGTAACCAAATATTATACAAACACCCTGCCTTAGAAACAAGTCTAGAAGTTTCTATGTCTCCAGGTCTATAAAGGGATTATAGGTGATAAAATTACTAAGCATTTATTAAACTACTAGTATTCAAAATTCTCCCAGAATCTTTTTGGCTTAAAAAAAAATATTGATGGGCCCTCCCTGTTGGCGCAGGCAGTTGAGCGCCATACTGTGAAGCTGTCCGCAGCCTCTGCAGCGCAGGTTCAATCCCAACTGGCCAGTGAGAATCCCACATGGCATGGCAGATCTCTCCTCTTTTGGACCCTGCTTCCCTCAGCACTGTATTTCCGTCAGTCTGCCTGTTCTGTTCCTCACACTGTCTCTGGTGAATCTCCCACCTTCCTGCGCATCTGCCCTGTACCCCGGTTCTTGTATAAATAAATAAATCTTTAAAAAAATTGTTGATGGAATTTAAAATAAGTTTGGAAGGTGTTTTAGCAACATAAAGAAGGCATTTGAGTGGGGGCTTTACTGCAAAGGTGCTTTCTTTGCTTAGTAATGCTCTGATACCTCCCTACTTATTATTAAGGGTCTTTATGGAAACAAAGCAACTATAGACTGAAGAATACCATTCATGTGTGCCCACATGTGTGGGTTCCTTTATCACGGGCTACCTCCCTTGATGGGGAATTCTACCAGCACTCTCATCCTGGTTCACTGCTCAGCATTGGAGACTCCAACCAGGAAAACAGTTGGTTCTGATTGGTCCTGTGTCTGCTGATGTGCTGCTGAAATGGGCACTCTCCCCTCATTCCAGTTCTAGGACTTGCTTTCTGTCTCCCTACCTGAGCTTCTCACTAGGTCACTTATATAGTTTTGGAGAGATAAATTTGGAGGTCTTCAACTGGAAAATGTCCTACATAAGGATTGAGGAAATCTTTCCCGTTTAAAAGTTATCCACAGAAATATTACATTGGAGATATTCATTAAAGCAATGAACAAAAAAAAAAAAAACTCACAGCTTCATTGAAAGGAAATATATTTAACATAATGATTAAGTACA
Source organism: Talpa occidentalis (assembly GCF_014898055.3). NCBI lineage: Eukaryota > Metazoa > Chordata > Mammalia > Eulipotyphla > Talpidae > Talpa > Talpa occidentalis. The sequence continues at coordinate 94,871,049 of NW_023605083.1, forward strand.
TGGACTTGGGATTCAGGCTGCCTAAAGCCTAATCTCAGGTCTACAATTTTTGTCTATGAAAGGGAAGCTACTCAATATCTCTGTGCTTCAATTTTCTCATCTCTAAAATAGGGCTGATAATAGTATCCATTGCAAAAGTTTGTTGATAGGATTTAAAAATAACATTTGTAAGTATTTAGTATCTGACACTAGAGTGACCAACCATTTTGGTTTTCCTGGAACTATTTTGGTTTGTCAGCATTACAAGTCCCAAATCCAGGAAAGTCCCTCTGTTTTGGGCAAACTGGGATTATTGGTCACTCAAGGTGACATACAATGCAGGTCTACCTATTACTATTATTCATTTGTCAATCATTTATTACATAGCTGTTATTTCCCAAACATTGTACTTGGGGCTAGAGAGAACAAGATAAGAATGTTAAGGGCCTTCCTGGTGGTGCAAGGGGTTAAGTCTCAGCACTGTCAAGATATCAGCAGCCACTTCAACACAAGTTCAATCCCCGGCCAGGTAGCTAACCCACATGGTGTAGCAGACCTCTCCTGTCTCACCCACTGCTCCCCTTAGCAGTGTATTTCAGTAGATCCACTTATTCTTCCCCACTATGTCTCTGCTGAATCCTCTTACCCGCTCCAGCTGCACTTCTGGTCTATACCCCAGCTCCTGTATGCATAAATAAATAAAATATATCTTTTTAAAAAAAGATGAAAATGTTAAGAGGCAAGGAAGGACAGAAATGTAAACTATGTATGTATATGTATATATAAATATCAATACACATAGTGTATGTGTGTGTGTGTGTGTATATATATATATATATATATATATATATCATATGACTCTAAAGCAGTGTGCCACCATTCTGGCTGCACTTGAGGATCACTTTGGGAGTATTTAAAACTTCTAATGTCTAGTCAGTCCCATAGCCCCGTTAAATCAGACTCTCTGGGGTTGATACCTGAGCATTTGTATGTTATAAAACTCCCAGGTGATTCCAGTGTGCAGCTAAGTTTGACTGCTGCCCTGAGATGAGGTAACTGGTTCCTTTTAAATAATCATTCCAGGGCATATAACTCCAAATGAGTCTTTATCTCTTTAGAATTATTGCCTATGGCTACACCCTTGCTTCAAAGAAACATCTATTTCTTAAAACACTACTGAAATTCCTTTCCTACCAATTCTTTCAGAGTCTAAATACATTCTATTGACTTTTTCTTAGGCATGCAATTGGATGATTGAAATTCAAGACTGATCATGCAGAGCCAAAGCTGGTAAAAGATGTGGGCTATCAAACTGGGTAATATGGCTTAATGTTAATAACAACCCAGCAATGGCAGCAGACATAAAGATAATGATACTAATATCTTTGCATCAGCTATCTCTTAAAATTTCAAAAATATTCCGTGAAATATATTCCCAAACAGACTACTGAGACTGCATGAAAGTAAACAATAATACTCATTGGCTGATGTGTTTTTGTATGTCTATTTATTGGAAATCTGATAACCCTTCTTCATAGTTACACCACTTGTGTGCATTGATCAGCTGTTGTTGTTTTTTAATTTCATAGCTGCTTTGCTCTTTTCTTTCTTAGTACTTGTATCTGTAGGCTGTGAAGATATCGCTACTCTTAGCTGGGTTTTCTAAATTCACATCTGTTAATTTGACATGCAGATGAATCTCTACAAGGAATATGAAAAGAACTGCTCACAGCAGTGTAGAAAACCAAGCATTGCAGCAATTTTGATGTATTTCTCTCCTTGTCAAGAAAACTATCAAAACTGGAACTGGATTGTGGATTTATTGCTGAAGGAATTTTAGTGGGAGTGAACTCATGTGTTTTGTTTTGTTTCTCAGTGTAGTGTGCGTTTAAAAAATTTAGGTGCTGTATGTGGCAAATGAGTTTAATTCTGGGTCCATCACTTTTAGATAATATGCAGTTATAAAATGTTGACCCTGCTACAATACTCTGTGAATGTGAATTTCTGTTCCTGATTAGACTATAGGTTAAGCTCACATTGATCTTGTCTTTAAGGAAGGAAAAGAAAGTGAGCAGCATTTGTGTGCAGTCATTAAGCACTTAAGCTCTTGAAGTCTGACAGGTGCAGGGTAAAGTCAAGTTGCTTGGGTTAAGGTTCTTTCTTCATGTCCTGGTCAAGTTTTACATCCTCCTGCAGTTCTTAACTTTAAGCCATATCAGCACATTCCTAGCTGAGCTCTCACACTTCTCAGTAATTGGCTAAATCATCATATTTAGACTCAAGGACTTTCCACAATTCTTAAAATTACAGATTAATTCTCCCCTTGAATAAAAGGAATGTTCTAAATTTCTAGTAGCATTATCTTGTTTGGTCTTTTTGACCTTGAAAATAGTCTTCCTCACCTTAAGTACAGTCTTTCTGACTTAAGGAATGATGCCACTATATACAACCTTAGCCACATCAAGATGAAGGTAATCCAGAGGTTTCTCGGCCAAAACAGTTAATCACTATGAGCTCAAGATGCGAGAAAATCATTAATGGTTTTGAACCATTGACAACAAGATTCTATGAAAAGTTGAAAGAGCCTTCTGGAAGACACCCTATCGGGTGCTATCTACATGACAACTAGAGAAGGCAAGGGTTCCACAATATCCCAATGCAGCAGACATAAAAGCCATTCTTTCTTACACAGTATCTGTTGTAGCTTCAATTGCTGGAGAAGAGAGTTGTATTAGTCATTAAATCTCCCAGAGACATACCACTATCCTAAGATGTATCATTAGTTCAACATGACCCTGTTCTTAAGCTAATCTGACTCATTCATGATTCAGGCATCCATGGCATAGAAGAAGTTGTGGTCTCAGCAGCAGAATTAGAGATTCTATTTTTTCATTACTATTTCAATTTTAAAAATGAGATGTTCTAGGATTTTAAAATAAAATACATTCCGGGACTCAAGAACTTAGAGCCTTGGATACACTTTCAAAGATGAGTGATAATACCTGTGCATTGGGCATTAACTTTAATGCCCACTGAGAAGATAGTTTGCACCCTCTGTAGAAGATGACAATGGGAAAATAAGAATAAGACATTTGAGGAAAAAATGAAGTGAAGATATTCTAGGCAGAGGAAGCAGAGCGTGCAAAGTTGCAGAAGGATGGAAATGGGATAAACACCTGGAGAAAAGCATGGGTATATGGTTGGGGTGCTGGAAGTGGAGATGAGAATGAAGAGGTCCATGTGACCAGGTTTTGACCATGATCAGCCACGGAGGTTAAACATGAGAACTACATAATGTCAATACCATTCTCTTGTGGCTGCAGAGAACACAGTGTTGTGAGACAGCCTCAAGACCAGGTTTTCCAGGGAACAGTGATTACGAGAGCTCAGGTGAAAAGCTGTAGGACTGAACTAAAGCAGTGGCCATGAGAATGGAGAGAGGAAAATGGATCTGAGACAGACTTGGGAGGGAGAATAAGAAAGATTGAATATGGGAAATAAGGGGAGAGGAGATTCTAGAATAATTTTCTGTTTTGATCAAGTAGATGAAGGTGGTCCTGTGTCACTGATGACTGAAATGGGAATCACAAAAATTGGAAAGACCTAAGGATCACAAGTTCCAGTGGCTATATTAACTTTTATGATACCTGTGTTGTATCAAGTGGAGGTTTGTCATTATTCATTACACAGACAGCCCTGGTACTGAGGTTAACATTGGTGGCTAGTTTCCTAAGAATCAATTTAATCAATCTTCCCCTCTCTCTTTTTCTTTGCTCATGTCTGGGTCATGCCTGAAGCAATTACTTTTCCAAGATCATATATATGTGGACTGCATTTCTACTTCTCTTAATTATGGTTTTATTCATCCAGACTTTCCAGGAATTTCTCTTTTAGATTAAAATACTTTTGCATTTCTATTTCAATTTCAGAGACTTACTACACCCCTTTCCCTCCTATTACTTTCTTGTTCTTATACTGTATTGTTCCCACAAGGTTTTGAGAACTGCTTCAAGTTTATTAGGCACATAAATCAGATCTATGAATATTCTGACAATTTGTACTAGAGATTTTAAATGAGAAGAGGGTTACCTGTCCTCATGTCTAGAGGTTCCTTTCACCACTTCAGCCCAATTAACTCTGATGTGTGCTCAACTATAGGTAATTACTGTCAACAAATTGAACTATAAACTATAAACAAAAATTATGCCACAGGGTAAAGTTTGGAGTAGGTTTAATAAATGATAACCTTTTACAAATATTTGAAGAAATCATATTGATTTAAGGATGTTCATATGTGCTAAGGAAAGAATAGTTAGAATCATTTATTATCCTCTGTGCACATCCCCCAAACATTCTATAGCTCATCTGACCTACTCAATTATTCCTGAATTATACTCCATAATAATGCAAAGAGAATGTGGATTTTTAGAATTTGTCTGAATTTTATAGATCTTTTGCTATCATCAAGACACTATGTTTACTTTTCAAGTTCACTCTAGTTCAGATAAAAAGGAGAACCTACATACTCCAACGATTAGTCTTCGGAAATGAAGAGTAAGCAGGAAGACCATTCATGGTTGGCAATCTTTCTTGCTGGACCCCTTGCTAAACAGATGTTACATTTCTTTCCTTCTAGTTCTTTTTCCACTGTACTCATGTGGGGGAAAAGCTCTTTATATATACAGACAAAGGGCCTTTTTGAACTCTGAGAATTCCAATATCACGGTCCATTCTGAAACACTCGAGAACTAGAGTATAGTGAAGACATGCAACGATGTTTACTCTCATTAACTTAAGATGTAAATTCGCAGCGAGAGCACATAAGCCAAAAACATTTAGATGGAACGAGTGGGAATCAAACATAGCAAGCATCAAAGTTAATCTGACACTAATTTAATAGCACGCATAACTGTTATTGTGTTGCCTGGTAATTAGGCTTAAGTGGCAAGCAGTTCAGGTAAATGACTTTAATTACAGTTACTTTCCACCTATCAAGTCAAATATTCCTAATGACAACTGAGCGAATAAGCATTTATACCTTCCCTCCATACCTCCCCTCTATGCCCTACCAACCAACATGCACATGAGCACTAGTCTGAAGGAAAGGGCCAATACTCATGTCACTCATTTCCTCTCACCTTTCCCCTTGATTGATAATGAATCCTGTGATGCCTTGTTCTGACTTTCAAGAAACATATATTCACCCTAAAGTCATGGTACCTCCAATATCAAGCCCTCCAAGCACACAGAAATAAGAAAATCTGAGAGTGGTCAGGAGGAGAAAGCCTAAAGGGAGGCGATGGGAGGAAAATGGGAAGCTCCTTGAACACTTGGGTTAAGGGTGCTACTGATCAAAGAAATGTTATCTTCCCATGTGGGATCCTTTGCATAGAGAGACCTTACATCGGAGGAAAGGCTGTGTCAGGAGAAGTCAGGTGGTGGAACGCTGTCAAGTGGGTTACATTGGGGAGGATCAGGAGCAGTGGATGTAAGCCATAAGCATTGGGGAGAAGAAAATGATAAAGAATTTGGTAAGGGTGTTGCTTTTAGTTTTCAAAGCCCTTGTCAGTGGTCCTCAAACTTGGAGGTACTGTTACCTGAAGCTAATGCCAGTCATTAGTGTGAGCTTCCTCACAGTCAAGGACATCAACCTGCCACATTGATACGACCCAGGAAGTTTGAAAAAAAATGCAGTTCTTCAGTCCTAACTCAGTAATTCTGATTTAATTGGACTCAGGAGCAGACTGGGCATAGAGATCATTTGAAACTCTTAGGAAATTCTCGCATTCAGTCCAGAGAGCAACTGCCCTAAAGTGAAAAATGTCAGATTGGGTCAGAGTTGGATCTAAGTGCCAGCTCCTTCCTTAGACTACCTACCCCTGGTTGCTCCTGTTAGGAGCTTTGGATTTACAAAATTTGCAGCAACATGGCAATGCATTTTTCTCAAATGATCTAGAAACATCAAATGGAAGCATAATCTAAAGGAGGCATGAACAAAGGGGTTTTCCCCTCTGTACCTGAATGGGGTTGAGGGAGGTGGAAGATGCAAGTATTTTACCTTCTTAGATGTGAAGAAACTATCCAAGGAAAGTATTCCTCTTAAATTTCCCCTCCTGCAAGCAATTATATTCACCCCACTCCAACTTATCCTGTATCTTTTTCTCCCCAAGCTTTGTTGAAAGTCACTGTTCTTTGCTGGAATACTAAGCATGTGAAAAGATTTGAACTGGAGTTATTTTGAATGTCCTAAGAAATAGGCCTTTGTAAGCTGTATTTACAAAGGGACTGCATTGTGTTTTGTAGGTTTGATAGCATTGACCCTCATCTAATGCTGGATGCCAGACACCTTGAGATCCAGCAGATGGAATCTACCATGGCCTCCATTTCCGAGTCCGCTGGCTTATTTGAGGTCAATGTTCCTGACTACAAGCAACTGAGGCAGTGTAGGAAGGAGGTCTGCCAGCTGAAGGAGCTATGGGACACAATTGGCATGGTGACCTCCAGTATCCATGCCTGGGAGAGCACCACGTGGAGGGATATCAATGTGGAAACTATGGATTTGGAATGCAAACGGTTTGCCAGGCACATCCGGAACCTCGACAAGGAGGTCAGGGCCTGGGATGCATTCACAGGCCTGGAGAGCACTGTATTGAACACCCTGACTTCCCTGAGGGCAGTGGCTGAGCTCCAGAATCCGGCCATCCGGGAGCGGCATTGGAGGCAGCTGATGCAGGCCACAGGCGTGAGCTTCACTATGGACGAGGGCACCACCCTGGCGCACCTCCTGCAGCTCCAGCTGCACCACTTTGAGGACGAGGTCCGGGGCATTGTGGACAAAGCTGTGAAAGAGATGGGTATGGAGAAGACCTTGAATGAGCTGCAGAACACCTGGGCTGGCATGGAATTCCAGTATGATCCCCACCCGCGGACTAATGTCCCCCTACTGCAGTCTGATGAGGACCTCATTGAGGTTCTGGAGGATAACCAAGTCCAACTGCAGAATCTGATGATGTCTAAGTACATTGCTTTCTTCCTGGAGGAAGTGTCGGGCTGGCAGAAGAAGCTGTCCACTGCTGATGCTGTCATCTCTATCTGGTTTGATGTACAGCGCACATGGTCTCATCTGGAAAGTATATTTATTGGATCTGAAGATATCCGGGCTCAACTACCCCAGGTACTTGCTAAGGAAATCCTGTTTGCCCCTTTTCCTATCTGAGCCAAGGGATAACCACCCACTCCTTGTATTCTCTAGACACCACCCATTTCCACCCCCAGCCTGCCTGCTGTGGCTCTACTCAAGGGCACCTCCAACAAATGTTGACCTTACAAGCCACCAAAAGTCAAGTAAAAGAAAAGAGAAAAGGTGAAATGCACACCAATCAGTTTTTCCCTAGATGAGTAGGAAAAAGAAAGTAGAAACTGGTTTAAAAAATAAATGTACATGGCAGGGAGATTGAAAGCATTAGCTATTGCAATTTAGGATGAGCTGTTCATGTTTGCTCCATAGATAATTACAATACAGGTAGCAATGGGAAGTGGGCATTATTTCCAGGTGAATTCAAATTCCTTCTCACCCTTGAGTCTTTCAGTAAACCTTTAACCTGTGCCAAAATGCTAAATACTGGTCTTCAGCTAAATACTCAACAATGAATTTCTCAGAAATATGTGTTTTTCTCATTACTACCTTCCCTGTGGTTGATTGTCCCTTCTAATTTGTCCTAATTAACATGCTATTAACTTATATCCCCCCGTCAGTGAGCTCTAATTCATTAAAATTTTTTCTTCTTCTTTTTTTTTTTTGCAGACTTCCTCTGTATCCTTTCAGCACAGCAAATTCTTTGTTTACAAACCAATTTGATTCTAAATTGTCACATGTTGTCCAGGCCTGTTTAAAAGTTAAAACACATTCCATCAAAATATTTTATTTTTCCACCTTTCTATCCCACAAAAGCATATTCAATGTGATGATGCAGTTTAGAAGTTGTATATTTGCAATGGAAAAAAACAGTAAAAATAGTTACAGTTTTGTAATTAAGTCAAACTGAATAAATCATTTTTTATTTTTCTCAAATGCTAATGATTGAAAAAGGTTTAATTGAAAAAGGTTTAATGATTGAAAAGGTTTAATTAGAGGAAGCCAACACATAGATGGAGACCTTTGTAGAGACTTTAAAGAACTTATAAAAATATTTAAAGACTATTTGAGAACTTTCAATTAAATATTATAACATATTAGTATCGTTAACTTCTCAACAATGCCTACGGTTTGTATGTGAAAAATTTAAATATGTTTTTCCTCTGTTCTAACAATATAGCAGGCAATTCTGAAACATTATTATAACTTACATTCTAACTAGTGACAGTCTTCAGTCATTGTGAATACTTCTCAACTTTTATTCACATATCTGCACATTTTTACATCATTTCTCTCTGTATGATTTCAATTTTCTATTCATCTCTTTTCATTCGAACATTTTTGCCTAATATTTATACTTTTCATTTTTCACTTCATTTTTCACAGTCTTTATATTTCTTCATTTTTCACTGGAGCATAATATCTCATTGAGAAAGCAAAATTTACTTTACCTTGCTTTCCTGTTTTTCAATCTTCTTGGGATAGAGGTGGGATCCCACAGGTCCAGATCAGACTAGCTGGAAAACTCTTAACTCTGTCATTTGCAACCATTGGAACTTGGACAAGATACTTAACCTCTATGTGTCTCAGTTTCCTCATGTGTAGACTGAGACTGACACTACTTCAGGAGCTCATTAGAATAGCGCACGTGAACTTTAATATCATATAGAGACGTTGACATACAATGTTGCACACCTGAAACCTATCTAATGTTATAATGCAGTGCAACTTCAATCAAAAATAATGAATTAGGGCCTCCTGGTGGCATAAGGGGTTGAGACGCAACCTATGAAACTATCCGCAGCCACTGCAACATGAGTTTGATCCCCGGCCAGGGAGATTCTCAAATGGCGCAGCAGATTTCTCCTGACTCGCCTGCTGCTCCCCTCAGCAGTGTATTTTAGTCAGTCTGCCTGTTCTGCTCCCCACTCTGTCTCTGGTGAATCCTCTCACACCCCCACATGTCTGGCCTGTACCCCAGTTCTTGTGTGCATAAATAAATAAATCTTAAAAAGATGAATTAAATTTTAAAACAGTGCATGTAACAATTCCATATAATTGTTGCTATGTAGTAATAATGCCACAAGCTCTTCTCAGGTACCTAAAGCACTGTGCATGTATTATTATCTTAATCGTTTCAACAGCACTGTGATTGTGTGTATGTTTGGGGGAAATGATGACATCTAATTAATGTTGACATAGGGTACGTTTGATGAGGAAAAACTTACTGTGGTTATATCAACTTTTGCATGAGTCCAGAGCAAACATGAATTTCACTTTTAAGAATTACGTGTTTTATGACAACAGCTCCCAAAGGGTGGTCTCATGTGACCCCAACAGGGTCCCTGAGACCTTCTCAGGGGATCCTCAAGTTCAAACTATTTTAATAACAATACTAAAATATGTTTCCCTTTTTTATTCTCATTTTCAAGAAGGTACATGGCATGTAATATCACAATATATTAGATTCAGAAACAGAGCAGAATCTCTCTTCTAAGTCAGGCGTCAAAGATTTTTTTTTTTTTAAGTGAAGCAATTCCCTGTTATTTTGTTTTGGAAAATGTAATTATTTTATATAAAAACATTCATATGTTAACATAATGTGATTATTATTATTACTTTGAAAATGAATTAACAAAGTTTTTTAAAGTTCTCAACATTAGCTGCTACACAGATGATATATCAGTAGATAGAATATTATCAACCTATATTAAAGCCTTTTGTACTCCTTTATCATTTTTAAAACATACAGGGATTTTGAGACTAAAATATTTTAGAACTGCAGTTTTAAGTTAAAGGTATTTCCTTTTTTGGATTTAATCTCCAGGTTGGGCATCCTAGGAATCTAGGACAACCTGCTTCGGGTTTGCTACATGAGGGAAGTTTTTTTGGAATTGAGAAGCGTGGTAGTTAATTTCCCCCTCTTTTTATTTGCAGGATTCTAAAAGATTTGAAGGCATTGACATTGACTTCAAAGAGCTTGCTTATGCTGTTCAGAAAACTCCAAATGTAGTGGAAGCCACCAACAAATCAGGTCTTTATGAAAAACTGGAAGATATACAGAGCAGGTGATGATTTACCTCCTGTCCCCTTTGTAACACAGAAGCCAACAGTTCCTCCTGCTACCCCATCCCTGAGTTGGAGATCTTTGTTTAATTGCCTGAGTATGTGTGTCTGGTGTGTGTACCTTGACTTGCTGTGTGTTTGAGTATTAAGGATCTTGTTAGAAGAGTGTTTATTCTGATGGATATGTGTAGTTGTATATCTGCAAATAGCCATATATATGTCTTACACTGATTTCCATATATATTCCATATGTGACACATGTTTGCATTTAGGTAATACATCTGTGCCTGTGGGTTCAGGCAAACTTACTTGCAAAACTATCTGTGCTTTCAGATTACACCTGTGTGAGAAGGCCCTGGCAGAGTACCTGGATACCAAAAGGCTTGCCTTCCCCAGATTCTACTTTCTCTCGTCTTCTGATCTGTTAGATATCCTTTCCAATGGCACAGTTCCACAACAGGTAAGCTTGGAGGAGGGGAGGGGGAAAGTTTAGAAATGTCCAGAAAGACTGAGGAGTTCCCAGCAGGAGAGTTTCAGGTCCCCATTATGCCTCTTCTCGCTGACAGTGGGCCTGCTTCAGCTCAGCGTTGCCATCAGCAAGCATCGTGCCTCACCCTATACTTTCCTTCATTTCCACCATTACTGCTTCTCAGGATTCACTCCTGTCCACCAGTGACCATTACTCCCTGAGGTAGAATTGGAGAAACTTTGAGGTGAAAGGGTACACCTTTACAGAGAATGCCTTTGATCTGATTCTAATGAGAGATCCAGTAAAAAGCAGTTAAAAATTATGCTTACAATTTCCATGAGGAAGTGAGATTGGAAGCTATTAACTGGATATCAGGTGGTGTCATGAAAAGAGCACATATGTTTTGTTACAGACAATTAGAAACCAGAGACATCCTGCAGGGAAGGAGGAGGGAGAGGGATCAGAGGGAGGGAGGGGGGAGCACAGGGGACTGAGGTGAGGGTACACGGGTGCCTTGGTGAAGGAAATTCTATGGGGACTACACCTGAGGGGGAGGGAAAGCAAACATTGTTTAGACATGAACAATGATGGTAAAAATATATAAATATTTTTTTTTTAAAAAGAGCACATATGAGGAGTCCAAGGCTTGGTGCTCTGTTGTAACCACTTATTAGCCACATAGACGTGGGCATATCTCTTCTTTGTGACAAGCTTTCATCTATAAAATAAGTCTTGGTATTTGGATCAATAGACTGTAGTTCTCAACATATGGATGTATCAGAATTACATGGATTCCTAGACCCACCCCAGTTATTTTTCAGATTTAAGATTTCAGAGTTTCAGGGTCTATAGTTCTGAGTGGGGCTAAAGAATTTGCATTTTAAGGATTTAGCATTTGATGGTGCTGGTCTTCACCATCATTTCCCCTTTCCAATCTGTTCCCATCTGTAGAGTCTAAATCTCAAAATGAGTGATAGGAGGGAAGGCTGATGTCTCTACTCTATGCTCTATGGTCCTTTAGTTTTCCTCCCTTCTCACCCTAAGAAGAGGTCAAGATTTGTTTGCAGTTTCCTTATTTTCCTCCAGACTGATGATATAGAGTCAAAGTACTTATTCAGAAGTTACTTGAATGAGATCTTTTCCTCCTTTGGTGTGATTTTATTATTCAGTTGAAGTATAGTTAGGTTCATTTATTTCTCTTTGCTTTCAGGCTTGTGCTTTTCTCCAACCTTTTTTATTTGATTGCTTGAATATATAGAATTTTAAAAGCCAACTATACAAAAAAGATATGTAGACTCAGAGAAATGTCATTCCTTCCCCTATTTTCTCTTCTCCCTGTGAGCAACCAATGGCATTAGTTTCTGGTTCACCTTTCCTATTTTGACTTTGCAAAAATAAGTAGATTTACATTTACATTTGTATACATATATTGTTTAACTTCTGTTTCTTACACAAAACATAGCATGCGCTATATAAACTTATTTGCAGTTTGTATTACTTAAAGTTTGTATAACTAAGTTTTTTACTTAGTTGTAAAACCTAGTAACCACTGCTTATCAATTCAAAGATCTGTCCCTCATTATATCACATCTATCTCATATTCCATGGACTAATCTCTAATAGTTTGGTAATTGGATGCCTATAATCACTTTGAAATGTGTGGTATTAAAGTTCTATCGTCCTGTATACTGCCAGAAGGGAGATAACTGGGTCAAAGGGTAAAAGCATACGTAGTCTTGTTAGACATTGACATAGTCCCTCCATAGGATTTATGCCTTTATAACACCACCACCAATGGATGAGAGCCTTTCCAACAGAGCCAAGAGATGACATCCATGCATAGATTTTATCTTTGTCATTAAGTTGTTTAAGTAATTCTTCCTCTCCCCTTAGCCCCAGAGAGAAATGGGAAATGTCCCAATTCCTTCTATATCTGTGTCTTTCGTTTTCATAGATGACTGATAGAATGGTCATGTTTGGAATTCATTGGTGACAACCTTCCCCTCAAATCCCTGTAGACATTGCCCTGCTATTTGTTGTTACAGAGAAGTCCTCTAAGCCCTACCTGTTTTTTTTTTTTTTTGTTGTTGTTGTTGTTGTTTTTTTAACCTTCCTAAGTAGTCTCATTGCTTTCTATCTGGATCTCTGTAGAGATAAAATTTTAATTAATTTTTTAGAAAATTTGTATTTATTTAGATACTAGTTTTATTTTGTTAATTTTTTCAATACATGATGACTTTTTTTTCCTGTTTGAAAACCAGGGCTTTCAGTATCTTTAAAAAGGTTTGGTTCAACATGCTTTTCAATAGTATTTCAATTCAATTTATCTGAGTGTTTTCCCTTCAGGTTTATCATATTTCATAAGTCAAGATTCTATTTTCTCTATGTGATATACTATGCCTTTATATATTCATACATATTTTTATATATGCAAACATATTCCTACATATTTTTATCTCTTAACCTAGTTCTCTGTCATTCTTCAATAGTTTCTCAAGAGTCTCCACCATATTTATTTTGTGTTAATGTTAGTATGGCTAATACCATTACAAACTGTGCTGTGTCATTTGTTGGTCTCTTTGCTTTTTTGATTCTCTGCTTCTACCAGTTATCTTTCACCCAACATTTTATGGTTTATTTTTATTCCATTTAATTAAAAACAATACAAGGTAATGTTATTCATAATTACTTCTGTTTCTTTTATTGAAGCTTCTCATGCACACACACCATATATATATATATATATATATACACATATGTATATGTATATATATACACATGTATATATATGTATATATGCACACATGTGTATATATATACACATATATATATGTGGGGGAGAGAGAGAGAGAGTCTTGTTTTCTCCTTCTTTTAAGTTGAAGGATAATTTCACAAGTCCTGTGCTGGATTTTTTTTTTGAAAGATTTATTTATGCACACAAGAACTGGGGTGTAGGCCAGAGGTGCAGGTGGTGAGAGGATTCACCAGAGAGAGTAGGAAGCAGAACAGGCAGATGTACTGAAATACACTGCTGAGGGGAGCAGTGGGAGAGACAGGAGAGGTCCGCTGTACCATGTGGGTTGCTCCCTGGCTGGCTGGGGATCAAACTCGTGCTATAGTGGCTGGCAGTAGCTGGATAGCACTGTCTTTAACCCCTGCACCACCAGGGTTTATTTTTTAATTCACTATTTGTTTCTGGGTAAAGAAAAGTCCATCCCATTAAGATATTTCTTCCAAAATCACCATAGGTGGGGTTTCCTTGAATACTTTCACAATTTACCCAATTACTCTTAGAATTTTTCCTTCCATCTGATAAACCAGAGAACTGGTTGTTGTAAAGTAAGGATTACAAGTCAGGATACAACAGTCTGAAGTCTCTTGTACTTCAAAAAGCTCTACTGGAGGAAAGCTTTCTGTTTACTGTTTCTACTTCTACCTACACTTCCCTTGCCTCAGGACCACAGTGTTGCTCTGTCTAGCATCCTTCCTGGAGATACTCCCTGGGGCATCTTTGTAAAGGGCCACTATATATGAACCACCATGCTTGAGAGAAGCCCTGGCATGTCCAGACTTTCTCCTTGGTGTAAGCATGCCTGTCCTTCCTATGGATCAATTGGATATGGGTCTGCTGCACCAAAGCATTTCCAACAACTGGGCAACTTCTTCCATAGATCACTGTCACCACTACCTTTGACCCTTCACATTCAGATGAGTTAACATTTTTCTGCAGACTACCCACTACCTATCTACTTCTGCACAATGGTGTTTTTCTTAGGAAGAGAATTTACTAGTTAACCGTCATTTCTGCCCTCCAATCTTCCCATCTGTAGAAGATCAAACAGAAATTAATCAAACTTGTGTGGCTTCAATAGATTGTCACAAGAGTGATTCTAGTCACAAGAGTGATTAGTGATTCTCACTAGTTTTATATTACTTTGGACCTTTGTATCCAATACAGTTGGTCTCTGTCTTCCCATAACCACAGACTTTCTTCTAAATCTTTGATATTCTCAACTCTAATGGTTGTCACATGGTAGGTCTCTGAACAATACTAAGTAACTGCCTATACATGATCTCTAATCCTTTGGGCATGATTTCCTTCATAGGTTCAACGCCACCTTTCCAAACTCTTTGACAATATGGCCAAGATGCAATTCCAGATAGATGTCCATGAGAAACCAACCAAGATAAGTCTTGGCATGTATAGCAAGGAAGAAGAGTATGTGGCCTTCAGTGAGCCCTGTGACTGCAGTGGACAGGTAATAAAATTCTTTTATCCTCCTTACACTTTTTTTTTCTCTCAAGTGTCTGCATTTATATATGGTCAGCATCAGCCTCCAGGGTGGCCTTCTTGACCTTGGGCCAGAGCTGTTGTCTGTGCCCTGGGACTGTCAACTTCCCTTGATTTGATTGAAACAATATTACAGCAGCTACTAATCCCTGCTCTTCTCTCTCTGAAAGGGACACATGTCAACATTCATATCTCTTCTTTAACCAAAGACCTCTGCAGAAGGGAATAAAATGCACATAAACAATTTTTTGAGTCAACAAGGAAGGGATTTTGAAATCATGAGCAGCACCAGGAGACTTTAACATGATAATCCCTGAAGCACCCTACAGGGAAATCTGGAACACTGACACCTTCCCTGAGAGAAAATGCCCTCTGCAATTCTCCACTTTCCTGAGATATCATTTCTCTGTAGAAATACAATTCAGTGTCACTTCCTCCCACCGCCCTACTGCTTAGAGAGTCAATCATTACCCTGCTTTAAGAACTACTGCCTCCAAATCTCCCATGTACAATTCAAGAAACACAAAACACAGGAAGATTCTTTCCTTAAATCTCCTTCTCATCCTTTAGCATCACCACTAAATCCTTTTTTTAAAATATTTATTTATTTATTTATTTATACAAGCACTGGGTACAGTCAGAAGCGTGGGAGGGTGAGAGGATTCACCAGAGCCAGAACAGGGAACAGAACAGGCAGATTGACTGAAATACACTGCTGAGGGGAGTAGCCCGTCGTGGCGGGAGAGGTCTGTGCGCCATGTGGGACTCTCGCCGGTAGCCAGGGATGGAACCAGCACTGCAGAGGCTGCAGGCAACTTTGCAGCCCAGTGCTCAACCACTGCGCCACCAGGGCAGGCCCATCACCACTAAATTCTAGGCCTTCTTTGTTTGTTATCCCAAATGATGTAACAAAGCATTGTCCCTGGGAGTTATAATATAGCCCCAAATAAGGCCTGGAGAGGAGATTTTTTTACTGGGTTCCACCTTTATCCACATATGTCTTGCAAAATATTTCTAGTACCAGGAAAAAATCAGATATTCTCAGTTTTATTCTCAAAGTGGACAGGTCATGGGAATCCACTGAACTAATATAATATTTACAGCAAACACAATCCAGATGAAGACTTCCTCATATGAACTCTAGATAGCAGCCCCTACAACTTCTTAACCCCCTACTCTGTTTTGGATATTACAAATGGACACCTTAACCTGTTGTAATTAAGTCTAGTTCTCACCTACCAACATCCTGGTTACACACAAAAGAGCATTTCTTTGTGCCTTCAGGCAGACTGGAGGTTATGCACCATGTCTGGCTTCCATTCTGTCCACTCCCTCAGGTTGAGTAGGAGAAAACCGTGCAGTATTGATCATGGCTTCTTCAGGATTCAGTGACTAACAGAGCTCTACTTGCAGGTAGAAATGTGGTTGAACCATGTGCTTGCTCACATGAAGGCCACTGTGAGGCATGAGATGACAGAAGGTGTAACTGCCTATGAAGAAAAACCGAGGGAGCAGTGGCTCTTTGACTATCCAGCTCAGGTATTCTCCTAACTGGGACTTTGTGGGCTCCCATTCTCTACTAGTCTCTGTTCCTCAGGGTCCTATGCTAACCTCAATTCCTGTCAGATGTCAGACTCACTATGTGCTTCACAGACAAAAATCAGAATGAGGGAGCAGGGAAATAGTCAGCATGATCTATTTCAACCATTACCTTGGAGAATCCAGAATTGTCCATTTTTACCCTCACCTGCTACAATGGGAGGAAAAGTATACAATTCAACTTATCTAACTACCCCACTTCATATCCATCATGCTTTTTATGGAACACAGTGGCATCAACAGGGAATAAAACTAGGTAATTCCATCCTGTTTGAGTTTACAGACTGGTATAAAAGTCAGTCACTTACAGAAACTTCTCCAAAGAGGAAATGCAAATGCCCAACAGGCACATGAAAAAATGTTCAACATCACTTGTAATCAGGGAAATGCAAATCAAAACTACAATGAGATACCACCTTACACCAGTGAGAATGGCACATATTAAAAAAAACTAGCAACAACAAATGTTGGCGAGGTTGTGGAGAAAAAGGAACTCTCCTGCACTGCTGGTGGGAGTGCAAACTGGTCCAACCACTATGGAGAGCTGTGTGGAGATTTCTTGAGCTACTAAACATAAAGCTTCCATACGATCCAGCAATTCCACTCCTAGGGAGTGGGATCATGCTCAGCGAAATAAGTCAGAAAGAAAAAGAAAAATACCGGATAGTCTCACTCATAGCAGAAATTTAGAAAACCTAAATAAGGGACCAGGGAAAAGACTAATTAATATAAAGTAAAAATCAAAATCAACAAGAAACTATAAACTAGAGACATACTAAGGTGGGGGTAGGGGGACGGGGAGAGGAAGGATTAGGGTCAAAATAAAGGGGAGTGCAATTGTATGGGGAATATAACCAAAATGAAAATGCATACATTGTGCTAAAATGAAAAAAATAAATAAATAAATAAAATAGATCATATATATGTACTTCACTTACAATAGTGTATGCCATACAGAAATCATGTAATAAATGTTGATATTATTGCTGTCAAAAAAAAAAAGAAGTCAGTCACTTACAAATGGAAATCATGTGATAATAAAGAAGCTTCAGGGTGCTCTGGGAGCATAAGTAGTTAGTGGGCTTGGGGATCACCTCCCTGAGGGTCTGATATTTAAGCTGAGATTTGAAATAGGGGCTATAAATCAAAGTTTGAGGAAAGGAGTTACAAGGCATTGTGTAGAGCATGGACAGAAGTTCAGAAGCAAGGCAGATATAAGTGTTGGAGGAACTGAGTATGGTGAAAGCAAGAGTAAGGAAAAGAGGGAGCAAGAGACACCAAATGGATTCAGGAGGGGAAACCTGGATCTTACAGACCATGTTATGGAGTCCAGCTTGATTCTAGGATATATATATTCTTTTGCAAGGTTTATAGAAGGTAATAAGTGAAAGGAGAATAACCATAATCTTTTAAAAATGACTTAGGGTGCAATGTACATTCCTCTGTTCCTTTGTTAATAGCATAATACTAGTGTTGGTATAACTGGGAGCTGTAGAAAACTGGTGGTAATTCAAACCTAGGAGTAGATAATATTGCTCTTGGGAAATATGTGGACTGAGATGAGCATGTAGAACAAACTGTTGAGCATCACTCAAAGTCTGAGTCAGTGAGGAAGAGCCAGTAAAGCAGAATGAGAAATTGTAGCTTTTTAGATGGGAGGAAAATAGGGAGATGATAATCATGGGAACCAAAAAATAAATAAATGAACTATAGATAGAGGGTGAGTGGCCAAAAATGTCATGCACCTCTAAGAGATTAAGTCAAATAAAGAGGCTGAGGGAAATCCATGTACACTATGAGGCAATATAGCAGAAAAGAGGGCACATTGCAGGGGGTGAGAAATGAGAAGGTGGGAAAATGTTGATAGTGAGTGTAGACAGGCAATCAGAAAAGAAGGGAAATAAGCCAGTACTACACAATGCAAGAGTTGTGTGGTGGTGTTGTTGTTTTTTAAAGATTTATTTATTTGTTTGTTTGTTTGTTTATGCAAGCACTGGGTACAGTCAGAAGTGTGGGAGGGTGAGAGAATTCACCAGAGCCAGAGAAGGGAACAGAACAGACAGACTGACGAAATACACTGCTGAGTGGGGAGCAGCAGGAGTGGCAGGAGAGGTCTACATACCATGTGGGACCCTTGCCGGCAGCCGGGGATCGAACTGGCGCTGCAGAGGCTGCGGACAGCTTCGCAGCCTAGCACTCAACTGCTGCGCCACCAGGGGAGGCTCTGTTGTTGTGTTTTAACAGTTGGCTTATCATATTTAAACCATCCCAGCAAGATCACAATGCAAGAATTTCTTTAACAAAATCCAGTATATGTAAATCCATAGGCAAAAATGGAAGAGTGAAGGAATGGTACATTTTACTACAACAAGATTTTCTATTCACATGGGAGTCATTCCCATCCTACTTTATCTAAATCAGAAATTTGAGGCAAGAAATTTTGTTGCCTTCTGCTTGCAACAGATATCATATAGTGCAGTGTATTTGAAGCCACCATGAATAAACAAAATTATGCCTTTTCCACATTATATTTCTCTGCAAACAGAAAATAATATTTATTTGGAATCTCTGAAAAACACAAATCATATAGACCACATTGAGGTATAGTGCTATATTCAACTTGGCCATCAAGAGTAAGCATGTCACATTAGACGTTTTAAGAAATTAAAAAAATGAGGGTACTGTGGGTAAGTGAAAATATGCCACACGTGATCAGCAGTGACTCACTAAACTAGATTGCTAGACACTCAGAAGTTCCAGAAAAGAGCAAAGATTGAGTGTCATTGAAATGTTCACTCAGCATATTATTATCCTCCCAAGCACAAGAAAGAGGTTACCCTTAAGAAGTAAAAATGGAATGAGCAGTGTGGCAACTTCTAGAAGTCACCAATATTGAAAATAGTAAGCTGCTGATTGTCCTCAACCAAATGATAGATTTTTCAGGAGCAGAAAGTTCTTTTCCCACTTGTGTTTTAACCACCTCACATCTCTAAGGATTTAGAAGCATGTAGCTCACTTACTCAGTGTTGGTGGAAGAGGGAGGGAAGGGATGTAGGTCATCTGCACAATTAAATTTTGAGCCCTTGCTGTAGGATGAGTGGGCTGGTTTTAGAGACAATCCAAGTGACAACTTTACTGAGTAACTTTTGTTGTCACAGGTGGCCCTGACCTGCACTCAGATCTGGTGGACGACAGAGGTGGGCATTGCGTTTGCCAGATTGGAAGAAGGTTATGAAAATGCCATGAAGGACTATTACAAGAAGCAGGTGGCCCAGCTCAAAAGCCTCATCACCATGCTGATTGGTCAACTCTCCAAGGGTGACCGGCAGAAGATCATGACCATATGCACCATTGATGTGCATGCCCGGGATGTGGTAGCCAAGATGATTGCTCAGAAGGTAGGTTCTAAACATGTAGGAATGTCCCTGTTTGTGAAGAGCAACACATGAATATTGGGGTTAAAGAGAGTCTTACAGATGGCCAAAACACTGGAGTCCCAGATTCTGTACTGGCTTGAGAGCTGGGAAGGATCATGGTGGCTGCTGTCACCTTTTAAAATTCCCAAGAAATATGATAAAAATATGAATATGATAAACTGTATAATCAAAGCATATCATGCTTTCTATGTTGTGGTAAGCAGAGTGGGCCTGTGCTTTGGACTGGCAGATAAGCCCCAAGTTATCCGAAGTCCTGTGTATCCTGTGGTCAAGTTGAACACTGGATTTACACACATACTCTGCTACTCTCTCTTCAGGTAGATAATGCCCAGGCCTTCCTCTGGTTGTCCCAGCTGCGTCATCGTTGGGATGATGAGGCCAAACACTGCTTTGCCAACATCTGTGATGCCCAATTTCTGTATTCCTATGAATACCTGGGAAATACTCCTCGTCTGGTGATAACACCTTTGACTGATAGGTGAGTGCTGGTGTCAGAAAAACCCCATTGCTGACTGGTTCAGTTCTTCTGATGGCCATCCAGGGTCAAGGTCGCTGTCACTTGCTATTTGTCCAGAAAGCTGAAGGGGGAGGGCCTGGCTTAACACAACAGATATAAGGTAAAACTGAAAGGATCTAGGTTAGATTCCTTACCAGAACAAATCCCAGAGCAAACCAATGAACCATGAGTTTTTGAGGAGTTACTAGGCAGTCGTACATACTTAGATTCTAACACCAACACATACCAGTTCTTTGACCATGAAAAATTTAACCTAATTCTCAGTTTCTTCATCTGTGAAATAGAAATAGAAACTCATACCTTGCATGAGTTATGTGAAGATAAAATGTTTATAAGTTTTATGCAAATTAAGTGCTCACTAACTGATCTTTTGTGCTTTTTTCTTATCATTTTTTATTACTTATTCAAGCACCTTTTACTCTTGGAACACAGAATGATTAAAAACAGTGTAGTTCCTATCATTAAAAAGCTTACAATTTTTTTAGGGAGCTATATTCTCTCCCATTCATATTAATTTATTCATGAATGAGTTGACACCAGACTCTGAACTAGTCCCTGGGAATATAAACATTTCCTGCCCTTCAACTCCAATTCTAGTGAGAGAAAGAAGACATATGTAGATAAAAATTTAAAAAGCACAAGGGGAAAAGTGCAAGGCCACAATGTAAAATAGGACACAAAGCCATATGCTCCAAACTTCAAGCAAGTGACTCAGCAGTAAGGCCTCTGAACACAGAGGGTCCCACCAAGGTTGAGTAGAAAAGCAGAGGGAAGGCTTCAGGGAAGACATGGTGTCTGATCCAAACTTGAAGGATGTTAGTAGGTTGTAGGATGGTTTTCAAGGTGTCCATGAAATTGTACACAAGTCTGCATGTATGTTATGTTTTCTATTGAGGGGCATATAATAATTGTTAAAATGGCTTAGGATTCCCAAAAGCTAAAGAACTACTGATAAATATTCTCGAAAATGAAATATTATATGCAAAGTCATGTAAATTGGAAAGTAAAATGAAATAGAAGACAAAAGAAGAGACAGTAGATTTTTTACTTTGGGGAGATTGTTGCTCATAAGGATGGAAGAATGGTCAGAACCAGACTATGAAGTATAAAGACTATATTCTTTACCCAATGAGTAGTGATAAACTATTGATAAATCTTTCATCAGAGGAGTATAATGGCAAAGACTATATTTTATGTTCTCATTGGATGAATAGGACCATCTGAAGTCCAAAGTAGTCGAAATGTCAACATCATCTGTAGAGTAAGACCTCATGATTCATCTCCCCCATGCTTTTTACTTCTTTAATTCATTTTCCTGCCTACTCTGAAAAGATCTTCCACCCAGGGCAAACCACCTCCCACTTACTCTTACACTTTTCTCTCTTTTTACATGACATCATGTAAAAATCACATCACTGTGTCCAGGTACACCCCCACCCCGCACTTAGATTAAGATTTGAGTTCCTCATAGGACCCAATCCTTCTGCCAACCATCCTGATGCCTGACACCCAGCACCCTAGTCACTCTGGCCTCCCTTTTGTGCTTTGATCCCTTTAAATTCATTCAAACTTATAGCCTTACACATATGTGCTTTCCTTTATTTAGAATGCCCTTCTCCATGCTCTCTGTTCTACTGTCACCTTCTATGCTTTCATTCTACTCTCAGTTCTGACTGAGAGGTCTTCTCTGGCTATTCTTTCTAAAAAAAACAACCACTGCCACCTCCCCCAACAGATCCCTCTGTTCATCTTCTTCTTAACATTTCCCACATTCAAAAATGACCTTTGGAATGTAAACTCTTTGTAATCAGGGAACTTTATGTGTTTCGTGTGTTGCTTTGTTCCTATATCATCAGGACCTAATAGACATTTAATTAATATCTGTTGAATGAATGAATGGTAGTTGAATATGCAAGACCCAGATTGTAAGAGTAAACAAGAAGGGGAAGTTGATGCAGAGGATTTTCCCTAGGACTCTGTGCCTTGACTCCTAAAGGCAAAGGGACAGCTACTGTCATCTGCTTTTAGTGGGGAGTGACCCTTCTCACTGCCCCAGCAAAGGACAAAGGCAAGTAACATCTTCTCCAAGGAAGGTGCAGATTTCTCTGCCATAGGTTTTACTTGGGTCAATCTCATGAGTTGAAAGGGCACATTCCCTATGGATTAAAGAAAATGTTTTCCCACCTCAAGCTTCATTTAGAGTAGACCCTCACCTGTGCCTTTCTCTTTGTAGTGATTCTCAACAAGGTCCCTAACTAAAGAGGGAGAAAATCTACCACCAAATTCCCTTTTTTAATAAGTCTTCTGCCTTCTTGGAAAATGAGCTAATAGTTCAGGACCTGATGTGAACTTGGAATGTAATAATGAAACTATTATAAAATCAAGCAATTTGTTTAGTGTCTGTCTTCCACTCTAGATTCTATGTCCCATGATAACATTGACTGGGTTTACTCACTGCTCTACCCCCAGGACCAAGGACCATGTCTGGTATATAATAGGCCCTCAAGAAATACTCCTTGAATGCATGCAATGAAGTGATTTCTGAGAGTATGGATATGTGCCCAGCCTCCTCATACCCTCATGCCCATTCAGAATATTTCCTTCCTTTCCATTGACATATCAGACATTATCATTCCAACTGATAAAATATATAAGATTTTCTTTTCCTGGGGTCTTCACATCTGCCCAGGAGTTGAAGAAGATAATTACCTCTTTTGGATGTAGAGGTCTCTAGCATACAAATGCTGAATGTCTTATAGAGGGAAAGGGTAAAGTTTTGACAATGAATTGTTTCTAAGACAGGAATTTATCACCTCTCCTATGAAATGATGCAAATAAGAATTTGAAAGGAAGATTTGCTGAAAATAATGGTGAATACTATGTAGACCTTGACCTTGTTTTGCACATTAGATGCTTCACTGACAAAGTAGTATGTAGTTGAATATTTATATGGCAAATTCCATTTTCTCATTGACTTCCATTATTATCTCAAGAAATGTTTTGCCCTGAAAAAAAAATTGGCCTCAACGCAGAAAATCACATTATAAAGAGCATTCAGCTTTTGCTGCTGTGTAGCTTAAGTACATTTAATTCTCTCCTGCCAGTGGAATTAATCAAATGGACAATTGATCCGTACAACCTTTGCACATTCATTAAAAGCACACCCGCATTACAGTACATCTGACTGATTATGCCTATTTCTTTGGAATTTCCCACTGCCTGGATGGGACTTGAATATATAAGTAGAGACAATGGTTCAGCCATTGTCACAGGACTTTGGCACAACAGCGAGTTGAAGAACTAAATGGAAATGCTTTTTCAGGCTGAACAAAGCAATTCTTTTAAGTTGTTTCTTAACCTTTGATGGTCTCCTTTCCCTGTACTCCCCTTCCCTCACCTTCATACACAAATGCCCCTTTCAGCCCTGTGCTAAGTACTATTTTAATCAACTGCTTATCAATTTGGAGTACCTCTTAATTTCTCAGGAACTACTGCAAGTAGGTGAGATATAATTGATGCAAGAGTCTTTGAAGGTGATTTGCTGGACAAGGACATAACTACCATGAGTCGTACACTTTCTTTTTAAGGTTTTATCTGATAGTTTAATTAGAAAACTTTGCAATCTGCTAAAAAAAAAACTAAAAGCCACCCAGATTTAACCATTATCATATGTAGTCTATTTTCATCTACATGTAGATTTTGAAAAATGAAATTGCAATAATATGCTGTGTATCATAGCTTCCTCGCCAGCATTAAGCATTATTGTTAAAAATTACTAATTTTGTAAGAAAATGGTATCTTATTTGGATTTGGATGGCCAGATGCTTGAGCATTTTTATGTGTCTATTGGCTATTACATTTTCTTCTCCTGTGAATTGTTACTATCATTGCCCATTTTATTACTTTTTTGTTTAGAAAGTTCCTGCCCATTTCAAGATCAGTCTAGTATATCCCTGTGTTTTACTATAATTTTATTTTATTTTTTCTTTAACCTTTTTTATTCCTTTATTAAAATTTTTTTGACTGAGTAAAGTGAATGTTTTTGGTTATAAGTGATAAAAATCTAATTCAAACTAATTTAAACAGAAATAGGACATCTATTCTCACATCCCTGGCAGATGAGTCCAGCTGCATTGTAACCAGCTCTTTGAGCTAAACAGAGTGATATCAAGACTTGAGCTCTCTCTCATAGCATTACTTTGCTTTCTTCTGAGTATTGAATTCTTGCTTGCATAGATTTTCTTTGCATGGATGGAAAGATGGTCTCCATGCCCATGTCTTTATGACTACTGACCCAAGAGGAAGAGACACTTCTCTTTCCTGGGCCCATATGTCAGATTCCTCAAAGGGATTCTGATTGATCCTGTTTTGATCACGTGGGTCACTGTGACCAATGAGATTGATTATTTTGCTCAACCTAAGCCTTGTACCCACCCCTGAGAGAATAGGAAATGCTTTGATTGACACCACCACCAGAATACAAGTTACAGAGGGGACATGGCTTAACAAAGTGTGAAATCCTCACCAAGGAAAATCCACAGAAACATTTTCTTTGTTTTTAAGTAACCAATTGGTCCAAAGATTTTGTAGGAAATAATGGATCCTTTTCCTCATAAGTTCCTGATGTTTGCTCTGCCATATTCAGTTGCCATGAGGCATAAAACTGCCTCAAATATATATGTTCTGTTTCATTAGTATTTCACTTTATCTATATTCTATACTATTTAAGGATTGTAGCTATATAAAGACCTGTAAGATTTTTTAAGTAAAAGTCTGTATCATCTATCTTCCATTTCTTCTTTCAAATAAGCTTTAATCATTTTGTCAGGTTCTAAATTAGAAACAGTTAAGATTTTGATTGGTAAACCTTAAGACTTTCAACTTACTTTTGAAGAATAGCCATCTTCATATGTGCTATATTTTTATTTACTCATATCTTCAAATTATGTGCCTATGAAAGGTTTGTAAGTATCTTCATATAGATTTTGAGTGATTCTTACTTTTATCAATAGATTTTTTTTTTAAACTGAAGTAGCATTGATTTACAAATTTATATTTAGAGGTACAGGTTCTCTCTCTTCAGGTGTTGTTTCCACACCACACCCACCACCAAAGCACCCATAGGTCTTTTTAAAAAAATATATTGCTATATGATTACTTTTTCACTATGTATTTTTTTTAAGATTTATGTTTTATTTATACAATAGCTGGGGTACAGGCCAGAGGTGTGGGAGGGTGAGAGAATTCACCAGAGACAGAGCAGGGAACAGAACAGGCAGACAGACCAAAAGCACTGCTGAGGGGAGCAGCGGGTGAGAGAGGAGAGTTCTGCCATGCCATGTGGGTTTCTCCCTGGCTGGCCAGGAATCAAACCCGGCTACAGAGGCTGCAGACAGCTTCACAGTGCTGTGCTCAACCCACTGCGCCACCAGGGAGGCCCTCACTATGTATTTTTAAAGCAACTTTATTGAGGTATATTTGACATATCAAGAATTTCACCCATTCCAGTTTGCAATTCAGTAATTTCAGGTAACTTTACTGGATGCTTGAACTATCACCAAATCAATTTTACATTTTCATGCTCCTCATTAAGTTTCCTCACACTTATTTACAGTTAATTATCATTCTTACTCCCAGCCCCAGGCAACTACTAATATCCTTTCTGTCTCTATAAATTTGCCTAATTTGGACATTTACTTTCTATTCTGGAACCATACAGCATGTAGTCTCATGCCTGGCTTCTTTCTTTTTGCGTATCATTTTTTGGAATTCATCCATGAAAGAGCATATGTCAACACTTTGTTCCGTTTTATTTCTTAATAGTATTCCATTTTATAGATATGATACATTTTATCTATCTATTTACCAGTTGATGGACACTAAGGTTATTTACAGTTTGGGGCTATTATAAGCAATACTGCTGTGAATACTCTCATGCAACTCTTTGTATTGATGTATGATTTCATTTCTCTTTGGTGGATACTTGGGAGGAAAATTGCCAAGCTATATAGTGATTTTGTTTAATTTTTTGAGAAACTACTAAACTATTTTCTAAGTGCCTGGATCATATTACATCCCCAGCAGCAATATATGATGGTTCCTGGTTCTCCACATCCTTGAATACATTTATTGTTGTTTCTCTTACTTTTTTTTTTTTTTTTTTTTTATAAATTTTATTGTTATATTCCCCATACAATTGCCGCCCCCCATTCTGACCCCAATCCCTCCCCTCCCGCCCCCGCCCCCTAAAAGTGTCTCTGGTTCATAGTTTTTTGTTGATTTTGATTTTCACTTTCTTATAGTTTTTCATTTTCCTGGTCCATTATTTAAGTTTTCTAGATTCCTGCTATGAGTGAGACCATCCGGTATTTTTCTTTTTCTTTTTGGCTTATTTCGCTGAGCATGATCCCTTCCAGCTCCATCCATGTTGCTGCAAATTGCATGTGTTTATCTTTTTTGAATGCTGAGTAATATTCCATGGTATATATGTACCACATCTTCTTGATCCAGTCATCTATTTTTGGGCATTTGGGTTGTTTCCAAAGCTTAGCTATTGTAAACAGTGCTGCTATAAACATAGGGGTGCAGGTGTTCTTTGGAATTGATGTTTCTGTGTCCTTTGGGTAAATACCTAGGAGTGGAATTGCTGGGTCATATGGAAGCTCTATGTTTAGTAGGTCCAGAAATCTCCACACAGCTTTCCACAGTGGTTGGACCAGTTTGCACTCCCACCAACAGTGCAGAAGAGTTCCTTTTTCTCCACACCCTCGCCAACATTTGTTGTTGCTAGTTTTTTTAATATGTGCCATTCTCACTGGTGTAAGATGGTATCTCATGGTAGTTTTGATTTGCATTTCCCTGATGACAAGTGATGTTGAACATTTTTTCATATGCCTGTTGGCCATTTGCATTTCCTCTTCAGAGAAGTTTCTTTTAAGCTCTTCTGCCCATTTTTTGACTGGATTATTTTCTTTGTTGTTGTTGAGTCTCATCAGCTCTTTGCAGATTTTTGTGATCAGTCCTTTATCATTAGTGTTGGGTGCAAAAATGTTCTCCCAGTTGGTGGGGTTTCTCTTTGTTTTTGTTATTGTCTCTTTTGCTGTGCAAAAGCTCTTTAATTTGATATAGTCCCAGCTGTTTATCTTTGCCTTCACTATCACTGCTTTGGGTGATGTGTCTGTAAAGATGTCTTTGATGTGCAAATCACGTAGTGTTTCGCCTATATTTCCTTCTATATATTTTATGGTTTCAGGTCTTATGTCTAGTTCTTTAATCCATTTTGAGTTGATTTTTGTGTATGGTGTGAGGTGGTGGTCAAGCTTCATTCTTTTGCATGTAGCGACCCAGTTTTCCCAGCACCATTTATTGAACAAACTTTCTTTGCTCCAATGCATAGTCTTTGCTCCTTTGTCAAAGATTAGTTGACCATAAATCTGTGGGTTTATTTCTGGATTTTCTATTCGATTCCATTGGTCTGTATGTCTGTTCTTGTTCCAATACCATGCAGTTTTGATGATTATGGCTTTGTAGTATAGTTTGAAGTCTGGGAGTCTGATGCCTCCATTCCCTTCTTTTTTTTTCAGGAGAGCTTTGGCTATTCGGGGTTTTTTGTGATTCCATATGAATTTCATCAATAATTTTTCTATTTCTTTGAAGAATGACATTGAAATTTTGATTGGAATAGCATTGAATCTGTATATTGCTTTTGGAAGGATGGCCATTTTAATAATGTTTATTCTTCCAATCCATGAGCAGGGGATGTCTCTCCATTTCTTTGTGTCTTCTTCTATTTCTTTTAACAGTGTTTTATAGTTTTCTTTGTATAGGTCCTTTACCTCTTTTGTTAGATTTATTCCCAAATATTTGATTTTTTTTGTTTCAATAACAAAAGGGATGGTCTTTTCGATTTCTTCTTCTTCAGATTTATTGTTTGTGTATAGGAAGGCTACTGACTTTTGCGTGTTGATTTTGTATCCTGCCACTTTACTGAACTGATTGATGAGTTGAATTAGCTTTTCTGTGGAGTTTTTGGGGTTCTCTATGTATAATATCATATCGTCTGCAAATAGTGATAGTTTGACTTCTTCTTTTCCTATTTGGATTCCTTGGATGTCTTTCTCTTGTCTTATTGCCCTGGCTAGGACTTCCAGTATTATATTGAAAAGCAATGGTGAGAGTGGACATCCTTGTCTTGTTCCAGATCTTAATGGAATTGCTTTCAGCTTTTCACCATTGAGAATGATACTGGCTGTTGGCTTGTCATAGATGGCCTTTATGATGTTGAGGTATGTTCCTTGTATCCCAAGAACTTCAAGGGCTTTTATCATGAATGGGTGTTGCACTTTGTCGAAAGCTTTCTCAGCATCTATTGATATTATCATATGGTTTTTATATTTCTTTTTGTTGATGTGTTGGATAACGTTGATTGATTTTCGGATGTTAAACCATCCTTGTGCCCCTGGAATGAATCCAACTTGGTCGTGGTGAATTATCTTATGGATACATTGTTGGATTCTGATAGCTAAAATTTTATTGAGGATTTTTGCATCAGTGTTCATTAGGGAGATTGGCCTGTAGTTTTCCTTTTTTGTGTTGTCCTTGTTCGGTTTTGGTATTAGTGTAATGTTGGCTTCATAGAACGTGTTTGGTATTGTCCCTTCCTTCTCAATTTTTTGGAAGAGTTTGTGAAGGATAGGCACTAATTCGTCTCTGAATGTTTGGTAGAATTCATTTGTAAATCCATCAGGTCCTGGGCTTTTGTTTTTGGGGAGGTTTTTGATTACCATTTCAATTTCGCTAATTGTAATTGGTCTGTTTAGGTGTTCTATTTCTTCTTTATCTAGCTTTGGGTGATTGTAGAGTTGTAGGAATTTGTCCATCTCCTCTAGATTGTTAAACTTGTTTCCATATAACTGTTCATAGTAGTTACTGATTATTCTTTTGATTTCTGCTGTGTCCGTTGTGATTTCTCCTCTTTCATTGATGATCCTGTTTATTTGTGCTTTCTCCCTTTTTTCCTTTGTGAGCCTGGCTAGGGGTTTGTCTATTTTATTTATTTTTTCAAAGAACCAGCTCTTGGTTTCATTGATCTTTTGGATTGTTTTTTTAGTTTCAATTTCATTTATTTCTGCTTTGGTTTTTATTATTTCTTTTCTTCTACTGGTTTTGGGGTTTTCTTGTTGTTCTTTTTCTAGATCTTTGAGCTTCGAGATTAGGTTGTTTCTTTGCGTTCTTTCTTGTTTCTTGATGTGAGCTTCTATTGCTATATATTTTCCTCTTATTACTGCTTTTGCTGCATCCCATACATTTAGGATATTGGTGTCCTCCTTGTCGTTCAATTCAAAAAATTTTTTAATTTCTTCTTTGATCTCCTCATTAGTCCAATGGTCTTCCAGTAGTGTGGTTTTTAATCTCCATGAGGTAGGAAAGTTCCTTGCCTTCTTTTTATGGTTTATTTCTAGTTTGATGCCTTCATGGTCAGAAAAGATGGTTGATATGATTTCAATCTTGGTGTATCTGTTGATGTTTGTCTTGTGCCCCAGTATGTGATCGATCCTGGAGAATGATCCGTGTGCGCTTGAGAAAAATGTGTACTCCGTTTTTTTGGGGTTTAGTGTTCTATAGATGTCTGTTAAGCCCAATTGCTCTAGGTCTTTATTTAGAGCTTTGGTTTCTTTACTTATTTTTTGTCTTGTTGATCTATCCATTGTTGATAGTGGTGTGTTGAAGTCTCCCACTACGTATGTGTTTTCTCTGATGTCTGTTTTCAGAGAGGACAACAGTTGTCTGATATATTTTGGTGCTCCTTCGTTTGGTGAGTATATGTTAATGAGTGTTATTTCTTCTTGAAGTATTGTCCCCTTGATCATAATGTAGTGACCATTGGGGTCTCTTTTTATCTTTTTGAGTTTGAAATCTGTTTTATCTGATATAAGTATAGCTGTTCCTGCTTTCTTTTTTGGTCCATTTGCTTGTAGGATTGTTTTCCATCCTTTAACTTTGAGCCTATTTTTATCTTTTGTAGCTAAATGTGTTTCCTGGAGACAGCAAAAGGTTGGGTTTTGTTTCTTAATCCAGGCTGCAACTCTGTGTCTTTTTATTGAAGAGTTTAGTCCATTTACATTTAGAGTTAATATTGATATGTTAACATCTGTATTTGCCATTGTGTTTGTCTTTCCTTTGATTTTATTTATTTATTCTTTTAATAACTTTTTTTTTTTTTTGGCCTTCTTTCATTGTTATTCGTCCTCTGAGGTTCTGGCTTTAGAACTCCTTGTAGTATTTTTTGGAGTGGGGGTTTAGTTGCAATGAAATTCCGGAGTTTCTGTTTGTCTGGGAAGGTCCATATTCTTTCTTCAAAGAGGAAGGAGAGCTTTGCGGGATAGAGTATTCTTGGTTGGCATCTGTTTTCTTGGAGTCTGTTGACTATGTCCCTCCACTCTCTCCTTGCCCGTAGTGTTTCTTCGGAGAAGTCTGATGTCAGCCTGATTGGTTTTCCTTTGAATGTTATCTGTTTCTTCCCTCTTGCCAGCTTCTTTATTTTTTCCTTGTCCTGGATTCTTGGGAGCTTTACTATTATGTGTCTTGCTGTATTTTTCCTTTCGTCATGGAAGTTTGGTGTTCTTCTTGCTTCTTGTATATCAATTTTCAGCTCCTTCTTCACATTTGGGAAGTTCTCTTCAATTATCTCTTTGAATATTTTCTCTGTTCCTACATCTCTCTCCTCTCCTTCTGGTATTCCTATAACTCTTATATTTCCTTTCCTCATGGAGTCCGATAGTTCCCGAAGTCTTTCTTCGTTCTTTTTCCTTCGTACTTCTCTTTCCTTCTCTGTTTTGGTTCTTTTTATTTCTGTGTCTTCAAGATTACTTATTCGTTCTTCCATTTCATCTATTCTGCTTTCATTGCTTTTCCCAGAATTCTTTAGTTCTTCCATTAATTCTTTGATCTCCTGCATTTCTTTTACTTCCCTCTTTAGGGACTCAATTTCTTTCTTCTGACCATTGTTTTCCCTCTCTAGGGACTCAATTGCATTCTTCTGATCGTTGATTATTTTTCCCTTATCATTGTTTTCCTTTATGACTTCTGTCAGTTTTTTAATCACGGCAATTTTAAATTCTCTTTCTGGAAGGCTCAGAAATTCTTCCAAGTTATTGTCGTTGCAATCTGGGGGCTGGCTTTCTTTTTGTGGTGTGCTTTTTCTCTGGAGAGTTGCTAGGTTGCGTGTGGTTCTTCTCCTCCCTACTGTCTGTTTTCTAATTTGCCGTATGCGTTGGGACACTGTGTTGTTGGGACTTGCCGGCATCTTGGGTGGGCTTCTCTGTTCCCCTCTGGTTCTTCCAGGAGTCATCTGTCAGTTTCAAGCAGCCTTTACTGGAGAAAGGTCCCTGTTCTAAAATGCCGATGTGGGGACACACTCCCCTGTGCGCCTGGTCTGCCCCGGCGGTGGGTTCCTGCTCCCCTCTGGGCTTGGACTGCAGGCCAGAGGGTCTGGCGTGGGCGAACTTCCCCCGCTCACCTCTGGCTCCTGAGGAAGCCTTCTGCAGGTAGTCTTTACTGAAGAAATGTCCCTGTTCTAAAATGGTGATGTGGGACACACTCCCTGCGCTTCTGGTCTCAGGCACACTATTCTGCGCGCCTGGTCTGCCCCGGCTGTGGGTGCTCGCTCTCCCTGTGGGCTCAGACTACTTGTTCAGAAGGGGCCCGGTGTGGGCTAACTCCCCAGCTGGCCACTAGCTCCTTCAGTAGCCTGTGCTGGGGTCAAGTCGCTAGGTGGCACCAGAGATCTCTCCTAGAGCCCTTGGGGAGCTGATTTTCCACCCCGTGGGACAGGGAGCAGAGCGGGGATGGTAGGGTACACCTCAACGGCTTTGGGGTGCTGTGTCTGCCTTGTGCCCCACCGTCGTGGGGAACCCACGCCCCTAATTTCGTGCCCCGGGTCTCAGTTCCAAAGCCCTCAGTTCCAGGACGCGGGCTGTAGCCCAGATCAGTGGCGCGGGAATGGCGCCTTTTGAATCCCGCTCCCCTGCCTGGGCGCCTTGTTCCTGCTCACTCAGGGAGGGCCTCCGCCCGGGTCTCAGTTCCAAAGCCCTCAGTTCCAGGACGCGGGCTATAGCCCAGATCAGTGGCGCGGGAATGGCGCCTTTTGAATCCCGCTTCCCTGCCTGGGCACCTTGTTCCTGCTCACTCAGGGAGGGCCTCCGCCGTCTCCCTGCAAGCCTAGGTCGCAGGCGCAGGGCCCTGGGCAGCTGCAATCTGAGCGCCGCTTTCGCGCAAGCTTACCGGGCGGCTGGGGCTGTGTGCTGGTGCTGGGCTCCTCCTGGTGGGCGGGGCTCTCTTTACTGGCGCCTGGAGCTCACCTCCGCGGCGGATCCTGCAGGGTTCGCCTCAGCTCCCGTTCACGGGGTGTGGTGGCTGAAATAGTTCCTTTCCACTCACAGTCCCACTTGCTGCATCCGTTTTTCTTGTTGGGCGTTTTGGTTTGTTGTTTCCCTCGTCTCTGCCGGTCGGAGAGTGCCGCCTCTGTGGGCGGGGGAGGGGAGCAGGGTTCTGCGCTTCCCTCCCTTCTCGTCCTCTTTTATGGCAACTTTCTTCTTCGGGCAGTTTGCTGGAGTCGTCCGTTTATCTTCCCTGTCTCAGTTCTCACTGGGACCTGCCGCTTTTCCTCCCTATTAACTTTTTTTAATGGGAGATCTTACTCGCAGCGTCTCCTCGCCGCCATGTTGCTCCGCCTCCTCCTGTTTCTCTTACTTTTTATACCCATTCTAGTGACTGCAAAGTGGTATTTCCTTTGAATTTTAACGTGTATTTCCCTATTGAGCATCTTGACATGACTTTATTAAAAACCATTTGTATATGTCCTTCAGCATAATGTCTATTCATATCTCTTACTTATCATCTGATTGGTCTGTTTATCTTATTGAATTGTAAGAAATCTCCATTTACTCTGGATAAGTTGTTTATGTATTTACAAATATTTTTTCTCAGTTTGCTTATCTTTTCACTATTTATATCTTTTTGAAGTTCAAAATTTTTTAATTTTGATGATATCCAATTTATCATTTTTTTGTGGATTTCATGCTAATAAGTCTTTGCTTAATTCCATTTTATCTTTACCTTTCTATTTGTTTATGGGAGAAATTTGGATTTTGTAAATTTATCTTTATTCTGCCTTTTTACTGCCCTGTGTTAATTTTTTTTTTAATTTTACTGGTGATTGTCTTGCATTTTCCAGGCACTTCTAGAATGTCTGATGTTATTTGAGACATCCACATATTATAAAGCATAATAATAACTACTGATGCTTAGTTACTCGGTGTGTTGTTATTTTTGCAGAGGAGCATATATCAGTCATTGCTCTCAGTTTTTTCTGTCACATTTTGAGAAGAGCACTTAAAAATACCATACGCAAAGAGAAAGAGCACAAGATGATGAAGGGTCTCATAATAGCATAAGAATTAGATCTAGAATTAGGGCATTTATGTTGAGGGCAATTTTCAAAATTTAAATGCAAAAATGTTGTAAAAGGAACAGATTTGTTTTAGGTTGGTGCTGAGGGCATTCTTCTATTAATGCTCTTTCTCATGTTGAGTTTGGAAACTATTAAAAACCCTGGGTCTTTTTTTTCATATGAACTACATCTAACCAGATGTCCCTCATTTAGTATATGTGCAAGTTCTCAGATGATTACTTTGCATTTGTTCCTCTTAAATGTCGCTTCATGAGGTCTACCCCATTATTTCCAATTATTTAAATTATTTAGATTCTTGATCTGTCTCTTATAGAATAAATTATTTTTTATTCAAGTTTTCAATACAGATATTTAACCTCTTTGGGTCCCGAGTATGCCACTAGAGGCATCCCTTTGGGTTGATGTTATTGCATCTCTGTTCATTCCTCAATTATGCGCCTTGAATCATATGGTCAGTAGAATTCTAAGAATGACCCTCAATGACCTCTTCCCTTGACTACTCTCCTCCCCTTTGGAGATGAGTGAAAATTGTAAAGGTTATGGTATCGTTCCATGCTTATGTTTTGCTTTATTGCAAAAGGGAAAAGGAGAAATCCTGGATGAAGGCAAAAGGGAAAGAAAGATTTGGAGCACGAGAAGAATTTAACATGCCATTGCTGGTTGCTTTAAAAGATGAAGGAAGCCATGTGCAAAGATAGTAGAATGGCCTCTAGGAGTTGTGAGTTTCCCTGGCCAAACAGCAACCAGTGGGGACCTCAGTGCTAAAATGATAGGAAATTGTTTTGATCAAGAAGCCAAATGAGCTTGGAAGCAGATGCTACCCCAGAGTTATCTAGATAGGGTCCTGTCTAGTTGACACCTTGATTTTGGCCTTGTGAGACTTAAGTAGAGAGTTCATGTGAACTACTAATCTACGGAATGCTGAGATAATACATAAGTGTTGTTTTAAGCCATGGTGCTTATGGTAATATTTTACATAAAAATAGAAATCAAATACAAACCAACTATGATTTCACCAACTCTACACATTTCTGGGATAGCCACAGATTATTCATAGCTGAAATTTAGAAATAGCATCTTTTATGTTTTCTCTATCTGCCATTTGAGTAACTGTGGAAAAAGAAAAGCTACATTCCATATATATTTATTACCTTAAAAATAATGTCTTGAAATTGAATCAACTTTTTGAGGCATTTCATATCTTTTGTCTCATCCCATCTCATAAGAGCCTAGTTAGGTAGATAAAAACAAAGCCTGCAGAAGTTGTTTGCTCAAAGAAACAAGAGCCACTTCAGCTGGCTTTAAAAAGGCCTTTCAAACAATGAGAACTGGCCCACTGTGGAGAGATTGCTTTCAAAAATAATAAATCATGCATTGCTGGAAGAAAAGGCTGCCTGATCATATATGAAGGATTTAATGGGAGAAAGCCTGGTCTAGTTAAATAGCCAAACCTCTAAGATCTCTTCCAACACTAAAGGTTCTGTGTTCTCAATAAGCTACCAAACGAAATTGGTTCACATCCATGTTGGGTTGCTTGGCTAGGCAAGAGCTCTTCCTAAAGGTTCCCTTGCCATTTTTATAGTTGCTATTGTTTTTGAAGCAACAAATTTATTTATATTCCATTTACGGAGAAAAAACTGTTATATATACCAATAACACAAATTTTAAGGCACAGAGAATTTAGTCAAATCTCACAGATATTTTGTAGTAGAGCCAACTCAGTCTGTTTGACTCCAGAGTCCTTGCTTACACCACTATTGTGTGATCTACCACCCCGATAGGAAACAGAAGCAGATTGAAGCAGCTGACTTATGTATTTAAAAACACAATTGTAGAGCAGGAGAATGTGTTCCTAAGAACTAGGTCCACCTGCTGGCTCAGTGGCCCAGGCATAATGGCAACCCCTCAGGCAGAAGAGGACAATACCTCTTCCCTTCCCTTCTCTTCCTTTCCCTTCCCTTTGTGTTTTCCTCATGGCCTGAGCTAAAGGTTTTGCCTTAATTATTAAGACTCTGTAGATAGCTGACCCAAACTTAAATGTTCCCATTGATAAAATAAAGGGATTGTATTAATTGATCTCAGAAATCCCTTTTAACTCTAGAGTTCTATTATTATGGAAAAATATGTTTTGGCATTTCCCCCCAAATACTTCTGCTGAAATACTCAGAAATCCAGTCTTGATGCTCAAAAAGAGATTGAAACCCAGTTCCAAAGATTTCTTTCAAGAGATTCTTGAGAATTCTATTTTTGTGAAATCTTACACTTACAGACTCCTAGATTCTTTGAGAGCCCTGCAGCTCCAGAGAAAAGAGATCCAGAATTGTTCTTGACTTGGCAGAAGAAAGGGGCCCTGGAACAGAAATGGGGTGGCAAGGAGGATGGGAAGAGTTGCTGGCTAAAGGCTGGAACTCTGCCAGTGCTCCTGGTAGGGCTGTGGTAGGTCCTAGAGAGTTCTGGAAGAAGCCTGAGGCAGGAAGAGGTAGAATGCATGGAGTTAAACCAAAAGCTCAGAGCCCTGGAAAGCAAGGATAATTGAGGCTGGACATAGGACCCTGTGAACACCTAGCTATGAATATTTGAGAGAGGAAAGAAGTGTTGCCAAGCACAGTCATGGAGCAGGGTGAGAGAGGACCAGCTATTACCTTAACCCTCACTCAACTTACCTGCCAAGCAGATCAAAACTCTAACATGAGTTTTGTCCATGGCTCACCAGGGGTTAAATGTAGCCAGGGCCTGCCTGATCACCTGAAACAATTTCCACTACACAGGAAAACTCCAGATGGAATAAAGATTTCACCACCACCTCTCTGCCTGGGGAAGTTACCTTCCTGATTTTCACATTCAAAGGCTGAAGTTGATACGGGAATTTTGCACTTAAAGGAGAATATGGGTACTCATTTCAAGTCTTCCCAAACTTAAGTCCACCCATCGATAAAATAAAGGAATTGTATTAATTGATCTCAGAAATCCCTTACAACTCTAGAGTTCTATTGTTATGGAAGAATATATTTGGGCATTTCTGGTTCCAGACTTAGTAGGGCCAGCTGAGATCCATCTGGCATGAAAGACATTAATTTAGGGTTTCTGGTCATCTCTACTATCAGATTCAGAAACAAAGAGAATTCATTTCAGAGACCCCCTCCAAAAGCCCCTGTCGTCTCCCTGCAAATTAAGAGCCTGTGCGATTTGCTAGGTATTAAAAAGTAACAAATTTACTGGGGTATAATTATATGACTTAAAGTTTAACCTCTATATGTGTACAATTCAATGATTATTAGTAAATTCGTAGAGTTCTGTAACCATCACCACAATCCAATTTTAGAACATTGCTATTACCCTACCTGCAATTAATCCTCACTCTCTACCTCTCTCCCGGTGTCACTGGCCTGTTCTTTGTCCATGTTGTCTGAACATTCCATAAATCAAATGATACAATATATAATGTTTGCATCTAATGTCTTTCACATAGCATAATGTTTTAACATGTATCAGTGCTTCATTTCCTTATACTGCTGGCTAGTATTGCATTGCATGGCAATATCCCATTTTGTTATCCAGTCACTACTGATAGACATATAGATTGTTTCCAGGTCTGAATGTTATGAATATTGCCTCTGTGAACATTCCTACATATGTCTTTGTGTGAATCAATGTTCTTATTTCCCTAGGGTAAATTGTTAGAAGGGGAATTGCTGAATATATGATAAGCTTTACATTTTAAGAAATTGTCAGCTGTTTTCTAAGGTAGCTGTGCCACTTTACATTTCCACCAGCAATGTTCTAGGTTTCCAATTTTCCACATTCTCACCAACACTTGTTATTGTCTGTGTTTTTTATTATGGTCGTCCTAGTGAGTGTTCAGTGTTATTTCATTATGGATTTAATTGAATTTCTCTAGTGACCAATGATGTTGAGCTTCTTTAAAAATGTCCCCAAAATCACAGTTCAAATTAAAAATAAATGTAAATAGGTCCTCCCCGGTGGCGCAGTGGTTGAGCGCTGGGTTGCGAAGTTGCCTACAGCCTATGCAGCGCTGGTTCGATCCCCAGCTGCTCCCCGGCCACCAGAGGAGGGTCCCACATGGCGCGCAGACCTCTCCTGCCACCCACTGCTCCCCTCAGCAGTGTATTTCCGTCCTTCTGCCTGCTCTGCTCCCCGCTCTGGCTCTGGCGAATTCTCTCACCCTCCTGCACTTCTGACTGTACCCAGTGCTTGTACAAATAAATAAATAAATGAATGAATGAATGAATGAATAAATGAATAAATAAATAAATCTTTAAAAAAAAAGTAAATATAAGTCCTTTTTTAAAAATACCAGAAATGAATGCTTTAAGCTGAGTTTACGACCATCAACGAAAATAGCCACAAGAATTTTAAACAGAGTGAATGATCCATTTTGGCTTGTTTCAAAAATAATTATTAGGGTCCTGGAGCTGTGCTAGGTTCCGAATATGGGACAATGAATAAGATTTAGCTCCACCTTCAAGTATCTTATTAAGATATACATGAAAGACAGATTTGGGGGGAAGTTACAGTGATGTATGATGGAGTAGTTCAGCAGAGGGACATTTTCTCACTCACTCAGTATTGAGGAGGGCTGAAATACTTCATGGGTGAAGTAATGTTAGATATGTGTCCCAAGGGGTTAGTAGCCATCAGTTGTCATCCAAATGAACTCAAAGGGTTGGGGGCTAAAGGGTGGGAAAGAGAGGGGCAAGCACAGTTCCAATGTGTCTGGGTATCTTAGTCTATTCAGGCCGCTACAATAAAATACCACATACTGTGTGACTTATAAACAACAGGCATTTATTTCTTACTGGAGTTTGTGATATACAAGATTAAGATACCAGCATCGTCATGTTTTTGTGAGGACCCTTTTTCTAGCTCATGGATGGTAACTTCTTATTCTACACTCACATGGTAGAAAGGCCAAGAGATTCTTCTGGAGCCTCTTTAATAAAATACTAATCCCATTTATATGGGCTCTGTCCTCATGCCCTAAGCATTTCCCAAAACCCCCACATCCTAATGTCATCACTTTAGGAGTAAGGATTTCAACATAAGAATTTGGGGGGGGGAGCATTTCAGAGAACATAAACATTCTGAACATGGAATTGGGCAAATGAAAATAAGTGGACGCTAGAATGTTGGAGCTGAGGGGAGGGCAGCACTGAGAAATGAAGTCAGATAAGCAGGTTGGGTAAGAAAAGGAAGGACATAGTGGTGGAGAGTTACTGATACACTACAGTGTGGGAGCATCATCATCACATGGTCCATTAGAAAATTCTCCACACAACCCAACAGAGAGCAGACAGGATTGGGCAATTCTGCCATTGCCATTGACCTCAGTATCATCTCACTAAAACCTAGCAGGATCAGAGCTATGTGCCAGCCACCTGTGGCATTGAGAATGATCTTTGCCTTCCTGTGTTTGGCAGGTGCTACATCACCCTCACCCAGTCTCTGCACCTGACCATGAGTGGGGCTCCAGCAGGACCTGCAGGCACAGGCAAGACAGAGACCACCAAGGACCTTGGGCGAGCTCTGGGAATCATGGTCTATGTGTTTAACTGCTCAGAGCAAATGGACTACAAGGTACAGTCCCAATTTGGGGAGGGACCAGAAACAGGGCAGCAGTCTGAACCAGGGACTAGGTTTATCCACACCTTGCTGGGCTAGCTCGGAGGCCTAGACAAAGAGTTCTAGGTCTGCTTGCTCCTTTCCAGGAGACCTCAGAACATTGACTCCTAGATCTTGTTGACTTCTCTGTGAACCTCAGCATGTGGAATCTGCTTCCACTGATCTCTCTGATAACAGATGTGTACCTTCAAAAATCTACAAGAGCAAAATATTCTACAAAGGCAGGCGTGATTCTATAAAAACAGACTAAATTAATTCCTACTTTAGCAAGAGATACCCACAACAGACAAAAGCAAGACTAATATTTTTCTTTCAGGTACTCATCATTTTTACATTTTAAAATATGTTCCAGGTTCTGTGTTGTAAAGAAAGCAAGAGAAACACAAGACCCACTGGGTCACTTCTTTGATAGCCAACATCTTGCTCACAACTAGACCTCATATAGATTCTTTTTTTAAAATGCGTATAATAACATCATCTCGTTTTTGTTTTGCTTTATTGTGCACATGTTGCCTTAAGTCCCTTTTGAAAACAGGATGGCATGCAAGTACATTTAGAAGGGGAAAAAATTTCATTAAATAGACTAAACATGTGTTTGCATGTATCATGTGGTATATTGAGTGTAAAATACATTTAAATTAAAAATACCTTTAGAGACTCTAAGATAGCATGAGCAGTTGCCAGATATAGATCTCTTTAAGTGAAATTCATCTCCTGTAACTTTAATAATTTATCTTATATATAAAACTTTGCTGTGCAAAGAATTGCAGAATCCTGATAAGCACCTAAGCTTTCTCATAGCAAGCCAGCAAGGTGAAACTTCAGACCCAGAATAGATGTCCTCTCCATAGCCTAATCTCTGAAATGGAACATGGTTGCTTTTATTGATAAACACATTAAGATAACATTTCTTCTTAAGTCAGCCTGGAAGAAAGATTTTTTTCCCTTTAAAGTAATAAATAAAACTATGAGGTTTATCTTAAGGTCTAGATTCTTTTATAGTTGAACAGAGGCAGCATTGCTGAAATAAGTAGATTATCCCAAGGGCAACAATCTAGAGCACACACTCACTGAGATGTCGAAGTCCAGGCATATTGATTAAAGAACATCAGTTGGGTTTCTTCAAAGTTATGTCTAACATAACAAACAGGAAGAAATGATTCCTCTAAACTCATTTTAATTGAGGGAACCTTAAGTTCATATTATCCAATCCTTTCAAAATGTATCACTGATTTCTCTAAGAATATAGGGTAAAGGAAGCTTCTATCTTTTGCTTGAATTTTGAGCAAAGCTTCAATCCTGAGAGTCAAGACTAGACATAGATAGAGCCATATTAATTGGTAGAACCTAGAGAAACATATGAAAAGAACAGTGATCCCTTTCTAGAGTCCAGGCATCTCTGTCACCAAATAGCCTCACCAAGCTATTCATAAATCTCCCTCAATATCTGTTGTTCAGCTATTCAGAATTATTTTTATCACAAAATGCACTTGAACAATCAAGTTAATTTAGTGAGTAATCACCATTGCTCAGCATATGTTGGGTATCATGGAAGAATACAAAAATAGACAGACAGCTAGATGATTAACAGATACATAGATGGATGGATGGATGGATAGATAGATAGATAGATAGATAGATAGATAGATAGATAGATAGATAGATAGATAGATGAGAACCTATTTGGAAAGACAACAAGAATAAATGCAGTTAGAGGAGATAGGGAGATACAGTGTCACCCTGAGTGTTAATGTCTGTCTACTAACTCTAAGTTCTGGAATATTCTGGTCTGAAATGGCATTATAAAGGGAGTGAGATCCAAGGCTGTTTAAGGTTTGGGTGAGTACCAAACAGGGCATGTGACATTTTAACATAGCCTAGCCCAATGTCAGCTTTAAAGAAATGACCAAGTTCTATGTGCAGTTCATGTTCGTCCCTGCCCTGGTTCTGACTTCTCCCCTGAGTTTGCCTCAAAGAGCTTAGCTGTGATGAGGAGAGAAATGGATTAAGGGTCAGAAAGAGCTGCTGTGCACTTCACCAGGTGGCATTTTGATGTATCATTCATGATACTCACAGCAACACTTTCTGTTTCATTGTCTCTAGAGAATAAAGAAATTAAAACAGTGGTCTAGTACATTTGAGTGGGTTGGGAAGCAGGAGAAAATGTGAGATGGGTTGAATGAAAAAAGGAAGGACATTAAGCAATTTAGACAATCTGACCTTGAAGGGGTGGGCTACAGAATGACCCTTCAGGCTCCAGAACAGAAATAGCTAGATTCATCATGTCATCAGTACTAATAATATCATTTTTCCCCATGATCCGTGGTGGAAATCTTAAGACACCTTATTTCTTCATGTTCTTCCTTTCTTAATTACACTCAGTCTCCAGTGCCAATTCTTCCGTCATCACACCTCTCACTTCCAGGCTTCCCACCTACTCTTATTGTTCTTTCTCATCCTATAGCAGTTAAACTAATTTATTTTTTCAGTACTTCTCAGAGTACTTAAAATGTTAATATATATTGTAGATTGGCAAAAGTGGATCATAGATTGTAGTGTTTCCCAAATTGACTTGACCAAAAACCCCTTTCCTCAAGGAACATCTCCCAGATTCAGCATTTGATGGAATAAACTTTGGAAAGTGCTGCTATAATACTATTTGAAAATTTACCTCTTTATTTAAAGTTACTCTCCACAACCTAACTGGAGTTTCTTGAAGGACTGAGCTTTCTGTGCCTAGACATGAGCTAAGCATAGAACTGAGCATCTAAAACTACTCACTAAGTAAATGAATGGGTATTTTCTACTATTTCCTGGCATTTAAAGTCTCCTTGCCAATGGCCTTAAGAATATCTCCCACTAACCTCTCCTCTTCTGTTACTCAATGGTTCACTAATTCCCAAAATGTTTTTTTATTTTTAGGGCAGATAATCACTTTGAAAATTTTTCCTTGCTCTCATTTGAAAAGAATTACCCATAATTTATTTTCTATAGATGTTATCACCTCCCAATCCCATCTCCAGTTTCATATCATTCTGAGAAACCTGGGTATTCTGGCATGAATTTGAAAATACAGACATAAACTTTTCCATCAGCACATGCTGAAGTCTGAGTGGAAGGCTTTTTGTCCGTATGGTGCAAGAAAAATAATCTTTTATTCATTTCCTGGGATTTTGAAAGCTACAGAATCAACAGTAATGCAAGCCTGATGACATTTTAAAGGGATTTTGGTCCAAGTGTCTTGAAAAGGTTCTGTTTGATCCCATGACTTATGTTGGCACTCATAGCCATCAAAAATTTAATTGTTCTTGAAATTTTAATACAAGTTTGTAACCAATGGTCTTCAGGGGACTAGAGGTATCTACAATAAAAAGAATAAAAAATGATTTAAACACGTATTGATAAGCATCGGTTGAATTTTCCTGGCACTCTTAGTAATTTAATCTTTGTACATTTTTGTTGCAGTCTTGTGGTAACATCTACAAGGGACTTGCACAGACTGGTGCCTGGGGCTGTTTTGATGAGTTTAACCGAATCTCCGTGGAGGTCCTCTCAGTAGTGGCAGTGCAGGTATGGCGACCAGAGTCAGTGGGAGTTTCATGATCTCCATGCTAAGCATTGTGAAAGTCCACCTGTCCTTATCCAATTTCCTGTTCCCTATCCCGTTTGCCATACCATGCCTCTTCCTCAGCCCTCTAAAATGGGGACTGAATGAAGCTATGGATATCCTACAGATTCCTACCAATGCAAATCCATTTGCTGGCTGTGGGACTTCATTTCCTTTTCTGAAAAATAGTATTGAAGAATAAATGTCCACCTGGTTCCTAGGGGTTGCAGAGAAGATCAAATTATATGGTAGTGTTCAGGTCCTTGGAAAGGGCAGAGACTTTGGAAATTATCATATTGGGGCTTAATATTTAGCTGTTCTGTTTTTTTTTAAAGATTTATTTATTTATTTATACAAGCCCTGGGTACAGTCAGAGGCGCGGGAGGGTGAGAAAATTCACCAGAGCCAGAGTGGGGAGCAGAACAGGCAGACTGAGGAAGTACACTTCTGAGGGTACCAGTGGGCGCAGCAGGAGAGG
Source organism: Talpa occidentalis (assembly GCF_014898055.3). NCBI lineage: Eukaryota > Metazoa > Chordata > Mammalia > Eulipotyphla > Talpidae > Talpa > Talpa occidentalis. The sequence goes on from NW_023605083.1 coordinate 94,914,738, forward strand.
TCTGTGCACAATGTGGTACCCTCACCGGCAGCCAGGGATTGAACCGGCGCTGCAGAGGCTGTGGGCAGCTTCGCAACCCAGTGCTCAACCACTGCGCCACTGGGGAGGCCCTAGCTCTTCTATTTCCTGAGAGTCTGGGCAAATTGCTCCATCTGTCAGCCTAATTCACTTAAATTATATTTAAAATTAGGATTTGAATGTTGTTGAGTAGAGCACATCTTTATGGTCAGATTTTATTTAACTATGTCACTTGTCTTTCAAGTCATCTAAAAGTACTTATGGAAAACCCACAACATATAAAGTGCCATGATCAAAACCAGGGTGAAGCATATTTTTTTAAAGATTTATTTATTTATTTATACAAGCATTGGGTACAGTCAGAAGCACAGGAGGGTGAGAGAATTCACCAGAGCCAGAGCGGGAAACAGAACAGGCAGACTGACGAAATACACTGCTGAGGGGAGCAGTGGACGTGGCAGGAGAGGTCTGTCATGCCATGTGGTACCCTCGCCAGTGGCCGGGGATTGAACCGGCATTGCAGAGGCTGCAGGCAGCTTCGCAGCCCAGGGCTCAACCACTGTGCCACCAGGGGAGGCCCTAGGGGTGAAGCATATTAAAAAAAAAAAAAAAAAAAAGCTAGCAACAACAAACATTGGGAACTCTCCTGCACTGAGAAAAAGGAAAAAGGAACTCTCCTGCACTGCTGGTAGGAATGCAAATTGGTTCAACCACTATGAAAAGCTATGTGGAGCTTCTTCAAGCTACTAAAAATGGAGCTACCATATGACCCAGTAATTCCACACCTAGGAATCTATCCAAAGAACACAAAAAACATTAATTCAAAAGGATACCGGCACCCCTGTATTTATTGCAGCACCTTTTACAATAAGTAAGGTACGGAAACAACCCAAATGCCTCAAAATAGATGACTGTATCAAGAAGATGCAGTATGTATACACAATGGAATACTATTCAGCAATCAAAAAAAGATAAACTCATGCCATTTGCAGCAACATGGATGGGGCTGTAAGGGTTTATGCTCAGTGAAATAAGCCAGAAGGAAAAAGAAAAATACTGGATGGTTTTACTTATAGGAGGAGTATAGGGGCGACAAATAAGGGATCAGGAAAAAATAACTATGATAAATAAAAAAACAAAACTAACAGACAACTATAAATAGAGACATTCTGCTGGGGAGGGAGGGAGAATGAGAGGGATCAAAATAGAGACGGGAAGAGCACAAGGGACTATGGTGGTGGTGCATGGGTGAATTGGTGGTGGGAATTTTATGGGGACTACACCTGATGTTAGAAAGCAAATATTGCACAAAAATGAACAATGATGTAAAATATATATAAATATATAACTAATTAAAAAGACTAGCATGATGGATTCCAAGCTGAATAAGATATGAATCCCAATTTCAAAATACTTGAATTCTTGAAAGACTTGAGAACCCTTCTCTGTTCCATAAGTAATTCCATTTCTAACTCAGTATGGGACAAGACTTCTAAATTCATTACCTTGAAGCCAGACCTTTAAAAAATGAAGAAAATTTGGATTTAGACAAGGATCCCATAGACAGTGGGAGTAGCAGAAATGGGTGGGAAAATGAACAAGCCTTTGTTGAAAGTTTGTTCTATATTACATACTCTTATATATCTTATATCTTACAAAACCTCTTAGGTTTCTTATATACCCACAGTAACTCAGCGGACCACTACTCCCCACTACATATAAAATAATATATAAAAATTATATATATACATAAATATATATAAAATGAGAGAGAGCACCTAGAGAAGAAAAGTAACTTTTTCTAAGGTACAGTGTCAGCAAATGCAAGGTTAGGATTGGAACCGAGCAACCCACCCTTCATCCAGGTGAATGTCTGGACATAGATCTGATGTTTAGAGAATAAAACACTAGAGGATAAAATAAGACTGGCGAGGCAGGTTCTAACCAAATAGTAGACAGACTAAAATGCCATGATATATATTATGCCTTTTTCAGTTGGCAAGAAGGAATCCCTGGAGATTTGCGAAAGGGAAATACCCCCTCTACTTGGTACAGTTTTGGGGAGGGGCTGGCAGTAGGAGAATCAGTGGGTCTTCTATTGGAGCTGCAAAGGATAATCAGGAAACCACCATCCTCCTCCACAAAACCCCTCAGTCAGCACAGTGAAGCACATCCTTTGCCAGCTAGTTCAAATGCTGCTATCTGAAGCTGAGTTCCCCCTTTTCCTGCCAGTGGTATCTCATGGTTTCAGAGCTTCCACCCCTATTCCAAACCCCTATTTGCCTCAACAAGACAAAGCAAGTATCAGGGTACCATGTAATGACAGAAACTGCGACCAGGTGCTTGGGACAATTGGCATGACTGCTGCTCCTGTTTTGTGCCCACACACAATACAACAAAAAAATGGTTGAATTTTCCTCTTGCCACTTGCTTTTATTTCTGAAGCAATATGTATACACCACAGAAAAATTAAATTAGAGCTATGAGGGACTCTTTGTTCCCTCTGGACCTTCTGTTTTATTCTTTCATGTCCAAACAAAGGAAAAAGTTTAGCTTTAACTGACATTTTTCTTAGGAAGGAGAGGTGGGGAACTGCAAATATAAGGTTTTTGCATGGTAAGGGGCACCTTGCTGGGGCAGCATCCTCTCTCTCTGCCCCGAAAGGAGTCAGCCTCCATCCATATACTCTTTTTTTTTATTTTTTTTTATAATAAATTTTATTTTTATATTCCCCCATACAATTGCAAATGCCCCATTCTGACCCCAATCCTTCCCCTCCCGCTCCCCACCCCCCAAAAAGTGTCTCTGGTTCATAGTTTTTTGTTGATTTTGATTTTCACTTTCTTATATTCATTTTCCTGGTCCCTTATTTAAGTTTTCTAGATTCCTGCTATGAGTGAGACCATCCGGTATTTTTCTTTTTCTTTTTGGCTTATTTCGCTGAGCATGGTCCCTTCCAGCGCCATCCATGTTGCTGCAAATTGCATGTGCTTATCTTTTTTGAATGCTGAGTAATATTCCATGGTAAATATGTACCACATCTTCTTGATCCAGTCATCTATTTTTGGGCATTTGGGTTGTTTCCAAAGCTTAGCTATTGTAAACAGTGCTGCTATAAACATAGGGGTGCAGGTGCTCTTTGGAATTGATGTTTCTGTGTCCTTTGGGTAAATACCTAGGAGTGGAATTGCTGGATCATATGGAAGCTCTATGTTTAGTAGGTCCAGAAATCTCCACACAGCTCTCCACAGTGGTTGGACCAGTTTGCACTCCCACCAACAGTGCAGAAGAGTTCCTTTTTCTCCACACCCTCGCCAACATTTGTTGTTGCTAGTTTTTTTAATATGTGCCATTCTCACTGGTGTAAGATGGTATCTCATGGTAGTTTTGATTTGCATTTCCCTGATGACAAGTGATGTTGAACATTTTTTCATATGCCTGTTGGCCATTTGCATTTCCTCTTCAGAGAAGTTTCTTTTTAGCTCTTCTGCCCATTTTTTGACTGGATTATTTTCTTTGTTGTTGTTGAGTCTCATCAGCTCTTTGCAGATTTTTGTGATCAGTCCTTTATCATTAGTGTTGGGTGCAAACAAGAGAAAGACATCCAAGGAATCCAAATAGGAAAAGAAGAAGTCAAACTATCACTATTTGCAGATGATATGATAATATACATAGAGAACCCCAAAATCTCCACAGAAAAACTAATTCAACTCATCAATCAATTCAGTAAAGTGGCAGGATACAAAATCAACATGCAGGGCCTCCCCGGTGGCGCAGCGGTTGAGCGCTGGGTTGCGAAGCTGCCTGCAGCCTCTGCAGCGCTGGTTCAACCCCCGGCCGATGGCGAGGGTCCCACATGGCGTGCAGACCTTCCCTGCCGCCCGCTGCTCCCCTCAGCAGTGTGTTTCGTCAGTCTGCCTGTTCTGTTCCCTGCTCTGGCTCTGGTGAATTCTCTCACCCTCCCGTGCTTCTGACTGTACCCAGTGCTTGTATAAATAAATATAAAAAATAAATCTTAAAAAAAAAAAAAAACAAAATCAACACGCAAAAGTCAGTAGCCTTCCTATACACAAACAACAAATCTGAAGAAGAAGAAATCAAAAAAACCATCCCTTTTATTATTGAAACAAAAAAAATCAAATATTTGGGAATAAATCTAACAAAAGAGGTAAAGGACCTATACAAAGAAAACTATAAAACACTGTTAAAAGAAATAGAAGAAGACACAAAGAAATGGAAAGACATCCCCTGCTCATGGATTGGAAGAATAAACATTATTAAAATGGCCATCCTTCCAAAAGCAATATACAGATTCAATGCTATTCCAATCAAAATTTCAATGTCGTTCTTCAAAGAAATAGAACAATTATTGATGAAATTCATATGGAATCACCAAAAACCCCGAATAGCCAAAGCTCTACTGAAAAAAAAAGAAGGAAATGGAGGCATCACACTCCCAGACTTCAAACTATACTACAAAGCCATAATCATCAAAACTGCATGGTATTGGAACAAGAACAGACATACAGACCAATGGAATCGAATAGAAAATCCAGAAATAAACCCACAGATATATGGTCAACTAATCTTTGACAAAGGAGCAAAGACTATGCATTGGAGCAAAGAAAGTTTGTTCAATAAATGGTGCTGGGAAAACTGGGTCGCTACATGCAAAAGAATGAAGCTTGACCACTACCTCACACCATACACAAAAATCAACTCAAAATGGATTAAAGAACTAGACATAAGACCTGAAACCATAAAATACATAGAAGGAAATATAGGCGAAACACTACGGGATTTGCACATCAAAGACATCTTTACAGACACATCACCCAAAGCAGTGATAGTGAAGGCAAAGATAAACAGCTGGGACTACATCAAATTAAAGAGCTTCTGCACAGCAAAAGAGATAATAACAAAAACAAAGAGAAACTCCATCCATATACTCTTCACAAGTTGTCACCTCCTTATCCAGCTATCCTGTCCCTGTCACAGGTCAGCTGCACTTGGAGCTGTGGGCATGTGCTGCCACATCCATCTGGCTGAACAGTGGCACTTATACCATCAGCTAACTCTGGGACTCACTCTCACCTCCAGCTGCCACTGGGGTCCATAAATGGTAGGAGGCTCTGCAGGGTCCTTTCACTCCCCTCACCTTTCAAAGTGGTCAGACTTTCCATCTTTCACATTTGACAGCCAGTTGGTGCCCCTACTGCCTGACTCTGGGCCAGACTGTTTCTTGGTGAAGCTCCTAAAAGTTTCCAAAGTGTAGGACTCTTCTCTTGTTCCAGAGATGACATATGGCTTTTAATTTCCCGAGTCTTGTCTGGCTCAGTAGGAGTTAGTAAAAGAAGGAAGTCAAAAGATAGCCTGAATAATCCCTTGGAACGAAAACCCTTGACTAGCTTGGTTCACAAGAGTTGATTGTGTGCGTTTCAGTGCTGACACACTGGAAGCTTGAAATCAGCTACAGTGGGAGTATTTCCACCATCAAAGTGCCAATTCTACAAATCAACAACATGTTTGTTTTCCAGGAGAACTGATTATTAAAGATCTTGCCAGCACACCTTTGCCTTGCAAGAATTTGAAGTCGGTGTTGCCAGATCCTTTAAACTTTGAAGAGAAAGCTGAAAGTCCAGACTTGTATTAAAAATCTCTAAATTTCTAGAAGTTGGCAGCTTATTGAAGTTATTTAAAAAAATAATAAAGCAGCCTGAGCCAGACAAACAAAACATGTTAACTGACTGCATTCACTCCTGGAAGCAGAATTGATGTCCCTAAAACATCTGCTTGAATTTGGAGTATGAGATGAGGAGTAAATAAGTGAAATAAACCTTTCTCAGAGAACTAGTTCTAGGATAAAGTGATTCTGAAAATCTAGAGGGTGGCATAGGCTTTTCTCTGTTGTGGCTATCGGGTTTGATGAGCCACTCTTATAATGTGTTCCTAGAACTTTTCTTCTTACTCCTTCTTTATATACCTAATGTCTAATGTCTTCCTCCATATTTTTATTCCCTTGCTCACTATCCTTTTTTTGCATTACCACCTTTGTGTTCACCTCTCTCATCCTCGCCTTTATGACTTCCTGTGCTCTCAGTTCTGACTGCAAGTGGCAGATTTCAGAGTTATCGTTGACCAGGTCCTACTACCATGACTGCCCTCAGATAAATACAGGTCACACTTTATGAGAAGTTACATCTGTGGAATCAATGTTTCCTTCTCAAGAAACTCAAAAGAAATATAGACAGTGTAAGCCAGACCATGGTGAGCAGAGGGCCCATTTTTGGACTCCAGTGATTGTGTAAGCAAGTTCAACATGCAACTGGGATTTTATAAAAATAGGTTCTTTGACTACAACAATGATGGTGTTGGTGATAATGATAATAAAGATGTCAGTGATATTGGTGATGATGATGGTGGTGGTGGTAGTTATATGGTTATGGTGATGATGGTAACCACAATGATGGTGGTGATGGTGATGGTGGTGATGAAGTTTATTTTTTTTAAAGATTTATTTATTTATTTATTTATTTATGCAAGTTCTGAGTACAATCAGAAGTGCGGGAGGGTGAGAGAATTCACCAGAGCCAGAGCAGGAACAGAACAGGCAGACTGATGAAATACACTGCTGAGGGGAGCAGGAGGCGCAGCAGGAGAGGTCTGCCCCCATTGTGGGACTCTCGCCGGTGGCCAGGGAAAGAACCAGCACTGTAGAGGCTGTGGGCAGCTTCGCAGCCCAGCGCTCAACTGCTGCACCACCAGGGGAGGCCCGATGAAGTTTATTATCATTGTTACTTGAGTGGGGTTATCATTATTACCTGAGTCAGGCAAAGAAATAGGAAAGTGGTTATGTGTGTAAGCTCTGAAACCAGATTGCCAATGTTTAATTTTGGCTCTGCCACTTACTAACTATATGACTTACTTGGGTAAATCCCTGGGTATAACTATATGATTTACTTGGGTAAATCCCTGCCTCAATTTCCAGGGCTATAAAGGGGGTTAATAGTAGTACCAACTTGATGTGGCTGTAATAATTAATAATGAGTTAACATGTATAACACACTTTTTAAAAAGCCTTAGGGATAGTAGTCACTCAATAAATATTAGTCTCCATTATGGTGACTTTGGTGCTGATGATGGTAGTGCCCATGAAGATGGTGGTGATGGTGGTGGTGATAATGATTGCTATCATTAATATCCAAACACTGAAGGAAATTGGTTAGAGAGAAGTAGGTTTGGACATATAGAACAGGGAAAGAGTGTCCACAGCCTCGCCTTACCTTTCTCTTTTAT